>NW_023601322.1:93613888-94272180 GCF_014898055.3 Talpa occidentalis | reverse complement strand
ACCTGCTGCTCCCCTCAGCAGTGTATTTCAGTAGATCCTCCTGTTCTGCTCCCCACTCTGTCTCTAGTGAATCCTCTCACCTCTGTATCTCTGGCCCGCACCTCAGTTCTTCTATGCAAAAATAAATAAATAAAATTTTCAAAGTACCTCCTTAGTCACAAGCAGAAGAGCCTCCCTCTCTGGGCCTCAGCTGTCTGCACCCCGGCCTACTGAGCAGGAGCACGGCCTACTGAGCAGGAGCACGTGGGGCAGGGGACTTGCTCATGGGGAGCCAGCACTGCTTCGACATCAGGCTCAGGGAGTGAGACCCAGCGTTTTCACCCCAGTGGCCTCAAATCTGTTTGACCCTTGGCCCAAGAATGCCTGTTGTGGAAGGTATAGACAGAACATGACAGTGAAGGCTGGGGTGTCCACGTGTCTTCTGAAAAGTCAGGATTAGTCACTTTCTAGCCATGTGACCTTGTACAAGGTGCTTAATATATTTCTGCCTAGTTTGTTATGAAATGGGGTTTGTAGCAGGCCCCATAAACTTAGCTTACGGATTAAATAATGTAATGCACACATTGCATTTTGCTTAGTACCTATCGCTTGGTAAATACTAAATAATTTAAGCTATTATTGTACAATAAATAATAAATTCCAGCCTCTTCCCTTTCCCAAGGACACCATTGGAAGGACAGACAACCACTTACCTGAGGAGTAGACCCAGAAGTCAGAGATTAGACTTGCACAGTTGCCTTTGTTGCTATCAGAGTAACTCCGAGTAAGTAAATTACTTAATCATGCTCAGCCTTAGTTTCATAACCTACAAAGGGTGAATAATTATCATGCTGTGTTGTAGGCCTATGGTTAAACTCTGATGGCATAATATTTGTACAAGTACTTTCTAAACAATAAAATATTATAGATCTATTATAAAATAAAATATTATAGATCTACTGAAATACGCTGCTAAGGGGAGCAGTGGGCGAGACAGGCGAGGTCTGAAAAACCATGTAACTTTCATTTGAAATATTGGTGTCCTAAACATCTTGGCTAATTAAGTGAAAAATAGTCTAATGGTTTTAAAAATGCAATTTTTGATGTAATTATTTAATGACATGGAGAAATAAGAAGCTGACTGCAAATAGTAGGTAGAGGATAATTTCATTTTTTTTTAAAAGATTTATTTATTTATGCATACAAGAGCTGGGGTACAAGACAGGGGTATGGAGGGGGTGAGAGGATTCACCAGAGACAGAGTGGGGAAGAGAATAGGCAGACTGACTGAAGTACACTGCTGAGGGGAGCATGGGCAAGACAGGAGAGGTCTGCTGTTCCTATGGGTAGTTCCCTGGCCAGGGATCAAACTCACGCTGCAGTGGATGTGGACAGCTACATAGGTTGCATGTTGACCCCTTGTGCCACCAGGGAGGCCCTACACATGCTTTATTTCATGTAGACTAAGGTAGTAACAAATCTCCTCAAATCTCCTACACTATCTGTTATACCAGTTATTTATGTCAGTAAGTTTCTTTTATAATGACTTGCCAGCCACTTGGTATTAAAAACTAGTCCTCCTAACTTGGAACCCCATGAGATTGCCTTCTGTTTCTTACAAACATAAATGTCCCTTTCAAAACATATTACTGTATTTTACCCAGCATTTTTAAGAGCTTCTGTAGGGACCATTTCTGGGGGGTTGAGGAGCAGGGGGGATTCTAGTCTGCCTTTGGGCCAAAAGGATAGTCCAGTTCTGTGATTTATTCAACTGTTATGGTCATAAATTTGGAATGATCACGTCATTTTTCTGCAGTGTATGATCTAATATAAGTTGGCCTTGTCTGGCATTTTTTCTGACTGTCCTAAAGGATAAGCTTATTAAAGGAAAAGAAATCTTCTGCAGGTATTATGGATAGAGTTTTTCTTTTGATGCCTGTGTTGACTCAGTGTCATGAGGTTATTTTTATCTTAGGTCACTTAGGGATCAGACAAGTGAATAGTCCCTTTCTGGAATGGGAGTGAACCTGGTTTCATGAATGGCTAATGTTCACAATCTTGAAGAATATTAGGTGTGGGGAGCCTCCCTGGTGGTGCAAGGGGTTAAGACGCAACCTATGAAGCTGTCCACAGCCACTGCAGCATGAGTTCGATCCCCGGCCAGGGAGGTTACCCACATGGCACAGCAGACCTCTCCTGACTTGCTCGCTACTCCCCTCAACAGTGTATTTCAGTCAGTCTGCCTGTTCTGTTCCCCACTCTCTCTGGTGAATCTTCACTCTGTGTACCTCTGGCCTGTACCCCAGTTCTTGGATGCTTATATAAATAAAGCTTTAAAAAAAAGAATATTAGGTACATGGTATCGTTTAAATTGTGTCAGTACTTGTCAGTTTAAGAATACATGTAGTTAACAGAGGTTACGTTGGACAATCAGTCCCGTATACAAGTTTATAAGGAACAATGTTTGTTCTATATTTATGCTAGAAAAAATATCCAACAAGCCAGTGCTGTTCCCTGTCCAGGATCACTACTAAGTATTTGAATTGCTTTGTTACAAGTATTCATACTCTTTAGACACCCACGAATATGCCTTTTTTTTGAAGATTCATTTTTATGTATACAAGAGCTGGGGTACTGGCCAGAGGTGTGCCGGGTGAGAGGATTCACCAGAGACAGAGTGGGGAATAGAACAGGCATACGGACTGAAATACACTGTTAGGGGAGCAGCGGGCAAGACAGGAGAGGTCTGCCGCACCATGTGGGTAGCTCCCTGGCCAGGGATTGAACTCGTGCTGCAGTGGCTGCAGATAGCTTCATAGGTTGCATCCTAACCCCTTGTTCCATAAGGGAGGCCCGCCTTCTGACCTGTTTCAGAGATGAATTATACTGTTTTTTTTTTTAAAAGATTATTTATTTATACAAGAACTGGGGTACAGGCCAGATTTGTGGGAGGGTGAGAGCATTCACCAGAGACAGAGCGGGGAATAGAACAGGCAGACTGGCGAAATACACTGCTGAGGGAAGCAGGGGGCACGACAGGAGAGGTCTGCTGCACCATGTGGGACCCTCACTACCGGGATCGAACTGGCGCTGCAGAGGTGTGGACACCTTCACAGTGTGGCGCTCAACCGCCTGTGCCACCAGGGGAGGCCCGAATTATCCTGCTCTTACTCACATCTTTTGCCTGTTCTAGGACTTTGTCTGGTTGTCTTTCCCCCTCTAACTTAAGCATCTTCCTTGTTGTAGACACTGGGCAGGGTGGAGCCTGGTGGGAGATTAAAGCAGGCGGGAGCAGCTGAGCCCAGCTGCTGGAAGAGAAGAATGCTTTGCTCGAGAATGTAGCAGACTGACTGCCCCTATCCTACTCGACTCCTCAGCACTTTTGATTCTGCTGACCTTTTTCTCCTTTGTGAGACTCTTCTTAATCGGGCTGGAGAACACCATTCATATATTTGTTTGCATATTTAACTTCATTGGAAACAAGGGCACTCACCCACGTGGAGCCAAGTGCGTGCCCAGCTCTCTAGCAGTGTGCCAGCTCGTTCTTCCTCCCGTCAGCTCTGTAAGATTGGCACAGTGACACTCCAATTCAAAGATAAGGAAACTGAGGCTGGGCAGTTTGCTGAAGATCACACACCAAGTAAATGGCAGATTAAGGGCTTCATACCCACATGTGTCAGGGTTCAGAGCTTGTGTCCTTAACACAGCAGCTAATACCACCTCCTCACATCAGTGCTGTGTTAGGGCCTGGAAATAATACAGAGATGACGACATGGGACTTATGGCATGGGAAGGAAGAGACAACCCAAACAGAGAGGCAATGGTTTGGTAACGGAGGTGTGTCCAGTGTGTTCCAGGGAGTGGGGCATTTGTTTGCCTGGGGAGTTCAGCAAAAGCCTCAAGGAGAAGTTGGTACCTAAAGGAGGAGGAAAAGTTGGCTACATGACTAAGAGCAGGAAGCAGTTCCAAACAGAGGCAACAGCAGGTGCAGAGGCATGGAAAGTGTGTGGCATTTCCGGGAGTCATCTGTAGTTGTGAGCGGCTGGAGCTGAGCGTGAGGGTGAGGTCCCCAGAGATGAGACTAGGGTTGGAGCTTAAAGAGCCTTGTTTCCTGGGGCCTCCCTGGTGGCACAGGGGTTAAGCACAGATTATGAGGCAGTCTGCAGCTTCTGCAGCATGAGTTCGATCCCTGGCCAGGAAGCTACCCACATGGCGTGGCAGACCGCTCCTGTCTCGTCCGCTGCTGCCCTCAGCAGTACTTTTGGTCTGTCTGACTATTCTGGTCCCCACTCTGTCTATGGTGAATCCTCTCAGCCCCACACCTCTGGCCTGTACCCCCATTCTTGTATGCAAAAATTAATAAATCTTAAAAAAAAAACAAAAACAAATTTTAAAGTCTCATAGGCCAGCTGTCCTGCCCACCTGTGACTGTGCAGGTGTCTCTTTTTCTTTCACCTTTTCCTAATAAACCTGTCCTTTTAAAGTGTAAAAAAAAAATCAAAGTTTCACATATGTGGACTGCACTTTTACTAGAGAAGCTATTACAAAGCACTTTACCGTGTAATGCAAAACTCAAGTATTAGTTGTCTAGAGAGTACATTGGCGAATGGAAAGCCATTGTGCACTGAAAAAGAACTTTAATTCGCCTGTGACTGTGAGAGAAGAGCAAAGGGTATAATGAGTCCATGACTCAAAAGTTTTGCTACCTGTTGTTTTTCTGAAAAACACTACAGGATTCTCTCAGTATTTAGGAAAACTCACACCACTGTTTCCAACATTTGTGAACTCTTTTTATTCTCTTCTTGCTGCAGAGAAAATAGAACACCTGAATCCTCAGACCCCGAGCCCTTATTTCCAGGTCACTAACAACTGGGTCAGTGGACAGCAGAATGGGAGGGGGGATGCTAAGGAAAGGGTAGCACAGAAGATAGTTTCTTTGTGTTGCCTAAGTCTGGGTTTGCCTTTGTGATGAAGATAATGGAGACGCCTTTATCCTCCTGGAGCTGGTTGGGAACTTGGCTGCCCTGCAGGAGACTATCTCTGTACACCTGCAAGAAAGAATGTGGGAGAATGAAATGTAGAGAAAAAGATTCCAGCATTACTGCTCTTTTTCAAAGGGGGAAGTAACAACGAAACTGAATCTTGAAAGGAAAATGTCAGGATTTATTGTGTCTACCAGCATTGCGTGTGTGGGTGTGATGGAGTGACTCTGTGAGCATGAATAGAAAAGGTTTCAGAAGCAAGTCATTGTTTGAGTAAGAGAATCACCTGGGATCACCCCGATCTAAACCTGTAGCATCGAGAGAAAGTTTCTCCGAGAAGAAAAGTAGAAGTCTCAGATAGGGAATATGCTAATCTTGCAGGCATTATTAGTCCCCTTCATTTGCTAGCCTTCTCAAATTTAATAGGCATGAATAATCTCATGAAAGGTGTTATGTTTTTAACTATAGACACATTATTTGAACTCCTCTTTGGTGTGCTCCAAACTGCTTCAAGGTCAGCAGAAGCAGCACCAGCCATTGTTGGTTGTCCTGTGTGTATGTCTTCAACTGATTTCAGCTGATTTTAATCCATTCCCAAAACTTCTAAGTTTGCACCACCTAATAGTCTCTGTTCCCTGTCTCTAGCTGTAGATCTAGGCCTCTGTCTCCAGCTCTCTGTAAGTGATAAGATGGATCCAGTGTCACAGCTATTTAGTGGAAAAGTCTAACTAAAACAAGTGTGCACACACACACACCATTTGGGATGTTTCAGCTAATCCAGCTGAAGCCACAAAGACATTTGTTGTTTACTTAACAAGGAGCCAGAGGTTATCAGTCCCAAGATTGTTGGTTCAGTAGCTCAATAATCTTATCAGGGATTGAAATGTCTCTGATTCTTTTGCTTTGCAGTCCTCAGGTGTGAGCTGTGTCTTCCCTCTTGGTTGCAAGATGGCTGCCACAATGTTAAACACCATGTCTTCATGTAACATCCAAAGCAAGAAGCAAGGTTAGCGGAAGTGTGGCAGGTGGGGGCCAGATCTCTTTCTGATGATACCTTTCTTTTTTTTTTATCAGGATGGGAAATCTTTCCTGGAAGCCATCTTGTGAAAGTTTCCTTTCCTTGCATTGTTAGAACTGGATTGTGTGCCTATCCCTAGAAAATCCCCTAGGAATGGAGAACAGGATGCCTTGTGTTGGGGTTGCGTGCACTGTCACCCAACCACAATGCTTGTGGGAGATTAGAGCCAGGCAGTAGGGAGCCAGCCCAGTGTCTGCTTCTGCACAGATAAAACTAGAGCTGGGTTGAAGGTACTGGGTCTTTACCACTGCTGTGTTTCAAGATTGAATCATGTGTTCAATTTTTGTAGCACATTAGCAAGAAAAGTAGTCTTTAGTTCTTCTTCTGTTTAGCTATTTCCACAAGGTCTTGAGGTAAGCTCCGTGCCTAATGTTTCCCTAGTGATCAGAAGCATTATCATCTAAGAGCATCCTTGAAGAGCCAAAAGCAGAGGGCACAGATGATAACAGAAGCAAACAAAATGGTTCTTGACAAGTGCTTAGCATGTATTTTGAAAGAATGCATTTTTTACATGATGGTGCATGCATTACATCACTGAAGTGACAACTGGGTTTAAATTTGACAATATAATCAAGCATCTCAATTTTACACTTTCAAAGTCCTAAGACACTTGTTACAAATTGTCTATGTAGGGCCTCCCTGGTGGCGCAAGGGGTAAGCACTGCACTATGAAGCAATCCACAGCCTGTGCAGCATCAGTTTGATCCCCAGTTGGCCAGGGAGAAACTGCATGGCGATGCAGACCTCTCCTATCTCGCCCACTGCTCCCCTCAGCAGTGTGTTTCAGTCAGTCTGCCTGTTCTGTTCCCCACTCTGTCTCTGGTGAGTCCTCCCCCATATCTTTGGCCTGTACCCCAGCTCTTGTATGCATAAATACATAAACATTTAATAAAAAAAAAAAACAACCTGAAAATGGGCCTCCCTGGTGGCCTAGGGGTTAAGTCTCAGAGCTATCACCACTGCGGCCTCAGTTCGATCCCCAGCCAGGGAAGTGACCCACATGGGGCAGCATTTCTCTCCCATCTCACCTGCTGCTCCCCTCAGCAGTGTATTTCTGTTGCTCCACCTGTTCTGCTCCCCAATCTGTCTCTGGTGAATCCTCTCACACACACCCTCCCACACTGCCTTGTACCTCTGGCCTACACCCAATTCTTCTACTAAATAAATATTTGGGGGTCTCCCCTGGTGGCACAGGCTGTTGAGTGCCACACTGTGAAGCTGTCCGCAGCCTCTTCAGCATAGGTTCGATCCCGGCGGGCTGGCGAGGGTCCCACATGGTGCGGCAGACCTCTCCTGTCATGCCCGCTGCTCCCCTCAGCACTGTATTTCGTCAGTCTGCCTGTTCTGTTCCCCGCTCTGTCTCTGGTGAATCCTCTCACCCTCCCGCGTATCTGGCCTGTACCCCAGTTCTTGTATAAATAAATAAAGAAAGAAAGAAAGAAAGTAATTAATTAATAAATCTTTAAAATAAATAAATATTTTGGGGAAAAAAAACCCCTGAAAATATGGCATGTACATATAATGGAATCGTGCCCAGCCTTAAAAAGGAAGGAAATTCTGACATGTGCTTCCACATGGATGAGCCTTGAAGGCAATATGGTGAGTGAACAGAGCCCGTCACCATAGGACACGTTGGGATGAGTGCATTTCTATGAGGTGCCCAATGCCATCACATTCAGAGAACACAGAAGGCAGAATGGTTGGTGCCAAAGATGGGGAAAGGTCGAGGGGGGACCTTTTGGTTCATGGTGCACTTCCCATTTGGGAAGATGGGCAGAGTTCTGGAGAGCAGTTGCACAGCAGGTGAAGGCACTTTACTGAATTGCACATTTAAAAATGGTTAAAACAATACATTTTATGTCATGTGCATTTTGCCACAATTATAAAGAAATAAAAGGGCAGTTAGAGTGAAGGGCTCTGGGAAAGATGAAACAAGGTTGGTGTGGGAGCACCAGCAGCAAGGGTGTGGATCTCTATCTGGTATTTTGTGGTCAGGGAAAGCCTCTGCTGAGCACTGCCCAGCACCGGTCTGACTTACAGGCAGGATGGAGCATCTGGGGAAAGAGCGTTTTAGGCAGATCTTAAAGTAAAGGAGAGTGGTCTGGGGGGGACCAGTTTGGTGTTCTAGGAACAGGAAGATTGCACAGAGAGTGGTGGCATGAGGTCTGGAGGGGGTGCATGTGGACAGATCATGTTTCATGTCTCAGGTTATGATACTGAGTATGGATAAATGCTTCCTGGTATAAATAAAATTTGGGGATTATATTTCTCTATAGTTGTATGTATGATGTCAGTTTGTTTGAAAGCATATGATTATATTTACCTAAATTGTTAGTATTTTCACTCTATATCTCTCCGTTAACGTATGAACTTTTATATCAGAGCAAATAGCCCTGACTATATGCAATATGACTCTTCCTGAGTGTCCCATGCCATCCTTCTAAAGGAGTATTTTCCTTAAATCTGCAGTGTGAAGCTTAATCTCTTAAAATTAAGTTTATTTTAAGAATTTCATTATTGCAAGGGTAAATTAAAAAGTATAGAAATCAAAGTACAAGTATTCTTGATTTCCGATTCATGAGTAATTCATGTACCAAGATGAGATTTCTCAGTGCTTATAAATATAAACCTCTAGCTCACGGTGAGTTTTGTATATAAAATTAAATAATACACGGTTCAGTATATAGCAGCTGTACTATACACTATAGTTACTGTAAGAATACTGTTAATGTAAATTATGTTTAACCCACATTTTTACATGAAAATTAAATAAAAGCCCCTTTCTATACATTGCATAATGTGTGATAGTGTAGAAGGCATAAAATTTAGCCTCAAAAGCCAGGTTCCAGTGTATGGTCTATAATTTACTAGCTATATACCCTTTGGAAAGTTACATATCCTCCCTGAACCCTAAAAATAGTTGCCACCCAATATGGTTAGTGTCAGAATTAATTGTTGTAAGTGAAGTTTTGTGCTACATTCAATTATTATGAAATGGTAGACAATGTCTCACTAATACTGGCATTGAAATAGGAGCTTCCCGTGCTTACAGTGGCTTTATTCTTTCTAGAAGGGGATTAAGGGTGGAAATCTGATAAGAAGGAGCAGAGGCCTTGGGAGAATATGTACTGAAGCTGCATTAGCATGGCAAACACAGTTCTTTGGGGACCTGCTGAGAAGGGCATCATGGGGCCCCCACTATGAATTTAATTATTTAAAGAATTATGGTGTGTTTGAACACTCCAAACTTAGAGAAAATGCTGTCGTATGGATTAGTATGTGGTAACTAGTATCTACATATCTTATGTGTGTATATATCATCTTCCCAAGTACCAGGCATTTTCATAAATGCTTTTATATGCAGTGAGCCCATTGCTAAAATGTCAGGAATTCTGTCGTGTTGATAGCTTCAAATTGGCCACAGTGGGATATTTGCAAGTGCTACAAAGCGCCCTAACCCCACAGGCTGATGTCAACTCATTTTATGCTCAGTAGACACCACTGTCATTCCCATTTTGCAAGGGAAGGAACTGAGGCCAGGGAAGTAACGGTCACATGGGGTAAGTTAGCTGGGCTGGGACTTTATCTGCAGGGTTCAGACTTTGGAGTTCACAGTCTTACATGTTTTGCATTTTTACTATTGATGGCTCCTAAAGAAGTGTAGTCTCCCTACAGTGTTTTCTCCAAAACAGAAAGCAGCCTCACAATTGAGGATTAAAACATACCTTATGGGGCCTCCCCGGTGGCAAAACGGTTGAGTGCTGGGTTGGGAAGCTGCCCGCAGCCTCTGCAGCGCCAGTTTGATCCCCAGCCACCAGGCGAAGGTCCCACATGGCGCGGCAGACCTCTCCTGCCGTGCCCGCTGCTCCCCTCAGCAGTGTATTTTGTTGGTCTGCCTGTTCCCCGCTCTGGCTCTGGTGAATTCTCTCATCCTCCCGGGCTTCTGACTGTACCCAGTGTTTGTATAGATGAATAAATAAATCTTAAAAAAAGAAATAAATAAATCTTAAAAACAAAACAAACAAACAAACAAAAAAACATACCTTATGGGCCTCCCTGGTGCACAAGGGATTAAGTACCGCACTATGAAAGTTCGATCCCCATCTGGCCAGGGAGCTACCCACATGGTGCAGCAGACCTCTCCTGTCTCTCCCGCTGCTCCCTCAGCAGTGTATTTCAGTCAGTCTGCCTGTTCTGCTCCCCACTCTGCCTCTGGTGAGTCCTCTCACCCCCCACAGCTCTGGCCTGTACCCCAGTTCTTGTATGTATAAATAAATCTTTAAAAAACAAACAAAAAAAAACATACCTTGGATGCCATCCAGGTGGGTCTTCCCTGGCACCAAAATATTAGGTCTACTCCTGAGTCCAAAAAGCTGGGGTCACCCTCTGCTTCTAAGTAGCACTCACTGTTCCTCTCAAGATTCCACACCTCACCTAAAAGTAAAGAGTTTGGATTCGGTTTTGCCCAAACTGTCTTCTAGGTGTAAATTCTGACTTTATAAAGAGTGTCCATTTCCTCCCCTAGGTCCTGCTGTTTGGAGACCCAGCATCTGCTCCACAGGTGATCAAGAATTCAAGTCCATTTGTAATTTCCCTCTAGTTAATTCATACAAGTACATATTTTTTTAAATACAAATTAGCTAGGTTTTGGCCCAGTCGCCAATCACAGTTTTGCAAATTAAACTTTAAGCTTGTGAAGAAAAAAAATCCTGTCTGTTTTATTCATTGGTGTAGCCCCAGCGCTAACTCGAATTAGACAACTGTTGAATGAGTAAGTGAAATTTTCTTTGATTCTTTGATTTGATCCATCAATTTATGTTCAGTTTACAAAGATTAATACTATGGGTGTAGGTTGAATATATTGGAGGTAGAAAGAAATTGGAAAATTTGAGACAAACACCAGTTACATGGTGTGACGTGTGTGTAACACACATATTTGGGGGCCTCCCCCTTGGCACAGCGGTTGAGCACTGGGCTGTGAAGCTGCCCGCAGCCTCTGCAGCACCGGTTTGATCCCCGGCCACTGGGCCAGCGGCCCACATGGCGCACAGACCTCTCCTGCGGCGCCTGCTGCTCCCCTCAGCAGTGTATTTTGTCAGTCTGCCTGTTCTGTTCCCCGCTCTGGCTCTGGTGAATTCTCTCACCCTCCCATGCTTCTGACTGTACCCAGTGCTTGTATAAATAAATAAATAAATCTTTAAAAATAAAATAAAATCGTCAGTTTAAAAAAAAACACATTTGATTATATATACACATGATATCTGTGGAAGGAAATGGAAAACACTGGCAACATCACTTTTCTTTAGGGGAGAAGAATGTGAATTCAGGAAGATGCCCTAAGTAGCCCTCTAGCCCAGACTGGACAGTCCCCCTGTGTCAGTGGAGGTGTCTCTCTTTTCCTAATAAACCTGTCCTTTTAAAATGCAAAAAATGCCAGTAGCTTCTATTCTTTCGGTGAAGGAACTAAGTCTGCAAATTGGCTCTCTGATGGGACTTGATAAGTTACATAAAACATTCTCCCCAGCTAGGTCCCTGATGGGAGCCTTCCTGCTGTTCCCTCTTTCTAGCTAAGTTCAGGGCCAAATGCACCCCAGGGGTGGCTTAGTGGCTTTCCTCCTTGTGTGTAGTCATTAATAGCCAAGAACTATTTACTAAAAAGGAATGCTGGGGAGAACCTGGTGGGGAGGTGTAAAATCAATGAAAGAAAAGCCACCACCTGGAGGCTGTGATTCCCTGCTTTGCATAGTAACCTCTGGATGGTGTAGAGTAAGCCAAGGGCTCTGAGCAGGAGGGCCTAACCCCTGGCTTCATGGAAGAGGCTGCACATCATTTTCCTTTCACTACCTTAAGGAATACTTACCTCGTTTTCCAGTGTCTCTTATTAGAATAGCAGTTTCCTCCATTAAATATCTCCCTGTTATGGAGGGTATTTGTACTTACTTTCATTTTTTTTTTTTTTTAAAGAGGCATGTGTTATTTGTTTGTTTGTTTGTTTGTTTGTTTGTTTGTTTATACAAGCACTGGGTACAGTGAGAAGCGAGGGAGGGTGAGAAAATTCACCAGAGCCAGAGCGGGGAGCAGAGCAGGCAGAAGGACCGAAATACACTGCTGAGGGGAGCAGCGGGCAGGCAGGAGAGGTCTGCGCACCATGCGGGACCTTCTCCGGTGGCCAGGGAGCAGCCGGGGATCGAACTGGCGCCGCAGAGGCTACGGGCAGCTTTGCAACCCAGCGCTCAACCGCTGCGCCACCGGGGAGGCCCACTTTCATTTTTTTAAAGATTTATCTTTGTGTAAAACAATTGGGGAGTAGGCCAGAGGTGTGGGGGGTGAGAGGATTCACCAGAGAAAGAATGGGGTGCAGAACAGGCAGATCTACTGAAATACACTGCTGAGGGGAGCAGCCAGGAGACAGGAGAGGTCTGCTGTGCCATGTGGGTCAGCTCCTTGGCCCCGGATTGAACTCAGGCTGCAGTGGCTTGATAGCTTGATGGCACTGAGACTTTAACCCCTGCGCCACCAGGGAGGCCCCCATTCGCGCTTATTTTCAAAGCATAGAAAGAAAAAGTGATGCAGAGAAGAAAAACATTCTTCCTTTGTTTTACTGCTCCAAAAATAACCACCATAATTCCGAGACATTTGTTTCTGTTTCTACTTTTCATAGTACGTTGTTGGTGTTGTGTGTAGGAAGTAATCTGGGCACTTTGCCCAGCTTGGTTTAATTTTTGTTTATTTGTGAAATGTCTTAGCTTGCATTACACTTATTAAATCATTACTGTTATTAGCTGTTGCTAATGATACATCATAATGTGTTCTTGTCAGTCTAAAATGGAAGCAACAGGAAGTTCACTCCCTGGGGCAGTTTGATGTCTCAGTGGTGACGAAATGGTGCACAGTGCACATTCAGCTCCAACTATGATGAATTCTGGTTCCCTGGACTGGGTTTCTTTTCTTTTTTTTAAAGATTTATTTATTTTTAAAGATTTATTTTTATTTACGCATACAAGAACTGGGGTATAGGCCAGAGTTATAGGAGTGGGGGGTGAGAGGATTCACCAGAGACAGAGTGGGGAACAGAACAGGCAGACTGACTGAAATACACTGCTGAGGGGAGCAGAGGGCGAGACAGGAGATGTCTGCTGCGCCATGTGGGTAGCTCCTTGGCCGGAGAGCTATCTGGTATATGTATTATTTATGTGTTATTTCTATGAAATTTAATTTAATATCCATCTATCGATCATCTATCTCGGTTGTTGGTTCCTGCATATCTGTCCAACATTAAGTGGTTTAAAACAATGGTGATCATTTTTTTTGCTCCAGATTCTGCTGTTTGTGGCAGATTCTGCAGAGCCACTTGTGTCTGCACCCAGTGACTGGGGCAGCTTGGCTGGGCTTGGGTGACCCTCTGCTGAGACAGTCTGTTCTCATGACCTCACACTTGGGTGCTGGTTGTTACCTGGGAGTTTGGGTGAGGGCGGAGGGCATTCATTTCTTGCTCCGCTGACTCCTGGGCTCTTCCTGCGGCCTGGGCTCTCCATCCTCTATTATGTGGCCTCAGCATACATGTAGCTTGGGCTTTGTCCTAACTTGGTGGCCTCCGGGTAGTTGACATGTATACCTGGAGAACAGTTTCCATTGTGCAAAAAGAGGAAGCTGCTAAGCTTTCTAAAAGCTTCAGAACTGGCACAGAGTAACCTCCACTGTATTCTGTTGGGTAAAGCATGTCCAAGAGACTCAACAAGAGAGCATTGAGGGCTTCCCCGGTGGCACAAGCGGTTGAACGCAGCCCTATGAAGCTGTCCGCAGTCTCTGCAGTGCGGGTTCGATCCTGGCCGGCTGCCGAGATACCCACATGGCACTGCAGACCTCTCCTGTCACACCCGCTGCTCCCCTCAGCAGTGTATCTCAGTCAGTCTGCCTGCTCTGCTCCCTACTCTGTCTCACCACAACACTGGCCTGTGCCCTGGTTCTTGTATGCATGAATAAATAAAATATTTTTTTATTTTTTTAAAAAGAGAGCATTGAGCAGGGAGGTCCATAGCAGGGCTGAGGTTTTTTGGGGCCCAGTAATAAAACAGATGGTCATATCTTTCACATACTGTCAGTATTTGCCTACTTTGGTGTATTAGTAGTATTTACTTATTTTTCCACAATTACTGATGAGCATCTAGCTCGTGCCAGTCCTGGCAGTCAGCACTGGGATACAAGATTGGACAGAATTTCTGAGGTCCTTACCCTGGTCCAGCACACAGGCAATTCAACCAGTGGTTTTGTTAACTGGTGATTTGGCGGGTGATCTGAGAGTGGCAGGGCTGGATGCTGGCAGCATCGAGCAGAGACCTGAATTTAGTCTGTGAATTCTGAATGGTGAGGTACAAATAATACATCCTCAAGGAGTTCAGTGAAAGGAAAGAAACAGAATTATTGGTCAAGGAAAAAGTCTGATTTTGTCTGCACATTACATGGTGTGCAGAGTTAAAATGACAGGAGGTAGTGAGGCAGCACTGATACAAGAACCCAGTGCTGAGCCTGGAAGCAAATGTATGTGAGCCAGGTGAGTGGTTCCTTCCCATAGTGGGGTTCTGGGGTGCACTTTTCTGTTGCTGGCTAGCTTGCAGCCCTGCCCCATACTTATAAGACTGCAAGCAGAGAAGAGTGCATTTGATGTTCATGGATCTAGGGATCCCCTCTAAAACCTTATCAAAACACTCAATTGGGGGGTCCTCCCTGGGGTAGGGGTGGAGGGGTTAATTCTCAGTGCTATCAAGCTATCACCAGCCACTGCAGCCTGAGTTTGATCCTTGACCAGGGAGCTGACCCACTTGGTGCAGCAGACCTCTCCTTTCTCACCTGCTGCTCCCCTCAGCAGTGTATTTCAGTAAATCTGCCTGTTCTGCTCCCCACTTTGTCTCTGGTGAATCCTCTCACTTCCTACCCCAACTCTGGCCGACAGCACTGTTCTTCTACACACACTCAAAAAACACTCAAGTTATTGCAGAGAGAAAGAGGCAAAGGTGCCTGGAGTGGAAGCTAGGAGTTCCCTCTGCCCCTCCCTCTCACACCAAATTTCTTTTTTTTTTTTTTAAGAACTTTTAAATTTTTTTTTTTTAAATAGAAGCATGTTTTTATTTATTTATTTGTTTGTTTGTTTGTTTTGTTTATACATGCACTGGGTACAATCAGAAGCGCGGGAGGGTGAGAGAATTCACCAGAGCCAGAGCGGGGAGCAGAGCAGGCAGAAGGACCGAAGTACACTGCTGAGGGGAGCAGCGGGCGGCAGGAGAGGTCTGCACGCCATGTGGGACCCTCCTCCAGTGGCCATGGAGCAGCCGGGGATTGAACCGGCGCCGCAGAGGCCGCGGGCAGCTTCGCAACCCAGTGCTCAACTGCTGCGCCACCGGGGAGGCCCTCACACCAAATTTCTTATGTTCCCTAGGAGAGCACTTTCTTCCACCTCTCCTTCTATCCCTGTTTCTGATAAATCTGTGCTGTTGTCCTCTCTTTTGTTATCAGAGGAAAATGTCAAAAAACCTCTGATTTAATTCAAGTATGATGCCTTGAAGTTTCCAGAAAGATATTTCTTAAAAAAAAACAAAAAAAAACAAAAAAAAAAAACCATGGCCCCAGGTCTCCCTGGTGGCGCAAGGGGTTAAGTATAGCATTATGAAACTGTCCATCCCCCCGCTGGCCAGGGAGCTACCCACATGGTATAGCAGACCTCTCCTGTCTTGCCCGCTGCTCCCCTCAGCAGTGTATTTCAGTCAGTCTGCCTGTTCTGTTCCCCACTCTATCTCTGGTGAACCCTCTCACCTCCCTGCACCTCTGGCCTGTACCCTAGTTCTTTTATGCATAAAAATAAATAAATCTTAAAAAAAAATAGTCCTTATTGAATATAGGCATTGTCCAATTTCCTAGTCCAAGCAGGAATTTTTACCAATTAGAATAAAATAAAGACAGGTTTAATCAGTTCAGGCATACACACCTGTGTAATGAGGCTGTTGGGTCAGCTCCCCATAGTTTAGGTTGCATACTGGGTTTCTACTTTAGGAATGAAAAATGTGTCGTTTGGGCTTTTATTTTGCAAACATATTAGATTCATTTTTAGACAGTGAAAAAAGCATATGCATTGAAATATGGTAGGTAAGAGAATTATAATAAGAAGGAACCACTCATTTGAGCTAAATTAAAATATTCATTTACTTTAAACCTGCACCCCACAGTTAAATGTGGTTGAAGGAAAACATACAAGAATCGTGCCTGGTTTCCCTCTAGATTTATAATCCTGAAGCTCAAGGGATCTTTAATGCGCTGTAGTGCATTTCCCTCATCACATTCCAGCTCTTACCATCACTTTGGTGGGGACAAGGGGTGTTTGTATGGAGGATCTCAGGGTGCCTCCTGCCAGTGTTCCTGATTCATTCAGCCTGGGTGGGGCTTGAGACAGTGCAGACTTTCACAAGTTCCCAGATGATACTGATCCACTGGTCTGAACACCAGGGTCTTAGATAATTCACTTTCTCACTCCAGTTCATACTTTCATTTCTTCATTTTCTTAAATTTCTAACTTTTCCTCCTCCTTAACCTTTGGCAGCTGATTCTACCTTCTACATTCCATGAGATAACTGGGGGTATCAGAGGAGAAGCTCCCACTAGGGTAGCAGGCTGTCTTCTCCCCATACAGCCGCGCACAGGAGCCCCAAGTTGTCATTGTAGAGCATAACTTAATCAGGCGCCTTTACAGAATTTGTAGATTTGAATTTTTTTAAGATTATTTATTTATGCATACAAGAACTGGGGTATAGGCCAGAGGGGTGTGTATGTGTGTGTGTGTGTGAGAGAGAGAGAGAGAGAGAAAGAGAGAGAGAGAGGATTCACCAGAGACAGAGCAGGGAACAGAACAGGCAGATTGACTGAAATACACTGCTGAGGGGAGCAGTGGGTGAGGCAGGAGAGGTCTGCTGCGCCATGTGGGTAGCTCCCTGGCCGACTGGGATCAAACTCATGCTGCAGAGGCTGTGGATATCTTCACAGTGCTGTGCTTAACCCCTTGTGCCACCAGGGAGGCCCAGATTTGAATTGACATATTAAAAAAGTGTCTCAAATCACTTCATATGTTATGTGGCTACGTATTTATCATTAAAAAGAAAATTAGAAACCACTGGAATTCATGACCTTTAAGAGCCTTTGTAGTTGATTCATTTTCAGACTTCACAATAATATACAATCATGAGATAGGAATTGGAATGAGATGGAATAATACCCAAGAAGGGAAGGGGAAGGTCACTTCCACTAAGAAATTAATTAGGGAAAACCTACAACAGTTATCCTGTTGGACAAAAAGATCACTGTCACAATGAAGAATGTCTATATAAAGAGTTGCTTATTAGTGACCAGCCACGTTAAAAGATAATAGGTAGTGAGTGACATCATCTGAATTGTTTTTTATTTTTATTTATTTATTTATTTTAAAGATTTATTATTTATACAAGCACTGGGTACAGTCAGAAGCGCGGGAGGGTGAGAGAATTCACCAGAGCCAGAGCGGGGAGCAGAGCAGGCAGAAGGACCGAAGTACACTGCTGAGGGGAGCAGCGGGCGGCAGGAGAGGTCTGCGCGCCATGTGGGACCCTCGCCAACGGCTGGGGATCGAACCAGCTCTGCTGAGGCTGCGGGCAGCTTCGCAGCCTGGTGCTCAACCCCTGCGCCACCAGGGGAGGCCCTGAATTGTTTTTAAGTAAGTGTCCACTGTGTAGAGATTAGATGGAATGGGGACAAGAGTGTCAGCAAGACTAGTTAAGATAGTACAGTAGTCCTGAGGAGAGGCTGTGATTTGGGTTAGAGCGCTATGGCTGCAGATGGAGCAACGTGGATGGTATTGAATCTATTTAGGGGAAAGCATTGATAGACAACCTGGAGAGTTAGCCACGGTGGAGTGGAGAAGATGTAGCATTTGTCATTAGTAATAGCTCGGATGATTTTTATTTTCCCCATAATACTGTCTGTGTTTCTCAAGCTGTTTCTTGGATTACTAATTGGAAAGAAGTAACAAATGTCATTTACAATGTTAAAATAGTAAATAGACTTCAAAGCCATTTAAAAGGAGAGGCTGGCAGTGTCTGGACTGCTTTGAATAATTCAAACAAGGCATGCTAATGAAAGAAACAAATTCAACTTCACCTTTTATGTAGTAATATCTTATATTTAGTAAATACCAGAAGGTGTAGAACCTTTTTTTGTTGTTGTTCAAGGGTCAATACTGCAAGGGCTTTGCATTTCATTATGTTTTATTTTTGTGCTTCATTTTTTGCTGTTTATTTCCTGATACCTATTGATAATTAGAGCTAAATAGTGGTGGGTATATATATATATATGTGTGTGTGTTTGTGTGTGTCTATATTATACATTATGTGCATATTATATACATGCACACATGATACATATGTATCATTTGAGTGTATTGATACATGCATGTGTATTCTATAATATATGCACATACTGTATTTGTTCATATAGGTGGATACTTTGGAATTTACATCTAAAAGTTTTTTGTAAGAAACAATTTTGACAGTTTTACTGAATGAATGAAGGTTCTTTAGGAGGGCAGTCTGTAATCCTGGTAGTGTGCTCTTGTGTTACTGTATTTTGTTGGGAAGGATGTGGGAAGTTTGACATACTCCAAGCTGACTGGATCATGGCTAATCCATGAGTCTTTCTAGCACTAAGGAAGCCCAAGTAAATGTCGGGTTTTGTAGTCACTGAGTTTCTCTCTATTTACTATTTCCTGCTTTCCATGATGATAACAGTTTGCCCTGAATTGGGAAAAATAGCTTACTTCAGATGCAGATGTATAATTAGCATTCATTTCCATACAGGACTGGAAAACATGCCTGGATTTATCAAGAAAGTATGCTTAGAATTTAAGTGTTGGGGGAAGAGTTGTGCTCACCATTTTTATACTAAAATTATATGGTACAAATACGTATTGGAGTAGTACTCAACCAAAAGCAGTGAACTGCCATTTACAACAGCATGAATGGAACTGAAGGGGATCATGCTAAGTAAAATAAGTCAGAGGGACAAAGACAGATGCTGGCAGATTTCACTCGTGGGATATAGAGAAACAAAACAAAGGAACAGATAAAACAAAACAAAATGAAGTCCTTGGAACCTCAAGGCAGAACTGAGGTTACCACACAGTGGGGTGGGGAGCAAAGTGGGGAGCAGCGCAGTGGACTCTGGTGAAGGGTTACAGGTACTTTGGTGGTGGATGTGGTGTGGAAACACCTGGAAAGGGGGGAGCCTGCACCTCGAGAACATAAACAGTTTTGTAAAGCAACGATGCTGCAATAAAAAATGTTAAGTAAGATAATATGTTAGAATTAACCTTTGAGTATGGTTTTGTTGCCACCTCCCCAGGATGATGAGGTAACATCTTTTAGGTGCCTGTCCCTCTACTCTCTTTGCTCTTCTCACTCCCTCATCTCTTTCATTCTCTGCTCTGCCACCAGAGATCTTTTTCAAACCCAAATTTGATCCTGTTATTGCTTTGCCTGAAACTATTCAATGATTCTTCACTGCCTTTCAGATAAGGTCCAAATTCTTAATAAAGCTTCTAAGATCCCCTGTGGTTTGGCTTGTCTGTTCTGAGCAGCCCCCCAACCCCCCACGAGGTTTCTGCCCTTGTTGCTTCTCATCCTAATTCCTTTGTTAGGATTTCAGACTTTCCTCCTCCCTGCTAAGCAGGGACTCTGCTTTTCTTCCTCAACCCATCTCAAGAGCCAGCCCTCGATGGGAGCCCTCTCCGAGTCTCCAGTTGAATTGGTCTACCTTTCTTCTGCTCTGCCTCCCCTTTTCAGACTCTCCCTGTTGCCACCTCTAAAAGCTTAAAGCTCTTCCTTATTTAACATCTGTAACAGCCTCCAGTCATGGGCTGTGTCTCATTGACCTCATCCTGAGCTTCTGGCTCAGGGCATAGTGCAGAGAAGGGGCAACAGTGATGCACTGGGATTTGTTTTTCTTGGGAAAATCTTTACCAAAAGTCTTTTGTTTGCAGGTTTTTTGTTTTTGTTTTTGTTTTTTTCCAAATTCTTTTGGAAAAGAATTTTCCACCAACCACCTTCTTTTAGATGCAGTTACCTCAGTATTTGCAGCTCAGGCTCTGATGAGGGGGAAACAGGAAGAGCAGAAACAAATGGCTGTCGGCAAAGGGACATAGCATTAATCTCTGGAAGGTTATTATCACATATGACAGCCGCGCATTCCTCAGCAATGCCCTGAGAACCAGCTTTGCCTTTCTCACCCCCCAGCACCAAGAAAGGGTTTATTTAGCTTATTCCCTCTGTTTAGTGGTTTAACTGCTCCCCTCAGGAGATTCTGGAATCCCCAGTCTGCACTTTCCACTTAATTTCTGTTCTTGCTAACAAGCCCAGCATCCCTACACCCCTGCACTTGGCCTTACACAGAGCTTCCTCCTTCTTTGAGGTCATCCCCACCAGGCTTGTGGGTGCTCTCAGGGCTGGAGCTGGGAAGTGTGGGGGCAGAACAATGAATCCCCAGCTTGGCAAGTGTAAACATCCTCTGTCAGATTTTATTCTAGATACATTTTGATAATGCTACAGTTATTTTTTTTTTGTCCTTTGCATTTGAATCTCTTTATTCTCCCTGTCATATAGCTAGTTTGTAAATCTTACTAATTGACACCAGACACAAAACCCTTCTCAAAGCATATTCCTTACCTATTGATAGAAACCAGAGTGATATGATGATGCTAATACTTGGTCTCTTTGAC
Source organism: Talpa occidentalis (assembly GCF_014898055.3). Classification (NCBI taxonomy): domain Eukaryota; kingdom Metazoa; phylum Chordata; class Mammalia; order Eulipotyphla; family Talpidae; genus Talpa; species Talpa occidentalis. The sequence continues at coordinate 94,251,356 of NW_023601322.1, read as the reverse complement.
CTCATCCTGAGCATCTGGCTCAGGGAATGGTGCAGAGAAGGGGCAAGAGGGATGCACTGGGATTTTGTTAATAATAGCTAATAGTTGAATGCTTAGAGCAGAGAATAAGCAGTGAGGTAAAATGAAGTGTGATAAACACACCGTCAACTTGGGGAAGGTTTCATAGGAAGGTGAAATCCATTGTGTTAACACTGTGTCCTCATCAGTCTTTCCTCTGAAGTGAGTGAGTGTGTGTGTGTGTGTGTGTGTGTGCATCATGGAAGAAGGTGAGACCCTAGATAAGGTTGGCTAAGGTAGGCTGGGCCCAGAATGTTCAGGGTCTTGTTTGCCTTGATAAGGGGGAATTTGGCGATCACCCTTTGAACAATGGTTCTTCTTAATAGATTTGCAAGTCGAGGACTGACATGATTAGAATTGCTTTGTTTCTTCCTAAAGCAAAGTAAAGCTAAAGTCAACGAAAAAAGCCCCAACACGAAAGGACACAGGATCCAAAATTCCATTGCAACAAGACATAGACCCAGTTCGGGTCAGGATGTTAATTCCATATCGCCTTCTCAAATCTACTGGGATTTCCAGATTAGGTCAAAGTCCAAATGTTGACTTTGATCCTCTGCTTGAAGAGTGTGGAACTTTAATCTTCCTCAGGCTGTAAAAGCAAATCTGTTCTCTTGTCAACTCACTATTTTGTTTGGTCAATACTACTGTCTTTACAAAACTGGGTGCTCCCCTTGTCTTACTGTTTTAATGGTGTCCTGTAATTTTTCTATTTGGGGCAGAAATTTGAAAATGCAGACAGTTCCCCTGGGCTGATACTCGACAGCCCATTGCACTGGAGTCCTATATGATTTACTGTATTTACTAAACTATTATTCACATCTTTTAGTCCTACTGTCGAATAATTTTTAAAAAACATTTATTTTTTGGTTATAGCAAAAATATTCTTATAAAACTATGAACACTATAGAAAAATGTTAAAGGAAAATACAAATCTTTTAGTTCTCTTCCCTACAGATAACTTCCTAAGTATACAGTCTTCCAGTTTTTTCTCATCTTGCTTAAACCAACACATTAGATGTAAATTTTTCTGTACCTTATATTTCTTGCTGATGAATATCTTGGACAAAAATGACACAAGTAGATTTAGTTAATGGCTATAGGGCACTAGCAGTTCCCTTTCACCCTAATGGATAATTCTACTCTTTGGGACATTTTCACTGTTTCAGTTTATCTGTAGTATTCCCTAGGACAAGTGCCTAGAAGTAGTCTGAGTCAGACTGGGATTTCAGAATATATTACCAAATTGTCCTGTGCAGTTATGTCACAAGTTTACATTTCTGCTTCATGAATATGAGAGTGCAAATGCTTGCCAGTGTTAAGTATTTTCTCTCAATTTCATTTTTGCCAACCTGATATTCAAAACATATTTCATTGAATTGTCATAGATTTCTGTGTCAGCTGATTAAACTTGCTATTTAATCCTGTTAGCCATTTCCACCTCCATATTTCATCATCTTTGCCATTTTCTGTCAGTACTTAGGTCTCTTTCTTACCGATGAGACCTTTTGTATATGTGTCACATGAAAGAAATGGTTTTTCCCAGCTAATTGGAATCCTTGCATTCTACTTACCATATTTCTTTCTTTATTATACTGGTAAGTAGGTAGTCAAAATTTTCAGTCTTCTTCCTTGATTATTTACTTCTTCTTTGGGCAGTTCTTTTAAAGGTTATATGCATTTGCCTACCTCATATGTCACAACACACATCACATATAAATTCATACATTAAAATTGGAACTTTTTACTTTGACAATACAGTGTTAAACCTGTCCATTTACCTACCTCTACCTGTTACTTTACCCTGTAAAGGAATCTACTAAATTTTCAATTATATAATGGTTATGGTATTTGAGAAGATTGCAAGTAAGATTGCAAATATTTGGGATGATAATAAAGTTCGTATGTATGGCTTTTGTTGATCATTAAAATGTACAAGAATTAATTGAAAAGCTTATATTTATCTTAAGAATAAGGTTCTAAATATATTTAAAGAGCACATCATTTGTGTTTAACTTCACTTTAAACTGCTTTCTTAGCTCTTAATATACTGCAGATAATAAGCATCCAAATTAACTATTAATTGAATTGTGAAAGTAGCAGACTTAATGTTTGAATGTCTACCTCTTCTCAACATGAGTCATTCCCCGCATAAAGACATCACTTTTCTTGTATTGGAAAGATACAGATGACGTGCTTCTTGGCTCATACTTATGCTTTAGTGTTAAATAGTGTTTAGTTTCATCTCAAGATTTGTAGAATAAGGACAAACACTTGACACATTAATTAAAGGAAGTCATTCATGCATATAGCTTTAAAATCGATTTAAATAATGTATTAATGTAAATTTTAACTAAGCACAGCAGGAAAAAGCCTAATGAAACTCACTCAGGTTATTCCTTACAAGAAGACCTGGCTTTATTTTTCTGCAAATACTTTAGCTTTATTCTAATTTCCAGCTTTAAGCACTGATGTGGTGTATAACAGTATTCACATATTTATTAAAATCCCTAGAAACAAATTTCAGTATGTATTATGCTATTTCGGGAATTGAGCACAGTGGGTGGTGGCAGACCCCTGCCGCAGATATTACCTCTACAGTCTCCAAAAAGAAAGGAACAACTGTAACCAGATCTTGCAAAGCTGAGGAATTCCTAAGAACGTAAGATATAATGAGGGGCATCAACATCCTGAGGTGATACATTCTTCACCCAAAACATTGTGAGGATTTTCAAAGTGAGAAATTCTTTTGTATCTTTGAAAGCAGAAAATCAAAGGAATGTCTCTTAATCTGGTTTACATCCAGGCCTGCGAGTGGCACTAATGAGGAACAAACACATTAGCACCAAAAGGAAATGATAATTAGAACCTAAATCTTAATCCATAGACCGCTGGCTGGGGTCTCCATAGTCTGCCACTGGACTTTAAATGTAAAAATCGCATTCACATGTGCAAAATGGGGGGCATACAAGAATATTTGCATGTGAAAATGAGCGGCTTATGCACATTGATTAGGTGAATACCTTTTGTTGGGATGACGGAAGGTATCCCTTCTCTCCCAGGAACTGCTGGGGAGGAGGAGAGAAGAAAAGTTTTATACAAAAGCACTAAATTTGGGAGTGGATTTGTTTTTCCAGCTAAAAGCTAAACTTAAGTGCTGCCAGGCAGATTATTTTTGGTCTGGTGATTTACTTTCACATAGTTCCCTAACTTCTGATTTTACTTATTGAAACCCAGCTGAGCTGACCTTTTGATATTGAGAATTAAGAGGGTAGGGAGAGGGTAAAATGGTCCTACCCTCCAGTATCCTAAGGCTGGAAAGAGGAAATACTGTGAGATAAAAGGTAGAAGTTGATGAGACTTTCAAGCACTGATGGCTGCTGATGCTATCAGGAAAATGCTAGCACAGTGGGTTAATGGGTCTGTATTTTAGAACACTCCCAAAGATGTCATCGCTTGTATATTTACTGAGTGTTTTTCATTGTTGAAAAGATTTGGCTGCAGTCCTAGAATATAATGGAAACTTTACATTAGCTATTGAGAGAGAGTGGAAGCTGTTTCATGCATACGTTTTTTTGTAAGACATCTTCCAAATGATTCAGTATCTTCAAGACATCAGGAAAATGTGGTGATGAATATTGTATGACGCAGAGCTCTGAAAGTGTTTCTTGAAGGTCTTGTTCCTGAGTTTCTGTAGCAATTCACAAGGGATACCTGAGGCAAAGTATCTGCACCACCACCGAATTTGCCCTTTTACACAAACGCAGTCATTGTTAGATAGCAAATTAAAATGGCCGTTGTGGGTTTTATGGAGTACATGTGGCCCAAATCAGAAATAAAAATAAGGGTGCCAGGTGGTAGCAGATTAATTGAGACGTTCTAGACCTGAGCCTGCTAGGAAAATGCAGAGACATCCTCAAAGCAAATCTGATGTAAGATGTTTTTCTTTTAGGAAAGTGAGTGATCCCGTCCCTGGTCTCCTTAATCGCTGGAGAGGACTAGTTCAAAATAATGAATTTTTCATTCCTTAAATCTTTTTTCTAGTTTGCTTTATCTTAGGGTTAACCTGTCAGGATGTGTTAATTTCACACCCACACAACACAGTCCTGTTTGACCTTACTGCTTTTCTCTAAGTCCTGCTGCTCTTAGGCCAGAAGTTTCTCTCAACATGATTTTATCCTGATATGTCCTAAGAATAGATGAATACGAGATACTCAACGACCTGTTTTATTGTCCCTAGAAGCAACTGGAAGGCAACTGAAAACCACTTGGTGGGAGAGCATTTTGAGACATACCTGTGCTTTTTCAATGCTTGGAATGATAGGAAATAAGATTTGCAGACAGTAAATAGTTGCAAGAATTTCAATTTACTAACTAAGTAACAGTTAACAGTAGATGGTTGTCCAAAACCTTGGGCTGACTCTATTCTGAGTCACCTTTAGTGAATTCTGTTAAGACCCCAGCGATCCACAAAGTCTCCAGTGCTGTCATTGGCAATTTATAGTCACAATTTCCAGTTTCTGGTAAGAAATCCTCTTAGGTGACTGTATTTAAGTATAAAAATGGGCCCATAGATATTCATGGCAAGCAGTTAAGTTTATGGGCGCTTATAAACTTTGGAATTTGGGAGAAAATATTGCATTCAAAGACTGTATGGAAAAGTACCTGCTGTTTACCCCAAAACTTGCCTAAGTCAGCTGTCTCAGCCTTGCAGAGCTGGGAGCTCGATGCTCTGTTACTGAATCGTGACTGGAGAAAGCCAGTATTTTCTAACATTATTCCTGGATGGCGCTAGATAATAGGGACGCACATTTTTGACATTGCGACTGATCATTGAATATAAAAGATGCCCCTTTCAGGATTATTCAATGGCAGGTACCTTCTAACACTTCATTTTTTTCTTCCCTAATTTTCACCTTGGAACTCAGGAAAAATGCCCCAAGCCCAACTTTTTGATGATTCCAGTGATCACACATGGGAACCTACCAAATAGACAATAGTGAACGGGCGTTTATCCCATGCAATAGAGCCCGCTGTACTTTATCAGAGAATGTTCTGCTTCTGTGCGAGGCAGCAGGTGTGGAAGGGTTAAATGTCAGGCTAGCTGGGGAGTAATTACTGATGGCAGTGGTTGCAGAAAGCCCAGGACCCCCTCCTGGTCCAGAGGGTTTGCGTTTGTGATGGAGCATGTCAAGGAAAGGCAAGGGATATGGAAGCCCCTGGAGTAAGCACTGAGGAGGGAATGCTCACCCCTTTGTTAACCAAAAATCACCCTCCAGGCTTTTATGTATTTAGGTCTAGATGCACACAGCTGCAGGCCTTAATCTCTACACGCTGCCTTTTAACCAGATTTATTGTTTACTCATACATGTGTATAGATGTATGTACCCATACATAGTTTATATATGTAAATGTATGTACAGATATACAACAGGCATATACACAAATGTGTATTTGTGTATGTAGTATTTGTATACATTATACACATATATTACTATATATGCATTATTAATATTATTATAAATTTCTGTCTGTGGGCCGGGAGAGTTCTCCAGAGCTCTCTCTAGCACGCGCTTGCACAGTCCTTCAAATCTCAGCAGCTGAAACAAGACTAGTGCTGTGAGCCCAGGAGAAGCACTCAGTTGAGGCTTTGAGAGGTAGGGAGATTCTCTTACAAGCAAAGGGGCTGGGCTTAAAGGAGCAGAACAAGGATCTCAGAAGTTGGTCCCCTGCAAGGCCACTGAGAACAGCCTTGGTGAGACATGGAGGCAGTGGTGGGAAAGAGTTGCTGAGAAGAGCGGGAGGGCTGTGCTGTGCTGAAATGAAGCAAAGGGCATCAGTTGCCACCAATTTAATGACCCAGAGAGCAGGTGTGTCTCTTGCCTCCTCCTGTTCCCAGCCCTACCTACATCCTGGGGGTGATGGTGTGGACCCTGTGTGCACCCTGTATGACTTTCTAGGAGGGTGGGCAGGCAGAAGCAGATGATAGTGACTGGAGCTTGTAATGAGGACCAGGAACCCAGAGTAAGGATGCTAAGACAGCGTTGGTTGTAAAATCGGGAGCACGCTGAGGAAAGAATAAAGGGTCGAAACCCCCCGCCCTCGCCAATTTCTATCCTTAAAAAAAAAAAAAAAATGACAGGGCCTCCCCAGTGGCGCAGAGGGTTGAGCGCGGTGCTGTGAAGCTGTCCACAGCCTCTGCAGCACGGGTTCGATTCCTGGCTGGCCAGGGAGAAACCCACATGGCGCAGCAGACCTCTCCTGTCTCACCCGTTGTTCCCCTCAGCAGTGTCTTCGGTCCGCCTGCCTGTTCTGCTCCCCGCTCTGTCTCTGGTGAATTCTCTCACCCTCCCATGCCTCTGACTGTACCCCGGTCTTGTATAGATAAATAAATCATTAATTAAAATATATTTTAAAAAAAGACAGCGCCTAAGCACAGGGGCAGTCAGGTGTGCCAGCTGCTTATTAAATATTGGCTTCAGTGGTCTCCTAAGCATCCTAAGAATGGTAGCAAAACCCCAGGGGCACCCCCACCTACTTTCTCCCCACTCTTTGTTGTGACTGTAAAAGTCATTCAGCCTACGCTCAGCAGGTCCCAGCTCTGCTGCCACTCCTCTCTTGAAAATCCAACACATCCCCCACAAGAAAAGATCCAAAAGTTTGCCCCAGTCCTAAATCCTCACAACTCCCTGGGATTCTTTATGCAGAAAGACCTCCCTCCCCACTTTGGAGATAAGATCTCCGCATCTGGTGGAAACCCCCTCCACCCATGCCTATCTCTGTGTTCACGCCTGACCCTACATTTTTGTTAAAGCTGTTTCCTTCAGCCTCCCCCACTTCTAATTGCATCCCTTCCCCCCTGTGACTTAATCCTTCTCATCCTTTGGGACCTAATCTAACCCATCACTCTCCACCAAGTTTCCTCCCTGTCTTCACCACCCGGTCATCTCCTACCCCCAGTGATATCTTTCTTTGAATTTCAATGAAGTCTGTCATAAAAAGTCTTAGAATCACCAACTGGCAGCTCTTTTAGGTGCCTCCCAGTCTGATACCCTCCGTTTGCGTATTTGCCTAGTCCTTTAGCTAGTTAATGGGTAAGCCAAGACTAGGCTCTGAGTTCCAGGCCTGGGTTAACTGTGCCACCAGATCTTGATAATTAAAGACAAGTGTTTCTTCCCTTTTATCCATTCCCTGACACCAGGCTATTGATACATGACATTCTAACTTCTGACAGCTCTTCTCTCTGCACCAAGCATGCTCACAGTTTGCATTGCGCCATATCCCAGGAGGGAGGGTCAGGGTTGCCTTTGGGGACCAGGAGACAGTGTGGCAGAAAAGGAAGACCTCAGAGCAGGAGAAATGAGAGGCCTGAGTTGGGATGGCCCAAAAAGTTGACTTGGCATCAACTGGCTGTCAGACCGTTGATAGGCCTATTTCCTGGTCCTCTTCTGTTCCTTCAACAATCTTCTGTTTTTGCACAGACACTGAAAACACCGACTTCCAAGTGTTCAGAGCATCTGTATTCCCCCAGATTTTGAGCAGCTCTAGGTCCTGGAAAGCCTCTGTCCTCTGCCTTCTGCCTGGCTGTCATTCATCCAACTTATCTCTGGCTCACCTGCCCGAAGCCACAGCCCTTCTTCAGACTCCAGTTTTTTTTTTTTTTTTTTTTTTTAAGATTTATTTATTTTTAGCAAGAGCTGGGGTACAGGCCAGAGGTGCGGGAGGGTGAGAGGATTCACCAGAGACAGAGCAGGGAGCAGAACAGGCAGATGACAGAAATACACTGCTGAGGGGAGCAGCGGGCGAGACAGGAGGTCTGCCATGCCATGTGGGATTCTCACCAGCCGGCCGGGATCGAACCCACACTGCAAAGGCTGCGGGCGGCTTCACAGAGCCATGCTCAACCCGCTGCGCCACCGGGGAGGCCCCAGACTCCAATTTTAAGGTGCCTGCACCTGGTGATTTCTAAAGTTCTTCCCGGTTCTCTATTCCTGTGATCCATCTAAGCTTCTTGTAAGTCAAAAGAAGAGGTAGCTGTCAACTTGTGGGTTGAGTAGGGTACATGTTCTGTTATGTTGTGTGAGTGGCTTATCTGGCAGCATTATGTTTAAAACTTTCAGTGTCCAATGATTGAAGGGAATGTAAAGGTTTTTGGCTTCTCAAAAAAAAAAAAAAAAAAAAAGATTTCTGAGTTTGCTTTTGCAAAACTTCATGAAATTCCCAGTTCCTGTTACCCTTTAATTAATTTCCTGGCTCCTGTGTGTGCTGTGTCTACAGTCCCAGTCCACGAAGTTGCTAGGAAGGGAAGGTGGTGGGATGAAAGTGAGGGGTCATGTAAAAAGAAATCGAGACTGGAGGTTTGGGTGAAGAAGTACTGAGTTGATTAGTAAATTCTAACCTGGGGCCTCCCTGGTGGTGCAGAAGTTAAAGACACAGCCCTATGAAGCTGTCATCAGCCTCTGCAGCATGAGTTCAATCCCTAGCCAGGGAGCTACCCACATGGTGCAGTAGCCCTCTGACTCCCCCGCTACTCCCCTCAGCAGTGTATTTCAGTCAGTCTGCCTGTTCTGTTCCCCGCTCTGTCTCTGGTGAGTCCTCTCAGCCCCTGCACCTCTGGCCTGTACCCCAGTTCTTGTATAAAAATAAATAAATCTTAAAAAAATAAAAAAATAAAACAGATTTCAATCCAGACCCCCCAGGGATATACCATGCATTAAAACACAGTATCAGCTATCTCTTACATGTCCCCTCTGAGCCACATCACCTGCCACTTACTTTGCTCAGGTTGTCACCCTCAGGCTACCAAAGACAGAGTGGGGAGCTGAATAAGCAGATATACTGAAAATACATTGCTGCGGGTGAGTCAGGAGAGGTCTGCTGCACCATGTAGGTAGGTAGCTCCCTGGCTGGGGATCGAACTTGTGCTGTAGTGGCTGATGATAGCTTGATAGCTGATAGCTCTGTGTCTTTAACCCTGTGCCACCAGGGAGGCCTGAGTGTGGTCCTTTCAATGTTACCTTATCAATATTTTCCGCAATATTGCCTTATCAATTTTAAGATACTTAAGCAATCTAACCGCGTGTAGGGATGGAGAGGAACTTCCCCCCTGCTGGTCACAGAATTAAATCACCATGAGAAAGAGTAGTAGGAGAAAGAGAACAAATTTAGTTACACATGTATGGAGACTTTACATGAATGTGGCTTCTAAAGCCCATGGGGCAATATGAGTTGAGACATTGGGTCAGTATTGGGGGGGTTTAAGGACAGGAGGGTGTGACTCATATGACAAAGACCAGAGGCTCTGCAATTAGATTGTGCCCTGCCATATACAGTGGTTTATCTGATGGAAATGTGAATTCTGGTAAAAATAATAATTCTGGTAACATCCCCAATTTTCATTCTTCTAGTAAATGACAGGGCCTTTGGTTGGCCTCAACTCTGGTGCCAAAGTGGCATCACTTGGTGATGCCTATCTGTCAGTTGGAGTCTTGGAGTTTGTCATGCATGAATGAATATGTTACACTTTTCCACGTTTTGCCCTCAAGATTTTAGAGTGGATTTTTTTGGGGAGGTCTGTAGCCATCTCTTCATAAGACAGGAGCAAGCCTGGGGGTTGGGAAGTTGTTTGCTAAGGGGAAATGTAAGGAATGTAAAGGACCTTGCAATTTTGGTTGGTGAGTTGTTGTTTGTGTTTTTTTTTTTTAAAGATTTATTTATTTATGCATATAAGAACTGGGGGACAGGCCAGAGGTGGGGTGTGTGTGTGAGAGGATTCACCAGAGACAGAGTGGGGAACAGAACAGGCAGACTGACTGAAATACACTGCTAAGGGGAGCAGTGGGTGAGTCAGGAGAGGTCTGCTGCGCCATGTGGGTAGCTCCCTGGCCGGGGTTGGAACTCGTGCTGCAGTGGCTGTGTATAGCTTCATAGTGCTGGGTCTTAACCCCTTGCGCTACCAGGGAGGTCCCAAGAGTTTCAAATATATAGTGAGAAAATTTAAAAGTCAGCTTGGTAGTATTTAGAGAAAAAGATTACATTAAGTCACGAATTACATTTTCTAAATGTTTTGATGCTATAACCTGTGCTCCGTTCCATTTTTAGTACTTCAAAACTGAATTGTTTAGCGACTTATTTTTTTTAAAGTTAATGTATTTTTAATTTTAATTTTTTTAATATTTTATTTTTTATAATTCTTACATTGTTTTTCATTTTTGCACAATGTATGCATTTTCAAAAGAAGTCTGTGGTGATTTCTAGGCTTGTGCTTTTTGTCTTCTGCTGCCCTCTAGCGGCACAAATGGACTTTCACATCTGAATTAAGTGGAAAAAATGCTCTTGAAGCATAGGCAGTTTTCCATTAGGAGAAAATTAAGCTTGCAATGAATGAGAAGGAAATGTTAATTTGAATTAGCATAAGATATTAAATCATGGGAACACTGTTGGAACTCTTGTTGAATATTCAGTTCATTTAAGAAAAAATAGAATCAGTGGGCTACTCTTCTCAAAGGTATTCAAGTACATGATTCTGAGTACCTTGGAAATTGTATGTGGGAAGCTAAATGTATTAAATCAGGAGGATATCAAGAACATACAGAATGGAGTGACAGTTTACATAGGTTCTTTATCTAAGATTTTTTAAGATTTATTTTTATTTATTACTTTATGCATGCAAGAACTGGAGTATAGGCCAGAGGTGCAGGGGTGGAGAGAGCAGGGGTGAGAGGATTCACCAGAGACAGAGTGGGGAGCAGACCAGGCTGATCCTCTGAAATACACTGCTGAGGGGAGCAGCGGGTGAGACAGGAGAGGTCTGCTGCGCCATGCCATGTGGGTCAGCTCCCTGGCCTGGGATTGACCTCAGGGCTGCAGTGGCTGGTGCTAGCTTGATAGTGCTAAGACTTTAACCCCTGCGCCACCAGGAGGCCCTTATTGCATTTAGTTTTTAGGTCTCTTTTAATCTGGAAGAGTCCCCTCACCTCCCGGTTTTGACTTTGTCTTGTTGGGGGTGGAGGGGGAAGGACCAATTGTCTCTGAGATTGATGCTCCCTTTTTATTATTAGCTTGTTTTGTCTTGTTCTTGGCTACTGCTGCTTCAAGTATTTTTTCCTGTTAGTCGTTAATCACTCACTGAAAGCCTTATATGTCTTTTACCTTTTGATACTAGAAAGCACTGTTCTGTCTTCTGGCAGATACATTTCCTCTGATTATTTCCCCCCTAGTGGGAGCTGCTGACATGTCTTTTTTACAGGATATACCTGGTGGTTCAGACTTCTAGGGCCTCCCCACTCAGGGATTCTCAATCAGGAGTACGACTGCCCCCTAGGGGGCCTTCTGGAAATTACTACAGTGCCTGAGAGCTTATTGGTATGTATTGGTAAGAGAGAATTATTTCACCTAAAATGATAAGAGTACCTGTGTTGGAAAACATTTTGCAGGGGAAAAGTTAATTTTCTGTTGGATTGACTGACAAGATGTGCTATAGCAGCGCGTGGTAGATATTCAATTAATATTTGTGGTATGAATGAGTGAATTTTGAAATTTGATCTTTCAAAGCACTGTTTTGACAAACACACACACACAGACGTGTTACACAAAAGTAAACCATGTTAGAACTCTTAATTGCAAATTAAAAAACTCAGTTTATACTGTATTATGTAATTGACAAAGTCCAGGAGTATCGTCCTTTATATACTGCTGGGTCCAGGGGCTTAAATAGTATTACCAGAGGCCTCCCTGGTGGCTCCAGGGGTTAAGCACAGCACTATGAAGCTATCTGCAGCCACTGCAGCATGAGTTTGATCCCCGGCCAGGGAGCTACCCACATGGTGCAGCAGACCTCTCCTGCCTCCCCACTGCTCCCCTCAGCAGTGTATTTCAGAGGATCTGCCTGATCTGTTCCCCACTCTGTCTCTGGTGAGTCCTCTCACCCCCTGCACCTCTGGCTAGTACCCTAGTTCTTGTATGCATGAATATTTAAATCTTTTTTTTAAAAGGATAGTATTAGCAGTACTTGATCTCCTTCCATCTTTTGGTTTTCTCCTCTGGATGTTGGTTTCACTTTCTGATACATTCTCTTGTCAAGATGGCATCAAGGAGCTCAGTGCTTATCTCTGTCCGCCCTGACTTCCAGCAGGACTGAGAATTTTCTTTTCCCAATAGTTGCAACCCACACTTTATTTTTCTAGTGTCATTTGTGTCTCCTTCTCAAACAAATCCCCTCTTTCCCCACACCCCCCACTCTCCCTGTCTTCCATAACTTTTATGGTTTCTATCTTGTGATCTTTTAAAAATAGTCTCTCAAATTATATTGTTCTGTATTTTCTTGAACACCACCAACAAAAATGTTCTTCATTTTTATTTTTTATTTCATTCTTTAAAGATTTGTTTTTATTTATTTATGCATGGAAGAACTGGGGTCTAGGCTAGAGGTTCGGGGGTGAGATGATTCACCAGAGACAGAGAGGGGAACAGAACAGGCAGACTTGTTATAGAGCAACCCCGATATTGAACGGGTTCCTGGCTGTGGGTCCTCACCCGCGCGCTTTAAAGGGACTTATGAATACTCTACTACAGACACACACAAAAGGTTAATAAAAGGTTTATTTACAAGACAAAGGAAAGAAGGAAAATGTACAACTCAGGGAGAAAATAGGGAAATAAAGTCTTTAATGCGTCCTACCCGATCCGCCGACCTGGAAACCCAAAGGCACTCTCAGAGCTGGCCAGACGCTGCGAGCTGGCGGAGAGCCAAAAATGGGGGGGTCCCAAAGCCCACGTGTCTGTCTTTTATATCCACCTGGCTGCTTAACCCCACCCTCAGGTCCCAGCCACCTTCCCTTTGGTGGTGATGGGATTTGGAGTTCCCAGTGTCTTTGGCTTTGACCTGGGGTGGGGGTGGAGTCCACAAAGTCTATATGGAATTAGCTTTGGGACATCCTTTTCCCCCTAACAGACTGACTGAGATACACTGCTGAGGGGAGCAGCGGGCGAGACAGGAGAGGTCTGCTGCGCCATGTTGGTTAGCTCCTTGGCTGGGGATCGAACTCATGATGCTGCAGTGGCTGATACTAGCTTGTTAGGGCTGAGACTTTAATCCCTTGTGCCACCAAGGAGGTCCCTGTTATTCATTTTTAAATGGGCAACAACAGCCTTTACAGAATCCCCTCTAAAAAACAGCTCTCTCACCTCTGTGTGCTCGAGTCCACATTACCACAGCCACCTCTTCCACAGAGTAAGTCTTAAAACCAAAGCCCGTGGAATGTTTGTTTACAGTGAGATCTTGAGCAGCCAGACAGGGTAGCTGTCTCCTGCCCTTCCTTTTCTGGGGCTACTGGAATTTGATAGCCCAGCAGCCATGGGGTATTGGAGACAGGGGTGCTGGTCACTGCATAGCATAGAGGGAGGCCCAGCTTTGCTACCTGGTGTTTTAGGGAAGTCCTGTGTGGTCTTGTTCAGGTTTTATAAATCAGGATTATAACTAATTAGCTCTCTCTCAAAATTATAGTAAAAAAGAAATCAAATATATATGATTACACACATATAGATGAAAATGTTTTCAAAAGGGTGTGTGGCTTCATAGATGTATGCAACTTACAAGTTGTCAGCATCCTGCTACTGTAGGGGCTGGATAAACACAAATACTGAATGGTTGTGACTCCAAATCCATTGTAACGTCCACGAACAGCTGTGGAGATACAGTGAGATTCTCCTGAGAATCAGCTTCTCATCTTAAGCGTTCATCATGCCTTTCTTTTTTTTTTTTTTTTTTTTATAGAGGCATGTTTATTTATTTATTTATCTGTTTGTTTGTTTGTTTTTTGTTTATACAAGCACTGGGTACAGTCAGAAGCGCGGGAGGGTGAGAGAATTCACCAGAGCCAGAGCGGGGAGCAGAGCAGGCAGAAGGACCGAAGTACACTGCTGAGGGGAGCAGCGGGCGGCAGGAGAGGTCTACGCGCCATGCGGGACCCTCCTCTGGTGGCCGGGGAGCAGCCGGGGATCGAACCGGCGCCGCAGAGGCCGCAGGCAGGTTCGCAACCCAGCGCTCAACCGCTGCGCCACCGGGGAGGCCCTCATCATGCCTTTCTCTGAAGCAGGACTAATTTTTTTTTGTGGGGCAAATTGAATTTATAGTAACTTCCAATTTCTCTACATCATCATTTACAGGCAGCGTTAGGACTTAGTGCTGCCTTGCCTGCCCCCTTCTAACAGTCGAGTCTTGGAATCAAATCTTCGAGAACAGATACCAGCCTGCAGAGGACTGCTGGCTAGCATCTTCCTGTGTGTCTGGGGAGTAGGAGGGGATGTGAGGATGGCTGCCTCTCAGATAATGCTCCTCCCCTATCCGCCCCCCTTCCTCCACCTGGAATTGCATTCGTTGGCTTGCTAATTTTTTTTTGTGTGTGTGGAAAATTGAATTTATAATAACTTCCAACTTCTCCACATCATCATTTACAGGCAGCGCTAGGACTTTGTACTGATTTCTGACTTGCTGAGCTAGCTTCAGTTGTCTGTTTTGCACATCAAATTGGCCCTCCAGGGAAATCTAGTTCCTACCCAAGGGGTCAGGAATGGAAGGCTGTGCAGGCTTTCTCTGTCATCAATTTAGTTTGCGGGTCAGTGACCCTTGTTTGCCCACCTTGTCGCTTTGCAATGGGGACTGCTCTTTGGGTGAGTCCTGGTGTATTGTCTATTGCTTTGCCCATCTTAGAATATGAACTGCAAGAAGTAATTTTTTGATTTACTCTTTCTTTGAAAACCAATCACCTTATTCTTATCGACAATGCATCTCGCAATCATTTTCATAGAGTAAATTTCCCATTTTCTTCTTGCTTACTCCCACAATTATCTTAATTAAAAAAATGTCTGCGAGACAGTCTGGGATTTTAACTCCAGATATTGTATTTTCCTCCAATTCCCGGAGGGTGCAATATTTTATGTGACTGTTGTTTACATAAGCACTGATACTTATTTTAATTTCAGATCTTTTCACAATTTTTTGATCAGACAGTCTTGTCTTGCTGTCACCTGAACATAATCCTACAAGGAGAATTATGGAGGAAAATGAAAAATAACTGATAGAGCCTGCCTTTCTGTTTTCCCAGAACAAGGAGCTTATGAAGTGCATCTTTCAGGGTTTCCTTTCTCCCAGGATCTCTGCCAGAAATGGCACTGTGCCCCCAGAGCCCCCTCTGCTGCGTGGAGTCATTAGAAGCCGATGAAAACTGCAGTCGGAAAGCCCATTAGCCTCAGAGAGCCTGACAGGAAATGAATGTGCTTGTGCATCTCCAGTCAAGGACAATGCCATTAAGGGCTGCAAAACTACAATATCCCAGACTAAAGACTTTGCAGTCCTATTGCTGGCGCACATTAAGATACTTTTCACTTCAATTTAGTCCCAGGGCTGGAGACCCAAGTGATAGAAGCAAAAGTAGTTAAGGTAGAACACTATTATGATTATGAAGGAAACAAGTGAATTCTAAAGGGAATCTATATATTGAGTTAGTTGTAGATTAGATCTCTCAGCATTTGTCATACTTTAATGGCCATATGTTGCATCTTTAAAAAAAATTCAATGGTATTTCCTTTTTTAAAAATGCTGTTTGGTAGTAAAGACTCAAAAGATTGCACTGGCATTTTAAAAAAAAATTCTTTAAGTAAATCTAATAGGTGCATATGGTGAAAAGGTGAACTCTAAAGATCAGTGAAAAAATTCAAAGGTAAAACCTGCCACATTGAATTTGTAACTTCCATTCTCACTACCAGTGGAAATAGTGTGTTATATATTCTTTTAGAATAAAGGGGAAAATTCCAAATTGCCTAAAAGGAGGAAATAGGCTCATATCTCATAACTGAAAAAAGTTAAAAACTATTGTGAGTCTGTTCACTGATCATTAGCATATTACCCTATTTGGATCCTGATCTTAAAACAAGTATAGCAACAACAACAACAACAACAACAAAATTCAAACAAAATGACCTGATCTGTTCTGTTACTTCTTCTAGGTGTTGCCTGGATATGCAGATATTTCCTTTTGAAAAACTCAGCAAGATGTATATAATAATATACAGTAAATCTGCAGTGTTATAAATACTGCAAGACAAAATTGACTTGTATTTCTTTCTTTATTTTTTAAAAAAGGTTTATCCATAAAAGAACTGGGGTGTAGACCAGAGGTGCAGGGGTGAGAGGATTTACTAGAGACAGAGTGGGGAGCAGAACAGGTAGACTGACTGAAATACACTGCTGAGGGGAGCAGTGGGTGAAACAGGAGAGGTCTGCTGTGCCATGTGGGCTGCTCTCTGGCCGGCGTGGGGATCGAACTTGTGCTGCAGTTGCTGGTGATAGCTTGATAGCTATCCTGTCTTTAGCCCCTGTGCCACCAGGGAGGCCCCCAAAGTAGAGTATTTCTAAGAAAGCATGAGAAAGAATTGTTAAGATATCAAGAAGTCTTTACTTATTTTTTTTGTAATCGAGAAGATGTGTTAAATTTCTTCCATGTAGTTCCAGACAGCAGACGTTGGATTATTGGGTGGAGGCTGCAGAAACCAGATTTCTGCTTAAAATAAGAGGTTTTTTTTTTTTTTAAAAAAAACCACTTAGAGTTATTTGAAAGTAGAATTGGCCCTCATGTGAAGTACGGTGTATTAGTCAGCTATCATAACAAAATACCACAAACTAGGTGACTTAAACAAGAGAAATCGATTTTCTTACAGTTGTGGAGCTTGCTCTGCAAGATCTAGATCCCATCTGATTTACGTTCTAGTGAGAGCTCTTTCCTGATTCCTGGGTGCCTGCCTTCTCCACTTGTCCTTCTGTCAGGTCGGCATCTCCACATTATGACCTTCTTTAACCATAGTTACTTTCTTAGTGAACTCATCTCCAAATAGTCACACTGGGATTAATCCTTTGGAATATGAACTTGAGGGGGGTAGGATATGTAATAGGGGCACATCATCCAAGTAGGAGAAGCTTGAAAGATGATCTCAGTTTTCCTGTCTTTTTTTTTTAAAAGATTTATTTATGCATACAAGAGCAGGGGTGCAGGCCAGAGATGTGGGGGATGAGAGGATTTACCACAGAGTGGGGAACAAAACAGGCAGACTGAAATACACTGCTGAGGGGAGCAGTGGGCGAGTAAGGAGAGGTCTGCCTCGCCATGTCGGTTGCTCCCTGGAAGGCCGGGGATCGCACTCATGCTGCCAAGGCTGCAGATTGTTTTAAGTGTGGTGCTTTAACCCCTTGCGCCACCAGGGAGGCCCATTTTCCTGTCTTTGAAGGAACAAAGTGGACTGTAGATGTTTGGAGGTAGGCACACATTTGAAAAAAAGGCTTGATCTTATTCTGGGAACTTCCTAGGGACTAAAGTCATAGGTGTTGCAAAATCAAGGAGAGATAAAAAGAAAACCTCTTACCTCTACAGTTGCCTGTATTTAGTTAGATATGAGAGCAGAAAATGTTAGAACTTTCCTAGATAGAATTTCAAAATACCTTCTTCTTCAAAAATCACAGAAATAAAGGAAATGCATATGTGTTGGTCATGTAGCTGGTGCTTTAAATGGAAAATTCATAGCTTTATGAATATAAAGTTAATTTATGTATTAACTGGGATATCAGAATTTGACCAAATAATAATCGAACATATGAATGATTAGAAAACATTCTTATGTGCAGGTCGTATTGCAATGGAATGCGACTCATGCAGGCATTAAACATGGGTGGTAGTCTACGTTGTTCAGTGTTGATGATGACTATAAAATGTTGGCTAGCAGAGAGTGGTCATCTTGGTATTTGCTGGGGTCTCACAAAAATGAATACTCGATGCTAGCTACCGCAGAAACACATATGTGGCTTGCTATAAGATACCTAAGGAGCAAAGATGTCACATATTGTGTGGTTTTGCATCTTCCCTGCTAGGTTGATTTGCTACTATTTTAGAAACATGGAGCCATGAAGAGCCCAAAGGAAGGAGAGAAGTAGAAAACATTTGCCCTGATATAAAATTAAGTAAGATGTGAATTTTATTTGCTTGCTATGCAATGTAATTCTATGGTATGCAATTCTTTTGTTGTTGTTTTATTATAAATTTGATCCATGCTTATTATAGAATGCTTTGCAAAAGATTGCATTATTTTTAAACTTCCCATCTGTTACCTAAAAACTAGATTTTTGGGGAGATAGCATAAACTCATTTTTCCTTTGATCCAAAACTTTAAAATAAAGCCATAACAATGTGATGTAATTTAAATGACTTCTATTTTTACTGTTAAAAACCTAAACATATTTTTTTTAAAAAATTTTATTTTATTTAAAAAAATTTTTTTTTTTATAGAGGCATGTTTTATTTATTTATTTATTTGTTTGTTTGTTTTTGTTTATACATGCACTGGGTACAGTCAGAAGCGCGGGAGGGTGAGAGAATTCACCAGAGCCAGAGCAGGGAGCAGAGCAGGCAGAAGGACCGAAGTACACTGCTGAGGGGAGCAGCGGGCGGCAGGAGAGGTCTGCGCGCCATGTGGGACCCTCCTCTGGTGGCTGGGGATCAGCCGGGAATTGAACCGGCACTGCAGAGGCTGCGGGCAGCTTCTCAACCCAGCGCTCAACCGCTGCGCCACCAGGGAGGCCCAAAACGTATTTTTTTTTAAGATTTATTTTTATTTGTACAAGAGCTGGAGTACAGGCCAGAGCATGGGCGGGTAAGAGGATTCACCAAAGACAGAGCAGGGAGCGGAACAGGCAGACTTACTGAAAGCCCTGCTGAGGGGAGCAGCTGGCAAGACAGGAGAGGTCTGCCATGCCGTGTGGTATCTCCCTGGCTGGCTGGGAATTGAACCCGTGCTGCAGAGGTTGCGGACAGCTTCCCAGCGCAGCACTCAACCTGCTGCGCCACCAGGGAGGCCAAACCTAAACATATTTTAAAAAGTAAAAAATTGTTGAATTCATTTTTATTTTGATGCCATTTATTAAATTATTTTGTCCAAGTAATTAATAAAAAAAGTCACAAGTAAGCCAAAAGGTAAGATAGTAAGGTGACTGATATCCAAATTATTGTTATGGAAGAAGGGAATAAAATTTGTATTTTATTCAAAGAATTTATTAAGTATATTATAGGCATATTAAGTATCAAATAGTAACTTAGAAAAGTAGGTATAAAAGAAGTTATTATTTTTCATAGGAAGCTAAATTTCAGATAAAAATGTGAGTTTCCTCTTTCGAGTAACTCCTCTCCTTGCATTGGACTGTCTCATTGGTGGTAACTGGTTGGTGATTCTTTGCCTCAGTTCAGTGTGTTGGAAGACATATTTAACAATGCAAACGAGAGCTCAAAAGTCATTCTACTACAAGTTAAATCTCATTTTGAGATAAGCTCTAAAAGGTCATGGAAATCCTTTGGAAAGTTTTCATGCAGATAATAGTTTATTTGCACAGATTTCTAATTGCGATGTTTTATAAATCACTTGCTGTGTATTGCGACTTCCTTTAAAAGAATTTGATATATTGCATACACTCTTTGGATACACCAATCTGTTGTCTGAAACGGCAATTAATTCATCGTTGGAAGATTTTAGTTGCTGAAATGGTTAACAAAAGCAGAGTATGTAGCTATCTTGTTTGTTTACTGCCTTGCTTACTCCTTGTCAATAAAATAAAATCAACCCTATAACAAATATTCCTGGAAATGTAATATGATAATTCAGTCGCTGAGGTCTAGAGTGCTTGTAAGGGAGCTCAGCATCGAAGTCAGAATGAATACTCAGTGATTTCCAGGTATCAAGGTTTAACTTCTGCCATCAATATGAGTTGATGGCACTGTTTTCCTTTTTGAAGCAAGGGAGGTGCTGAATGCAGAGGTCAGAAGCATTTTTTTCTGTCACCCCCAATTATTCTAGCTGGGAATCAATTGTAAGTGCTTTCATCAAAGGAAGAACTTGATGCCAAGAGCCTATTTGCCTTCCAACTTGAAACTTTGGGTATAGATTTTTGATTTCAGGGTAACATAACTCTTTCCAAGGAGAAACCACTGGTAGAAATTGCTGCTATAGACAACTGTAAGGTAGAACAATGAAATGAGCCAGGGCTGGAGAGTCAAAAAGCAATTAAGTTTGAATCTTAGCCCTAGAACTTGCAAGCAGTTGCTCTGAGCCTTAATTGACCATCTATAAAATGTCATTTCATGAGAATCAAATGAAATAATGAATGGCAGGCACCAATGGCAATTTCTGGTACATATTGCATGTATTTTAAACACCCCCCTCTCCAGCCCCTCCCCTCAGCCCCCGCCCCCTCACCTTCTCTGGCTTCCTACAGATCCATCTGTACATTTGGGTGCCTTTAGAGACAAAACTGCAGTTGTTTGTTTTCTCATTGTGGTTTTTTTTTTTTTAAAGATTTATTTATTTATGCATACAAGAGCTGGGGTATAGGTCAGAGGTGTGGGGGGTGAGAGGATTCACCAGAGACAGAGTGGGGAACAGAACAGGCAGACTGACTGAAATACACTGCTGAGGGGAGCAGCGGGCGAGTCAGGAGAGGTCTGCTGCGCCATGTGTGTTGCTCCCTAGCCAGCCGGGGAATAAACTGGTGCTGCAGAGGCTGCAGACAGCTTCATAGATTGCGTCTTAATCCCTTGCACCACCAGGGGGGCCCATGTTTGTTTTTTTTTAATAGTGGTAAAAAATTTATACACATAAACTTTACCATTTTAATCATTATTAAGTGTACAATTCGGTGACATTGGATACGTTCAGCACTGTCTGCAGAACTTTCCGTTCTTCCATATCTGAAGCTGTGTACCCATTAAACAATAGCTACCCACCCACATCCTCGGCAATCATAGTTCTGTTTTCCGTCTCTATAAGTTTGATTATTCTTGGTACCTCCTATTGCTGGAATCATGCAGTATGTGTGCTTTTGCGACTGGCTAATTTTGCTCCCTATAATGTCTTCATGGTTCATCCACAGCATAGCCCAGGTCAGGATTTCTGCTCTTTTTTGGGGGAATGACCTTCCACTGTTCGTATTTTGGATTTCTGTTCTCCTGTTAATGGGCGCTTGGGTGGTTTCCATCTCCTACCTATGGTGAATAATGCTGCTATGAACTGGGGTGTAAAAATATCTGCTCAAGGACTTTCTTTCAGTTCTTTTGAGGATATACCAAGAAGCACAGTTTTTGCATCAAATGGTAGTTCTGTTTTAACTATTTTTTAAGAAAGATTTATTTATTCATGCATACAAGAGCTGGGGTACAGGCCAGAGGTGCAGGGGGTGAGTGAGAGGATTCACCAGAGGCAGAGCGGGGAACTGAACAGGCAGAGTGACTGAAATACACTGCTGAGGGGAGCAGCGGATGAGACAGGAGAGGTCTGCTGTGCCATGTGGGTAGCTCCCTGGCTGGGGATTGAACTCATGCTGCAAAGGCTGCGGATCGCTTCATAGTGCTGTGCTTAACTCCTTGCACGACCAGGGAGGCCCCTGTTTCAACTATTTTTAAGGAATTGTCGGATTGTTTTCTATAGTAGCTACGTCCTTTACATTTCTACCAGTAGTGTTCCAGCTTCTCCACCTCATTGCCAACACTTGTTCTCTTTTGGTTTTTTTGAATGTCATCCTAAGGGTGTAAAATGGTAGATTAACCCTAAAGAATGTGACTTGTCATACACAATGCAGAGCTTCCCTTCCTTCCTAGGATTCACGCACAATCATGTGTGCTTGGAGGAGTGAGTAAGAATCCTCACATCAGGGGACTCCCTGGTGGCCGAGGGGTTAAGTCTCACCACTATCACCTCTATGGCCTGAGTTCCATCCCCAGCCAGGGAGCTGATCTGCAAGGCATAGCAGACCTCTTCTGTCTCGCCCTCTGCTCCCCTCAGCAGTGAATTTCAGTAGGTCTGCCTGTTCTGTTCCCCACGTTGCCTCTGGTGAATCCTCTCACCCCCCCCTCATCTCCAGTCTAAACCTCACTTCTTCATGCATAACTAAATAACTAACTAAATAAATAAAGCTATTAAAAAAAAGAATCCTCATATTATGTATAAAGTGAAGTGCCAATAGAAAATCATTCCGGAAGAACTAAAATACAACTGACTCATCCATCCATTCTTTCAGTGAATGACCTGGAGTTTGTACCAGGCATTATATTCATTGTTAGGAGCTCACATTTCAATAACAAATGGAGCCCAGACCGATGTGTTCCTTCTCTCAAAGAGTTCAGACTGTTATCTCTCTGGGGAGAAAAACTGAGTCATCTAGATATGACAGCTTAATTAAAGTATCCTTGAAAAACATGTAACCTCTTTGGCTGTAAACTCCATGTTTTTCAAGCCATATCATGATTTTAGTGAAGTTTGGTATTTTGTACCTTAGTAAGTATATATAATACATGCATATACTTATATCATATACAAACTATACATATATATATACACATACACACTTCTCGCTCTTTGTGTACATAAATAGCATTTACTTTATAGGATTCAAACTCTGAATTAGCCCTAATGACTGTAAGACATTTATTGTATGTATCTTTTTTTTTTTAAAGATTTATTTATTTATACAAGCACTGGGTACAGTCAGAAGCACGGGAGGGTGAGAGAATTCACCAGAGACAGAGTGGGAAACAGAGCAGGCAGAAGGACCGAAATACATGGCTGAGGGGAGCAGCAGTTGGCAGGAGAGGTCTGCGTGCCATATGGGACCCTCGCCCGGCGGCCGGGGATCGAACCAGCGCTGCAGAGGCTGAGGGCAGCTTCACAACCCAGTGCTCAACCACTGCGCCACCGGGGAGGCCCTATTGTATGTATCTTTGTATGTAGAGTGGTATTGGCTGTATTCCATCCTTGGGGAAATGGAGAAATAATCACTTAAGTTGTTTTCTCTCTCTGTGTTGAGATGAACCCCTGTTGAGAAAACCTGCCTCCGTAACTTTCCACTTTTGAGTGAAATAATGAAATTGAGCTACTGAACAGGGAAAGTTGAGGGTTATGGGAATGACAGAAACACGCAGGGTTGCAGAGGAACCAGGTGGCTCTCCAGTTAACGCTAGTGAGTCTGCTTCTGTGTAAATTCAGAGTACTGGGGGGATATATATTTGCAAGTGCATCATAGTCTGTTTTTTTTTCCTGCAGAAAAAAGAACTCTTTTTTTTGGTTAGGATTTATTTGTCTTATGTCCATGTCAACAAATAGCTGTCATTTTATTGATTAAATTCAAGTCATGTATTGGGCTGCCTTTCTGAACACAATGACTTGTTATGGAGTCACTGCATTGTTCTTTTTACCTATTTAATTCTATTTATTTATTTTTAATTTAAAAATATTTATTCATTTTATGCATACAAGAGCTGGGGGTAAGAGGAGTCACCAGAGATAGTGGGAGCAGAACAGGCAGACTGACTAAAATCCACTGCTGAGGGGAGCAGTGGGAGAGTCAGGAGAGGTCTGCTGCGCCATGTGGGTTGCTCCTTGCCCGGCCTGGGATGGAACTCGTGCTGCAGTGTCTGGCGATAGCTTGATAGCACTGTCTTCAACCCCTGCACCACCAGGGTGGCCCCTATATTTATTTAACAGTTTATTGAGATCCTTTTATTTCCTCAGTGCTGTGCTAGATGCTGACAATACAGAGGTGAACTGATTCATGGCCTAGTGGTGGTGAAAGACAGTGAGTAGACACTTATAATTGCTAAGTTTTAATTAAAAACAGACAAAACACAGGGTGCTGTGGTAGCATGGATAAGGGAACCCTAAAGCAGAGTAAGATGATTAGGGCAAGGATCCTGGAGAAACTGATAAATTGACACCTATGGATTAAAGAGGAATTATCTAAACGAGGCAAAGAAATACTCTTTCTTAGAAGAACCAGCACATAAAAATTCCCACGCACATTGGCAAGCACGCATTCTTAAGAAAATGAAAAAAAGGTAAGTGTGGTTTGAGACATATGGTGAGGGTGTGAGAAGCCAGTGATGAGCAGAAGTTCTCAAATCTAGGATGTTACAAACCTTTTTCAGGACTCTATCCTGAGAGCCATGGAGACCTTTTAAAGAGCTTGAAGATAATGTGTGTCATACTGAAATTTATGTTCTGGAACATATGTCTAACTGCAGTGTGGCAAAAGAGGTGGACGCCTGGGAGACCATTCATGAGTTTGCAGCCATCAAGGAATGGAGAAAGTATGACACTTTTGAGTGCTCTTTCCCTGAATTTGGTGACTTTAAAATATATCATTTGGGGTAGCCTCCCTGGTGTCACAAGGGCTTATGACGCAGCACCATGACATGATTGGCAGCCACCACAGCACCAGTTCGATCCCCAGCCAGGGAGGTGACCCACATGGTGCAGCAGACCTCTCCTGACTCACCTGCTGCTCCCCTCAGCAGTGTATTTCAGTCAATCTGCCTGTTCTGTTCCCCACTCTGTCTCTGGTGAATCCTCTCACCCCCCACATCTCTGGGCTGCACCTCAGCTCTTGTATATGCATAAATAAATCTTTAAAACAAAAAAAACAAAAAACAAAGAATATATTATGTGGGAGTGGAGTAGGGTGGCTCTGTGGTCTCTGGTTTCTGTGAGATGGAAAACACAGTTCCAGGTTTCGCAGGGAAGAAGAGTGAGCTTGGAATAATTTATATCAGCTGCCTGTGCCACAGCTAAGAAGACTATATGGTGGAAAGCTTAAGCAGGGGTCAGGGGGAATTTTTGTTGTTGTTTTAATTGTTGCTCTTACTGCCAATCCTCTTTTGGGATGCCACTATGAAATTAATAATTTATGAATTGGAGATGCTTCCTGTGGGATTGGATCCAGAGTCTGCCAGGAAGGGCCACATAACTTGCTGCTTCCTGGGAGCATAATTGGCTGAGGTTGGATTGCCTTGATTATCATTTTCTGTCAATACCTTTTTTTTTTTTTTAAAGATTTATTTATTTATTTATGCAAGCACTGGGTACAGTCAGATGCGCGGGAGGGTGAGAGAATTCACCAGAGCCAGAGCGGGGAACAGAACAGGCAGACTGATGAAATACACTGCTGAGGGGAGCAGCGGGCGCCATGTGGGTAGCTTCCTGGCTGGGGATTGAACTGGTGCTGTGGTGGCTGCTGATAGCTTCATAGGTTGAGTCTTAACCCCTTGTGCCACCAGGGAGGGCTTATAACACATTTTCTTAATCTACCTCTCTGTTCATGGGTGCTTAGCTTGTTTCTATAATTTGGCTCTTGTAAGTAGTGCTACAATAGATCCCATCAAGTTATTGTTTTTGTAGTGTTTGTGCAGATACCTAGGAGTGAAGTTGCTGCATTGTATGGCAAATCATTTTTAAATATTTTGAGGAACCTCCACAGTGTTTTCTATAGGGGCTGGACCAGTCTACACTCCCACTACCAATGTACAAAACTTCCTTTTTCTCCACACTCTTGCCAACATTTGTTATTTCTGGTCTTTTAGATGTGGGCCATTCTCACACATGTGCGACGATATCTCATTATGGTTTTGCCTTGCATTTTCCTGTTGATAAATGATGGTGAACTTTTTTTTTTCATGAGCTTCTTGGCCATCTGTATGTCTTCTTTGAAGAATTTTCTATATAGCTTTTTTGCCCATTTTTTGATTGCATTGTTATGTTGTTGTTATTGGATTGTATGAGTACTTTGTAGATCTTGGATATTATCCTTTTGTCAGATACATGATATGCAAATATTTTGGGGGGAAACTTTTCTGTTTTACTTACTATGTATAAAGCATTTCAAACGTGAGACTAAATAGAGCGAATAGTAGGGACAAATACTTACCTATTTCTTATGTAAGTTTACTAATTGTTAACATTTGCCACATTTATTTTCTTTTTAAAGCATTTAGAGGTGAACTACAGACATGTTTTATCCCTCTATTCTTTCTTATGCATCTCTAAAATAAGGATATTTTTCCTAAGCAAGCATGGTAATATCACATTTTAAAATCTTCTAGTAATTCCCTGATATCTTCTGATAGCTAGTATACATTAACTTTCTCCATTATTCCCAAATTGTGTTTATTTTTCTTAGCTAATTTGCTCAAATGAGGATCCAATCAATGATCTACATGGCTTTTTCCATTTGAATGTAAGAATTCTTGTTTCTCTGTTAATCCAGAAAAGTACTGTTTCTCATTATATTTACTTCTTAAAGACACTGGGTCTGTTCTTTGGTAGAATTCCACCTTCTGGATTTATATGATTGTTTACTTCTAATTTCATTTAACATTATACTCTTCCCTGCATTTCCTATAAACTGGAAATGCCAACCTACGATTGTGATTAAAGTCAGGGTAAGCATTCTTGTCAAGGTTATTTCTAGGGCTGTGCTCTGAATGGTAGTGCATGCCAGCAGTTGATGGTACCTAGTGGCTTTACTTTTTTTTTTTTTTTAAAGATTTATTTATTTATGCATACAAGAGCTGGGGCACAGGCCAGAGGTGTGGGGGGCGAGAGGATTCACCAGAGACAGAGTGGGAAACAGAACAGGCAGACTGAGTGAAATACACTGCTGAGGGGAGCAGCAGGAGAGTCAGGAGAGGTCTGCTGCGCCATGTGGGTAGCTCCCTGGCCGGGGATCAAACTCGTGCTGCAGGGGCTGCAGATAGCTTTATAGGTTGCATCTTAATCCGTTGTGCCACCAGGGAGGCCCGTGGTATTATGATACTGACAGATTGTATTTACTGAGATCAGCCATACCGATTTATGTGGTCCCATATGTTCTTATGATGTGACGCTGACACTGATCCATTACTTTCTGCCCAGTGCTCTCTTGGGATTGGTACTTTAGCAAAATTCAATCACCCGTAAACCACCACGTTGGAGAGAACATATGGAAAGTTTACTTAGTGATTTAGAGAGATGACTAAGGAGTCCTGGAAGATTTCAGGCTACTTAATTTTTTTTTAAAGATTTATTTATTTATGCATACAAGAACTGGGGTACAGGCCAAAGGCGTGGGAGGTGAGAGGATTCACCAGAGACAGAGTGGGGAACAGAACCAACTGAAATACACTGCTGAGAGGAGCAGTGGGCGAGACAGGAGAGGTCTGCTGCACCATGTGGGTCACCTCCCTGGCCGGGATTGAACTTGTGCTGCAGCAGCTGTGGGCAGCTTCATAGGTTGCATCTTAACCCTTTGTACCACCAGGGAGGCCCCTCAGACTACTTATTTATTTATTGTCACTTTGGTGAGTGGAAGAGAGTCACACCTCCTCAGATGTACATCACCACCCCCCACACACACTGGGGTACCATGTCCCTTTGTCATTGACCATTGGGCCCCTTCCCCACTTGGTTCCCACCCTCTCCCCTTTGAGTGGCCTCAATTCTGCCGTCATTTCTAAGCTTTGTTTTGATTTAGTTCTGCCTGTTCCTTTGTTTTGTTTCCCTGTATTCCACAGATGAGTGAAGTCATCTGGTATGTCTCTGCTCAATTGGAGCTGAGTAGAGTGAATACCAGCTGAGCCACAGCCCTGCCCAACTGAAGATCCAAGAGAAGAGTAAATGTTGTTATAAGCTAAGTCTGGCATGGCTTGTTCCATAGCCATAACAATTAGAACAGATGCTTTGATGGATGTGGCCTTTGGGAGCTTTCCTCTGTTGGTTCCTTTGTCCTTTGACACGACACCAATGATCTTCAGTAGCCTCCTTCCCTGCTGGCAGAGGACACTGTCTTAAGCTCACCTGGTATAGTCTGTGCCTGAGACCTGAAATCAGTCTTTTCCCAGATAGCCCTATTTCTTTTAATGGGGAATGGTGTTTGGGTTCAAAATGTGGGTATCCAGAATACTTTCACTGGAACAAATTATATAGAAAATTTTAAATTTGATGTCAGTAAAACTTCTTAACATGTTTCCCAAAAGCAGAATCAAAAGACAAACTATGAAGTTTAACAGCATGGGCAAGAAAAATACCAAACATCTAATAAAAATAAAAAACAACACGGACAAGAAATTAACATAAGATGGAATACCAACGGGTAGTAAATGCTCTGTTGTGTTCCTCTCCCATTAAAAAAGAGAATGTAGGGGCCCTCCCTGGTGGCGCAAGGGGTTAAGACGCAGCATTATGAAGCTATCCGCAGCCACTGTTCCATCCCCGGCTAGGGAGTGACCCACATGGCGCAGCAGACCTCTCTTGTCTCACCTGCTACGCCCCTCAGTAGTGTATTCAGTCGATACACCTGTTCTGTTCCCCACTCTGTCTCTGGTGAATCCTTTCACCTCCACCCCCACACCTCTGACTGTACCCCAGTTCTAGTATGCATAAATAAATAAATCTTAAAAAAATAATGTATACTAATTGTCCTATACCAGCTTAGTAGTTTTTCTTTAAAAGAGATAGCTTCAGTGTTGGCAAGAATGCAGTTACAACTGTAACTTTGTACACTTTGGTGGAAATCACTTAAATTTTCTTTCCCTTCCCACTAATTGGTCAATATGAATTAAGTTGATATATTTAAGATGTTGGAACCATTTATGCTGGTGAGGAGAGAGCCTAGATACTGTGACAAGAAGGTGCCAGATGAACTGTCTTTCAGTGCAGGGTGAGTGGTCCAGGCTCGATGGGCAGCTGTGCTTTATGTTGTCTTTCAGAGACCCATGCCTTCCATTCTCTTGCTTGGACACTTTTGATGTGTTAGCACTGTGTGGTTGAAGCCAGGTCACAGGCAAGTCAGGCAGGGGAAAGGTAAAGTCTAGGGCAAGAAATTTTGCTTTAAACAAGAGAGGTAGCGCCTCCCTGGTGGCTCAAGGGTTTAATCTCAGCACTATTAAGCTGCCCCCAGCCACTGCAGCACCGAGTTCCATCCCTGGCCAGGAAATTGACCCACATGGTACAGTAGACCTCTCCTGTAGTACCTGCTACTCCCCTCAGCAGTGTATTTCAGTCAGTGTGCGTGTTCTGTTCCCTGCTCTGTCTCTGGTGAATCCTCTCATCACCCCCCCCCACCTCTGACCTACATCCCAGTTCTTGTATGCATGAATAAAAATAAATCTTAAAAAAAATTAAACAAGACGGGTCAGATGGTTTCTGCTCCCAAAACCATACCCAGCTTCCAAGAATTTTGGGAGCCATAGTCTCTGACAGGCAATTATGTATCAAGCTTAAACATTACTATTTTGAAAGAAGACCACCTCCCTTGTTGCAGTAAATCTGCCACTAATAATCTACCTACTGAAATAAATCAATCATAAAAAATAAGTGTTAATTACTTAAAAATGATCACTCGACCAAATACAATAGTGTTCAGTGTTACTGATTGGAGAGGGCCACTTCAGAAACATTTCTCCTTTGATATTGAAAGGTTTAAAGGTCCTGGTATGGAATTCCATGAGATGGAAAACAAATTGGGGTTGTCAGTAAGTGAGTTAAAGTGATTAAGAACATTTTGTTTGCTTTATGGAGACAGAAACAATCGCTTCGTGTGGGAGACATATGATGAGGATATAGTTTGAACTAGGACTTTAGTCTTTTGAATATTAAGCTTTTATTGGTTTATAGATTTTTGGAAGAAGACTTTTTGTCTGTGAGGCTAAATTTCCTATTTCACTTAGTCCATATGGTAAGAGAGAGCGACAAAGGATCACTTGGAGGGTGTCAGTATAGACACATACTTGAAAGTGTGATTTAAAAATGTTTAATGTTAGTTGCTTTTATAGAGTTAAAGATAGGCAAAATCCCAAAAAACTCTAAGGAAAACAGATGTTTCTCAAGTCCAAAAATATATTGTTTTCATTTTTTTGCATCTTAGTTTAAAATATGCTCTTTCCCATAGGATACTCTTAAAATAGTTGGTTTCATTATCCTTTTAATTTGTTCCTTACATTTAAAGAAGATTGTAGTATTTCTTATACAGTTATTAAAGCTACAATATCAGTATTTAAATAGTATCTCCATGTCCTCTTTGTTATTGAAATAGTGTATCTAATTTCCTGTATAATTATTAATCTGTCATCCTATACGTAATATTTAAGTCACCTATTTGTTTGGTGCCAAGCTTGCGATATTTTCCCCTGAGATGACTAGGCCAATTGTGACTCTAGAATTAGTATGAGATTCCCTGCAGCAAATAATTGCCATTTGATTTCTATTGGGAATAAGCCATATAAAGAAGAAAACTGACTCAATTCATTTATTCTTCCACTAATTGAACACATATTATGTTTAAGTTACTGTAAATGATACCAAGGTACATGACTGTCAGTGGGTTTATAAGCTGTTTAAGGAGATCGTATTTCTACATAAATAGCTAAAATACAGTTGATTAACCAAAATCACAGGAACTAATGCAGTTGAAGTAGACATAGAAAGGGAATTCTCTCTGCTCGGGAAGAATTGCATTTCTGGTCCCTGCTGCCTAACTTGGCTATGGTTTTGCTTCATCAAAGCTTAATAATTTTGGTTATTCTTACCTTGAAAGTTGTATTTATTAACATTTTTTAAAAGGATTTTACTCATTTATTTTTGCATAGAGGAACTGGGGTGTAGTTCAGAGATGGGGGGGCGAGAGGATTCATCAGAGACAGTGGGGAGTAGAACAGGTGGACCCACTGAAATACACTGCTGAGGGGAGCAGCGGGCGAGGGGAGCAGTCTGCCACACCATGTGGATCAGCTTCCTGGCCAGAGAGTTAACTCAGGCCGTCAGGGTGGTAGTGCTGAGACTAAACCCCTAGGCCACCAGAGAGGACCCTTTGCCATTTATCTTAATGAAACTAAGATATGGTATTGTTCTCAGCCTTCAGACTCAGTAGTAGACATTTCCTAAGGAGCCTTGATAAATCTACTTCGATGTCATGTCAGAGAAATAGCTTTAGTAGCCCAGCCAGTGCTAAAAAAATAGAAATGTTATTTGTAACTGGGCATGCTATTTAAATATCCGGCTCCCCCTATTACGATAGCCCCCCTTGTATTAGTTGATCATTAAGTGGTTACTAAGTGAATGAATGAATGCATGAATGCAAGCTTGGATAGAGGATTGTAATGGCAGGAAGGGCCAGAGCAGATTCTGTATGACCTGAGCAGACCGTGTAAAGGAGTCAGAGCCCTCAGTGGCTTTCCAGGCTTTTATTGGCATTACCAGGTACACGGCAGGCTGAGGTGCTGGGGGGCCGGGAGGCTGGCAGGCCTCCCAACCCCCAGCAAGTCTTCACTCTCTCTGGGCTCTCCGGCCTTCTCTCGCGTTCTCATGGCTTCTCTTCTGCTCTAGTCTTGTGGTTCTTTTTAGCATCCCTGTGATGCTGCCCTTGTAAGTCCAGCCTTAGCCCAGGTGTACCCACTTACATCTGCCCACACCCCACTCCAGGTGCCGCCATCAGGCCTGCATTCAGGACCGCAAGGATCCATCATCATGGTGGGAGGGCAGAAAAGCCTGATACTTTACTTACCCTACAAGGATCTTGCTTCTGTCTCTCACATTCATCTGTCCAGGTCTTTTGAGTCTATTTCTGTTGAATTATGTGAGTTTTCTCCCAATGTGGTTATTGTTTGTGGCACAGTTTAGTGGTTACCTCCTTTAGAACTCCAAACTAAAATCAGCAGTAATGAGTTTAAATGAAGTCCACACAAAACTCACCAAGATTTTGTGGCTTAAACATATATTGATATATGTGAATGTATGTATGTCGACAGACACATCCCCTATATAAAAGAGGATGAGCAGAAAGGCCGGGTGGTGGGCCTCCCCGGTGGCGCAGCGGTTGAGCGCTGGGTTGCGAAGCTGCCCGCGGCCTCTGTGGCGCCGGTTCGATCCCCGGCTGCTCCCCGGCCACCGGAGGAGGGTCCCACATGGCGCGCAGACCTCTCCTGCCGCCCGCTGCTCCCCTCAGCAGTGTCCTTCGGTCCTTCTGCCTGCTCTGCTCCCCGCTCTGGCTCTGGTGAATTCTCTCACCCTCCCGCGCTTCTGACTGTACCCAGTGCATGTATAAACAAAACAAACAAACAAACAAATAAATAAATAAATAAAACATGCCTCTATAAAAAAAATAAAAAAAAAATACTCTAGAAAGGCGGGGCGGTGGGGGGGCACAGTGGTGGCATCATGCAGATGAAACCCCCTCATAACTGACACCTGAGCAGCAGCTCCTGCTCTCCTTCCTTAACCAGGTGTGCAATTCCAGTTCCCAGGTTTCTGATCAGCTCTGGCTGTTCACAGAGTCGAGTGCTTTTTCTTTTTTTCCCCCTTTACTTAAAAACAGAAGGAATCAGGCAAAAAAAAAAAAAAAAAGACAATACAACATTTTGTGGGAAAACAGCAGTTTCTTACTCTGTAGCACCTGCTTACGTGCAAGCCACAGCACCCACATGATGCAACACCCGAGCGTGGAAGGGGCTGGCGGTGGGCTGTCACGTCTGGCTGATCTGATGTCAGAGCAGATCATGTGGTGCTGTGTGGGCAGCTGGGACTGGCCCGCGGGAAGCACATGGATTACAGTCTGAGGCTGTAATGGGAAAGTCGGCTCCGGGGCTGCTGTCTCACAGACATCAGCCTGCAGGGAAGCTGGGGGCCTCCCATATGCCCTGCCCTGCTCTGGGGCCCCTCCTGTGGCGTGACTCACAGATACACTGCGGAGAGAAGCTGCTGCTCCCGTAAGTGTTTAAAGAATGTCTTTATTCACAGCATTTAGAAGCCGGAGGGAAGTGCCCGTGTGGATGGGGGGTGACTGGAAGCCTTTTGTAAAACACTCCCTCAGGATCTGGGCTGGGCACTGGTGCTTTCCACGCCACCCCAGAGGGCTTCGCCAGTGCTGATGTGCAAATATCCCCCAGCCCTGATTGCGGTCTGTTCTCCATGGGATGTGTTTTCTGATTTGCTTTTTCTAATTTTGCAATTGTAGGGCAGATTAGTTTGATCTTGTTCAAGTGAGTGAATTTCAGATTCCCGACCCCAGCTCCGTGAGTGGACTTGGTGTTCTCTGTGTGGTGAGCAGGGAGCGAGAGGGAGGGTGGTGGCCAGAATCACTGCTTAGATCTAGATGTTGGCTGTGTCTGTGCCGGAGAAATAACGTAGTGGTGCCGCCCCTTTTCTGCTGTGGGAGAAAGGGTGGTGGGAGAGAAAGCGGGGTGAACCCGCAGTGAGGAGCTTTGCAGATTTGGGTAGTTTCTGGTAAATTGCACTGCTGTTCCTCCATTGTCTTATCGTTATGGTGAAATTTCTATTAGGTGGTGTCAGCTGGCATAACAGGTGCCGGGAGTGAAGAATGACGGAGTTCTCGCTCCCTTGTCCCAGCAAGCAAATTGTCTTTTCTGCTTTAAAGCTCAGTGACGGCTTGGTGATGTGTGAGAGCTGCAGGTTTCTAAGCCCTGGCTTTTAATGTTTGCTGCTAAGCAGCTTCACGTTCCTGCACTCACGCCTCGACGGAGCCGCACCTCTGTCATGATTAGGTGTGGCCTGTTTGGCTCGTGACCGAATAAATGCCACAACAACCTTCAGTTCCTTCTCGGTAGAGGGTCCTAAATTTGTTTGAGAGACACAAAGTAAGTGTGTGTGGCTGGGAGGAATTGCAGAGGGAAATTTAGGACCACAGGCTGTTTACTTGACTGGGTACTTTCCTATGAACACTTGACAGAGTCTTAGGTCAAGGTGTAGAATGTCCACGTGAAAGGCCATATGTAGGTATTTAGGCTGTGTCATGAAGAACTGGAAAAATAGATCTGTTTTGTTTTCAGGGATGACTCTAGTCTTCTCTGTGAGATTCTGCCCAAGCCTTAGGCTTTGGGGCCAAAGACTGATGCAGAAATATTTAGGTACTGGAGAATCTTCTGGACGGGGAGATGGTGGGGTTGGAGCAAAGAAGGCAGGCTTAGATGAGTGCTACTCTTTGCTTATTGCCTTTTGCCATCCATTGAAGTCACAGGGCATCAAACAACAGAGAAGAACTTGCCCCACCCATAGCATCGTGAACTCGGATTTCTCACTTGCTTTTTTTATGCCATCCAATTGCATAAGCCCATCGAGCAGAGAAGGTCCTAATTCATCCATTGAGATCTGCGAAATAGAGCGAAGGCAGCCATAGGAAAGTGAGGGCCGCACCCTGCTTGTGCTTCTTCCATGTCGGGAGTGAAATTAGATGTAGGCTGGAAAGGGCCCCCAGCTCTGCTTCTGATTTGCTCACCATCTGAGAGCAGCCCATGAAGGATAGGGGGTTGTGGTCGCTGGGGGAGAGGTGGTGAGCACAGGAGGGGGGCACTTACAGAGGTTTTCTCACTACCCAGCCCTCTCTCTGCCTTCTCCGACTAGCCTCAGACCACACCCCCTTTTTTGGTCACCTGCCAAAGACTGTATCTCTCTGAAGGGGAGCCCATGCTTGGGTACACTGATGCCTTGCTCTTAAAACTGGGGACCCCTGATCTCTCTGCAAATACACTCCTCCCGTTTCTCAGGATAGGGCAGCTGGTTAATGGGGCTTTAGAATTTCTTTTCTCCAAGAACGAATGCACTGTTATGAAACACAGCGGAAGAGAGGTACCATCTTCCATCTCACTCACCTAGCTGCTGTTGACTGTCTTTGTGCTCCCTGTTTGGGTTAATCATCACTTGGCAATGGTTTATGCAGTGAGCTCCCTACACCCCAGATTTCTACTTTTTCAGAATAGGTCTATGCAGTTAGGAATTCAGGGGCTGGAACAGACCTCATTTTAGAAAAGGGGAAACCGGCCAGAATTACCCATGTGATGAGGAACAGAATGGGGACCAGAACCTGGATCTCCTGGTTTCAGGGCATTTCTGCAAACACATCACCTAAGGAGAGAGCAATTTCAGGTTATTTTCACTCTGTTAGCTGTTGTATTGCTAGGATAGTGATATCATTGCACTTTCACTTTCTTTTCCAAAGATTTAATTTGGGGTAGCTTGGAAAATCCTTAAAAATAAAATGAAGTTCCATCACTTAAGATGAGATCTCAAATACCTGACCATTTGTTTTCCAGTCGTGGCTTACTGGGATTTTGGCCACCCTCATTAATAAAGGGGTCATTGTTCCAGATGTGCCAATCACACACTACGAGAACATTTAGAAGCTTCTTCTCCTTTGGGTGGTTTTCTGAGTCATATTGGTATTCTTTATGCAGGCCCTATTCATGGTGACATGTTTCAAACCGCTTTCAGGAAGATTATTTGAAATACGGTTTCATTTAAATCTCTCCCTCTAGTTTAATGCTAGGTCCCAATCAGGTTTTTCAAAAAAAATACTTGGTGGTGGAATGGTAGTACAACGAGATTTAAAGGATAGTGTCATCTGGCTTCATAATGAGGATAGAACACTCATGTGCTAATTGATCAATCTAATTTTGCTCAGGGTAAGATTCTCGTATTTGTTTGGAATCGATATAAATGTGAGTAAAAGTCACGTGTCACTCTTCTATGTTAATGCTATTTGTAAAAGAAATAAACATATAATTAGATTGGGTGTCACTTAATTACAATTTTGGGGGGAACCTTGACTACAATGCAGAGGCCCTGTGATTCTATCCTTAACGTGCAGTAATCACTTTCTACTGGTCCAGTGAGGGCGTCTTTTCACTCTAGACATTAAACTACAGTGATATATTGGGAGAAATTAGTTCTGGTAGCTTTGAGTGGTTTCGACAAGAATAATCGGGACACTGTTCTGAAGAGTCTGCTCCCTCAAGCTCAAAATAAATGGCTGCATGTATGACATTTCTAAATGGTGACATCTTCAAGGAACCCTCTTGCTGATTTCTTATTTTAAGCTTCAGGTTGTAGAGGAGAAAAAAACAGAAAAGGGAAATTAGACATTAATTCTCCTATATGGAAAGCCTGAGGCTCCAAATCAAGATGTCAGTTATTTTTACAAAGATGTAACTAAGAGGAAATGCAGACAACATGTTCCATGGGGCCTCCATGCAGCGAATTGTGCTCTAGTCCTTGTAAATTTCACTCTAAGTCTTGGGTGCCTTTAACTGGTTCCATTTAGGCAGAAAGCATAAGCAAATCTCTCTTGTTGTAAACAAAGCAACAGATTTAAGTTAATGCTAATGTGTTCACAGCCAGAGCCAAGAGCTTTTCAGGGTTATTATAACACACTGGGCCCTTCGCCCATCCATCTAAATGTCTAAAGTAGACTGGAGTTATGGATCAGCCCATTGTATACCCCAGCCCACATGAGAGCCAGATGCTACTGTTTACTCTGATGCAGCCTTTGGCAGCTTCAATGTGAAATCTGAGATTACCGTTTGGGGTCAGTGGAAGTTATAGATTGATTTTTCTGATCACAATTTTAAGCTTTTATGTTGCAGTGTGTTTTGATTAGTGTTGATTTTTTAGAACAGTCTCTTAAACCTAATTTACACCCAACTGACTACGCTGTTTCGATGGAGTGCTTCCTTGGGAAAGCTGTGTTTATTTACTGTCTTTTGGGCTTTGGGTTTGATGTAATCTTCAGCATATTTTTTTTTGTCCTTTGTGTTGAGCTTAGATGAGAAACCATGAAAATCTGTTGCACAAAGTCACACTTGAAAATGCCACTTCCACACAGGCTTTGCGATGCTTTAGTAGAAAAAGCATTTGGTGTGTATTGATTTAGAAACAGACTATGTGCTGCCCTCAGTTGAAAAGAAACTTTTGTCATTCGACACTTATTACTGAGTTTTGTTGACATTGTTAGAGCTCTTTTTTTTTATAGTGTGCATATTATTTATTTATTTGTATATATTTTACATCATTTTTCATTTTATTACAATGTTTGCTTTCTTTTCTCAGGTATAGTCCCCATGGAATTTCCACCACCAGTTCACCCGTGCCCATCACCATAGTCCCTTGTGCTCTTCCCTCCCTCTATTCGATGCCTCTCTCATCCCCTCCCCTGCAGAATTTCTCTGATTTATGGTTGTCTGTTTATTTTTGTTTTGTTATTTTTTTTGTTACTATTTTTCTCCTAATCCATTCTTTGGTTCCCCTATAAGTGAAGCCATCTGATGTTTTTCTTTTTCCTTCTGATTTATTTCACTGAGCATAATTCCTTCTAACTCCGTCCATGTTGCTGCAAATGGCATGAGTTTATCTTTTTTGATTGCTAAATAGTATTCCATTGTGTATATGTACCACATCTTCTTGATCCAGTCATCTGTTTTTGGGCAGTTGGGTTGTTTCCAAGTCTTACCTATTATCAGTAGTGCTGCAATAAACATAGGGGTACAGGTATTCTTTGGAATTAACTGTTTTTGTGTCCTTTACGTAGATCCCTAAGAGTGGAATTGCTGGGTCATATAGTAGCTCCATTTTCAGCAGTCTGAGGAACCTTCATACAGCTTTCCATCATGCTTGGACCAGTTTGCACTCCTGCCAGCAATGTAGGAGAGTTCCTTTTTCTCTACATCCTCACCATCATTTGTTGTTGCTAGTTTTTTTTAAATATGTGTCATTCTTACTGGTGTAAGGTGATAACTCATTGTGATTTTGATTTGCATTTCCCTGACCATGAGGGCTGTTGAACATTTTTCATGTGCCTGTTGGCCATTTAGATTTCCTCTTTAGAGAAGTGTCTAAGTTCTTCTGCCCATTTTTTTTTTTTTTTTTTTTTTTTGACCACAAAAAAATATATCTATATTTTTATATTGGGTGGGGAGTAGAAAAGAAAGCAGCCCCTATACTGGGCCCTACTCAGTGGCAGCTTCTTGTTCCATAGGGTTAAGGAAGACTTTGAGGAAATAAAAGTTGTTTGGAAAAATCCAGGTGTAGTTGCTTTGTATGTTGTGATGGGTAGAAGGGATGAAGTGAAGTGTGAAGGCCCCTCACACCCTCCATCTTGCCTCAGACTATGTCCTGGAACCCTGGGGCGGAGAAAGCGCCACTTTCATTCCTGTTTCTTGGGGTTGTTGACAGCCACGTAGTGATAGAGAACGACAAGCAGGAAGAGCGACACGCCCAGCATGTTGGCGAAGATGGCGAGCTGCACGTCTGTGATCATCCTGACCGGCTGGGCTCGGCTCCGACCCCATTTTTTGACTGGATTGTTTACTTTGTTTTTGTTGAGTCATTTGAGTTCTTTGTAGATCTTTGTGATCAGTCCCTTATCAGTTGTATGGAGTGCAAAAATTTTCTCCCAATCAGTAAGGGCTTAGAGCTCTTATTTTTTAACCTTACCCCATTTGACTTGTGCCTTTTGTATCAGCTTAAACTGGTTCTTGAGGAAGTAGCATGAATGATGATCACAACACTGACATGGCAGCCACATGCCAGGCACTGTACTAAGACTTCACTAATTGACAGAATGAGGAACCTGCACCAAGGCACGTGGCTTGTCAGCTGAGATTCTAACCAAGTCTCCCTAAGTCTAGAACTCTGTTGCTTCTAATATTTATGTATGTATTATGATTAATTTGTCAGTCACTCATACCTATGTAATTTGGGGGGTAGAACTTCACCCCTTTATCTGTGCCCTTGCTTCACCAAAACTCCCATGCTGCTGTCTGGCCCGCCTTCTCTACTCCCTCCTCTCTTTCCACTTTCCCCATCTGGTAACCAGTATATTTTTCACAGAGTCTTAAGAATTATTTTTGCTGTACTTTGCCAGTTTGTTTTCTTTGGCTATTTATGTTCCGCAAATGTGTAATACCATCCGGCAACTGTCTTTCACATTCTGACATTTCACTTAGCATCATCACTTCAAGATCTATCCATTTTGTTCCAAAGGGCACTGTTTATCATTTTTAATTGCTGAGTAGGTTTCCACTGAGTATATATTCCACAGTTTCCTTATCCAGTCATCTGTCATTGGGCACTGAGTTTGAACTCCATGACTTGGCTGCGGTGAATAGTGCTGCTGTGAACATAAGGGTGTAAATATCTTTTTGTATTAGTGTTTTCATATTCTTTTTTTTTAAAGATTTATTTATTTATTTAAAGATTTATTTATTTATTTTATACAAGAACTGAGGTACAGGCCAGATGCGCAGGAGGGTGAGAGGATTCACCAGAGACAGAGCGGGGAACAGAGCAGGCGGACTGATAAAATACACTGCTGAGGGGAGCAGCGGGCGAGACAGGAGAGGTCTGCTGTGCCATGTGGGACCCTTGCTGGCTGGCCGGGATCGAACTGGTGCTTCAGAGCCTGCTGACAGCTTCACAGTGTGGCGCTCAACAGCCTGCGCCACCACAGGAGGCCCAAGATTTATTTATTTTTACACAAGCGCTGGGGTACAGGCCAGAGGCATGGGGTAGGGGGTGAGAAGATTCACCAGAGACAGAGCAGATAGCAGAACAGGCAGAGGACCGAAATATACTGCTTAGGAGAGCAGTGGGCGCGACAGGAGAGGTCTGCCATGCCATGTGGGAATCTCCCTGGCCGGCCAGGAATCGAACCCGTGCTGCAGAAGCTGTGAACAGCTTCACAGTGCTGCGCTCAACCCGCTGTGCCACTGGGGAGGCCCTCTTCTTTTTTTTTTTTTAAGATTTATTTATTTATGCATACAAGAACTGGGGTGTAGACCAGAGATGTGGGGGGTGAGAGGATTCATCAGGGACAAAATGGGGAGCAGAACAGGCTGATTGACTGAAATACACACTGAGGGGAGCAGCAGAGAGACAGGAGAGGTCTTCTGTGCCATGTGGGTCAGCTCCCTGGCCACCTGGGATCGAACTCCTGCTGCAGTGGCTGGCAATAGGTTGATAGCGCTGTGTCTTTAACCCCTGCACCACCAGGGAGGCTTGTAACAAAGATTTCTTTATCTATTTACACCACACAGAGTTGGTGGGAGGGAGTGTTGACTTGCACATAGGAGAGGATGTCTTTATTTATTTATTTTTTTAAGATTTATTTATTTATGCATACAAGAACTGGGGTACAGGCCAGAGGTGTGGGAGGTGAGAGGATTCACCTGAGACAGAGTGGGGGAACAGAACAGGCAGATGTACTGAAATACACTGCTGAGGGGAGCAGGGGGTGAGTCAGGAGAGGTCTGCTGTGCCATGTGGGTATCTCCCTGCCGGGGGATCAAACTCATACTGCAGTGACTGCGGATAGCTTCATAGGTTGTGTCTTAACCCCTTGCTCCACCAGGGAGGCCTGGATGTCTTTATTTTGGACAAAATTTCATGATGTTGATAAGTTATGATGTCATGTGGCAAAAACATGGGAATGCTAAGGAGTAAAACCTGCCTGTTAGTGCTACAGTGAGTATCTAGAAGATAGTCTCCACAGTAAGTTCCAGGTGAAAATATCATATTTTTACCGAGTTTTGTGTCACAGGACCTTACTCTTAAAAGTATAGTTATTTCAACTTTGTCCAAAACATGGTAGCTATATAGTTATTTAACTTGTGGTATTGTGGTTAAGAACTTCCTAAGGGAAATTGTCTAACCTGAATAAAAACATTTCACAACATCTTTACTAAAAGCTTGAAAAAATACACTCACATTTGTTATGTTTTCCTCCTTTTGTGCTTCAACTCGTGTGTCTTAATTTGAGGATCCAGTTGTCCACTTGCCTAAGGCTTCTGTAGCTCCTTGGGAGAGAGCTCTGCTTTCCTTTGTCTCCCAGGAGTTGGGCGCATGACTGGTATAGGATGTTGCTTGTTCATAAAATTTCCATCCAGCTCACTAAAGGTGTAAGGTGTGGCTGAAACTTCCAAGTAGGATCTCGATGACATTTTAAGAGACAAGAGCACCAAGAAACAAAACAATGGCCAGAAAGCACATTCTAAGTAATCTGAATTGAACTGTTTTTTGCCGGATTTTCTGGGAAAGCAATTTCACAAATCCTTTCATGCTAGTTATTCAGAATACAATTGTGAGAGAGGTCTTATGTGGACACTAAAACTATACCCTTAAATATGGCACCTTCAAGTGCTAGTGAAAAAAATAGGCTCTAGGTAGTTTTACATGATTGTATTTTTTTTCTCATGGTGCTGGAATATCAACTCTGCATTGCATAGTTTTCTCTTGTGGCTTAATAGCATTTGGTTTTATAAAAAGGAAACATTAAGCTATCCTTGATGAAGGAGGCAGAGTTTGAAAAGTAGACTTTGCATCATTTTACAGTTACAGAATTATTTTGTTTTGCCCAGGAAACACTACTGATTCTCCATAGTATACATTTTTTTTATGTGTGGCAACATTTTGGGGAGTGTGTATATGTATATGTGTATATGTATATGTGTATGTATATATGTATGCATCTTTCTTTTTTTTTCCTACCCCATCCCTATATATAGATACATATGTCTATATATATCTGTAATTTCTCTTTTTTAGATTTTTTTTTTTTTTTAATAGAGGCATGTTTTATTTATTTCTTTCTTTATTTGTTTGTTTGTTTTGTTTATACATGCACTGGGTACAGTCAGAAGCACGGGAGGGTGAGAGAATTCACCAGAGCCAGAGCGGGGAGCAGAGCAGGCAGAAGGACCGAAGTACACTGCTGAGGGGAGCAGCGGGCGGCAGGAGAGGTCTGCGCGCCATGTGGGACCCTCCTCTGGTGGCCGGGGAGCAGCCGGGGATCGAACCGGCGCCGCAGAGGCCGCGGGCAGCTTCGCAACCCAGCGCTCAACCGCTGCGCCACCGGGGAGGCCCTGTAATTTCTCTTTACTTGTGCAGTTACATGTAGAATAAAGCTGCAGAATTTTATTTTATTTATTTATTTTTTAAGTTTTTTTTTTTTAATAGAGGCATGTTTTATTTATTTATTTATTTGTTTGTTTTGTTTATACAAGCACTGGGTACAGTCAGAAGCGCGGGAGGGTGAGAGAATTCACCAGAGCCAGAGCGGGGAGCAGAACAGGCAGAAGGACCGAAGTACACTGCTGAGGGGAGCAGCGGGCGGCAGGAGAGGTCTGCGCGCCCAAGTGGGACCCTCCTCCGGTGGCCGGGGAGCAGCCGGGGATCGAACCGGCGCCGCAGAGGCTGCGGGCAGCTTCACAACCCAGCGCTTAACCGCTGCGCCACCGGGGAGGCCCAAGCTGCAGAATTTTAAATACCTCATCCTGATATTGTATGGTATTCAATTTCAGAATAAACTAAGTCCTGAAGAACATTTGGCCCAGATATTACTAAAAATAATTGTTGCTCTAAAATTTCACACAAGGAATAACATTCCACGGTCTTCAACTTATTATATACTCTTGCTTTATTTTCCACTTGGGATTTAAAAGAAGAAATTTATAGAAGATGTTTTCAAAGATGTATTATTGTTTTATAAGCGCCCAAAATGTTTCCTTAGTTACATCTAAATTGTTCCTCTAAAGAGACAACTATGCCCTTCTGTTTGGACACTAATCTGCTTTAAATGAGTTTCAATCGAAGATGGTTAAAGGGCAAAGCTCCCTGAAGGTAAGTGGTGTAAAATGTTAACTGGGCAATAGTTAGCTAGTACAGCTAGGTTGGAAGGACAGAGTGATCTGCAGCAGCTGGATGGTAAGGCAAGTGCCATTTGCCATGAGGCCGTTTTGAAGGGTGGTCTGTCTTTCTGTTTGAACCACTAGAGAAAATAACACAGAGAGGCTTTGCTCTACCACAGGAAGTCTTGGAATACAGAAACATAAAAGG
Organism: Talpa occidentalis; assembly: GCF_014898055.3. Taxonomy (NCBI): domain Eukaryota; kingdom Metazoa; phylum Chordata; class Mammalia; order Eulipotyphla; family Talpidae; genus Talpa; species Talpa occidentalis. Next base: position 94,208,795 of record NW_023601322.1, on the reverse strand, counting down.
TTTTAACCAGAATAAGCAAAACATGAGGTGAGGCCAGTAGCTGACGTGGCAATCTTTTAGACCACAGCAGCTGTAACAGCCAGAGCACTAGCATATTGAATTGGACAGTTGGCAGGAGATTTCTGATTTTAGAGATACCGGGGCAATTTTCCAATATTATAAATGTGGTAGGACACCAAAGTTAGATTCATTTAAGCCGTGACTGATAGTAACAGTGATTAGTTTTGATGGCTTGTGATTAACACAGATAGTTGAACATTTTTGGTTTTCCCTTTTCATTTACCAACTGACTTGTGTTTTTGGAGATATTATGCATTGTTACAAATTCAAAAGCTACAAGAAGGTAAATAAGTCATCTTTCTTGGTACTCCAGTTCTTCTCAGAGATGACCATTATTTTGGGTTACCTGTTTATCTTCTGCTTACATTCTCTGATTAGGTATACATAAATCTTTTGTTTTTAATTGGACATATCCTCTTTCTTGATGCATGTGTTTTGATTTTCCCTCTACCTCATCACCATTCCTTATCAATCTCCTTGCCTGGACTGTCCACCTTTCCCTGACCCCTAAAGAATGAAGTATCTGAGCTCAACCTAATATATATTCTCTTCTTTATGTTTCTGTGTGAGCTCATCTTGGCCAGTGGCTTTAAATACCATCCACAAGATAACATCCCACAGATCAGTATCTGCAGCTCTTCCCTCAGCCAGGAACTCCAAATTTGTGGCTCCAGCGGCCCACATGGTATCTACACTTGGATGTCCCAAGGCATCTCATGCTAGGAATGAGTTAAAATAAACTTTCAATTTCTCTGCCCTTTCCTCTTTTCACCCATCTGCCACAGCTCACCAGTCACCCAGTTGCTCTGAACAGAAACCCAGGCTTTGCTTTGATTTATCTCTCTCATATTGTACATTCAATCAGCAACTTATATGAGCTCTCGCTTCAAAATCTATTCCAATTCTGATTCTCCTCATCACCTCCACTACTACTGGCTTGGCTAAGCCACCATCATCTCTTTATAGCTTCACACAGTAGCTTGCCTGCTAGCTCCCCTCCCATCCACTCCAGCTCCACATTCAACCCAAGTGGCTGGTTGCTCTATCTATCTATCTGTCTGTCTGTCTGTCTGTGTCTATCTGTCTGTCTATCTTTCTATCTATCTGTCCATCTGTCTGTCTGTCTGTCTATCTGTCTATCTATCTATCTATCTATCTATCTATCTATCTATCTATCTATCTATCTATCCATCTATCTATCTGTCCTTCTATCTGTCTGTCTATCTATCTATCTATCTATCTATCTATCTATCTATCTATCTATCTATCTATCTATCTATCTATCTATCTATCTATCTATCCATCCATCTATCTGTCTATCTATCTATCTATCTATCTATCTATCTATCTATCTATCTATCTATCTATCTATCTATCTATCTATCTATCTATCTATCTATCTATCCGTCCATCTATCTGTCCATCTATCTGTCTATCTATCTATCTATCTGTCTATCTATCTGTCTATCTATCTATCTATCTATCTATCTATCTATCTATCTATCTATCTATCTATCTATCTATCTATCTATCTATCTATCTATCTATCTATCTATCTATCTATCTATCTATCTATCTATCTATCTATCTATCTATCTATCTATAAATCAATCTTCCATCCATCCACCCATTTGTCTCCCTTTATCTGTCTGTCCATCCATCCGTCCGTCTATCCATGCATCTGTCTGTCTACCTACTTACCTATCCTCCCCAACATCATCCCTTATGATCCCTTGTATCTTTCTACCATCCCTTCCCTCTTAACCTCAGAGCCCTCACATCATTTGTTAATGTCTGTTGGTCTCTGGAGATATTTTGCTTTGTTGAATCATCTGCTATGTAAATGTCCAATATTTGTCTTTGTCATTCTAATTTGTTTTACTGCACATCATTCCCTTGAACTTCTTTCATCTTGCTATAAATGGCAGTATTTCATCGTTCCCTGAACAGTATTCCATAGTGTGGACATGCCACATTTCTTGATCCAGTCTTCTGTTGATGGGTGTTTAGGTTACTTCCTTGTGCTAGCTGTTGCCAATAGTGTTGCAATAAACATTGTAGAGGATATGATTTTTTGGGTTGATGGTTTCATATTTTTTGGATTGATTCTCAGAAGTGGAATATGGTACTGGGTCATATGGCATTTTTTTTAATCTGGCTAAACACACATCCTAACATACCATATACACTATTCTGTGTCTTTGTACTAAGTTGCCTTACTTTTTAAACAACTGTTTTATTATGTAAATTTTCAAACATAACCAAAATTAGAATGTATAATAAACCCACAGTATCTAATACCCAGTGTCTATATATATGTGTATGTCAGCATTTTGACAATCTATGTGTAGATGATATTCAGTGCTTATCATTAACTTTGTTGGGTGTGACACTGGCCTAGTGATTATGTTAAAGAAATTTCCTTTTTAATTAGAGATGCATGCTGATATATTTAAGAGTAAAATGATGTGTCATTCGATGTCTGAAATTTACATTAAAACATACCAAACAGAAAAAAGCTTGTGAAGGAGGAATGGCTTGAACAAAACTGGCAAAATTATATCATTTTCTCTGCTGTTTGTATGTTCGAAAATTTTCATAATAATGTATTTACTAACCTGGTTTCATCTGTAACACCCTCCTTTTCATTTTTTTAAAGATTTGTTTACTTATGTGTACAAGAACTAGGGTACAAGCCAGAGGTGTGGGGGGTGAAAGGATTCACCAGAGTCAGAGTGGGGAACAGAACAGGCAGACTGACTGAAATACACTGCTGAGGGGAGCAGCGGGTGAGATAGGAGAGGTCTGCTGCGCCATGTGGGTAAGCTCCCTGCTGCGCCACCAGGGAGGCCCAACTCCCCCCTTTTCTCTGGAGTATTTAAAAATAAATCTTAGCTATCAGGTGATTTCATTGACAAATACTTTCATATGTATTTCTAGAACATAAGATTTTAAAAAATGACACTACAGTGCCATTGTCTCATCTCAAAAAATTAATAATAATTTTTAATATCCAAAATTCAGTCCTTTCCAATTTTCCTGATATTCTTTCTTTCTTTATTTTTTATAGAGGCATGTTTTATTCATTTATTTGTTTGTTTGTTTGTTTGTTTATACATGCACTGGGTACAGTCAGAAGCACAGGAGGATGAGAGAATTCACCAGAGCCAGAGCAGGGAGCAGAGCAGGCAGAAGGACCGAAGCACACTGCTGAGGGGAGCAGCGGGCGGCAGGAGAGGTCTGCGCGCCATGTGGGACCCTCCTCCGGTGGCCGGGGAGCAGCTGGGGATCGAACCGGTGCCACAGAGGCCATGGACAGCTTCGCAACCCAGCGCTCAACCGCTGCGCCACCGGGGAGGCCCTTTCCTGATATTCTTTAAAATGTCGTTTTAAAGTTTTGTTTGAATTAGGAGTCACATTAGGCCCAAAATGACATTTTAATTTTAATAATTCTCTCCCTTTGTAAAAAAGTCATTTATTTGCTGAAGAAACTAGGTGATTTATCCTGCAGAAGGTCCTCCCTGATGGATTTGACTGTTCCCCCTGGTGCTGTTCACCGTGTTCCTCCATCCCTGGTATGGGAGGCCTGTCAGGTCAGATTCAGTGTTTCTGGCACAAGCCTTTCCTGTGTGGTGCACAATTCTTGCCAGATCCTCTCAAAAGACATATAGCTTATCTTTCACTTTGAGTAATTCTGAGGTTGAGCAGAGTATTTGTGTGGTGTCAGCCTGATTTGCCTCTTATAAAGGTTCCCATCAACATTTCACCTAGTGTTTTTGGCATCCAGCGATTATTAATGTTTCAGTCTATTCCATTAAGGGCTGCAAAGAGGTTTTGCATTTGCAAGCTGGGATTGTTCTACAAAGAAGTTTTCCTAATCAGCTTTCTTGCTTCAGTGGTTTACTCTTTATAAAGACCATATAGCCTCTTATTGTACCATAATTTTTTTTAAAAGATTTACTTATGCATGCAAGAACTGGGGTACAAGCCAGAGGTGTGGAGGATGAGAAGTTTCACCAGAGACAGAGTGGGGAACAGAACAGGCAGACTGACTGAAATACACTGCTGAGGGGAGCAGCGGGCAAGCCATGCCATGTGGGTATCAAACTCATGCTGCAGTGGCTATGGATAGCCTCGTAGGTTGTGTCTTAACCCCTTGCACCACCAGAGAGGCCCTACATTTTATTTATCCATTTATCCATCATTGGATATTTTGATTGTTTCCAAATCTTGTGAATCACTTATTAATCACATGATCTTGGGCAAGTTATCTCCTTTCTAAACTGCTCATCATTTGTAGGTTGGGAGGAATAATACTGATTCCTTGATTGTTTTAAGGATTAAAGAAAATAATCTATCAAAATCCTTGGTCCAGGGTCTATCCTATAGTATGTGCTCAATAAAAGAAACTATTAGTGTGTGTGGACTTAATGAAGTAGCACATGCAAGATCTGTACAAGATGCTTAGTACATAGTTATACTCTTCTCCCTTCCTTCAGTTTGCCCCAGTATGAGCTATAATGAAGATTAACCTTTTTTCTAGACTGTTTTCAGGAATGGAAAAAAAAGAGACAAATCTGCCCTGAGATTTTTGCTGGAATAGACCATCCTGTCATTGTGCTGTAAGCTTCATGGACACCCACACGGACTTGCTGGGGTCCCAGCTCCCTACCCTGGGAGGCCTTGCTTGTTCTCAAGGAAGTCTATTTCCCCAGCTCTCTCAGTTCAAAAATGGCCAGGGGGAAAGAAATGACACTGTGTTTTCACCTTCAGCTTTGGAACTTGAGACTTCTCTGCCCTGCCCTTCCTGCCTCGATCTTCTGGTATCTCCTTGCCTTGCTTTCTGCCCTTACCCTATCACCTTTCAATTTTTGGAGGCACCATCTGTCCTTGATTTTAGTAGCCATTGTACACTGCTCCTTTGTCCATAGATTGCCAAGAGCTGTCTTCCTCAGCAGCTTCTGCTTTCTTGTCTTGTGTTCCTATGTGATAGCGGACATGCACTGCACTTTCATGCCCTGGGCCCAAATTTTCAACTATTGAGTGCAAAAAGGTTAAGTGATTCAAAAAGAAGTACTGAAAAGAACAGAGTCAGCTCCGCAGACTGGGAAAGAACAATTGACTCCCCGATGCTCCGAATCAGGCTGTCTTTCAATCTGGCAAAGGAGCAGACACATTTTAGTAACAGCAGGAAAACTGGAGATATTTCTGAGCATTCTAGTGAGTCTCTATCTCCTTGGGTATAAGGACATTAGGAATGTGTGCTCGGTCTTTCAAGAGTGGCAATGCTGACTATTTTATTTCAATGACTTTTAAAGTGTGATTTAGTTAAGAGAAAAACCATTCAGTCTTGCTGACATTTGCGGGCTCACTGCATGGCCCTGCTACCTAAATCAAAAGTGAAGTATCGGGCCTCCCCTGGTGGCGCAGGCGGTTGAGCACTGTGCTGTGAAGCTGTCTGCAGCCTCTGCTGCGCCAGTTTGATCCTGGCCGGCAGGTGAGGGTCCCACATGTCATGCAGACCTCTCCTGTCTCACCTGCTGCTCCCCTTAGCAGTGTATTTCAGTCAGTCTGCCTGTTCTGTTTCCCACTCTGTCTCTGGTGAATCCTCTCATCCTCCGCATTTCTGGCCTGTACCCCGGTTCTTGTATAAATAAATAAATAAATCTTTAAAAAAGTGAAGTATAAAGCAGAAGAAAAAAGATTAAGTACAAGGAGATTGCTTATTATTTCAATTATCTTATAATTAATCCATGACAATTTAGTTCATGTTTCAATGATCAGCTTTGCTCTTCAGTCTGTTATGGAGACTGTTATAGAGACTGTTTTCAGATTGAACGAAGATTTTAGAAAGAATTAGAGGTAACAGTTGAAAATTTGCATTGCACATTCTCCATGCCTGGGCCTTTCCAGGGAAAACCCATCTGTGATCTTTCTCTGCTAGCTTTGTGCTCCTCTTTGTGTTGTTACCATCTACGATGAAGTACACTGCTCACACTCATTCATGCAATGGGAACTTACTAAGCAGCTACTATGTGCTAGGTCTGGAACCCTGTGCTGCAGGAACAGAGACAATGGGAGGTCCCTGGCCTCCTTCTAACAGCTGACATGTTGTCGAGCATTTCTGCCCGTACTGAGGCCACACCTCAACAACTGAGGTTTATAAATCTGCATTTTCATCACATGAGTCCTGGGCTAGCCCAGAACTTGCAGGAGTGGGGTAGACACTGGAAGAGCAGCAGCCAGCATACATCAGTGCACCTTGCAGAGAGCCAGCCCTGACTGGCTAAACATGCCTGGGAGACTTCCCAGGAGGGAACATCTTTCCTGACTTGAAGGAGCTTCCTCTCCTGGAAGAGACTGCTTGAAAAGTGGTATAAAGGCTTCTGGGAATGGTGTGGATTCTGTCCTCCAGAAAGTCATAGTCCTGATCGAGGGGCAGATTCAGGGCTAGATTGGGAGTGCTGGGCAGGGGGAGAAGGCCCAAGGGCTTGGAGGTCCATCATTTAGCTGTGGGAGTGTCCCAGGGGGAGAATGTAGCTGAGACAATACTGTGAGCTTTCATCTGGGGTGAGAAAAATCCAGAGAGAAAACCATAAAGGTTGACACAGTATCTCTCTCTGCCCAGGTACTATTGCAAGTGTTTACATATAGCAGTTCATTCGTCCTAGCAGCCTGTCCGTGCCAGGACAGTCAGCCTCACTTTACAGATGCAGAAACAGAGGGGAAGTCATGCTCAGAGTCACCCAGCAGAGACAGGATGCCTCCTCGGGTGAGTGCGGCGCAGCTGAACCCTCAGTGCCCTGCGCCCCATGCCCTACAGGGTAGGAGCTACGCACACACCTTCAGACTGCTTGCTTGAGCATACTTTTCACCATATCTTTCCCTCTCTCCCTTCCCAGAAGCTCGACAACTGTCCTCTTTAATCCTTCAGGGCTGGTTTCTTCTATTGGCGAAGAAACAGCATGCTTCTTTTTGCGTTTGCCTTCCATTTTAGATGCTTATTAAAACCCCCTTTTACAGATCTCTGCCCTCACCTCGCTGTGTGAAATAAAGACTAGATGTACTATTTTCAGAGACAAACCTGTAGCATCTAATTGTTTAAGCAAAGGGGTGATACAATAAACCCCTCCAAAAACCCCGATTTGAATGACTTTTCAATTTCTTTTATTTGATTGTAATTTCAGATCGGCCATCTAAAGGTTTTCATGTTGTGTGTTCATTAATGTGGCTAATTATTAGCAAGCTTGTTAAAATGTTGAAATATTGACAAGGGAAAAATGCATGTGAACTGTGAGCTCAACCGCTAGTTAATGTGCTCTTTTCCAGGACTTTTTGCATATTGTACCCTGTGATACAGACCTGGCTTACAAACAGATCAATGGTGTCTTGAATCAGAAGGAAATTGGTCAACTATGAAATTGCTCTTTTTTGTCCCCATGTAAAACGAAGAACAACAGTCTTGCTATCTCTTATCTCAATTTTCCCTGTGGTCTGACAGCCTGGGTTTTTTCCTGTTCTGCCTTTTGGAAGAATTACCCCTGTGAGACATTTTCATTCTCAGCTTTAGATTTGTTGCATAAATATTGAATGCCCTTGTGTAGCTGTGTAGCTTTATGAAAGGGTGTGGCTATATCTGACTCTGAAAAAGATATGAACATCTCAAAGGTCAGGAATGACTATAGACCCCACTGAATGACCAAACCCCAATTATTTTCACTAAATTAAACTAATTTTCCATTGAACACGATATGTCCCTCTTATAAGAAAAATTCAGTGGGAGAAGACATGTTTGTAGAGAAAGGTGACTGACCCTTACTTATTTTCAATGTCAACAGATATATCTGATGCTTCTCTTCAAAGTATCATTCACATGGAAGAAAGCAATAATTTAAATCTCTGACTGGAGCTCTTAATTCAAAAGATTCATTTCTTTGCCTTTCACTGTTGAAATGAGAGTACTTTCTTAGGGCTGCTAACACATATCTACAACCTTGGTGACTGGAAACAATGGAAGTTATTTGCTGAGATCAGAAGTCACTAGCTTGAGGGGCCTCCCTGGTGGCACAGGGGGTTAAGCACTGCACTGTGAAGCAATCTGCAGGCTCTGTAGCATGATTTCAATCCCCAGACAGCCAGGGAGCAACCCACATGGCAAAGCAGACCTCTCCTGACTTGCTTACTGTTCCCCTCAGCAGTGTTTTTCAGTCAGTCAGCCTGTTCTGTTCCCTACTCTGTCTCTGGTGAATCCTCTCAGCCCCCACAATCTCTGGTCTGTACCTCAGCTCTTGCATGCTTGCATAAATAAATAAATCTTTAAAAAAAAAAGAAGTCACTAACTTGAAACCAAGGAGTTGATGGGCTCTGGTGCCTCTGAATGCTCTGGGGGAGAGTGTGTGACCTTGCCTTTTCCACATTCTAGAGATTGCCTGCATTTTGTGGCTCCAGACCCCTCCTCCACCTTTGAGATCATTACTTCAACCTCTGGTCCTGTCATCTCCCTCTTACCTCTTCTCTCCCTCTTCAAAGGGTCATTGGGATGACTTTGGATCCACCTGGATAACCTCCCCTTCTCAAAATCCTTAGGCTAATCACATTGCAAAGTCCATCTCCCCAGATGTGGTGACATCACAGGCCTCAGGATTAGGATGTGGACATCTTTATGCATGGGCTATTACCCTGCCGACCACAGAGAACTGCAGCTCCAGTTTGCTAAGGGATTTTTTTTTGTGGGAGAAATTCATATTAAACAGCACTTCTCCATAACTCTCCTTTCTGTTTTCATCCAAACACCAGAAGCTCCAATGAAGTCTTGCATTTCATTTATCTGAGAAAACCTGACAGGGATGGAAAGAGACCCCTAGTGACTTGTGAAAGCTTATGGAATGTTCTGTGTTAAAATGGTTCTGAGCCTAGTAAGGCTGATGAGCTTTGCTCCTCCACCCACCTTCATCTTTAATACACATCACTATGAGGAAAGGACACTGACAATTCATATTGTCTGTGATTCCAAATATATTTTTGTCATGAAATGTTTTTCTTTAGGATTAATTGATTTTTTTGTAGATTAATGATCTTCTTAACTATGCCAATGTATTATGTCTAGGAATGTCCTTAATGTGATCTTTCATTCTAAAATTTAACTCTATTGCCCTGAAAAATAATTAAAATCAAAAGAGTGTATTGGGACTGACTCTGAATCTCTCCTGAATGACCTCTTTCCTATTTAGTCTTTCTCTACTACCTTTGAGGAACTTAACTTTTTTTAGACTTTAACTCAACCAGCTTTCAGAAGTAAGTTCTAGACCTGATATGAACAATAAATTGTTTTTGCAGATGTACCTTTAGAATAAAGTTACATGCATACAGTGATTTTGTGACTACGAAGACCCAAACAAAACTGTACTGAAAAGTTAGATAATACCACTGTTTTCTAAGAGGGTACAAAGTTTACTTTTGTGAATATTATCTCAGACAGATTGACTGAAACACACTGATGAGGGGAGCAGGGGGTGAGTCAGGAGAGGTCTGCTGCGCCATGTGGGTTGCTCCCTGGCTGGGGATCGAACTTGTGCTGCAGTGCCTGCAGGTAGCTTCATAATGCTGCGTCTTAACCCCTTGCGCCACCAGGGAGGCCCCTACATCCATTTCTTAAAAAATTGTTCTCTTTATTTTGAGAAGATATTTCTTCTGAAGTGCCCCTGAGTGGTACTTGAAAACTTACATGGACTCACCTGAGTAGACCCAGCCATTACATGAAGTGAGCGTTCATCACCTCTGCTCGGTTCATAGTTCAACAGCCCTTCGCAGGACTTTTGTTGAATACATTGCATGTGATGGTGTACCTGCCCAAAGTCAAGTTCTTGAGAGTAGGAATTCTCTGTAGATCCTAAATGGTGCTGGACTCAAGGCTATTCCCTGAGCAAGAACTGGACCAATGATATCAAATGAATATGACTCTCCTTCATGGAAGGTGGACCTGGAAGCAATGCGGGTGTGTACTTTAATCACCCACCTGTTCATCCATCTATGTATGTTCTTCCTTACGTACAAGTTGAAGAGAATGACAAAGATACATAGAGAGCAAGGGAAAAAGAAAAATTAAAAATTGATTAAAAAATTAAAATTAAAAAATTAAATAATGTAATGAAGGCAAAGGAAAGAGAGGGATTGGAAAGTAAAGTGAATTTGGGAGTGAGCCTGGTTCTGAATAAATAGGTGCCACACACATTTTTTTAAAAAAAGATTTATTTTATTTATTTATTTATTTATTTTATTTATTTTTTTTTTAAGATTTATTTATTTGTTTGTTTGTTTATTGTTTATTTATACAAGCACTGGGTACAGTCAGAAGCGCGGGAGGGTGAGAGAATTCACCAGAGCCAGAGCGGGGAGCAGAGCAGGCAGAAGGACCGAAGCACACTGCTGAGGGGAGCAGCGGGCGGCAGGAGAGGTCTGCACGCCATGCGGGACCCTCCTCCGGTGGCCGGGGAGCAGCCGGGGATTGAACCGGCGCTGCAGAGGCTGCGGGCAGCTTCGCAACCCAGAGCTCAACCGCTGCGCCACCGGGGAGGCCCTATTTATTTATTTTATACAAGCACTGGGGTACAGGTCAGAAGCGTGGGAGGGTGAGCGAATTCACCAGAGCCAGAGCGGGGAGCACAACAGGCAGACGGAAGGCAGGAGAGGTCTGCTGCGCCATGTGGGATTCTCCCTGGCCGGTGAGGAATTGAACCAGCGCTGCAGAGGCTGCGGACAGCTTCACAGCGCGGCACTCAACCGCTGCGCCACCGGGGAGGCCCGGTGCCACACACTCTTACACTTTTCAGGGGTGACATGGATTTGGTGCTAGGCCTTGTGGAAGTCTAGGAAGGAAGCAGTTGTTTATTTGGTTTTCAGTATCCTAGAATTATGAAGTTAGTTGCTGACATGAAACATAGCTGTTCCTGGAGCTAGGAACGGAGAGAAATTCTCCTAAGGGGATTATCAGAGTAAGTTGACTGTGTAATATAAAGATGGATATGTTCAGCTCATCTTCGCACCAAACACAGTGAAATATTTCGGAGGCAAATTTCTTCTCTGATCCTCAGTTTGTAATTCTGGCACCCCAGCCTCATGGCAAAACCTTAATCAAGAGTACAGCTGTAGAGAGGGGAAAACAGTGGTTCATGAAATCTTGTTATGCCAGCAGAATTACAAAACAGTTATCAAGCATTTTTTTTCAAATTCTGCACTTAGCAATTAATGTGGGTATAAAACTTTGCTATCCGGTAAAAGATGAGAATCTGGACTATAGCAAAATCCATAGTTGTTAGAATGAAAAATCATAATCAGTTAATATAATCAATTATCTGAACATGGGGCTCAAGCATTGGTGGTCATTTCCTTAGGTCATTTCCTTTTTCTGCCTTTTTTCTGAATATATAACTATAGAATGCACCAAATAGAATCCGTTATTAAACAATAGGGAATATTCAGTTCAACACAGATCCTATTTCTTCCTTACGTTGCAATTTAAGTTTATTTCAGAAGAAGGAAACTGACTCTAGTGAGAGTTCACGGATGCCAATTATCCCGGAAAATGATGACTTAAATGGAAGGTGTGAGAATAGAAACCAATTAAAGAAGGGCAGGCACCTGGAGCCCTCTCTTGGGGCCAGGAGTGGGATGGCAGTGCTGTCCAGCAGCGCTGTGATAGATGGCAATGGTGTGCCTTCGGGAAATCAGCCTCCACTCACTTTTCCTGTGTGCCTTTGTGGGTCTTACCTTGCCCTCCTGTCACAGAGGCACCACCAATGCCTCTTTACCTGCCAACATGTAAATATTTGCTGGAAAGAATTTATAAAGATCCGGATCCTCAAAAGTTGTTTTTAAATGTCAGGAATTTTCTTGAAATGTCTTAATACGGGAGGTCCTGAGGTTAGGATAAAGGCTTTTCCTGACTTCCCTCCTTCTGTCTGGCTTCTGGTATGGACTGATGAGGTGCCTAGCCTGATCTATGGGTTGGAGCTAAGCTGACTTGGATTCGAGATCATCTCAGGTTTAATTTCTTCATCAGAAAAGTAGATTCATTAAGAGAATTTATTTAGAGGTTCCAGGCCATTGGAGAGCCTCAAAATGTTAGTCACTTCCTTGTTGTTCTCTCTCTTTTGGTGACTGTGGCAGTAAATAGTTTTTCCTCAATCTGTGTTTTTATAGCATTTGATAATGCCTCTTTTTATTATTGTGTTTATGTATGTATATGGTGGTCTCGCCTTTTGAACTTGGCATTCCTTGGAGGTGGGAGTCTTGACTCATCTTTAATCCTTAGTGCCTTAAAAAGTAGACGTGAAACAAATGTCTGTTCAGTTGAATTGCACTGAATTGGACTGAAATTGATTTACAGTAGAAAAATAAAGGTCAGCCAGTTTCCTTGGTTCTGACTCACTCTTCTCATAAGGAGTGAAACGAGAATTTGATGGATGTGCATATGCTGTTTTCTAATAAAAAGGCGTTTTTTGATTCTGAACATGAAATAGCAACTGCTGGACTGTGAAACAATCTGCAAAACTGCATTTATCCTGGAATGCTTTGTGCTGGCATCAGTAGGGTAGAATGTTGTTCCATAGTCCATGTTTATTGAACCATGTAAGGGATTTACAGGAGCATCTGTATGGAGGCCAAAGTTGAAGTGGGGCACAGTCCCAAAAAAGTGACATGTAAGACAAATTGATGTATTCAAGCATTTGGAGCTGACAACATAATCTGCTATTTTTATAGAGCACATTTTGGCATTGGGTGCATGGTGTCTATGTATGTGGCAAATCGAACTCAACATAAAATTAATGTAAAAATCCCTTTTTACTTCTCAATTTCTTTTTTTATATGGTAAACAAACCACGTAACATTAAATTTACCATTGTAACCATTTTTAAGTGTACAGTAGCGTTATGTGTATTTGCATTATTGTGCAATAGATCATCAGAATATTTCACCATGTAACACTGAAGTTCTGTATCACTCAACATTAAGTCTCCTTCCTCTTGCTCTGGCAACCACCTTCTTACTTTCTATTGGACTGTTGGAAAAGTCATGAAGTATGTTTTCTATGTTTCTCAAGCAAAAATGCATCATGACTTTTCCAAGAACCCAATATTTCTGATTTTTGACCACTTTAGATACTGCACCTAAGTGGAATCATACATGTCTTCTTTTGTGAATGACTTATATTGCTTACCATCTTATGTCCTTAAAGTGCATCTGTGTAATGTGGCAGGATTTCCTTCTTTTTGAAGGCTGCAAACTATTCCATTGTATGGATATACCATATCTCCTTCATCCATTCATCTGTCACTGGATGTTTGGGTTACTACCACTTGGCTATTGGAATCAATGTTGTTATGAGCCTGGGTGTGCAAATATTTCTTAAAAGATTCTGTTTTGAATTATTTTGGATAAATACCAACCAGTGGCATATAGGTGGATCACATGGGAGTTCTGTTTTTCATTTTTGGGAATAAAAATATTTACACTAGTGGGGGTGTGATTTCACATTCCCAGCAGCAGTGCACATGTGTCTGGACTTCTCACATTCACCAGCACTTGCCTTGTGTTCTTCTTTTTTTTTTTTTTAAGATTTATTTTATTTATGCACACAAGAGATGGGGTATAAAGGGCCTCCCCGGTGGCGCAGCGGTTGAGTACTGGGCTGCAAGGCTGCAATCCCTGGCCTGGTGGTGAGGGTCCCACATGGTGCATAGACCTCTCCTGCCGCCCGCTGCTCCCCTCAGCAGTGTACTTCATCAGTCTGCCTGTTCTGCTCCCTGCTCTGGCTCTGGTGAATTCTCTCACCCTTCCGCACTTCTGACTATACCCAGTGCTTGTATAAATAAATAAATAAATCTTTTAAAAAAAAAAAAGGAGATGGGGTATAAGCCAGAGATACGGGGAGGGGGGTGAGAGGATTCACCAGAGACAGAATGGGGAACAGAATAGGTGGATCTACTGAAATACACTGCTGAGGGGAGCAGCGGATGAGACAGGGGAGGTCTGCTGCACGATTTGGGTCAGGTCCCTGGCTGGGGATCAACCTCGTGCTACAGTGGCTGCAGATAGCTTCGTAGTGCTGAGACATAACCCCTTGCACCACAGGGAGTCCCCTGCCTTGTGTTTTTTTGTTGGTGGTCACCCTGATGGGTGTTAGGTGGTATCTCAGGTGTTTTGATTTGCATTTTCTTAACGTTAGTGATGTTCAGCATATTTTATGAGTTAATTGGCCATTTGTAAATTTTCTTTGGAGAAATGTTCATTCCAGTGCTTTGCCCATTTTTAAAATAAATTGTGTTGTTGATTTGTCATTTCTTGTATATTCTGGATATTAACTCCTTATTTGCAATTGTTTTCTTTCATTTTGTGGGCTTTTTTTTCACTGTGTTGATTATTCCTTTGACTCCTTTGACATGTAGAAGTCTAAGTTAATGTAATTCTATTTATCTTTTTTTTTATTTTGTTGCCTGTACTTTTGGTGAAAATATTCAACTTCTCAGTTTCTTCTAATAATATTACCAGTCTTTGTGCCTAAAATCTTGAAATAACCTTTCTCTTTTCCCCCTTTTTCTATAATTACTAGTTTCCTAGGAACACTAAATTTATGATACTTCTCACATTCATTCATCCTCTGCCCATTGTGCCTACCCCTGCTATCCCCATTCCACTACGTGCCTCTGGCTTACCACACACATCTTTCTGGATTTCTCTCTCTCCTCCTTGGATAGCACTAACCATTCCAGGCTAGTCCATAGTCTGCCTCATGCTTATGTGTCTTTTAAAAAAAAAGTAGCACATTGTCTAGTTGTAGATCAGTTCAGAATACTTGAAGTTTCCCCATTGCTGTCCAGAAATATATTTCTTTAAAATATGGCCCAAACTTACCTTCTCAGCTTTATCCTTTGTTCCTGCCTCCCTTTCTTGCATTCCCCACACCAGCTTTATAGTTTAGTCAGCAGGTTAATTGCTTTTTCTCCTAGGACCCCACAGCTTTCTGATTTTGCCTGCACTGGATTTTTGGCACGAGATGCATGGGACTGCTTCAGTTGCTCTTCTTTGTTCATTCATCTTTGTCTGCATCGACGCTCTGATTTCTCTAATTCGCTCTCAGGGAGCTCAGTGTCAGCTGTGACCTGTGTGTTACTATTCCTCACGTCAGCATGTCTCTGTATCATCTCATTGCCCAAAGAACACTACTGAGGTTTTAGGGGACCAATGAATTGTTCTCATGCTTCACACCCAAGATCTGAGCCAGTAGCCTTGGAGTAAGATAAAACCTAAACACCATCTTCCTGTTGGCAGTTACCACCACAGGTAAAGGGAAGGAGCAATGCTGGATTCGGCCAGTGCCTGCTCCCAGCAAGGTGAGCCAAGAGCCCCACTGCTGGACATTCACCCCCACACAGGAGACTTTCCTTCCCCCCTCCCTCTAGATTTCTCTATCCAGATACCCACTACCTTCTCAAATCCTTGTTCATCATATTTTCCTCAAAGACAGAGTTCCTCTGCAGCTGCTCTTGTTACATTAGAACTTTGTGTTGGCTTTGATGCGAGTTTTTGCAGATGCCATGAAATTGAATATTGTGAGATCATTATTTTTCTTTAAAACACTTCTTTTAACTAATAAAACAAAAATAAACTTTCAGACTGTGGGAGGGATTGGTGGTTACCAAGAGGGAAGAGGAATGGGTGGTTGGGGCAGAGACGATGGTGGTCTGGAGAGGGCAGGACTTGGTGCAGTTATGCACGTGTTGATTCTCGGTGATGCATGCCTGGAGCTTCTAATGTGATTATTATATATATATAATATTTATTTATTTATACATACAAGAACCAGGGCACAAGGCCAGAGGGGCAGGGGGTGGAAAGGATTCACCAGAGATAGAGCGGGGAGCAGAACAGGCAGACTGACTGAAATACACTGCTGAGGGGAGCAGCGGGAGAGACAGGAGAGGTCTGCCACGCCTTGTGGGTAGCTGCGCAGCGCGCTGGGATCAAACCCAGCTGCAGAGGCTGCAGGTAGCTTCACAGTGCTGTGCTCAACCCACTGTGCCACCAGGGAGGCCCAATTATTATATTTTTATGATGATAACTTTTTAAAAATTTTCATCATTGGTCATTTTTGTATAATGTTTGATTTCTCTCCTAAGGTGTAATCCCCATAAAATTCCTACCAGCAAATCACCCGTGAACTGTCACCATAGTTGGAGCTGATAATGTTACAATGCAGTGCTATTCAGTTAAAAAAAAAAAAAAGAAGTGTTGCATTTGTGTGTTTTTCAGTTTTGTGAGCATTAGCATTATTTATTTATTTATTTATTTGATTTTATGGTGGTCACATTGGTTTGCAACACTGTATATGACTTAGGGGAATAGATTCACACCTCCTCAGATGTGTGTCACCACACCCCACCTACCTATACTCCTTGACCCCAGACCAATGGACCCCCTCCCACTAACTTAAAAAGGGCCCTTAACACCCTTGGGTAGATTTGTTAGTCCGTAAGCACAATGCTTTACTTCCTAAGGAAGTAAAATCTTGGTCATTTGGGTTAAAGGAAAACTGGCATTTGTCTCTTTATAGCCTTATAGCACATCTTTATTTTTATTTTTTTTAAAGATTTATTTATTTATTTATACAAGCACTGGGTACAGTCAGAAGCATGGGAGGGTGAGAGAATTCACTAGAGCCAGAGCGGGGAACAGAACAGGCAGACTGACGAAATACACTGCTGAGGGGAGCAGCGGGCGGCAGGAGAGGTCTGTCGTGCCATGTGGGACCCTTGCCTGGTGGCTGGGGATCAAACCGGCGCTGCAGAGGCTGCAGGCAGCTTGGCAGCCCAGCGCTCAACCGCTGCGCCACCGGGCGAGGCCCTTTATTTTTTTTTTTTGCTTTTATTCATTTTACTTTTTAAAATTTATTTTCTTACATCATTGTTAATTTTTGCATAGCATTTGATTTCTCCCATGAGGTGTAGTTCCATAGTTATCCCTCTACCATAGCACCCGTGATCTGTCCTCATAGTTCCTTGTGCTCTTCCCACCCCTGTTTTGATCCTTCCACCTCCCCCCCAACTTTGCTGTGTGCCTCAGTTCTATGGTCAGCTTGCAAGTTTTGTCTTTTTCTGGACCCTTTGTTCGATTTCCCTGCATTCTTTTTCCTTCTGACTTATTTCACTTAGCACCATCCCTTTTAGCTCCACCCATGTTGCTGTCAATGGCATGAGTTTGTCTTTTTGATCACCAAGTAGTATTCCATTGAGTATATGTACCACATCTTCTTGATCCATGACATCCTTTTACAACATGCTCTTCCATAAAGCAGCACTTAGAAAAGGTGATGTTCCTAGTTCACACATGCTTATTGCTACATCGATCTCCATGTACTGAGTGGACACTTGTGTCTGAAGAGTTGCCCTTGACCCTTCCTTTTAATTTCAGTTCAATGTCTACTTTCCTAGTTGACTCTCTGTGGACTCCAGTCTGTATCTCTGTTGTGTGTAAAAATCATTATTTTATAATTTTCAGGTTATTTGTATAACAGTTTTTTCACCCTGATGAAGTTTTTGAGGTCAGGAGGATTTCTTATGTCTGGCCACCATTCCCTTACATGTCTAGTATAGGCTAAGCAAACAATAAGTAAAAATATAAAATTAAATAAATGTAATTTGATAAAATTATAATGAAATAAAATAAGCTTAAAGTATAATAAAATAAAAATATCATAATATATAGTAATACCAACAAAATTGATCAGTAGAGAAAGTTAGAATAACCTGGGTTATTTAATATATTTGAAGTTAAATTTCTAGCATAAAATGTGAGTCTTTTAAGAAAAAACAGTAAAAAATGGGCCTCCCTGGTGGTGCAAGGAGTAAGACGCAACCTATGAAGCTATCAGCAGCCACTGCAGCACGAGTTCAGTCCCCAGCCAGGGAGCTACCCACATGGCTCAGCAGACCTCTCCTGTCTGCCCCGCTGCTCCCCTCAGCAGTGTATTTCAGTCAGTCTGCCTGTTCTGTTCCCCGCTCTGTCTCTGGTGATTCCTCCTGCACCTCTGTCCTGTACCCCAGTTCTTGTATGCATAAATAAATCTTTTAAAAAAAGAAAAAAACAGTAAAACTTTTTTCTAGTTAAAAATTTCTGTAAATGAATGGGAATTAACATATATTCTATTTAAAATTCTTCTGTTGTGTTCTTTGTTGAATAACAAGAACCCCCCTCCCTTTTTTTTTTGGGTGAGTCCTGAGTAGAGAGTACTGGAATGTAATAATGACAGGGGAAAAATAACCTCTCAAGATAACACATGGCCTTAATCAAGAAAACATCAGAAGACATTAAGTAGGCATTTGGAGGAAAGACATTTGTCATCTTGGCTCATTGATTTTAAAAGAAAAACATTTGGGTGGATGCAATGTTTAAAGCCAATTTAAGGACCCCTCTTATTGGCAAATAAAATAAGTCATTTATTTGTAATCACTCCAATTTGTCTCTCATGTATAATATAAATTTGAATTGATTTTCTACTATGACATAACAAATGATGGAAAGGACAACAGCATCTAGAAGTAGCTGCTAGAATTTAATTTCCTAAAATAAAGGCTTAAAGAAGAAGATTTGCCTTAAAGTGTACCCACACAATTGTTTCCTTTAATAAATATAGAACTTGAGAAGTTGACTCCTAAACTTTGGAATATCAGCTCTTAAACAGAATGTTTTCCTTACAAGAGTAGAACAGCAACACAGGTTAGCTAACCAATGGATCTTCTGTCTTTTGAGTATTTTGAACAGTTAGGATAGAGGGAAAGCTAGGGGAAATTCAGGATTTTTTTTAAGATTTATTTATTTATGCGTGCAAGAGCTGGGGTAAAGGCCAGAGGTGTGGGGAGTAAGAGGACTCACCAGAGACAGAGCAGGGAACAGAACAGGCAGACTGACTGAAATACACTGCTGAGGGGAGCAGCGGGCGAGACAGGAGAGGTCTGCCTCACCATGTGGGTAGCTCCCTGGCCAGGAATGGAACTCATGCTACAGTGGCTGGTGATAGCTTGATAGCACTGAGATTTTAACCAGGGAGACCCGGGAATGTAGGTTTTTAAAGCACCACAGACAAAATGATTCTTAAACAGAATTTAGGAACTTAGCAGGGGGTTACTAGGAAGGAGATGATACAGATTGTGCAATCAGGGGAGGGAGGGGTGGGACTAGAGGAGGGGGTTTTGGGCAGAGGAGATATGTGAGTGAAGGGAAAAAAATTCAGAGCCTATCTGGCATGTTTAAGGAAGATAAGCAGTTTGACTGGATGGTGAAGACAGTCTTGTAATTTACGGAGATCTTGTAGGTAGTCATGGTTGCAGATGGCGGTGGCAGGAGGCAGAGAGGTGAGTTGGGATGATGGTGTACCCTTCAGCAGACAGATGTAAGGACTCATGCTGTGGGGATGAGATGTTTAATCCACAGGGTTCGGTGCTGGGAAGAGGTGGTGTGTTAGGCTTTGGAGAGTTCACCTCTGGAGGGAATGGGAGGTGAGCAGCAAGGCTGGAGTTGCAGGGGGGAGACTGCAGAAGCGAAACATAATGAATTCATTATGAATTCACATCTTGTGGTTCAGCTTAGCGAGGCTGGGGCAGGGAAGGGGATGGAGGAGGCTGTGCCAGAGATGGGTTTGATATGGGGCAGGAGGAGCAGGATGGGGGTGAGGTGCTGTGTGCCTTGATTTTGGTTCTTTATATTGCAGTATTGTTTGTATTACTTTGGCATTTTTTCTGGTTAGGAGTTAGGCAGGACATACAGCCAACCCCCAGAAAAGGTTTTAGTTTGTTTCTAAAAACTAAGCTTCTGTTAACACAGATACTGACTTTCTTGTTCTGTTTCTTTTCTTTGTTTGTTTCCTAAAGTAACATTGGTTTACAACATTGTATATGATGCAGAAATATTGGCTCCAACCTCTTCAGGAGTATGCTGCCACACCATACCCACCACCAAGGCACCCATAGTCCCTCATGAGACCCCCCGCCCCCGCCATGCTCCCCATTTCATGCTCCCTGTCTGGTAGCCTCAATTTTGCAGTCAGATTTCAAGGGCTTGTCTGTTACTTTGCTTTGTGTATTTACATTCTGCCCATGAGCGACATCATTGTCTTTCTCCTTGTCTTACTTTGTTTGGCATAATGGCCTCCAGTTCCATCCATGTTGCTTCAATTGGCAAGAGTTCATCCTTTCTTCTAACTGTGTGGTATTTAACTGTGTACATATATCACATTTTTCTAATTCATCCACCTGTCCTTGGATACTTAGGTTGTGTCTATAACCTGGCTATACTCAATAGTGTTGCAATGAACATAGAAGTGTATATATCTCTTTAAATTAGTGTTTTTGGATTCTTCAGCTAGATAACTATGAGTGGAATTACTGGTTCATATGGTAGACCTATTTTTAATGTGTTGGGAAACCTCCAAACTTTTTTTCGTAAGGGCTGGACCAGTCTACATTCTAGTTCTTGCCTGTGTTTCTATGCTCTGACTGCTTCTTTTTTTTTTAAGATTTATTTATTTTTATACAAGAACCAGGGTACAGGCAAGATGTGTGGGAGGTTGAGAGGATTCACCAGAGACAGAGTGGGGACCAGAACAGGCAGACTGACGAAATACACTGCTGAGGGGAGCAGCTGGCAAGACAGGAGAGGTCTGCTGCACCATGTGGGTATCTCCCCTACTGGCCCGGGGATCCAGCCCATGCTGCAGAAGCTGTGGACAGCTTCATAGTATGGCGCTCAACTGCCTGTGGCACCCGGGAGAGCCATGCTTCTTAATAAGAATTTTTAAAAAGTGTGTTGTTAAAAAACATTCTGACACTTGTGAAAATGGTAAGGAAGACTTTATTCAGATCTTCTGTTAAAGCTTTGAGAACTATCATAATAAGAGGGTTGAGATCAGGCTCTCCTGCCATTACAGCAAAGACAGCAGGGGGGTCTCAACAGCCAAGAAGCAGAGTGAGGGGCTAGTGACGGAGAATGACCGGGAGGGCATATCTGGTAGGGCGATCTTATTGACCACACTTAATGGGGTTCTTGCTGAAGGCAAGCCGGTGTGGCCAGAGTGGAGCGTAGGAGATGAGGAAATTGACCAGATGCCAAGGGTGAGGGGTTGTCTCTAAACTGGCTTAGCAGGATTCTTTTCACTTATTAATCAGTGTAAACCCCTGTACAGCACACCTATGTGATTTGGTGTATTTAGAAGGGAAGTATGGGCCTCCCCTGGTGGCGCAGCGGTTGAGCTCTGGGTTGCAAAGCTGCCTGCAGCCTCTGCAGCGCCGGTTCAATCCCCGGCTGCCGGGTGAGGGTCCCACATGATGTGCAGACCTCTCCTGCCCCGCTTGCTGCTCCCCTCAGCAGTGTATTTCATCACTCTGCCTGTTCTGTTCCCCGCTCTGGCTCTGGTGAATCCTCTCACCCTCCTGCGCTTCTGACTGTACCCAGTGCTTGTATACATAAATAAATAAATCTTAAAAAAAATTGGAAGTAGTCCCCAGATGAAAATGGTGGCGCCCCTTCATTTTAAGCATCTTTATAGTGAAATATTCCATTTACATGTCTGGACATTTTTTCTTCAGTTTGGTGTCATCTGTATTCACTGAGTAGATTGATCATAAGGACCCAATTTGTTCTGGGCTTATGGGTTATTCTGTCCCAGCTGACATCTGAATTGAACAGAGAAGCTGCGTGATGGGCACTGCCCCGGTACCTCCAGCTCCAATAAATAAATGCAAAGAGGTGGTGCAGCTCGGATGCTTCTTGGCCTGACAGAAGATCTGGCGGAGCATGGTCGCAGGAGACATGTTGGGGAGAAGAGGCAGTCTCACGTGCAGGATTCATGCTAAAACTGTGCTGTCCAGGTTGAGCAAAGATGGAGGCCAAGAATGGGGCTTCGTTGAGAAGAGGGTTCAGAGGAGTGTGACAAAAGTTTGGTTAAGAGAGAGTCTTTCTCCATATGTGGAAACAAAACAAACCAGCAAACAAAAAGATAAAGATTTAAAGGACTGTGCACAGTAGACAGGTGCATTTTCTAACAGGTGGAAGCAGGTATTCCTCAGATTTATTGTGCATTCATGTTTTTAAAAGTCAGGAAATATTGAATTAAATCCAGTGTGCGTGAAGTCGGCTGTCTTCTGAGCTCACCACTAACGTGTTATATGAAATGTATTCTCTCTTACAAGTCCGTAACACCAAGGGCAGATGCTCATGAGTTGGGCCAGGCTTGTTGGAAAAATCAGCAGGCAATAATCATCTAGTACCTTGTATGTCATGTTTGCATTGGCAAGAATATATTTGCCCAGAATACGGCACCATGGACATGCTAAGCTAGTAGTTTTCCCAGCAAGTTGGGCCAAGCCTTGTGTTATGGCCTTAGTATCTGAACACTAGCAGGAAGGCTAGAAGGGTTAGAGAACTTGTTCTGGAGTTTGTCCTCAGCACCTGCACTCTCACCAACCCTTCCGTGAAAACTTCACTCTGAGGCAAACACAGATGTTTTTGTTTGATGCAGGAGCAGATGTTTGTGTTTGATGCAGGAGCAGCTAAGCTTGTGGACATAAGATGACCAGGTCCTCCTAGGGGTGGGGAGAAACACTACTGATGGGACTGTGTACCTCCAGTGGCCTGACCCTACAGAGGATGGGGGCTCGAGGAATGCTTCATGCATTTCACAAGGAAGGATTCTTTCAAGCCTTCCTTGTGTTCATTAATGAATCTCCCGTGTAAATTTTAAGAAAGATGTTCCAAGTGCTTGAGAAATGACCACTGGAGGGTTGAGTCTTGATTCCATACTATGAATGCTTGCCAGTCACCTCTGTGTAAATTAAAAATCAGCACACATGCACATACACATGCACGCACAAGTATTTTCAGTAAATTACCACAGTGGCAGCACACAAAACTTTTTAACAGAAATGGATTCTGGTAAAAAGAAGCAGCAGAAGGCTTAGTAAGCTGCCAAGCTCTGAAAACAAAACCAAGTGCAAAGGACCCAAAAGGACCCTATTTACTGAAAATGGCAGGCAGCCCACATCTTGCCAGGCCTGTGGGGGCCACTCCCCTGTCATCCCGAAATCCCGTGTGCCCATCTCAGCATCAGTGGCACCCAGCAAGTTGCAACCCCCATGTCTCCCACCACCCATGGATGTCAGGCTTCTCTTTCTTCTTGTATCATTTGTTAACAAACTTGAGCCTTATTGAAGTAAAGGTACTTTTATAGTATTCTCCAGGGAGACACTCATGTGGAAAATTTCCCATTTAATTGCATCTACTCAGGAAGGATAATACAAAGAGATGAGGGGTGGTGGTGTCCACTGGGGGGAGAGTGTGGTCCTTCACAGTGCTCAGGTTCTTGTTGGTGCACACAGTAGCCTCCCCAAGTGGAGTAGTGAGTGAGGGCTGCCTCACCCACAACCTCACTACCAGGTGAGATTAAACAGTATAGACATGTGTCCCATAAACACTTGGCTAACATCGAGCAACAGATGCAGGATCTGTTATCCATGATCCTTTCTTGAAGTCCCCTTGCCATCTGGGGCAAAGGGCAGGCTCCTTTGAGGTCAGTGTTACCATGACAAGGGCTCCAAACCTAGTAGGTGGATCAGGTGACAGAGTCTGGTGTTATGTGACAAGGGAACAACTGGAGTTCTAGTCCTAAGAGCTGCTTGCATTGTGTGCATGTGCCACATCTGCTTGATCCATTCATCCATTTTTAGGCACTTACGTTATTTCCATAATTTGGCTATTGTAAATACTGCTGCAGTAGACATGGAAGTGCAACACAGTGGAATACTACTCAGCAATAAAAAAGATAAGTTCTGGGGCCTCCCTGGTGGCGCAAGGGGTTAAGATGCAACCTATGAAGCTGTCCTCAGCCTCTGCAGCATGAGTTCGATCCCCAGGCAGCCAGGGAGCAACACACATGGCGTAGCAGACCTCTCCTGCCTTGCCCACTGCTCCCCTCAACAGTGTGCTTCGGTCAGTCTGCTGGTTCTGTTCCTCGCTCTGTCTCTGGTGAATATTCTTAACCCCCACACCTCTGGTCTGTACTCCAGCTCTTGTATGCATAAATAAATAAATCTTAAAAAAGAAAAGATAAGCTCATGCCATTTGTGGCAACACGGATGGGGCTGGAAGATGATGCCAAGTGAAATACAACAGAGGAGAAAGATAAATACCAGATGGTGTCACTAATATGTGGAATATAGAGAAACTAAATTAGTGGTCAGATAAATCAAGTTGAAAAACTGCCCCTTGAAAGCTGACTATGGAACTGCAATATCCAGAGGGGGAAGAGGGAGGGGGATAGAACAGAGAGGGAAGGAAGCACCGTGGACTGTGGTGGTGGATGATGGGTGACTCAGTGGTGGGTACACTGTGGTGGTGACACCTGATGGGGGCTCCTGATGTTGCCTAAATTAAAAAATATAAATTTATAAAACAGGACCTCCCCGGTAGCACAAGGGGTTGTGCACCGCACTATGGAGCAATCCGCAGCTTCTGCGGCACATTTTCAATCCCCAGCCTGCCAAGGAGAAGCCCACATGGCGTGGCAGACCTCTCCTGACTCGCCTGCTGCTCCCCTCAGCAGTGTATTCCAGTCAGTCTGCCTGTTCTGTTCCCCGCTCTGTCTCTGGTGGATCCTCTCACCCCCAATGTCTCTGGCCTGCACCCCAGCTCTTGTATGCATAAATAAATAAATACATCTTTAAAAAGATGTATAAAACAATATTTAAACAAAATAAACAAGGAGCTGCCCGCAGGTTGCCAGGCTGTGGGGCTCAGCAGGTGCTGACACCTTGCAGGCACAGCTGTCCATCTCACCCCTGCACTTCATCCCATGCAAACACTGCCATTGCATCAGTACCAGAGTCTACCCCAGAACCTGTGCTCAAGTCCAGTATCCACAACCACGCCTGGAAAATGGGGCCAAACTGCCCTCAGGGTGAATATTGAAACCTGCGTACACCCATGGCGCCCCACTGGCTGAGGTGAGGACTTTTAAAGCAAACGATAGACAAACAGACCAAGGGCAAAATAGTCGTGGGTCAAGCAAAGGAGAGAACTTAGCGTTTCTCTTGCCCTGTATCAGAGATTATAGTTGCACGTCAGCTAATTATCATCTGTTTCAATATTTACTTTACAATGGCATGCCTTTTAAACTCCTGCTTCTCTTACTTTGTGCTTTTCTTGGGTTTGGAGAGGATTAGGGGAAGTGAGCCCAGCTAGATGCCTGTGTTCCCGATTTATCCGGCCTCAGCAGGCTCTTCCTCACGACCGGGAAAGCTCCCATCCTCAGGAGGAAACTGTGCTGTCCTAAGTGTCTTTCCTTCTCATTGTCTCTTATTTGCTTCCAGCCTGTGTGGCTGGAAGGCAGAGAATTTGGCTCCACTGCCTCAGGTCTCTTAAGTATACCCTGTGCCCCCCGCACCCGTGCAGCTCAGGAGGGGGTGCCCCTGACTTCTAGTCTATGACCACCCTGGGCGGGACCCACCCCTTTTTGGGGGCTCCCTTTCGCTGGGCTGATTTCAAGTTAGGTCTTTAGGTGGTTAACAAACAGGGATTTGTTTTCCTGGATTGATCACTGCTGTTACTTGGAAAAAAATAATAACGAGAAGATGACATTTTGGCTGCTTACTAAATTTGTCTTGGTTTCCATGGCGTTTCTTTGCTTCCTGACTACCCTGGCGCTGGCTGCTCTGGAGCCATCATTGTCTACCCACGAAAGAGTGGTGCTCCTCAGCTGGTCATGCACACCAGCAGATCCCGTCCATCCCAAGGGGGGGATAGCGCCAGTGAAAGGAAGATGCATACAGTGTTTCCTAGTGCAGTAGTTACTAAGTGCCCCTTATGCTACTTCCTTTCCCAGTTGTTAGCTAAATTCCCCTCCACAATCTCTCCCAGTCAAATTTGCCATTTTTAAAATTAAAAAAAAAAAAGATTTATTTATTTATGCATACAAGAGCTAGGGTACAGGCTAGAGGTGTGGGGGGTGAGAGGACTCACCAGAGACAGAGCAGGGAACAGAACAGGCAGACTGACTGGAATACACTGCTGAGGGGAGCAGCGGGCGAGTCAGGAGAGGTCTGCCGCACCATGTGGGTAGCTCCCTGGCCGGGCATCGAACTCATGCTGCAGAGGCCGCGGACAGCTTCGTAGGTTGCATCTTTTTTTTTTTTTTTTTTTTTAAAGATTTATTTATTTATTTATTCAAGCACTGGGTACAGTCAGAAGCGCGGGAGGGTGAGAGAATTCACCAGAGCCAGAGCGGGGAGCAGAGCAGGCAGAAGGACCGAAGTACACTGCTGAGGGGAGCAGCGGGCAGCAGGAGAGGTCTGCGCGCCATGTGGGACCCTCCTCCGGTGGCCGGGGAGCAGCCGGGGATCGAACTGGCGCCGCAGAGGTTGCAGGCAGCTTCGCAACCCAGCGCTCAACCGCTGCGCCACCAGGGAGGCCCATCTTAACCCCTTTCGCCACCAGGGAGACCCTAATATTTTTTTTTAAACAAAGATGTCTTATTTTTGCTTCCTTCTTGTTTATTTTTTTCTGGTTTTTATTGCAACACTAGAAAATAATTGAGAAGATCTGGCTGTGGACCCGCCCAGATATTTAGTGGAAAAGGCACTTGAACCCTCTGGGTCTTAGATGAATTATTTGGAAAAATGAAGCGGTTGGAAAAAATGATGGCTGCTATCTTTAGGTCTAGCATTCCGTTACCATAGCTTTCATAAACAAGACAATACTTGCTAATCAGGGCTTGCTTAATTGTGTGGGTTTAACAAGTACCAGTAGAATATATAGAAGGTTAACATTTTAACGTGGAAAGATTTTACGATGACTATTTTTGGGATGTGAGTCTTGGTTTCCAAAGTTGGGTGAAGGGCTATTGTGCTTTGGGGTCCTTAACCACAGGGACTGCCAAAGAGCACAAAAGAATCACTTCACTGTTAATTCTGCCGGACTTTTCTAATGGTAAACAAACTTCCTTTGACATGCACCAGTTTCCAAAGCTATGCTCTCCTTAGGGAAGGTAGTGGAAGCCAAAAGGAGCAAAGCTTTTAGATTTCATTCAATGGGGAACTTGAAAGCCTTCCATAAATCTTGGAAGAGCTAGCTTTGGTGGGAGGCAAAGAATTTCCCCTGCACTGTGATGTGGGGGTATGCAGGAGGAGCCCAGGAGGTCCCTGTGAGGGTGCAGGCCAATTAAGTAAAAGTCTGGAACTGAAATAGCTTTTTATCATCTGGGTGAGAAGCCACAGACTTAAAGAAAGGACCATTGTTTGACAAAGACCTAATTAGCTGGGCTACACTCAAACGCTTGGGTTTCTATCTTATTAGGCATAGGAAAGGTTGAGATTGCTTATGGACTACTAATTAGGTTGAAATTCCTTGAAATCTGGACCTTCTATATCCATTTCTGAGGATTTTACAGAACGCTTCCAAAGGCTGTGCATGTGTTACTAATGAGGGGTTTCAGTCGAGACCCCAACTAAACATGTGGTTACTCTGATTTACTGGGGGTTGCCTTAAATATTCTCTTTACTGCAAGCTGGCAGCACACATCTATCTTAGCATATTAAAAAATGTGGATCTGGGGTATATAATATGTGGGTTTCAAATTCAACTGCATACAAGCTCAGTTATAGCCCAAACATTTACTTTAAGGGGAGTCACTTGAATTACTTGAGTTTCTGTGGGAAACGATGTATTTGTTGGCTTGTTGAGAGGACCCAATGAAATTTAATGGCATGGGTAGCACCCCAGGGGATTTGATCGGGCTCCCATACTTGCTTCATGTCATGTTTAAAATGTGGCCCTTTGAGGGTCACAGCATTCTGGAAACACAAATTGAGATCATTCTTCCTCATTATAAACAAGCCAAGTGACAGGTGGTTAGAGAGAAAGTGGGGTGAATGGGAGATTGCGCTCACAGCCATGTGGAGACTATAACTAAGAAAAAAATGTCCTCACTCTCTGAGATTATCAAGAAATTAGCACTGAGTTAAACCGGTCAGGTCCACAGCTCACATCTAAAGTGCCTCTTGCTAGCGGATCGGGTCGTCTGACTTGTCTGCTCTGATTTCCTCATCTGAAAATGCTGGTGGCAATGGCACTCCTGGGGCGGGAGGGTGTGCAATGCAAGATGTGGAGAAACCAGCTGGCATGGAGCTCAGCACCCAGTAAAAATCAGCCACCATCATTACCTCCACCACCGACATTAAACTTCTGAGCAAAAATAGCAGCAGAGAGCTATGATGTGGCTGTGCTGGTGTTTGACACATGTCAGCAACACTGTGTCCTTCAAGTGAATATGGCAAG
Organism: Talpa occidentalis; assembly: GCF_014898055.3. Lineage (NCBI taxonomy): Eukaryota > Metazoa > Chordata > Mammalia > Eulipotyphla > Talpidae > Talpa > Talpa occidentalis. Next base: position 94,180,361 of record NW_023601322.1, on the reverse strand, counting down.
TTACTTTTTAGCTCTAATTATTACTTCTTAATATCCTGAAGAGAAACAGTTGCTTTGTCCTACCAGAGTGGTTCATTTTAAAGCATGCTAATCCTTCATGTGAAAGCTGGGCTTCATTATTTCTGGAGTTTTTCTGGCCAGGGCAGATCAGAGCTTTTAATTTTTGGAATGCTAACAAGGGCAGCTGTACTGTAGAGTCCCAGTTGTTTTTATGGAATTAAACACATGCACACACACACACACACACACACACGCACTCACGCACACAAAGAGAAAGAGAGAGAGAGGAAAAAAAAAACTATTGGGAAATTGTTTATAGATTCTGGTTTGCATCCCAGTCCTTTGGAAAGGTTTACTTCTCTTCAAATTAGACAATAAAACGATTAATCAAATAATCAGTTGTGAGGTCTTAGGATTTATCGTTGTATTGCAAGATCAATTTTTTCTTTGCAATTATTTTGTATATGATTGATTTACAAAGCATTTTTAAGGCATGAGATAAATGTTTCTGTTATAAGGAAAAATTTAAATGAGAACCATTTACTCTAGAGGATTCAGTGAATTCAAGGGCTTGAATTTTCCTGTAAATAGAGTTTTTATACATAAATATCACTTTGTGTACCTTATTGATGAAGTAATGTTTTTGGAAACTATTAAATGGTTTGCCAATTCATAATTTATTCTACTCTGTGTTTATGGTTTTTTCTAGAATAAGACATTAGGAATTTATCTTATTTCTTTTCTCATACATACTATATTTCAATTTTGAAAAAAAATAATTCTAATTTCTCTACAGTTAGTATGATTATAATATGACCATCTAAATGTCTTTCAATAGAGGAAAAGGCTAGAAGGAACAGTGGCTATGTGTGAGTTGTGGAGCTACTGATCTAAGGTTTTGTATTTTTCAAATATTCCTGTTTTAAAAATTGTAATAAGCATGTATGAATCTTATATTAAAAGTAATGATTTCTAATTTTATGTAAGATATGTTAAATTCAGTAGCCCAAGATTTCAAGCATTCTCTTAAAAATTACATTAGCTTGTGTTTTTTTTTTTTAACAGTGACATCATTTTGGGGAAAACATCTGACTTTAGACTGTGTCTATTTTTTTTTTTTGATGTGGTGATGACAGTAACTGGTCAACTCCATTATGTGTTATTATGAGGACAACAATGAAATATTTGTGAACAAAAGGTCAAAATTAAATGATAAAGCACTTGCTATTAAATGGCTTAATAAAAAGCAGTACAGTCAGGGATCCCCAAGAGCCTTGCCCCTATTTGGGGAGACCTTCAACAGAAATACTGTCTAAATGTAGAGTCTGTGAGAAGAAGAAATGGACTAGGTAGGGCAGTATGAAGAAGAGCCAAAAATGGAAGTAGGAAGGACTAGAGTCAGGGGTCTGGTTATTAAGTGAATATATTTGATTTGTTTAGCATTTAGCATAGCTTTTGTTGCAGCTGTGATCAAGCTGTTCCTTAACCAGATAGACCAATGTTTCTCAGTGCCGTCACCTATGGCCATGACATTGTGACATTTAGGGAGACCAGTAATATATTTTTTTAAGTTTTATTTATTTATATAAGCACTGGGTACAGTCAGAAGCGCGGGAGGGTGAGAGAATTCACCAGAGCCAGAGCGGGGAGCAGAACAGGCAGACTGATGAAGTACACTGCTGAGGGGAGCAGCGGGCGGCAGGAGAGGTCTGCGCGCCATGTGGGACCCTCGCCTGGTGGCCGGGGATCGAACCGGCGCTGCAGAGGCTGCAGGCAGCTTCGCAACCCAGCGCTCAACCGCTGCGCCACCAGGGAGGCCTGGGAGACCAGTAATATTTTCATTAAACAGCAGGCTCTAAAAAAAGTTCAGATTTATTGAGGTGTGACTGACATAAAATTGTAGGTGTTTAAAGTGGTGATTTGATCCCATATACTTTGTGAATGGTCTTCCCCCGACCCCCGCCCCGAGTTCATGAACATAGTGGTAGTATATTCAAAGATCTTTTTCTTCAAAGGGCACTGCCTACATCTGATTCTATGTCTTTCCCTTTGTGTTCCTCTCCTGCTGCTGAATTCCAATTCAAAATTCAGATTTCTTACTTTCCATATGTTTATAACTTTAGTGAGGTCTTAGTTCTTAATGATATCGGAGACTGTCATGCATTCGTTCAACAAATACTGTTGAGATCCTTTATAAGTACTAGGTGCTCATCAGGGCAGTGGTTACCATAATAGTATGTGCATTCCCTGTCTTTATTTGAACTTCTGTTATTCTACCTCTTTAAAATGGGCTTACGCTTTGGGCTGATTGTATTGGTGAATTCTCTGAGGCAATCAAATTTCTCATAGGTGACGTACAGTTATGTAATGCTTAGAAGTGCAAAACACAGGTGATACCTTCTATGACAGTGTCAGAAAAGGGAGAAGGCAATTAGTGTTGGAATCCACATCTCCAGGATTTAAATATTCACTTGGTCCACAGTGATTCATGAACTCAGACATGTGTTTTGAAGTCATTTAAAAGCAACCAAGTGCTGTACTGGTGGCACTTTGATGTGAGAACCTGTTGGGGGAGAAAATAGCAATTCACTAACTTTAGAACTGGTGTTAGCTAAGGCCTTGCATCATGATTTTATTCTTCTTACTGCCAGTTTTATGCATGAAAAATAAATGAATATACTCCTTACTGAGTTATTAGTGCAAAACTAGATGTGGTATGGAGCTTGAATGTGGGGAACACGAGGAGATGTGGGTGAGGTTGTCTTGCAGTGACAATTCATAAACTGTCATGATGGGGAGCGCTGTGAGACCTCCAGCCTCATGAGACACCATCACCTTTCAAATTGGAAGTATTTTCATTTACCTAAAATTTATTTCCTGACATATGGGCTTGAGATACTGAAGATGGATGAGTTTCACACATTTCTTTGATGTTTTATACAGATCTGTTACTGCTAGGTGCAGGGAAAATGGATCATCAAGATTTTGTCACCTCCCGCCTGTGACCTCTACAGCTGCAACCTGCAGTTGGCTTTCCTCGCAGGTTGTGTTACCTGCACGTGGTATAAGCATGGGGCGTGAACACCTATGATTATGGACACTTGGGCCCACAGACCACTGGGCATGCACATATGTGAATGCAGACCCCTGGGGCCAGGAAAGGGGCCCCTCAGCTCTGGTGAGGAGGTTAGGGGGCTCATTTGCTGCCTTCCTGCCTGCTTAGTCTGCCTGTGAGTCTGGTCCCATGATTCAGCATGAAAGGCCTGTTAAATATGCTGAAAGCTCCAGAATTCTCTTGTGGTCTGCCTGAATCAACAATGAACCTGCTCAGCCTGGGATGGTTGCACAACAGGAGGGATGGTTCCCTCCATATTCGTTCCCAAAAACCACTGCTCCAAGTTTTAAATGAAGTACCCTGTTATTTCCCATAGCACTGTGAGTTTCATGTGTAATAATGTTTCATGGGAAATTAAGACTTATCTCACACACACACACAGATAGACATTTGACCTTTGGCTTTTTTAGCAGATCATTTTGTTATTTTTTTTTAAGATTTATTTATTTATGCAAGGACTGGGGTACAGGCCAGAGGCGCAGGAGGGTGAGAGGATCCACCAGAGACAGGGTAGGGGGCAGAACAGACAGACTGACTGAAATACACTGCTGAGGGGAGCAGCGGGCGAGACAGGAGAGGTCTGCTGCGCCATGTGGGTATCGCCTTGGCCACCCGGGAATTGAACTCGTGTTGCAGAGGCTGCAGACAGCTTCACAGTGCTGCACTCAACCCACTGTGCCACTGGAGAGGCCCTCATTTTTGCTATATTTATGAATCATTCTATTTTAATAGGTCAGAGTTTTTCTTTTTATTTATTTAAAAATTTTATTAGGGAGGGCCTCCCCTGGTAGCACAGCGGTTGAGCGCTGGGCTGCAAAGCTGCCTGCAGCCTCTGCAGTGCCAGTTAGATCCCCAGCCACCTGCGAGGGTCCCACATAGAGCGACAGACCTCTCCTGCCATGCCCACTGCTCCCTTGTGCAGTGTATTTCGTTGGTCTGCCTGTTCTGTTCCCTGCTCTGGTTCTGGTGAATTCTCTCACCGTACCGCACTTCTGACTGTACCCAGTACTTGTATAAATAAATAAATAAATCTTAAAAAAAATAAAAATTTTATTAAATAATAATTTTTTAAAAAGCTGCTATTTATAATGGTTCCCTTGCTAATAGCTATGGACTTTCCTCTACATTCAGTAGGAATTCAGTCAAGATTTTAGAAGGAATGAGGATCCCCCAAGTAGAGAACAATACTTGTACTTAGTAACTTAACAATTATTTGCTAACTGGTAGTCTGAAGTATAGGTTGCAAAACCAACATGCTAAATTTAAGCATTTGTTTTTAAATTTTAGTTAAGAGATGCTTAGGTAAATGGAAGCCATTCTGAGACATTATGTTTCAATTTTCTAATTACTTTTATTTCTGCCTTTATCATTAAAACAAGTGTGAAATATTCCCTGGATATTTGGGAGTTTTTTTCTGGTAGGACATTTAATGTCTTTCCAACAGTTTAAAGTGGTTTTTTTTTTTAATTTTTTTTTATATATATTTTTTAAGATTAATTTTTATTTATTTATTTATTTATACAAGCACTGGGTATAGTCAGAAGCGCGGGAGGGTGAGAGAATTCACCAGAGCCAGAGCGGGGAGCAGAGCAGGCAGAAGGACCGAAGTACACTGCTGAGGGGAGCAGCGGGCGGCAGGAGAGGTCTGCGCGCCATGTGGGACCCTCCTCCAGTGGCCGGGGAGCAGCCGGGGATCGAACCGGTGCCGCAGAGGCCGCGGGCAGCTTCGCAACCCAGCGCTCAACCGCTGCGCCAGCGGGGAGGCCCGTGTTTTTTTTTTTTTTTTTTTTCAATGACTATAATCAGTTTTTTGCCAGTGGTATTCTGCAGATAAGTGTGTACTTTGAATAAATAGCTAATATATAAACTGAGCAAAAAACAACTTAAAGGGATTCACTACAGTGATAATCACAGTGTCTTTTTTTAAAAATAGGGAATCCTGCTTGGAGCTTCTATGGACTTTGAAAAACGTTATTTTAAAATTAATGTAATTTTGCATATATTGTCGGGCTGTTCTGAGATTACACAGAATATCAGTCAGGATTCCAAGCAGAAGCAGCTGGCACACTCAAAATAGAATAAATTCAGGGAGGTTGTATTTATGTGGAAACTATTTACAGAGGTAAATAAAGTGGAGAAAGAAACCACGGTATGGGAGATGTTGAAAATGCAAGAAAAGTAAATGTGTGGGATGGCAGTGTGGGCCTTCACTTGGAGCTGAGGTGTAACACTTCCTCTGGCCTGGCAGCAAAGGTTAAACAGAGATGTAGACATAGATACATTGGGGCCACAGATGACAGGGAAGCACTTGTGCTTTGGGATTAAACTAGAGCTCTTACCTTTGATTCTTACTGAATAACACCTGCTGACTGGTACCAGGAGAGGTTGTCCTCATTCTCTAGCCAAACAGGAGTCATTTTCTCATTGCAGAGACCTGTATACCTAAGCAGATCTACATACGGTTAACATTCGTCTTTGCATGTACCCAGGCATCAGATACCACATAGCATAGTGTCTGGGGTCACTGATGACCTCCTGTCCCATTAGCCTGACTCCTCCAACGTTCTCCCTTTACATTTACAATTCCTTACTCATACTTATCTCCTCTATGTAATCTGGCTCCTGCCTCCCTCTTTAGTGTCTTCAGCCTGGAGATAGTGCTGGTTCTTCGAACTTCCATAGGTGATTTGACAGTTCTGAATTCCAGGCAGGTCAAAGGTCAATTTCCTGAATTAAAACTGCAGTGTAGCAGCTTTCTTTTTTGTTAACTAATTCTTTAGACCACTGAATTAATTTGCCAAAGTTACCATAACACAATACCACGAGGTAATTAAAACATAGAAATTTATTTTCTCACAGTTCAAGAGGGCAGAAGTCCAAGATCAATGCGTCCACAGGTTTGGTTTCTTCTGAGACTTTCTTACAGGTTTGTTGATGGCTGACCACATGCTGGGTCCTCTCATAGTCACCACTTGGTCTGTGTCTGAATTTCTTCTTAAAAGAGCACCAGTCATATTGCATTAGGGCTCGCCCATATTATGTCTTTTTACTTTAATTACCACTTTGAGGACTGTATCTCCAAAGTCATATTCTGAGGTACTAGGTAACAGGATTTCAACGTATGAAAGTTGGGGACAGGAATACATGATTCAGCCCTTAACAATATGTCTAAGTTATTACATTTTAAATTTTCTTCTAATGCAAAGGAATTTGAGATTCTATATTTCTCCCTGACTAAAAATGATATTATTTTAAAGTAGAGTATTTAAGGGGAACTATTCACCTCTTCATGCTTTCCAGTCGTGTATAATTTCAGTTTCAAATTTCTTTCATTAAGAAATTCTTTAGGAAAATGTTTCCTTATTTCCAAAATGTTAAGGTGTTTTTAGTTATTAATTTTTATTCATTTCTCATTTTCTTGTGGTCTGTGAGTACTCTAGCTATTAAAGAAAATTTAAGACTTAAAAAAAAAACTGCAGTGTATATATTTTGTAATCAGCTCTAGCAAAAGTGATATCCCCTACACAACTGTGCGACACACATGTATAAATGTTTACCACCTTATAGAATTATAATCAAAATTCATAAGCAATGCGTATTTAAAGCATATACTTTGATAACTTTTTTTTTTAAAGATTTATTTATTTATTCATACAAGCACTGGGTACAGTCAGAAGTGCGGGAGGGTGAGAGGATTCACCAGAGCCAGAGCGGGGAGCAGAACAGAGAGACCAATGAAATACAACGCTGAGGGGAGCAGCGGGTAGCCGGAGAGGTCTGTGCACCATGTGGGACCCTCCCCGGCGGCTGGGGATCCAACCGGCGCTGTAGAGGCTGCAGGCAGCTTCGCAGCCCAGGGCTCAACCGCTGCGCCACCAGGGGAGGCCCACTTTGATAACTTTTGAACCCATCACTAGCATCAAGATTGTAAACATATCCATTATGCTTAAAGGTTTCCTCCAGTCCCCTTTGTAACCATGTTCTCCCTCTCACCTCATCACCTCTTCCCCAAGCTATTATCTGGACAGATTGTAGACCATTCCCATCATTAGAGGAAGTTCTGCTGGAACCTTATTGTGTAAGGCAACCTTTTTCTCAGAGAAAAAATATGGGAGGAAGATGCACTTTCATTCTGAAAATAAATAAAGATTTGCATTTTAGAATATAAGGATTGACGGGCCTCCCCGGTGGCGCAGCGGTTGAGCGCTGGGTTGCGAAGCTGCCCGCAGCCTCTGCAGCGCCGGTTCAATCCCCAGCTGCTCCCCGGCCACTGGAGGAGGGTCCCACATGGTGCGCAGACCTCTCCTGCCGCCCGCTGCTCCCCTCTGCCTGCTCTGATCCCCGCTCTGGCTCTGGTGAGTTCTCTTACCCTCCCGCGCTTCTGACTGTACCCAGTGCTTGTATAAATAAATAAATAAACAAACAAACGAACAAACAAACAAATAAATAAATCTTAAAAAAAAAAAAAAGAATATAAGGATTGACAATACATTTTGGCCAGGTTTTAGCAAGGTGAAGAATTTAGCAACAGCTTTGAATTATTTTAATTTGGGTTTTTTCTTTTGACTCTATAGAAATGAAGTTCTGTCTATTTTCTAATCTGGCACCCTACTTCTCCCCCACTCCCAAAGAGAAACAAGCTAGCTAGCAGAGCTGCAAAAGATAAATCCAGCCTTTGTTCCACCAGATTCTTTCAGCCTGGCTCTGGCACTACCACTGGTTTGGTCTGATTCTAGTTAATCCACTGCTTGCAACGTGACAAATGTTTGTGGTCCAAATTGAATGGCAAAGTCTTTTCAAATAGGAAAAGCCGTTGTCAGCTTTGGTGCGATGGTACCTGCTTGTATTATGTCAGGATTGCCAAGCAAAGGAGATGATAATTTAGAATGCTGCCCGAGGACATGGAACCCTATTAACTCTGTTTTTTCTGGAAGACTTGCTAATAATGATGGGGGGGAAATATTGGCATAAATGTCATGTTCTGTTGGGTCCCTTTGACTGATGTAAATGCTCTGACATCAAGTTAGATGTTACAGATACTTGTCTAACATCAGGTTAGTCAGTTTAACTAAATCAGGTGTTCTTATGAAATAGTGAACTGCAGTTCTTAACTCCTTTCTGAAGGACATGGTTCTTTTCTTCTCAAAATCTCAATGTATGAAGGTTTCCTTAAAATAACACATTTTCCCAATCCTTAAAGTTCATTTAACAGAAATGGGTTCCATTAGAGTTACTGAGTGCTAGTACTCTTAAATTACTCATTCAAAAAAGTAAACTTTAAAGGCATTTCCATACTGCCTTCCATGAATCTTTTGTGGGATATCTTACTCTCTCTTCATTCTGGGTGAGTGACGCATGATGTTTTATAATAAAAAACTACAGACTCTTGTAGAGATTTAAGGAAGATTGCTGTGCATGGCCCATCTTGATCCTTGAAGTCCTCACTTAACAGCTTAAAGCAAAACAACAGGTAATGAAACCAGTCTTTGCACAGGCTAGGTGGTGAGTTCCTTTGGCTTATTTCTGGTCACAAAAACATACCAAATGTCTAAACGAAGACCTCAGACATGTCAGATATTTAACAGTCATTAGCATGCATTGATTCTCTCCTTTTCCAATCTGCTTATTCCAGTTCTGGGTCGCAGGTGGTCTAAGTCTGTCCTGGCAGCTCACCGTGCAAGGCAGGAGCCCACCCTGGACAGGACACCTGAGCATCACACACACCCCTCACTCACTGCAGCCAGGACAGTGGAGACACATGCACATTTTGGGGATGTGGGAGATAACTAGAATCCTCAGAGAAAACTCACAGACATGGGAGAATATACCAACTCCACACAGACTGTGGCTCCAGATGGGATTTGATTTCTTTTTATTATTATTATTATTTTTTTTTTATAGAGGCATGTTATTTATTTATTTGTTTGTTTGTTTGTTTTGTTTATACAAGCACTGGGTACAGTCAGAAGCACGGGAGGGTGAGAGAATTCACCAGAGCCAGAGCGGGGAGCAGAGCAGGCAGAAGGACCGAAGTACACTGCTGAGGGGAGCAGCGGGCGGCAGGAGAGGTCTGCGTGCCATGTGGGACCCTCCTCCGGTGGCCGGGGAGCAGCCGGGGATCGAACTGGCGCTGCAGAGGCCGGTTAGCTTCGCAACCCAGCGCTCAACCGCTGCGCCACCGGGGAGGCCTTTCTTTTTATTATTAACCTTATATTGAAATGGTGTTGAGTGAAATGGTATTCTTCAAAGTATGGTGGAGCCCTGTTTGGCAGAGCTACACCGAGTAGAGCAGAACAAACACTGATCTCAGCTTTATTTTAGAAGTCCTACTTGAGACTTTTTTTGCCATCATCTTTTTTAGATTGTTTTTGTTTTCCCTTTTTTCTTTTTTGCCAGTTTCCTCATTTTTCTTTAAAAAAGCGACCAGTTATTTCGGTTTTACAAATTAGTGTGAGAAATGAAAGTACCCCACAGTACTTATATTTTGTAAAGGATGTCATAATCCAATAGTTTTATGTTTTCATATATCCTTGAAAATAACGAGTTTATGGTCTTTATTTCATGTCTCACCTGTCAGGGAATTGCTCAGTCCATGGGGAGGTGCATGAGTTATGTAATTGTGTATGAATTATTTGAGTTTAAAGAAGCACAGCCTGATGTCAGCCAGTGTTGGACTAATCCACATTTTTCAAGGACTCAGGGTGGTAGAGGTCTGTGGGACTGTGACTGTGTTTTCTTAGTAGAGTGCTGTTTTAAATTTATTTCCTCTTTTATAGCCCGTTAAATGAAAACACATTATTCTTTAGTATCTTGCCTCATTGCTGTCTAGCAAAGCCATGCTATGGAGAAAAGCTACTTAAAAAGTGAACTAAACGAATCAGCATAGAAAGCATTCAACTAATGTTTTTTAGTGGTTTCTCAGACCTATCCATTTTTTCATTTCCTCCTTTTCTTCCTTCAAATACAGTACATACAAGGAGATATAAACATTATATTCCTTGCCAAATAGTTTTGTCCTTTCACAATGGGAGAAAGGGAAAGAGATTCATCCTGCACTGCTGCTCTGGGATTTCCTTTCCTGTTCCCTCAAGATGAGTCTTGTAATTTGGCTTTTCAGTCTTTGAAGTCCCGGATTCTAGAATAAAAATAAGCATCCAGGAGCATGGTGTGGTTTTGCTACTTTAGGGTACATGGTCAGACCACCTACCGTGACTGGCTACTTGGGCTATAGAATATTGTGTGGCTTCCAGGAATACTTTATGCAACAGATCCATTTCTGTACCTAATTCCTGATGCTATAACTCTGCAGAATAAAGATTGTTACTAGGAGTTAATGAAAGAAATTTCTATTAGCTCTGTAATGTTAGGTACTTATCCAAAGGCTGTTTAATCCCGTGAAGAACTCATTTTCATTTGTAATAGAAAAGTCAACTGTTCTATAATAGAAACCGTGTTTCAGGGAGTAACCAAACATTCATTTGAGAAAATGTCATGTTCTCAGTAGAATGTTACTGTTTCAGGTACTTTCCCTGGTTATCTTTTTATCTTTTTTACTTTTCACCAGACTTGGGAGTTGGTGGTTGGTTTTTTTTTTTTTTTTTAAGATTTATTAATTTATGCATACAAGAACTGGGGTACAGGCCAGAGGTGTAGGGGTGAGAGGATTCACCAGAGACAGAGTGGGGAACAGAACAGATGGAGTGACCGAAATATGCTGCAAAGGGGGGCAGCAGGCGAGGCAGGAGAGGTCTGCTGCGCCATGTGGGTAGCTCCCTGGCCATATCGGGATGGAACTTGTGCTGCAGAGACTGCAGATAGCTTCACAGTGCTGTGTTTAGCCCCTTGTGCCCCCAGGACCCTGAGAGTTGGTGTTTTTAACTGTTTTATAGATGAAGCTGATTGATACTCAGAGAGGTTAGGTGATTTCCTATTGCCATGTAACTAACCAGTTGCAAATCTTGATCTTAAGTCAAGATCTATTAATTTCTAGTTTTTTCCTCCTTCCATTCCATGCTCGATTTATGCCCCCAGGGAATAGATCATACAGTTAGTTTATCTTGTTACAATAAAATTTATTAATTAATAATCCTGTGCTGTATTCTATTCTGGCCATGTTTAGTTAACAGTCTTTTATTGTAAATAGGGTTACAATGTAATTTATTATTCAAAGAAGAACACTTTTGAGAGTGAAAGGGAGTGCTATTATTTTGGGGAAACTGGCTTATTCTAGACTTACCCCAGACAAATTAAGATGTGTATATGCTCTATTAATAATGAAGGCAAATAAAAAAAAAATGAGAGGAAGCATCACTTACTTTTTCTCAAGGCAGAGTGATTTTCAAATCATGATTCTAGTATTTACTAGAAAATGATTTTTATAAAAATGCCTTGTGACCGTTCCTCCATTTCCTGGTAAATAAAACAGAAATAACTCATTTTACAAGGTCATGGTGAGTTTTAAATGAGGTAATACCTGTCCAGTGTTAAAACATTTATTATTATGCTTAGGTCAAATGACTTCTGTTAGTTATACTTTGAGTGCCACCCAAAGACTTGCTAGAACATAAAAGTGGCTTCATTGATCCTTAGAATTAATAGACTAGGTTTCCTGAAGTATGACATAATGTTTTCTAGATAAATATTTATTAAATGAAAGAATATACTGTTTCAGGGGAATTGAATGCACTAGCATTCATTTGTGGTTGAACATATTTTGTATTTCAAAAAGGCATAAAAATAGAGTTGGGGTGGGCTCTGATGCTATAGGAGAGGGGAATTTGGGCAGGAGATGTGTTGCATGGACCATTGGGGTTCAGACTGCAAGTAAGAGATCTCCCCAGGTAGGTCTGGGCCAGTGAAACTTTTCTGGATCCCAGCTGGAAGGAGGAGAGAGAAATGGAAGATGCCCTTAGATTAATGTTCTCTGCACAGAGATTGTATTGACATTATATGCTGGGGAAAAAGAGATAGCTCTGGCATGGCAGGAAAATGTGGCTCTTCAAACTGGATGATCTCTATTAATCTTGGACAAGAGGCTTTAGCTGCTTCACTGGAAAACTAGAGATGATATTATCTGTGTCATTGGGCTGTTATAAGGATGAAAATGAAGTATGTGTGTGTGCATGCGTGAATTCCCAGCAGCACTGTAAGGGGGTTCCTTTTTCTCAACATCCTCACCAACATTTGTTTTTGCCAGCTTTTTTTTTTTTTAAGATTTATTTATTTATTTATACAAGCACTGGGTACAGTCAGAAGTGCAGGAGGGAGAGAGAATTCACCAGAGCCAGAGCGGGAAACAGAACAGGCAGACCGACAAAATACACTGCTGAGGGGAGCAGCGGGTGTGGCAAGAGAGGTCTGTGCACCATGTGGGACCCTTGCTTGGCGGCTGGGGATCGAACCAGCACTGCAGAGGCTGCAGGCAGCTTCGCAGCCCAGCGCTCAACCGCCTGAGCCACCGGAGAGGCCCTGTTTTTGCCAGCTTTTTGTTTGTTTGTTTGTTTTTTACTATGGGTCATTCTCACCAGCATGAGGTGGTATCTCATTGTGGTTTTGAATTTCATTTCTCTGATTATAAGTGATGTTGAGCATTTTTTTCATCTGCCTCTTGGCCATTTGCATTTCCTCTTCAGTCTTGTCTTTTTAAAGGCATTAAAGTTATTGAGTGACATAAAATCTTGTGGGCTGCATTGTTTTCTCAGATATGTTATAGAATGTTTTACAATTGCCTAAGAGTTAGGTACAGAAATCTCAGAAAGGGGCCAGTACTCAAAGAGCCATGCCATTCTTCACTGCAAGCGTGATGTTCCTTTGGGTTGTTAAGTCACTGCCCTGAATTTTCCATCCTCATAGGCCCTTTGAGCCTGACTTCACAGGCAAGAGGAAAGTGTGTCCTGCTCATGTATTTGCTGTGGTTTCTCTGAGTCACTGACACAGGCTTTAGAACTGCAGAGGTCATAGACGGCACGGGACTGCATGAGCTGAATCCACTTTGGATATATAATGTTTCCTTTCCCCCTCAAGCGCCTGTCTAACAAATGATATCCTTTCCAGTAATTCGCTAAATGCCTGGCAGGTTTAATGAGCAAATTATACCGCTGGTGACATCAGGATGCTGGTGCATTAGAGACATTTTGTGTAATAGTTTTATAAGGCCACTCCCAATGGAGACTTTTAGAAATGAAGCATCAAATGGCTGGTAAATGACCTGGGGGTAATTCAGTTATCCCGAATCCTCTTAAACATATTTTCCTAGTAGAAATTTTTATTGTGATAAACATTCAGCCACTTAGTGTCATCGTTATCATGTTCTATTTGGCTGAGTAAAATACAGATGGCATTAAAAGCAGGCCTATTAACCTAATGCCACGCTGCATGACGTCAGTACAGTACCAGAGAGAACCCCACATGCTCCCGTAAAGCCTGTGAATTATCTCTTTCACAGACCACTTTCAATGTAAAAAGGAAAAACAGTCAAAGCAGGATCTGCAAAAGATATTCCCATTCATCAGGGAAGATCCGGGTTACTTTCCCCACCAATTTCATGACCTTTGAAGTGAAGAATGCCATCGACTTCTCTCCAGAGTGGCATTGTCTATTCTTCTCGGAATTAAATAGATTTTTAAAATGCTGCACTGAGGTCACCATTTTACTATTCTGCGCGTACAGCCCCAGAGCTTGCAGATGCTGGCAGTTGTGTCATTTTTCAGACAAGTGATGCAATGGCCGTAAAAACGCAAAGGAACGCTTTTAATTCACAAGCAAGCACATTACATCTTTTGGTTACTTTGGAATTCTGCTGAACACTGGCCTGCTCTCCCCCAGTCCATCCCCAAATGCAAGACTCCTGTGTTTAAAATAAAAAAATACCAAGAACAACAACCAACCGGGCAAGACATTAAATCAAGTCTGCTTTCCCAAGTATTAATGAATTCCAAAATCAAAGTATCAACAAAAGCAGCTCAAAAACACTTCTTGGCTGGCAATAATTTCAGAGGCAAGTTTTCTACTCTAAATCTGAGAGTATGTGTCAGGGAAACGTTTTGTGGCCCCTGAGTTGCCCCTGATGGTGTATCTGTGAGTCAAACTCTCCTGTTGCCTCAGCAGGTCCCACGATGGAAGCATTTGTTCGCACTCTCTCATCAGCCTCCTGCTTCAGTTCCCAGTCATTGTGCCCAGACTCTTACAGGGCAGAAGGAACTCCCTTTAGATAGCTTTGAAGGGTCAGAAGGATTCCTGGATTTGGAGGAAACCATTGACTCCATATATGTCCTTTGGTGATGTAGAGGACTTAGCTGTTTGGACATTGTTTGCCAGTCACCGGTGAAGGAACTACCTTGCCATGTGTGACATAGGCCGCAGGCTGGAAAACTTCTGATTAGAGCAAAGTCATTTTTATCCACCACGGATGTATTCTTAAGCATGATTGTGAGTTTCTCCTGCATCCAGTCTACTGCCAAACCATTTGCTTTGTCTACAAAAGTGACTATTTGGGAGGCAAGATCTATGTGTTAGAAAGAAAGTACAAACCGTGTTCACCAGAACAAAATGGAGAAGGGAAAATAACGGGATCAAGGAACACAGCATACGACTTCTCAGCTTGTTGAGACCTGTTTCCTTGCAGAAAGGATAGATGAGTGTGAGTGGATTCTGGTAATCATTTCCTCCCTTTCCTCCCAAAGGTAGCCTTTGGGTAATCATTTGTGACACCTTCTATGCCAAGAAAAGGGGTTAAGGAGCTTTGGGCTCAGGATTTTATGGCTGCTATGGGCTGGTTTGGGTGAACACTGTAGATGCAGTTGTCATTTCTGCTGCCACCACCCTAAGACCTTTTTTGGGCTTTCTGTCTAGTTTCAGTCTTAGCCACTTACCTGTTCTTTTTTTTTTTTAAGATTTATTTATTTATGCATACAAGAACTGGGGTATAGGCCAGAGGTGCGGAGTGGGTGGAGGGCGGTAGTGAGAGGACCCATCAGAGACAGAGTGGGGAGCAGAACAGGCAGATCTACTAAAATACACTCCTGAGGGAGCAGCGGGCCAGACAGGAGAGGTCTGCTGTGCCATGTGGGTAGCTCCCTGGCCGGGGCGGGGGCATTGAACTCGTGCTACTGTGGCTGCTGATAGCTTCATAGTGCTGAGACTTAACCCCTTGTGCCACCAGGGAGGCCCACTTACAACAGGTGAGGAATACCTACTTTCCATTGAATTTCCTGACTGAATTCCTGTGTTCCATTGCCTGTCTTCAGTATCCTGGTTCTCCCCTGGGTGGTGATCTGATAAGCCTTTTCTTTTTCCTTAATGCCTAGACCAGGTTCTCTGACAAGTGGTCTCTGAGGTTGTGGCAGCTTCCTTAGCAATCAAGCCCTGGTAATAGTAGTTCTCATTCAGGAAAAACCAAAACTGTATCTGCCTCCAAAACCCTTATTTGTCTGTAGCTTCCGGACCTCCAGGACTGACTTTTTTTTTTTTTTACTTGCCCTAGGGTCAGAATTTATTATTTTATTTTATTTTTTAAAGTATATATATGGGCCTCCCCTGGTGTCCCAGTGGTTGAGTGCTGAGTTGCGAGGCTGCCTGCAGCCTCTGCAGCGCCATTTCTATCCACGGCCACTGGCGAGGGTCCCACCAAAATATATATATATATATATATATATATATATATATATATATATATATTACATCATTGTTCATTTTTAAATAATGTTGGCTTCATTTCCCCCCCACGTCAGGTGTAGTGCCCATAGAATTTCCTTATCCAATTCACCCTCGCACCATCACCACAAGGACTGGCGCTTCTTCCCTCTCTTGGATTTTCCCATGAATCTCCTCTTCACTCACCTAATCAACTTATTCACTCTGTCTTTTGGATGCATTTTATGTCTGTATTTGCTCTGGCTACTTTCTTCATTTGCCCTTTCACCACAGGAACAGTGACATGGGAAAGTGCACCTGTCTCAAGCAAAAACGATTTGCATATATATTAAAAAGAGGTTGATTTTCTTTATCCTCTTAAGAACCTTTTAGTTCTTACCTTTTGAAAATAGCTGAAGAGCATTGTTTATCAAAAATTGGTTGTTAAGATGCCTTCACGAGTCAAAATGAAGCGATCGGAGTGGATATTCTGTTCAGAAGGTTTCTAGCCTTAAACATTTCAATGCACAGATGATGCTGGTGTTCTTGTGGGAGAAGCCAGATGGATGCTCCTTCCCCAGCCTGTGTGTTGTTTTGATCCATCAATGGCTTGAACACCTGCTGGGGACCCCAAACGCCCATGCACTGCGGCCCCTATTTCAGCCAGCGCCAGCAGGCTGCCTCTGCGGAAGGTGTCTGGCTTCTTGTCTCTGCGAGAGCTGCTTTTTATTTTTATTATTTCCAAGAATAATATTGGAGCTAAATTTCCTCTGTATTTCCTTTTTGAGACCAGGAAATCTATTTGGGAACAAAGGTAAAAATACGTATTCCTCTCAAGTATCTCAAAAGAACAGAGATTTAATATCTAATCATAGTATTAATTTATAAAAGAAAGTGTAATCCAAAGGGTGAGAACATATTTTAGTTTATTTCATCAGGGGAGAAGCCAACATTGAAAAAATAAATAAACTTTTTATTTAGAGCAGTTTTATGTCTACAGAAAAGTTAAGCAGATGGTACAGAAATTCCCATATTATCCTCCCTCCCTGCACACTTTCACCTATAGTGAACATCTTATAACCATATGTTAAATTTTCACAATTATAATTGTGGGTTATTTTATTGTTAATTAAAACCCACAGTTTGTTGAGATTGAGCTGCCTAGTTTTTAACCGAAAGCATTTTTTAAACTAAATTTTAAAATGAATTTTTGTTTTTAACCTAAAGGATTTTCCAGCCCCAGGGTCCCGTATTATGTATAGCCATACTTCCTAGTCACCCCTTATAAGCCTCATTGTCTTGGAAAAATTCCTTCCTTCTCAAAGACTCACTTTCCTTGTCTGTAGAATGTAAGTATAAAATGAGTTTCATGGGGCCATTTTTAAAAAAAAAATCTATTTTTATTTATTTATGCATATAAGAACTGGGGTGTAGGCAAGAGGTGCAGGGGGTGAGAGGATTCACCAGAGACAGAGTGGGGAGCAGAACAGGCTGATCTACTAAAATACATTGCTGACGGGAGCAGTGGGCGAGACAGGAGAGGTCTGCTGCACCATGTGGGCCAGCTCCCTGGCAGGGGATTGAACTCTTGTCACAGTTGCTGGCAATAGCTTGATATCACTGAGACTGTAACTCTTGCACTACCAGGGAGGCCCCTCATGGGATCATTTTGAATAAAGATTGAATAAAGCAGACAATCGAAAGTGATAGATTATTATTTGTTGTATTTTTTTGTTTAATTATGTCATCTTCAACAAAATTGGAAGGCACTTAAATAATGCCTTCTACACTGCTGATACTACTTATTATTTTGCAGGGAGCCATTTTTCAGATTTTAGATCTACCACTTTTAATGCTAGAGGTTCCTACAAAGTCATCTAATTATTCAGTTGTTCAGATATGGCTTTTAGTAGCCAGATGGGACTAGACAGTTTACAAGTAGACAGTTATAAGGCATGAATGAAAATGTACATTTCCTGAAAATGCCTAGAACACTAGGGAAAGCAACTGTACTTGTTATTCTACTCAAATAGTTGTTAAAATTAGGCAAAAAAGTATGAAACTAATGACTCTTTATTTTCATGTGGGCTTTCAGTTGGGTTCAGGGAAGAAAGAAATGTTGAGAAGTTGATGTTGAAAGTCTCTCTGTAGTTATTATTTTTTTATACAAATGAATCTCAGAGTTCATTGCCAACCTCAAAGCAAAATACTCTCCCTTGAAAGAAGGAAAATAAGAGGTGTGATGTATTTCACCACCAAAAGCTAGTCACAGTCAGAGGCCAGAAGAATCAAATGAATTTTGGGTCTGAAAGAGGCCAGAAAGTGCATTTTCAGTCGAGTTAAGCAAAAGGCAGGGCATCCTTAAGAGATGAGAGTTGCAGGCACAGTGAAGACAAGAGCACTTAAATTGCTCTCGATTCTCTTGGAGAAGAATAAACGCATATGCAAAGGCGCTGCAACTGGTTTTGAATTTCCAAAGGAAATAATGTGTTTGTCAGCGAAACTCAGCAGAACTCAGCACGGTCAAAGATTCAACAGAACAGCCCAACGGGAGCTGGAAGCGAGGGCTTCATTCTGTAGCGCTGTCTTTGACAATCTCTAGAAATTGGGACTGAAATGAAAAGTAGTTGAGAGAGACCAGTTCTAAACATCAGATGGAATGCTCTGCTCAGCGTGCTTTTGATGGGTTGATTTTCCTGCTTCCTTCCGCATTGTCATGTAAAATGTCGAATTGTGGGCCCTGCTGTCCATCCACTAATATGAGAGATGGGAAACAACTGGGGCCACAATTAATATTTCACAATGTGATTCCCTATTTGCATGTAATTGGCAGGGTCTTTGTGTACAAGTTTTATTCTTTTGATGCCTGCATCTGATGGTCTTCATTTTTTCTTTTGATTGTTTTTCCTGCCCCTGTGGAAATTTCTTATGAATACTTAACTGTTGTAGTTTCTAAATTGGTAGTAAGGCAGGAAGAGGGTTGTTTACCACATACAAAGTGAACTGTGAGAAAGTTTTCTAAGAAAGTATGCTGCTGGCCATCTGATGTCTGTGGTTACATCTATAATTTCCAGGAAATTTGAGAGCAGTTGTTCTGATAGAAGTCACTGAGTACCTGTTTGTGATTTTAGTGATTCCTAGTTATTGATATGAATGTGGACACTACAGCTGTTGATACTTTAATCTTCTTTTTTTAAACATTTATTTATTTATGCATACAAGAACTGGGGTACAGGCCAGAAGTGCGGGGGGTGAGAGGATTCACCAGAGACGGAGTGAGGCGCGGAACAGACAGATGGGCTGAAATACTCTGCTGAGGGGAGCAGCGGGCGAGGCAGGAGAGGTCTGCTGTGCCATGTGGGTCAGCTCCCTGGCTGTCTGGGGATTGACCTGGTGCTGCAGCGGCTGCAGACAGCTTCATGGTGCTGAGATTTAACCCCTGGTGCCACCAGGGAGGCCCTGATACTTTAATCTTCTAAATGAGACATGAGATAGATAAGACAAGGACAGGGAGAGAGAAATGGTGGGCATTGGACACTGTGTGTGCCAGAAGTCTGATGTTGAGTGTTTGAAGAACATTCTGGGAAACTGAAGATTGAGAATAACCCATATATGAGTGGCTGCAAATAAGACAAAGTATCTAGCAAATTGCTTCACATAGGGCAGTGGTATTTCAAACTTTCACTTGCCTCAGGGTCACTTGGCAGGCTTGCTAATACGCTATTGGGCCTTATTCCCAGAATTTCTAATTCGGAAGGTCTGGGGTGGAAGCCCAAGAATTTGCCTCTTACCAGGTTCCTTGGTGGTGCCGGCATGCTGGGCCCTCTGAAATGAGACAATGATTCTTGCCTTATTTTGTCAAACTTTAGTATGCAGAAGGATCACCTTGGAAAGGTTGTAAAAAGTGTGAAGTCATTGAGAATTATCAAGACTCTATGATTAAAATTAAAAACACCCTTAGGGATTTCACTGTCATCGGTCCAGGGACTCTAAGCTAATGGATCATTTCTTACCCTTTAGTATTTGAGTCCTTTATGTTTTCCTAACCTCTCAGGACTTGAATGTTAATTAACGGTTGTTGAAGTTCTAATCTTTCTTGAAAAGGAAGAGGAAATCAAAGGGAAACATCACACTATTTCTATGGCTTGATGATACCATAGGCCAAATCACATTGCATGAAGACATGGACAGTTCGTAATTCTTTTTTTAAAAAAAGATTTATTTATTTATTTATGCATACAAGAACTGGGGTACAGGCCAGAGGTGTGGGGGTGAGAGGATTCACCAGAGACAGACTGGGGAGCAGAACAGTCTGAAATACACTGCTGAGGGCAGCAATGGGCGAGACAGGAGAGGTTTGTTGTGCCATGTGGGTAGCTCCCTGACCGGGGATGGAATTCGTGCTGCAGTGGCTGCGGACAGCTTCATAGGTTGTGTCTTAACCCCTTGCACCACCAGGGAGGCCCCAGTTGGTAATTCTTGATATACAAGATATAGCAAGACTTGGGAATGATAAAGGTGTCTAGCCTCTTGATATCAAGTTAAATGTTAATAAACCAAAACTTTTAAAGGAGGAAGCAGACTATAATGAGAAAGACGACTTTGGAGATGAATAGAAGCTCTGGCACTTACAAAGTCTGGCCAACCTACCTGACTTCAATGGTGATTCATATTTAAAGTCTGTAAAAGGGACATAAACATTCCCATGTTCTGTGTCATAAAGATTAAATAGGTAACACATGTGAGAAGTATAGTGTTGCTTCTAATATATCCTGAATGTTTAATAGTGGTAGTTATCAAAGGAAAGAAGAAATGATAAATTATAGACATTTCTCATGTCTAAATTTTATTTATTGCTTTTAGCTGGGAGGCAAGAGATGCCTATTCAACTAATATTTCTTTTTTTTTAATTGATGATGCATCATTATTTTACATCTTTTTTTCACATTGTAGGATTTTTCCCCATAGGTGTGTTCACCATAGTTTTCTCGCCACCAAAGCACCCATGGTCCTCCACCATAGTCCAGTTTGCTCTCACTCTCCCCCACCATTTCCTCCTCCTGTTCCCCCTCCGTGGACTTCTAGTGAGTCCTGGACCTGGGACATGACGGTGAGGGAAATCAGACATGGGGGACTGTCATGTCCAGCATACAGTAAATCTTTATTATCTTAGTGCTCATTATATACTAGTTTAATTGCAGCAGGTGTAACATCAAAGCATACCATATAATGACAACACATATGAATGATTAGTCTACTTTCTTACTATTATCTATCTACTGCAGACTGTAGGGTGCCAGGTGGTTTGTTCTCACGCACATTATCTTATCGTCCCCTAGCTAG
The DNA here is from genome assembly GCF_014898055.3 of Talpa occidentalis. Lineage (NCBI taxonomy): Eukaryota > Metazoa > Chordata > Mammalia > Eulipotyphla > Talpidae > Talpa > Talpa occidentalis. The sequence goes on along the minus strand of NW_023601322.1, from coordinate 94,159,273 downwards.
AGCTTGGGAAGTTTGCTCATTATTTTATTTTTTAATATATTTTTTAAAGATTTATTTATTTATTTATTTATTTATGCACGCACTGGGTACAGTCAGAAGTACGGGAGGGTGAGAGAATTCACCAGAGCCAGAGCGGGGAGCAGAGCAGGCAGAAGGACTGAAGTACACTGCTGAGGGGAGCAGCGGGCGGCAGGAGAGGTCTGCGCGCCATGTGGGACCCTCACCCGGTTGCCGGGGATTGAACTGGTGCTGCAGAGGCTGCAGGCAGCTTTGCAACCCAGTGCTCAACCACTGTGCCACCAGGGAGGTCCTGCTCATTATTTTTTTTATTGTAAGACTGTGGAGACATAGAGGACTGAGTCCATGCAGGTCACATTCCAGGCACTCAATACCAGGTCCTGCCACTCAGAGGTTTTCCTCCAAGACGCATGTGTTTTCACATGCTTTTGGGACTCAGGTTAAGGCCTTTCTGCTCACTGCGCGGGGTCTTCCCAACACCCCTCCACTCATCATACTTCAGATCTATAGTCAACTTTCAAGGGTCCGTTGTAAAGTTTGTCTTTTTTCTGATCCTTTGTTTCTCTATATTCTATGTATAAATGAAACCATCTGGTATTTATCTTTCTTTTTGTGGCTTACTTCATTTCGGATAAGCCCTTCCAGTGCCATCCATGCTGCTGCAAATGGCATGAGTTTATCTCTTTTGATCATTGAGTAGTAGTCTTCTGTGTGTCTATGTGTGTGTGTGTGTGTGTGTGTGTGTGTGTGTGTGTGTGCCACATTTTCTTGATCCACTTATCCGTTCTAGAACATTTAGTTGACTTAATATTTCTTGCTCACTGATTTCAGCCAGTGCTTTTTTTTTTTTTTAAAAGATTTATTTATTTATTCATACAAGCACTGGTTATAGTCAGAAGCACGGGAGGGTGAGAGAATTCACCAGAGCCAGAGTGGGGAACAGAATAGGCGGACTGACGAAATACACTGCTGAGGGGAGCAGTGGGCGGCAGGAGAGGTCTGCGCCCATGTGGGACCCTCGCTGGTGGCCGGGGATCAAACTGGCGCTGCAGAGGCTGCGGGCAGCTTTGTAGCCCAGCGCTCAACTCCTGCGCCACGAGGGGAGGCCCTCAGCCAGTGCTTTTGTATGAATTTTATACCGACAATGAAAGGAAACAGTCTCCTTCAAGTTTTTTTCATATAAAAATTGTGAACCTATCCTTTGAAGACATATATTAAAACAGAGATTTTTTTTTTCCATTGAACAGTGCTATTTTATTTTTTTATTTATTTTTTTTAATTAATAAATTTTATTTTTATATTCCCCATACAATTGCAATCCCCCCATTCTGACCCCAGATTTTTAAGTGATCTTGTATATTGCCTCGACTGGATAGTTATGTGCTTATTTTCTGAAATGCTGAGAAAATGTTAAAACAGGTGGGTTTATGTATGCAGCATGACCAACATCATTGAGGACCAAAAAGAGTAAATTCCAAAATGATATTATTTAAGTTTTAAGACAATAACTCTATGTGTGTGTGTGATATAAACAATTCTGGAAGTGTTATGTTTCCTTTGAAGCCTGATTATTTCAAGAGTACCTTTCTTTTACTTTATATGCTTTGTACATGGCATGCCTTTGTGCTTTATAAGCATCCTTTTTTTTTATGAAAAGTAATAATGGGGACACTCAGCCAGCACTCTTGAAGAGACTTTCATGAAAGACTACTTGAAGGGAAGTGAATTGCGTTAAGGGAACATCAGGGGTTATGGGTGCCATGGAGTAACCCTCATGACCCTTAGACTAGACCTCAAGATCTAGTTGGCGGAAACTGTGTTTCTAGAATGTGGCTGAACCACCTGATGGCCTAATGGAGACTTCAGTGCTAGAGGAGGCAGACCTGCCAGGATATCAAGCAGGGAGGGGGCAGGCGGGATAGATATGTTAATCTCTCTCCTCTTCCATGTTGGGATCCCCTGCTGGTTATTCCACTGGCCAGATCGAAATGGAAACCAGTGGGCAAGGGAGCTTGTGTGATGGTCATTGGAGGTCAAACTCACAGGACAAGAGAAGGGGCATGAATAGATGGGAGCTCAGGGATGTGGAAAATAACCAGCAAAAGCAGATAGTTCTTTTGTAATAAAAACATGAAAAAAATAGGGCCTCCCTGGTGGTGCAAGGGGTTGAGACGCAACCTATGAAGCTGTCCGCAAGCACTGCGGCTTGAGTGTGATCCCTGGCCGGCCACAGAGGGACCAACATGGCATGGCAGACCTCTCCTGTCTCCCTGCTGCTCCCCTCAGCAGTGTATTTCAGTCAGTCTGCCTGTTCCGCTCCCCACTCTGTCTCTGGTGGGTCCTTTCATCCCCCGCTTCTCTGGCCTGTACCCCAGTTCTTGTATGCATAAATAAATAAATCTTTTAAAAAGACATAAAAAAATGAATTATGTTGAGATCAGTAAGGAAACAGGAAAATGTGATGGAATTTTGCATGTATGTAAAGAGGAATAGGAACAAATTTGGTCTTGTAGTATGAGTAAAGTAAATAGTAATAATGTTGGAAAAGGCATTTTGAGTAAGATAGATGATAGCTGATTTTTAATGAGTTCAAGAGCATAGGAATTACTGTATTTTAAATTAGATTTCAAGAGTCTTTTCCAAACATTCAAATTAAAAAAAAAAATCCTTGGGGGCCTCCCTGGTGGCGCAAGGGATTACAGTGCAACCTATGAAGCTCACCACTGCAGCACAAGTTTGATCCCCGGCCAGGGAAGTGACCCACATGGCACATCAGACCTCTCCTGACTCACCCGCTGCTCCCCTCAGTAGTTTGTTCCAGTCGATCTGCCTGTTCTGTTCCCCACTCTGTCTTCGGTGAATCCTCTCACCCCCCCAAAACTCTGGCCTGTACCCCAGTTCTTGTATGTATAAATAAATAATTCTTTAAAAAAAATCCTTGGAGTAGTAGGAAAAGCTGGAAAAAGAAATGAAAATGGTAGACAGGATGTCATAGTGGAGAGAATATTGACTTAGCCTCAGAAAGACTATTGCCAGGATCCTGCATCAGCATTGGTTGTGAACTTGTACATTTTAGACTCTGAACCCATGCTCATGGACAGAAGGAATATACTATTCCACGTGGCCGTTGTTTGAGTATGTGGATAAGTGTATATAAAATACTTCGAATGCGTTCTAGACATCACCTTGTTAATAAATGATAATACCTACCAATTTTTAAGTGACAAATTTATGCCAGACCAAGTCCTACTAACTAACTCTAATCCTACCCTCATTTCATGGCGGAGACCTGAGACTCAGATTTTAAACAGTTTGTAAAGAGCCTGCAGTTAACAAGTGGCAAAATCAGACTTTGCAGCTAGACCGATAAGATTCCAAACAGTCTCTTACTGTTAAACCACAGCTGACATCCTTTAACCTATTCTCCCCTAAGACAAACACTTAAAATAACTTTCTGAGAAAAGTCAAGGAATATAATTGTGTATTAAGTTTTCTCTGAAAATCTATTCAGAGAGACTGTGTAGGTTCATCCACACAAGTCTCCTAGTACAAAAATATAAAATGCTTGGATATTATGTGTGAGGAAACACCATATGTTTGCATATTTGTATTATTATCTAAAAAATTTTGAAAATAATTTTAATGTCATTAAAAAGATAGTGGCTAGGGCCTCCCCTGGTGGCGCGGCGGTTGAGCGCTGGGCTGCGAAGCTGCCCGCGGCCTCTGCAGCGCCGGTTCGATCCCTGGCCGCCGGCGAGGGTCCCACATGGCGCGCAGACCTCTCCTGCCGCCCGCTGCTCCCCTCAGCAGTGTACTTCGGTCCTTCTGCCTGCTCTGCTCCCCGCTCTGGCTCTGGTGAATTCTCTCACCCTCCCGCGCTTCTGACTGTACCCAGTGCTTGTATAAACAAATAAATAAATCTTTAAAAAAAAAAAAAAAGATAGTGGCTAAGTATATCATGAAAAACAGCCCGACACAAATTTGCAGACATTAAAATGGATGCATGACTATTTGCAACATATGAAAACAACCTAAGTGCCAGCGAACAGATGGTTGGATAGAGAAGATGTGGTTTATTTACACAATGGAATACTACTCAGCTATAAAAAATAGATTAAATCTTGCCATTTGGGACAATATAGGTAGAACTTTAGGGGACTTTACTAAATGAAATAAATCATAAGGAGAAAGATAAATACTGGATGGTTTCACTGATATGTGCAATATAAAGGAACTTGAACCAATAAAATTTGTTCTCACTTATGAATACAAAGATTTTATCTTTTTTTAAAAAAGATTTATTTATTCATGCATACAAGAACCGGGATACAGACCAGATGTGCGGGAGGGTAAGAGGATTCACCAGAGACGTAGCTGGGAGCAGAACAGGCAGACTGACTGAAATACACGGCTGAGGGAAGCAGCTGGCGAGACAGGAGAGGTCTGCCATGCCATGTGGGTATTTCCGAGGCTGGCCGGGATCAAACTCGCACTGCAGAGGCTACAGACAGCTTCACTGTGCTGCACTCAACTACCTGCACCACCAGGGAGGCCCAGATTTTATGTTTTTTTTTTAAATTATATTGACCATCTCAAATCTACTCGTATACCTTGAAGTTTCTTGTGATTAGATGAATATTTTAATAATTTTGTAGACCCACTCCTCTTGTACAGGCTGTTTTCCTCTCTTTTCATTGTTTTACTTACTTTTCTGAGCTCTTAAATATTGATTTTTTTTTGTTTTGCTCCTTTGCATTTTAATAGAGTGACAATTCTCTTATAAATTACCAATGTCTGCTATAAAACTGTTTTTATTAGAAATATAAAAACTATGTTCTTAAGTATAAATTGAAATGATTTCAAACTTAAATTTCTTCCTTTTTTGTGTGTTTTTTTTTAGGTAAGTAACTGAACAGGGACATGAAGAACTGGTATTTCAAATGACAACCATGTTGCAAAAGGTACTTTGGGTATTTTAATATTTCTATTTAAAAATACTGTTAAAAGACACAGGTTGAAATGTAACTAAGTACTATTTTGGTGAAAATAATTTATTATATAAACAGATTTAAAGACATTAGTGTTTTAATAATATTTTCATTTTGAGAAATGTAATGATGCCAGGACTTGCATCTCAACCTGGGAAATGCTATTTGGGAATGAAGAGATAAATTGACTCTTTCATCAGCTTATCCACTGCTAGAAAGAGGGTGGTGGTTGAAGGAACTTAGGTGCAATAGACAAAAGGTAGCATTTTGGGATTTGTGTTCCCACCTCGCCTGTCTGCTTTCTGTAAGGGTCTATGGTTTGTCTTCTGTGATCAGACTATCTTCAGAATTACTGATAAAATTGATTGTTCTAAGTTTGCCAATAAGGCATTTGGTTCTGGATAATTCAAGTGGATTGCATCATATGGAGAATTCTCCAGGTTCTATTTATATGAAAAATAAGTTATATAAAAAAGGAGAGAGGGGAAAAGGAAATATGATACTTACAGAAAGAATAGAATGTAAAAAGTCTTAGTTGTAGATAATTACTCACATGGCTTGAAAAAAGCTGTTTTTTTTAGGTCTTGAATCTCATCTAGAAAAATATCTTTTCTAGATAAGATCTTTAAGGTATTCTGGTGAACATCATGTCAGATTATAGAGAAACAATTGCGTTATGAAGCACTTCATGAGTTATGTGGGCCATTAACACTGGCAGTCATGCAAAAGACCAGTGGTGTTTCAGATGCACTGGAGCATGTGCTGTCCCTTTTATGCTAACTTAGCAATTCATTTCAACAAGCAAAGGATGCGTGAGAACCCTAAAAGCGGAGAAATCTACTCTACTCCTGTATAAAATCAATTACAAAATTTAAAAAGATTAAATCACAATTTTATCACAAAAAATTCTAACTTCAATAAGAAATTTACTAAAAGGGCTTAAAAAATTCAGGGATGATAACATTGAAGAGTTTCAATTTGAAGAGGTTTGGGAAAAAAACTGGGAAAATAACTTTATACCAGAATGTTTATGCTTTCTAAATGATGATCACTTAATCTAGCATGATTTTTTTCTATTTTGTGGCTATTTTTGTATATATGAGAGTTTGATAATTTTACTAATATTGATAATGAGGACATTAATCATATAGGAAGGACAAATATTATACTGTCTTGTTATATTAATATGTCATGGTACAGCTTGCTTCACTTGGATACCAGTGAGACTTCCCTGTGCAAAGGCTAAGTTGGTAGTTGAATATGTGAGTCTGAGATCTGAGACAGAACAGTGTGAGTTTTGGGAATCCTGGTCTTACCTTTGGAAACTGAGACTGGGAGTAAATGAGAACACTTTTGTGGAGACTGTAGTGTGATAAAAAACAGAGGACCTTGGAAAAAGGGAGGGAATAATGAGTTGGCAGGGAGCGCCCAATATTGCTCAGGGTCAGGGAAGGTGAAGACTTCAATAAACCCTCTGTGTTTTCCCACATCAGTGTCCTTAATGACTTTGGCAAGGGATGTTGTTCTGGAGTGGCAGAACAGAAGCTGACGTGGTTTGAGGATAAGTAGGAGGTGAGGAGAGGGAGCTAGCAAAGAGACAGTTACTTCAAAATTCTGTGAATGAAGTGGGGAGTATTCAGTAGTTGCGGGGGTGTTGGAATGAGAGACACTTTAACATGCGTAAATGTTTTTTTTTAAAGATTTTTATTTATTTATGCATACAAGAACTGGGGTACAGACCAGAGGTGCAGGGGCTGAGAGGATTCACCAGAGACAGACTGGGTAGCAGAACAGGCAGACTGACTGAAATACACTGCTGAAGGGAGCAGTGGGCGAGGCAGGAGAGGTCTGCTGTGCCACATGGATTGCTCTCTGACCAGCTGGGGATCGAACTCGTGCTGCAGAGGCAGCGGATAGCTTCATAGTGCTGTGCTTAACCTCTTGTGCCACCAGGGAGGCCCTAACATGTAAATGTTAATGGAAAGAGTGGAGAAATTACAGATATTGGCTCCTGAGTTGGAAGAGGGGTTGGGGGAGGGTGAGGTTACGGGGCGCAGGATACTTCTATAGCTCCTGAGTAGGTATTTACCTCAACACAATAAGGTGGTGACAGTAGGGTATGCACAGTTATGCTTACAGACCTGGTAGGAGAACCCTAGGAGAGAAGCAACAGATGGTTTCGGTTTTCTCTACAAAGAGGGCGTGTCCAATTATTTGGTAAAGACTTGAAGAAAGGAGATAAGTTGGAAATAGTGTTTGTGGACAGTGGGAACAGGAAGGTGGTATTGGGGATGGTGCCGTTAAGGCTGGCGCTGAGGACTGGCACGGGCACTGTTATTAGACTCCCTGACGTTCGCCAGTTGTCTTAAGCTTCCAATCTGATGACAACTCTCAGCCAGCTATTGGAGATGAGTGAGCCTTAGGTGGCCAAAGGACTTATGTAAACCCAGTGCTTAATTACTTTCTCCCATAAAATAAAACAGAACCATGTTGGAGGGCATCCATCTAAATGTGGTTCCCCCCAAATTTGCATGAATATATATTATGTATATTTATAAATATGCTCTCTTTCAAATATTGGTCTCTGAAAATCAAATCCAAGACACTCTGCTTGGAGGGAACGGAAGGGGAAGATATTGAGGACTGTTTTCTCAGCTCCTCAGTTTTGGTGTGTCTCCTAATGAAAGTATTTTCCTGGCAAAATTTTAGGACACTGTTTGATTTTGAAGAGAAGATGAGATATTTTTTTAAACACTGAAACTTGTGTCCTGTTTGCCAAGACTGTGGAGAGCCTGCTGTCCCCAGAGCTTCCTTAGCTTGGCAGGCTCACTGGACTCTGCTCACTGGACAATGAGATTGGACTTTGAAAGCAGTAAACAGGCCCGGAAGATGAAAGGTTCAGTTTGTTGACTTTGAATTCTAAGAATGTTAATATGCCCATTTAAATAGAAACTCTAAATTTCCATTTCCCATTTTGATTTTTTGAAGAGCATTTATTTGAAGGCGTAGAGCTTTTTAGAAGACCGAAGAGATCTTCTAGGTCAGGGACTTTGAGATGTTTTTCAGCTGCAAAACAACTATGAGAAATAAAATCTGGTATAAACAAAGAAAGCCACTCCATGGGGACCTGGAACCACTTCCTTTCGCTTCCTTTGTCCCCTCTTCTTCATCACACTTTCAGGTAAGTGCCCCGAGACATCACCCATCACCGCTGAACCTCTATGGAACTTTGTTTGAAAATACACAATTCTAGCTAATCCCAACAGTACTGACTTTTATCAAAATATAAAGTTCTTAAGATAAATTAACTGTGGCTTGAAAATAATAGCCAGTCTTGTCTGTTTTGAACTGAAGGCTGTGCTTGTCTCATATTGATCATTTCAGTGGTTATAGATGCTAATTTTGGCCAAAAAATCTCTATAAAAACCACCTCAACATGTTACAAATCTGGAATTTGAAAGGCCAGGCACCTCCATTTGATTCATCCCAAATGTTACTATGATCAGAGTTTGTAGCGGGGAGTTCTTTATTAAGTTTCTGAGTAATACAGATCTTTACTGTTCTTAAAGAATGGACATGTGACTGTGGCAGAAGGGTTTAACTGCTCTGATCTTGGGTAGCCATGAAAATTTGTGGTATATAGGTTTCCAAGATGTTGCTAATTCACTTTGCTTTAGGCTAACAGTATCTGCAGACATGGAATTGGATAATTAAAAAAAAAATTCACAGTACCCCGTTGGAAACTTATTATGGCTAAGATAGATAAGGGGGATGGTCAAAAGAAGGGTAACTGGAGTATGTAGACCTTGCGGACATGTGCTCTGTGCCACATGCAATAGAACACGGTTTTCTGGAGTTGTTTTTGATAGCCATGGGAATGCACTGGGCTAAATGTTATGACTTGATTTTATCTTTGATAAAATGCATACAAGTTAAATAGCTTGTTCATCTTGCACCATCAATCAGATGTAGCCTGTAGCGTTTGAATTATAAATACCAGTTAGGGTTCAGCAAAAGGAATTCCCTTGAAATAAAACCCACTGCCTAGAATAATGCATATTTACATCTTGTCTTAGTGATAAAAAATGATTTTTAAACTATTTATACCTTTTCCCATATATATGTTTTTCATTTTGTTCCTAAATTACCTGAAAATGTGGTGGAGTCAGTACTGAGATCCAGATCACTTTATTTCAGGACCAAAGTGTCCTCATAATGTCAAACCCAGCAGCCAGTGGGGAACAGAAATAGTTGAAGTAGCATTGGACAGCTTCAAAAGCGCAGCCAAAAGGGGCTGGTCCTCCAGGCCAGCGAGTGCCACCCCAAAGTCCAACATTCTCGCGGTCCTCTGTGGAAAGGGGCAGGTCTGGGACCCAGCGAGGGTTTGCATTTAGGACCTGCTCCTGTTTGAATTGCCTGCCCACAATACCCCCTCTGAATACACAGGTGATTAGAGGGATGTCACTATAGACTGGGACCACTTGGGGCTTTTGCCACCAAGAGCTTTTAATCTCGATCAAGAAGAGAGCTTGGGTGGCTGAGGACTCCGTGCTGTGCCCCCAGGAAGCCTGTGGTGCACTGACTGGGAAATCAGCTCCGTTCATCCCAAGACTCCCTTCCTGGGGCAACAGAGGGGCTCAGGTGTGGCTGATGACTTCCGTCCAGGTGTCTGGTCCCTGAATCACACCTTAAGATCTATATGTCTATCCTCTTTCTGTGAAATCTGGTTCTAGTTATTGAGGAGCAAGTACAAATGAAAACAAGAACAGATGACATCTTGTGAGCTAGATATAAGATTGTCAGTTTTGAATTTTTAAAAGTTCTTTTCTAGGCTTGTTTAAATATGTAGGGCTACTGAGAGGAAATAGCAAATATTGGGGAATAAAATACCCTATATTGACAGGATTATTGATAATATGTATATTTTAATTAAAAAATTACACTTCAGTGATGCCAATTTCTTGTCTATTTGTATAAATCCAATATAAGATTTGAGATACTTCCCACTGTGATGGACTGCTGACCCTTAGTTCTGATCAATATTTAAGATGCAATTTGCTAAAGTTAAGATAACTCAAACTCTCAGGGTCTGTCAATTTCCTGGAATATTTTTCCTGAAAAACATATATAATTGGTAGTATTACTACCAATAGGATTACTACCAGTAGAATTAAATTTGTTCCTCTTAATCCATTTAAGTGTCTGTAACCATCAAATAAGATGAGAACTTTCTAGTTTCTCTGTCTCAGCTAAATTTAATCTTTCTCAGCTAAATTTATATATTTCCCTTATAATGCAGTAATTGTATTTTGCAGACAGTTCTTGTAACTGGAAGAGAGAATCTTCTTTGGTTTCATCCTATTCCCTGTTTTGTTTTCTTTTGGTGAAAGCTATTTACTATGGGCATGAATGCCCTTTCTCTGGTTTTTCTGTGAAAGAAAGAGAAAATGGATATTCAATGAACCAAAATCCTACTAATCTTTCTGATAGAAAAGAACAGAATTTGAGCAAAGTGCTCAGTCTGTGTGGAGTTTGTCTGTGTGGCACCTGGACCCATCTCTCACCTGTGGACATCCATGTGCATATCAGCCCATGTGGAAGGAGAGGGAACTAGTATCTGATCAAGTGAACCCCATTCTAGTGAACTAATAGAAGACTTTTTTCAAAGACATATTTGCCTTCCTCTCCCATAATTCTTCCATTAATTTGTATAAATTAATTGTAATTCTAAACATGCTCTATTATAGTTACTATATTAATTACAAAACCAGGAGCACAAAAGTAAAATTTGTGGCGTTGTTGCCAACAGTTCTTTAGGATTTAAAATTTTGCAAACAAAACCCTCAGTAGAATAAGAGTTTCCTTCCTTCCTTCCTTCCTTCCTTCCTTCCTTCCTTCCTTCCTTCCTTCCTTCCTTCCTTCCTTCCTTCCTTCCTTCCTTCCTTCCTGCCTACCTGCCTTCCTGCCTTCCTTCCTTCGTACAAGAGCTGGGGTACAGGCTAGAGGTGTGGGAGGGTGAGAGAATTCACAAGAGACAGAGTAGGGAGCAGAACAGACAGACCGACAGAAACACACTGCTGGAGGGAGCAGCGGGTGAGACTGGAGAGGTCTGCCGCGCCATGTGGGTATCTCCCTGGCCGACTGGGGGATCGAACCAGTGCTGCAGAGGCTGTGGACAGCTTCACGGCGCTGCCCCCAACCCGCCGCATCACTGGGGAGGTCCAACAGTTCTTCTTTGACAAATTGGAGAGACTTTTTTCCCCACAAACATAACTGAATCACAGTGATCACTTATGTCTGATTCCACACTTATAGGCAAATACAAGAGGAAAGCAGGACCTTAACCTGATCAGCTGACTGTGGCTGCAACTTCTGATCTCACGGAAAAGATCATGCCCTTCTCAGTGTGCAACTGGCCCCTTTCATTTTGCTTTCATCAGCTGGGTCTCTTCAGTGGTGCAAAGAAAACATTGTAAAATGCTTACAGCTTTTAGAATTGCTCTGTACTCTCCAAATGATGGTAAGAGTCGCAAATCTTATAGGAAGAGCTATCACAAAAAAGCTTTATTGAGGACCACAGGGAAGGGTGAACATTTACCGAGAGCTACTCTCAAGTAAAATAATTACAAGGGGGGTGCTGAAGTATCCACTGTTAAAAAGCTTAAGGGTGCCGGGCCTCCCCGGTGGCGCAGCGGTTGAGCGCTGGGTTGCGAAGCTGCCTGCGGCCTCTGCGGCGCCGGTTCGATCCCCGGCTGCTCCCCGGCCACTGGAGGAGGGTCCCACATGGTGCGCAGACCTCTCCTGCCGCCCGCTGCTCCCCTCAGCAGTGTACTTCGGTCCTTCTGCCTGCTCTGCTCCCCACTCTGGCTCTGGTGAATTCTCTCACCCTCCCGCACTTCTGACTGTACCCAGTGCATGTATAAACAAAACAAACAAACAAATAAATAAATAAAACATGCCTCTATAAAAAAAAAAATAAATAAAATAAAATAAAAAAAAATAAAAAAAATAAAAAAAAAAAAAAAGCTTAAGGGTGCCAAATGTGTGTTCTGTTGCCTGTTTAGATCTAATATCTGTAAAGGAAATCTGTAGTCGCCAGTAGAGGGACAGTGAAATTTTGCAGATGGATAAAAAGGAACTTTGAACAACCCAGCTTAGTTTTGTTGGCAAAGATCCAATGTACTGAGAATACTCCAGCAAAATGGGTTGAACTTGGCAGATCTGCAAATATGCATATTTCTACTTAGTACAATCAGACAAACAGAGAATTCCAGAGGAACCAATTATCTTTTGTCTTTTTTTTACCTTAGAAAAAGGGTAATATTTGGAAGACAATTGCTAAGAGATTTTAGCAGCAACGTTTGAAAAATGTTGAAAGGAGAACCTATATTTAGCCTTTTTCAAAAGTTTTTAATACCCATTTGTGCTCCCCAAATAATTTATCATAATTGATAGGAGCTCAAACCATATGGTTTATAATTTGGAGATGTTTGTTTATTATTGCCATTGGCCTTTTAAATACAAAAAATTCTATTTCGATATCTTTTGTTTTTCTTGTCACTTAATGCTTTGGTTCCAGCATTATGAAATCGATCACTGCACTCAATTATCTAAGTAAGTGTCCTTATGAGACAAACGTGTTTACTGAGTCAGATAATTTACATAAAAGAAAAACAAGACATACAGGAGTATGAGCCTAGCTCCAAAGAATAATTTCTGGAAAATATTGGCATATATGAAAATGTCCTGACTTATCAGTACTAATGTCTAGAATATGTTTATATGTTATTAAATTGGGTCTTTCAGAACAAATTAATAATATGACCACATGTTTTATGATCTTATAAACACTTTTATAAGTTTGTACATATTTTAAGTATCTTATAAAAATTAAATCAGAAATCAAGAGAGAACTGATTTACTTGAGATATAAATCCTTGATTTTCACATTTTGTAAAATTTTTTTAGTCACATTTGGGGCATTATAAAATATCCAGTGGATTAAAATAGAAAAACTAAAAATGAACATCACCTTTTAGAATCAACTGGCAGATAGGAAGCTTTGTAAGTAGAATGAATATATCTATATATTCTGAGATGTGAAGATGGCCAAGGTAAAAGAGAAAGAAGGAAAAAATAATGAAATAATGAAAAGAAAGGTGTATAACACTAACTTTAAATCTATTTTGTCATAAATAGTCACATAAGTGCATCATCATAGAAAATATATGGGGACTATTAACTGTTAATGGTGATTCCCTTTGGTAAATAGAACTCTGAGAGGACCGAGGAAGAGTTTCAATTACATACATACATGCTGTACTATTTGGATTTTTTTTCTATGAATGTGTATTAAAATATGTATGTTATATATATTGTGTAGCTATAGTTTTTGAGGAACCACATGTATTTTTTATTTTATTATATATATTTTTTACATCATTTTTCATTTTTGTACAATGTATGCATTTCAATTTGGTTATCATCCCCATACAATTTCCACTCCCCTTGTTTTGATCCTACTCCCTCCACCCCCATAGTGTGTCTCTGGTTTATAGTTGCTTGTTGATTTTGACTAGATCAAGAAGATGTGGTGCATATACACAATGGAATATTACTTAGCTATCAAAAAAGATAAACTCATGCAACTTGCAGCAACATGGATGGAGCTGGAAGGGATCATTCTCACCGAAATAAGCCAGAAAGAAAAAGAAAAAATACTGGATGGTCTCATTCATAGCAGGAATTTAGAAAACCTAAATAAAGAACCAGGAAAAATACTAATTATTATAAAGGAACCACATATACTTTTAAGGGAATGACATTGGAAAGAGTACTGGTCCTGACTGCTACTAACTATTTGATTATGGAAAAGTAAAATTGATCTGCTTACTTTACATGATTATTGTGAGGATATCTTGCAATTATGGATGAGATTAACATTTTCAGTAATTAAGAGCATTGACAACTAGAAAATGCTGTGAATCTACTGAGACTTACACTGAGGGTAAGAATGTATCTGATTAGGTGTGCCTTTGCAGGAATTGTAGAGTGCTGTTTGTTAGGCTTACTCTGAAAGGACTGAAATTAGGGTGTCACAGAAACATCCACATGCTAGAAAGATAATCTTTGGTGAATTACAGAAACATCGTAACCATTGGTCGTAAGTGAAGAAGCAATTAGATTGTTTATTTCCTGTTCACGTCATCTGGTTTGGGTATATCAGTTTCACTTACTATAAATTTGCATTATAACCCTACATGGTCTTCAGAAATTTGGCTACCTTTAATATTCTTATAGCACACACATGTGTACGCTCTTAATCTTTATAAACATCTAGATATTGATCATACATGTATTTGCATACATCTCTGCATTAGGATCTATAATATATATCCTTTTTTCCTCTTTTCTCCACTCTTGAAGAACAGAGCCTTCAATTACATCACTCTTTGTCTTGTCAGTCTTCCATATTTTTTCCCATTATCATTATTTTCTGCTTAATAAAATCTGTAAGAAATAAAACAATCTAGTGAAGTTATAAACAATGAACTGGGTGAAAAGTTGAATGAATAAACAAAACTTAATTAAAAAAAGACAAAATTGAAGCACAATAATAATGACAAAATACTAGCAAATATAAAATATTACAGAATAACTATATTTAAAAATTTCGTATGTTCACATTTTTAATGGAAGCTAGAGTATATAGATCAGATGTATAGGCAAAGTGAGGAATGGAGCAGTATTATCATTTTAATTGAATCATATATTTTCTTATAATAATCAATCTTCTACAGACTGAGATTATATTGGTGGCTTCTCAGACCTACTGAATTTTACATAGTTATACAGCCATTACCTTTTCTCAGGAGATATTTATGTAGTCAACTGGGAATGTACTTTTGGCCAATCCTATGTGTATTTGAGCCACATCTGTCGAGTGACTGACTTATCCTGTCAACAGTATAATTCTTAGATTTGCTTTCCAACTTCAGACGCAAGCATCTGGCATTTTGTCCATGACTCAGAAATGAAAAACATTATTTCAACTTTCCAATCATGGATCTATTTTTGTTAGTGCATTTTATAAAATAGTCCATTCTTAGGGCCTGTATCACAGCATCTCTTGAGAATAGCCAGTTGTTTTATCATATAGAACATGAATCTTTTGTTGAAATTCAATGTATCTGTGGTAAAAACACAGCATTAGCAATCTATTTTTAAACAAATGGTAGCACTATACTTTTACTTACTGTGTTGTCACTGACAAAACAAGCTGAAATTGTCTATAAATTTGTGTTTTGTTAAGTCATTCTGATGAAATATTTGGAGAATTGTTTGAGTTAGCTAGAAAGAGAGTTAGATTTCTGAAATGAGTTAGCTAAAGGTCTGCATATTTAATTAGTTACTTTGCTAATAACTGCAATTGTTGCTAAGAAATTTGGTGTGGCACTTAAGGCACTACAAGGCACCAGTCTTTATGGTTCAGAAAATAAGTCTTTTTGGTGGGTCACTTTTCAGTAGCATAAATTTGGAGAAAAAGGAGAAATCAGTTATGAGGATCAAGTCTTCCCAAATACACTTTCTATCAACAGATGACCAAAAACTGATATTCTCTATGAAAAAATTTCACTCATAGCAGGAATCTAGAAAAGTTAAATAAGGAACCAGGAAAAAGAATAACTATAAGAAAGAAAATATCAAAATCAACAAACAACTATGAACCAGAGATACTCTATGGGGGTGGGGGGTGGGGAAAGGAGGGCTTGGGGTCAAGATAAGGGGGTTATAATTGTATGGGGAATATAAAAAAATAAAATTTAAAATAAAAAAAATTTGCTCTATAGAACATTCATTATGTCAGAGTTTCCAAACAAAATTACACAGATTTTTTTTAAATTGAATGTTGGAAAAAAAACATTTAGTTGACAATTTACTTGGGGGATGGTAGTGGAGAGATATATAGTTGTTTTTTCTCTCCCTCTTACTTCATTCCATGAAAAGTTGTTTCTTTCAAGTGGAGATTACCAAAGGATGCAATGTATATATATATTTTAAAGATTTATTTATTTATTCATACAAGAACTGGGGTACAGGGGGATTCACCAGAGACAGAGTGGGGAACAGAACAGGCAGATTGACTGAAATACACTGCTGAGGGGAGCAGTGGGCAAGACAGGAGAGGTCTGCTGTGCCATGTGGGTAGCTCCGTGGCCAGCCAGGGATCGAACTCATGCTGCAGAGGCTGTGGATAGCTTCACAGTGCTGTGCTTAACCCCTTGCTTCACTAGGGAGGCCTACATGTATATTCTGAGAAAAGTAACAGTTAAGAGAGCTAGCTAGGGAATGGCCCACACTATTATTTCTAGATAATTACCTTTGGAAGCAACATAATTTATGGGGAAAAAAAAAAAAGAGCAAATGACCCATGTGACCAAAAGTGAAATAGAGATCTGTATTTGTACATTAAATAGTTCCTGTTTCTAGAAATAACTACATCTAGGAAAATGTGATTTGGGAACTAAAGATCCAGTGAAACCTGTGAGCTTTCTTCCATGTCCATAAATTTTTAATATAATTTGTCAATCAATGATTGGAACAGGACACAGTAGATAAAACAGATTGCCTTTGTAAAAGAACTAATGATAGATTTTGTATTCAATACTTTACATAGTTGTTTGTGTCTGTTCCTGCTAGTTTTTTGCTGTTGTGATTCTCCCGATTATTTGCTAATGCTGGAATAGTGTTATATAAAATACTGTTTGAATATTAAGCATTTACATGAAAGACCAGTGACTGGCACTTCAGTTCTCTTTGTGATACAGTTTTATGGCAAATGAAGCTCCTTATAAAAACTTTTGACTGGTATAATTTCTTACTTTCTAAGTAAGGTAATTAAGACACAGACTATAAGAGGCTTGCTCAACATAATGTTTCCCTAATAAAAGGCTTTGAAAATGAATACAATGTCTACCGTTCAAAGGAAATGTCTTTTTTCAAAAGAAAAAAAAGAGGTATAAAAGAAAGGGAAGGAGAGGTAGAGGGAGAGAATGAGACTGTGAGAGACTTTCCAGTATATCACATGAAATCTTTTTTTTTTTTTTTTTTTTTTTTTAAAGATTTATTTATCTATTTATACAAGCACTGGGTACAGTCAGAAGCGCGGGAGGGTGAGAGAATTCACCAGAGCCAGAGCGGGGAGCAGAGCAGGCAGAGGACCGAAGTACACTGCTGAGGGGAGCAGCGGGCATCAGGAGAGGTCTGTGCGCCATGTGGGACCCTCCTCCGGTGGCCGGGGAGCAGCCGGGGATCAAACCGGCGCTGCAGAGCCTGCGGGCAGCTTCACAACCCAGCGCTCAACCGCTGCGCCACCGGGGAGGCCCTCACATGAAATCTTAAGTTGATATCTACACCTTTTTTTTTTTTTTAAAGATTTATTTATTTATGCATACAAGAGCTGGGGTACAGGCCAGAGATGCGGTGGGGGGGATAGGATTCACCAGAGACAGAGCAGGGAACAGAACAGGCAGACTGACTGAAATGCACTGTTGAGGGGAGCAGTGGATGCGGCAGGAGAGGTCTCTTGCGCCATGTGGGACCCTCGCTGACAGCCGGGGATCAAACCGGCGCTGCAGAGGCTGCAGGAAGCTTCGCAGCCCAGTGCTCAACCGCTGCACCACCAGGGGAGGCCCCAGAACAGGCAGATTGACTGAAGTACACTGCTGAAGGGAGCATTGGGTGAGTCTGGAGAGGTCTGCTGCGCCATGTGGGTTGCTCCCTGGCCTGCCGGAGGTCGAACTCAGCTGCAGAGGCTGTGGATTGCTTCATAGTGTGGTGCTTAACCCCTTGCGCCACCAGGGAGGCCCCCATATCTACACCTTTTAAAGGCATATTTTATTTTTAATTTTTTTTTGAAATTGTATGTCATCTTTTATTTTCTTTTTTATTTTTTTTAAAGATTTTATTTATTTATTTATACAAGCACTGGGTACAGTCAGATGCTCGGGAGGGTGAGAGAATTCACCAGAGCCAGAGCGGGGAGCAGAGCAGGCAGAAGGACCGAAGTACACTGCTGAGGGGAGCAGCGGGCGGCAGGAGAGGTCTGCGCGCCATGTGGGACTCTCCTCCGGTGGCTGGGGAGCAGCCGGGGATCGAACCGGTGCTGCAGAGGCTGCGGGCAGCTTCGCAACCCAACGCTCAACCGCTGGGCCACCGGGGAGGCCCTCATCTTTTTTTTTTTTTTCATTAATTTTACTTTTTTACATTGTTGTTCATTTTTAAACAATACTTGCTTTACCCCACCCAATGAGTGTAGTCCGCATGGAATTTCCTTCCCCAATGCACCCGTGCACCACCACCTCAGTCCCCTATGCTCCTCCCTCCCTCCCTCTGATCCCTCTCCCTCCTCCTCCCCTGCAGGATGTCTCTGGTTTATGATTGTCCATTTTTGCTTTGTTATGTTTTGTACTGTTATTATTTTTTTACACTGATGTCTTATTTTGTTCCCCTATATTCCTGCTATGAGTGAAACCATCCGATATTTTTCTTTTTCCTTCTGGCTTATTTCACTGAGCATAATTCCTTCTAGCTCCATCCACATTGTTGAGAATGGTATGAGTTTATCTTTTTTGAATGCTGAGTAATATTCCATGTGTATATGGACCACATCTTCTTGAACCAGTCATCTATTTTGGGCATTTGGGTTGTTTCCAGGTTTTGCCTATTGTAAATAGTGCTGCAATAAACATAGGGGTACAGGTGCTCTTTTGAATCAATGTTTGTTTTTGTGTCCTTTGGGTAGATCCCTAGGAGTGGAATTGCCGGGTCATATGGTAGCTCCATTTTTAGTAGACTGAGGAACCTCCAGACAGCTTTCCATAGTGGTTGCACCAGTTTGTACTCCCACCAGCAAATCAGGAGAGTTCCCTTTTCACCACATCCTCATTAAAGGCATATTTTAATATTGAGCAATTGATCTTTGTACTTTTTTACTTATCCCTTTCTTAAAATTGTATTTTTGATCAGAATTTTTGAACAATACATTTATAAAACATGTTCTTGAATTTTCCTGTTAGATTTTGGAATCTAGGTAAGAGTCCAATACTTTGAATTCTCTAAATGCTCAAAAATCTCTTCCTATCCTTTATTCTCTTCATCTCTGTTTTCCTCGCCTGTAAAGTTGTCAGACATGAATCATAAAGTTGTACAGAGGTACCTATTTTTGTTCAGTAGCTTGAAAGCCTTATTTGCAAGCCAGAAGTTGTAATGAATGGAATTTGAAAAGAGATCTGAGTCTTATAAAAATGGGATAGTTTGCTAAGGCAATTAGATATAACAGCATATTTCAGATATTTTTCAGATGTAATGGCATCTTCACTGTTTCTTCTGTATTTATGATTTCTCATAATTGGAAACTTTCCCACATATCAATCCTGTGTTCTTTTCAGTGTAAATGTTTTATTGCAGTAATTACTAACACCTAAGTGCTTATTTCTTGCTAAGGACCTTGGGTGCATCGTGCTCTGAGGTAATTTTATTATCTTATTTTAGTGCACCTATTTGTTTTCCCTGTATTCCGCATATGAGCAAACTCATAATGAAATCAATATACCTAAATAGGTAACTGTTATAGGTAGACATATTAATGAAATCTATGCTGCCTAAACTTCAGAGTTAAAAGGCCCCTTTGTCAGCTAGTCCAAGCCCTGAGTTTCTAGATTCAAATTCCTGTATCGCAGATAAAATGATAGTCAAGGTCAGAGCGTAATGTTTCTTCCACTGCAGAAAATTATCTGTTGGGGAGTCAGGAAGGAACATGTGAATTGGAAGATGTGAATTCTATTTTTGGAAAGCTTAATGCAACAGTCTAATGTTGATGTTAATGACTGTTGCTTCAAGACTGAGTCCCCATGATTGTGCTTTTTTCTGAATAGTTATTAGAAAATACATCTAAAGTCTGTGGCTAAATTTATTTTCTGATTTCCCAAGATAGAAAGTCTCTGACTTCTGCTGAATTGAAGGGAATTCCAGAAGTTGGTTTTGATCTCTTCTCTGGTTACGATTGCTCTTTCTGCATCCTTGTGTGTTTTATGAGAAGTTTCCTAGGAACAGGAACAGGGGTCTTTTTTTTTTTTTAAGATTTATTGAAGATTTATTCATGCATACAAGAATTGGGGTATAGGCCAGATGTGCGGGAGAGTGAGAGGATTCACCAGAGACAGATTGGGGAACAGAACAGGCAGACTGACTGAAATACATTGCCGAGGGGAGCAGTGGGCCAGACAGGAGAGGGTCTGCCGCGCCATGTGGGTATCTCCCTGGGCGGCCGGGGATCGCACCTGCGCTGCAGTGGCTGTGGACAGCTTCACAGCCTATGCCACCTGGAGGCCTGGGAACAGGGGTCTTGTTTCAGGGTTGTAGTGCCTCGAAGTTCATGATAGATCTCAGTAAAAATACTGGGATAGACAAAGAATTGGTAAATGTCAAACTTGCTCTAAAGAAATCTTTATCAGCAACATGAGACTTGACAAGAAGGATCACTCTGAAGAGACTAGCTTTTAAGAATAAGTTAAAATCGGGCCTCCCCAGTGGCGCAGCGGTTGAGCGCTGGGCTGCGAAGCTGCCTGCAGCCTCTGCAGCACCGGTTTGATCCCCGGCTGCTCCCCGGCCACCGGAGGAGGGTCCCACATGGTGCGTAGACCTCTCCTGCCGCCCACTGCTCCCCTCAGCAGTGTACTTCGGTCCTCTGTCTGCTCTGCTCCCCACTCTGGCTCTGGTGAATTCTCTCACCCTCCCGTGCTTTTGCCTGTACCCAGGGCTTGTATAAATAAATAAATAAATCTTTAAAAAGAAAAAAAAAAAAAGAATAAGTTCAAATCCCCAAAGAGAAATGTAGGGCCGGGTATATTTTAAATAGTATTTTGCAAACTAGTAGCAAGTTAATATAGATTATTTTTCACTTTGTGTGGGGTTTCTATTTTGCATTTGCTTTTGTTACTTAGGGTTTGCAATTTTATTTGTGGGCACATAAATTTCTTTAGCATAATTAATACTTATGTAATTATTTGCTATAATACTTAATACATAAGTGTACTTAAGTATACTACATGTTAATGTAACATTTGCCTCTTATCAAAGAATTTTATGCCTCGAACATCCAAAATTAGCATATGTAAACTTCCTGTCCTGTATACTTTTTAAGATTTTTAATTGTCTGATATTTACATGCTGCATTGAAAAAAAATGAGGGAAAACAAAGATAAAAAGGAGTTATTGTTAAACTGCCTAGTAAATATGTTTGTTTGAGAGGAAATCATACTTTCAGCTTGTGGATTCTAGCTGCAGTTCCTGCATGAATAAGCCACCCTCATGAATTTGTGGCGTTTTTGGAGTTTTTTGTTTTCTGATGTGGTTTTGAAAAGGAAATGGGCTATTGCTGAACCTCATAGTTTATGGCTGTAAGTGATAAAGATCTGCTTTTGACTGAATTATGGGAGGTTAATGGACTAAATGTACCATTGCAGCTTTATCACAGAGCAGTCCTCTGAGCCTTAGTAACAGAAAATAGGAGGACATGGGGTTATCTATCAGAATCATCTTTGATGAGCTTTACAATTCTCTCCTAAAGTATACTGATTTAGTAGCGGAAATTGATTGATGATGACTTGAAGAATATCTAGTGCATGAATGAAAACTTCTGCCTTTATCTATTAAACATTAAATTAAAAAAACTTAATGAAATACGTGTAGTGTATGTATATTTTATAGCAGTTTGGCTCACACTGTGGCAGAGCAGAAGTGCCAACTTTCTATGGAGACCATAATCTTAATGGCCAAGACTGACTCCCTTTCATTTCCCCTATTCCTGGCACAAGGTCTGGCACAGTAAAAAATTGCAAGCAAAAATCAAGACCCTTAATGTACATTTGTCAGATGATGAATATATGTGAGTGTTTATGTCTTCAATCACTATGATGGCGTTAGAATTCCACATAATCCATTTTAATGAGTAGGTCAATGATCAAATTACCTATCTCCTTACCACATATACAATATTGTTAAAGGCACTTCTGTGGAATTAAGGTGATTTGAACAGGTCCCTGCTTTTAAGGAACTTACAATTATAAAGGAAATATATAGAGGAACACCTTGAATTCTCATGCATAAATGCAGTGGAGTAGAGAGGAGACTAGGCTTCAGGAAAGGGCAGTGCGTACTCTGGAAAGAAGGAAGAACTTGTGAAAGGTGTGCAAGGTGGAGATTCTAAGACAGCAGGTAATACAGGAGAGCCAGACCCAGGGTTTGTGCACGAGCTCGACTTGCATAGGGACAGCCCAGGGTCACCACCTTCCTGCAAAGCAGAGGACCATAATGATCCAGACTCCTTACAGACTCCGCTGATGACTTTCTTGCATTCAAAGCCATACCCTGCGGCATCTTTTATCTGCATCAGTCCTGCCAGTTTTTGATGCTCCCAACCTCCAGTGTTGTTTCTCATTCTCTGATTTTAGGTTTTGCTTCCTAAACTTGACGGGGCTCGGTTACAGGGTGAGCGTCCTCAGGAAAGAAGTAGCATTAGCAAGATGCGTTGCAATACCCTGCAGTGGTGAGAGGACATAATCCTCACCCTGTGTTGAATCATTCCTTTGTAGGCTCGAAAGTGAGTTTGTCAGCACGCCAAGCACACAGCAGTCTCCTGGGGGTGACTTCATGGAAACTCACCTCCCAGAAAGTGAAGTTCTTTCATGCAAGATTGGAACGGTAGTGCCAATGTGAGTGTAGCATTCCAACTTTTCAGGCAAATGGCATCATATGGGGAACAAATATTAACCTGAAGACTTTTAGATAAACACGAGGCCCAAAAAAGGAGATGTAGGATTTGGCTATCATGAAATCATATATAATTAATGATTATACTATAAAGACATCGCCTAGTATCCCAAAGCACCCTTTACCTAAAAAGGTTTATGTGGCCACCAGGATTGGAATGCATCCCTTTGCTGGCTTCCACGGGCACCATCCACATCTTTCTTCTCTGACTCTGAGTTACCTGTGAGGCCACTGTTGCCCAGACCTGCTCTGGCTCAGCTCATTCATCTGGTTAGCCATATATTTGGGAGGTGAAGAGGCTTTAGGGTCACCATCTCTGGCTGGCTGCAAGTGGCTGCCTGTGTAGCATTGTGGAGGAGCCCGAGACTTGGGGCAGCTCAGAGGAGACTGCCTGGGGCTGAGCCCTGGACTCAGGGAGGAGAGAGGGGAGAGGATTCACTGTATTTTGCCCTCCGCTCACCAACCGTGAATTATTCAGCTCATGTGGAACATCTGAAAGAGCATAGGCAGGCATCATCAGATTCTCTTTTAACCAAACTGACTAAGTCACCTGCCCAGATCTGGCCCACACTGGATGTGAGCTACAGAACTGGGAGTAGCTGGGCCGTGGCAGAAACATCCACCCCAGATGCCTGGTCTCTCGCCTTCCCTGTGGCTGATGCATCTGTTGTCCAAGTGAAGAACAAGGAAAAACAGAATTAAATTTCCTGGCTTTTGTTGAGCAAAATTGAAGGCATTTTAAATTCAAGACTCCTCAACTATAAAGCAGAAACTTTTTTGCTTAATTATTTAGTAGTAGTTAATTGAAAGATAAGTGCATCATATTTTATTGCTGAAATCCATTTGTGTCATTTTATTTAAACACTACTTAGTATTCTTTTTTCAGATCATTCCACTAAGTGCTTTTCAGTGCTCCCACCTGCCTTCCACATTCACATGTAAAGATGGATGGTTTTATTTATTGCTTTATTTCATTAGTAAGAATAATCAATTTAAGGAAAGACTGTAATGATGAAGCGTCATTTCATCAGTTTGCTAAGGGGTGGTGCTGTTCCCCAACAGGGTTGCGAGCCTCTCTTGGGCAGTGATTTTTCTGGGAAATAAGAGATTTTTTTTTAATGACTAAAGTTTCATTTGCCTGTTAAAGACTATCAAAATAATATTAAATATAGGGCATTAGACACAGGGATATATTTAAGTTATGGGTATTTTTCCGAGTAATTGCACTTCAATAGACTTGGGTCCCACTTTGTAGGTAAAATTTTAATTCCCCCATCGAATGTTTAAGGGAGCATTATTAATACTCACTTTTGAAAGGACATTATAAGGGACAGAGATCAAATAATTTCACATTTAGACAGCTAAAAGTGGTATTTAAATTTGAATCCAGGCCTGTTTTAATGAGAGAGTTTGTAGACATTATGGCTACAGAGATATGTGATGTAGTCAAGTTTGCAAAACACCAGTTTACCTGGTACTTGTTCTGCTGTGCCCATGGGATTCTACGCAGTACAAACCTGTCGATACTGTTTACGTTCTCTCTCCACATCTCAACCTGAAGATTAGGATTCACTCTAATAAACTGAAAAAACAAAACAAAACACAGTGATACTAATGTTATCAACTGCTGTCTCCTTAGTGCTTTGTGTTTTGTATTTGTGCTGTTTGGCATG
The DNA here is from genome assembly GCF_014898055.3 of Talpa occidentalis. Classification (NCBI taxonomy): domain Eukaryota; kingdom Metazoa; phylum Chordata; class Mammalia; order Eulipotyphla; family Talpidae; genus Talpa; species Talpa occidentalis. The sequence continues at coordinate 94,134,762 of NW_023601322.1, read as the reverse complement.
TCAACAGAATTATCGGTTCTGGATTGCAAATTATTTTTTAATAAACTTTCATTTCCATGCTAACTGTTTTGCTTTTTAAGGTCAAATATTTCATTCAGGTGTACCACAAAGACAACAATAAAAAAAATACACCCTTATTTATAGAGAAAACCTTGAGTAACCTCTGTCAGAAAGCGCAAATATTTCTAAACAGTTTTTATATGTAATTTTAAAAATCACCAGTATGCAAACTTCTCTAGCTTTCTTAGTTCATAAAAACCTTTTAAGGGCTCCCCACAGCTTCTGAAAATTAAATTAGTGGGCTTTTGCTTGATAAGTTAGAGCTGAACATAGGAATATCCTCTAACACACATTTTTATTTATTTATTTTTACTGTCATTTATTTGCTTGCTTTCCATACTGCCATGGTCTGTTCTATTATTTAACTGAATTATCATTTTTTTTTATAGATTTGTGTTAATTCAGGCTGTACTTTATTGCACACACATCATACTTAAGGATCAAAAATTTCCCATTTCAACATCATTCTGTTTAATATATCTTTAAATACCAAACCTTAAATCCAACTTTAAATTAAAACTTTGGCTTGTACAGCTTAGAAATTTATGGTTAAGATCTATTCAGAGAATCTTATTTATTTATTTAAATAAGTCTTATTTAAAGTCTTATGTTTATTTTTTAATGAAATATTTTAATTTTTATTATTGATAATGATGTATTACATTTAAGTAATACATCATGTTATTGGAGTGATTGTAATGGTGATTAGTTCAAATGAAAATTCTAAGTATTATGAGAAAATGTTCTGTATCAGATTTCTATAATTTTTTTATAGGTGCTATTTTACCCTTTGTTAAGAGTCAAGTAAAGTTATTTGCAGAAATGTAGCTACCATTTCTCTAATTTTTATCAAATTTTTAATAACAAATTTAAATTGCAATTCTACTTTTTTTTTGCTTTTTCTTCTATTTGTTCCTGGGTATAAATGGTTGTTACCATGGCAGCTAAGAATTTATTCTTGCTCCTTGTCAAATGTCACACAGCATCATGTCCTATGTTTAGTGCTTAGAACTCACAGCATTCAGCTCTAGTTCATTTGTCCTTGAACATGTGTGTGTGGGAATTGTCATCTGACAGATGGTGGAAGCTGGAAGACTGGGCTGCAGGTTCCCTCATGGGTGCTGTCTATTCCTATGACCTTGAACCCTCCCCGTGTCTTAGGTATCAGTTTTCTGAGTTGTTAAACAAAGAAGTAGAAGTGAATGATTTTAAAGATACCCTTTAGGACTGGTCTCATTTCTCTTGGTGAGCCTGTATCTACTCATCTGTAGAGTCCTTGCTTTTCCTTTAACTGGATATTTATTTATTTATTTAAGATTTATTTATTTATACAAGAACTAGGGTACAGGCCAAAGGCACGGGAGGTTGAGAGTATTCACCAGAGACAGAGTGGGGAACAGAAAAGGCAGACTGACTGAAATACACTGCTGAGGGGAGTGGCGGGCCAGACAGGAGAGGTCTGCTGCACCATGTGGGTATCTCCCTGGCCAGCCAGGAATTGAACCCCTGCCACAGAGGCTGTGGACAACTTCACAGCACTGCGTTCAACCCTCTGTGCCACAGGGGAGGCTCTTAACTGGATATTTAGAGAGGGTAAGCTGGTTCTTTTGGGAATTTTGAACAGAGAAAGTCATTTTTGAGTTGGTCTATGTTGAGTGACACATTCGTTAACCTTGTACTAATGTCTGTACTTTTCTTGAGTCATTGTGGAATCCTCATTTTTTTTTTTTTTTTTTTTTTGCTCGGGGGTTATAGATCAGTTGCTGCATTCAGTTCTGTGACTTAGCTCCTAACTATTTCGTGGTTTAGATTTAACATAACATCATATTCATATTTAACATTCAACACCATATTCATTTAACATAACATAACATCAAGGAATATTCATCTTGTTCAACTGATTTAGCCTGGCCACACTGTTTGTTGGAAACTTTGAATTTCTTTAGGGTTCTCAACTAATGCTCTGTAGCAAAGTAATACAAAGTGGTAAAATAGGCCTTGATTTAAAGAGACTTCACTAGAGAAAACTCACTTCTTATGTGTGTTTCTCCTTTATAACTCATACAGGACACTTCACACTTCTGGTCTCCAAATATGCGGACTTTTCCCCCACCCCAATCAATTCTATGACATTAACTCCATTCTGATGCTGTCTCCCTAGAAGAGGAGTCAGATTCCACCGGTTAATGTCTCCATTCCACCAGACTTCTGTCCACCCCACAGTGCCCATTCCAACTCCCGGTTATTATTAGTACTTCTGATGGAGCAACTATAAATGAGAGATTCCCACAACTCCCTCCTCTGGTTCGACTAATTAACTGGAGTGACTCACAAAACTCATGCAAAACAGTTTGCTTACTGCTGACTGGTTTATTATAAGAGGCTGTAATAAGAATAGAGATGAGCATCCAGATGAAAGAGATAGTTAGGGCAAGTTATGTGCAAAGGGGTGGAGGCTTTTGCCCTCCCCAGGCACACCACTCTCCCTGCCCCTGCACCTGTTCACCAGCCTAGAAGCTCTCCAAACCCACTACTTTTGGGGTTTCTATGAAGGCTTCTCAAGCAGGCATGACCCATCATTAACTCCAATGAATTAATGGAGTTTATTAACTACATGTCCAGTCCTACTCACCTTTCTGAAGGATGGGGAGGTGAGGCTGAATAGTACCAAGCTTCTAATTGTGACTTGATCTTTCTGATGACACTTTTTTTTTTTTTTGACAAATCATAAAGCACTGAACTATTTTTAACAATTAAAATGCATTTGTTGTCGGGCCTCCCCGGTGGCGCAGCAGTTGAGCGCTGGGTTGCGAAGCTACCCACAGCCTCTGCAGCGCCGGTTAGATCCCCGGTCATCGAGCAAGGGTCCCACATGGCGCGCAGACCTCTCCTGCCGCCCGCTGCTCCCCTCAGCAGTGTACTTCGGTCCTTCTGCCTGCTCTGCTCCCCGCTCTGGCTCTGGTGAATTCTTTCACCCTCCCGCGCTTCTGACTATACCCAGTGCTTGTATAAACAAACAAAAAAAAATACATAAATAAAAATATTTAAAAAAAATAAAAATAAAATGCATTTGTTGTCACAATAATTTTTTTGGGATAACAAGGGTAAGGTTCACGTGGGTAATGGTGGTGGAAGAATTATGGGAACTATACCTGAGGGGAGAAATCAAATGTCATACAAAAATGAACAGTGATGTAAGAAAAATATTAATTAATTAAGAAAAAGTAGTGGCTGTAGTAGATAGTGTTGTATGTTGTGACTGCCTAAGCTACTACCAAAGTGTTAATGGATTTATTTTGGAACTCAGCTGATTACTAAGCTCATTGTTACTATCTTGTTTTAAATGAACATCTGACTAATAAAATCCCCCCAAATAGCCAGCTCAAGTAATACCTGGGGTTGGGAGTAAATAAATAAGTTAAATATTTTTGAAAAGGAGAAAAAAAAAAGAGTACTTTTGCAAATATGAATTAGGTATTAGGCCAAAAATGTTCACAATGGCTCTAAAATTAGAATGTTCATTTTAAATACTCCAAAGGGCCAAGTGCTGAAATTTGAACAAAATGGGAACCAAAACTATTAACATTAAGCAATCTCTTGAATAAAGTTGTAGAGAAAAGGACCAGTCACTTTTGCTATGTTGCTAAGTTTTAGATATTGGAGTAGAGAGGAAGCAGGAATTTGGAAAGGATATAATGAAACGCCCAAATTCTTAGAATTTGATTCAAACCAGAAGGAAATGATCACTGAAATTCAGCACAGTTTTAAAAATAGTGGTTCTTCCAGTTGTGAAACACTTTGGTCACACCTGTGGTTTTAATGACTCCAAAGATAATGTATAAGTTTTAGTGTAAAAATTTCAAAGCAATTCCATTAAGATCTGGAACAAGACAAGGATGTCCACTCTCACCACTGCTTTTCAATATAATACTGGAAGTCCTAGCCAGAGCAATAAGACAAGAGAAAGACATCCAAGGAATCCAAATAGGAAAAGAAGAAGTCAAACTATCACTATTTGCAGATGATATGATAATATACATAGAGAACCCCAAAATCTCCACAGAAAAACTAATTCAACTCATCAATCAATTCAGTAAAGTGGCAGGATACAAAATCAACATGCAAAAGTCAGTAGCCTTCCTATACACAAACAATAAATCTGAAGAAGAAGAAATCAAAAAAACCATCCCTTTTATTATTGAAACAAAAAAAATCAAATATTTGGGAATAAATCTAACAAAAGAGGTAAAGGACCTATACAAAGAAAACTATAAAACACTGTTAAAAGAAATAGAAGAAGACACAAAGAAATGGAAAGACATCCCCTGCTCGTGGATTGGAAGAATAAACATTATTAAAATGGCCATCCTACCAAAAGCAATATACAGATTCAATGCTATTCCAATCAAAATCTCAATGGCATTCTTCAAAGAAATAGAACAATTATTGATGAAATTCATATGGAATCACCAAAAACCCCGAATAGCCAAAGCTCTACTGAAAAAAAAAGAAGGAAATGGAGGCATCACACTCCCAGACTTCAAACTATACTACAAAGCCATAATCATCAAAACTGCATGGTATTGGAACAAGAACAGACATACAGACCAATGGAATCGAATAGAAAATCCAGAAATAAACCCACAGATTTATGGTCAACTAATCTTTGACGAAGGAGCAAAGACTATGCATTGGAGCAAAGAAAGTTTGTTCAATAAATGGTGCTGGGAAAACTGGGTCGCTACATGCAAAAGAATGAAGCTTGACCACTACCTCACACCATACACAAAAATCAACTCAAAATGGATTAAAGAACTAGACATAAGACCTGAAACCATAAAATACATAGAAGGAAATATAGGCGAAACACTACGGGATTTGCACATCAAAGACATCTTTACAGACACATCACCCAAAGCAGTGATAGTGAAGGCAAAGATAAACAGCTGGGACTACATCAAATTAAAGAGCTTCTGCACAGCAAAAGAGACAATAACAAAAACAAAGAGAAACCCCACCAACTGGGAGAACATTTTTGCACCCAACACTAATGATAAAGGACTGATCACAAAAATCTGCAAAGAGCTGATGAGACTCAGCAACAACAAAGAAAATAATCCAGTCAAAAAATGGGCAGAAGAGCTAAAAAGAAACTTCTCTGAAGAGGAAATGCAAATGGCCAACAGACATATGAAAAAATGTTCAACATCACTTGCAATCAGGGAAATGCAAATCAAAACTACCATGAGATACCATCTCACACCAGTGAGAATGGCACATATTAAAAAAAACTAGCAACAACAAATGTTGGCGAGGGTGTGGAGAAAAAGGAACTCTTCTGCACTGTTGGTGGGAGTGCAAACTGGTCCAACCACTATGGAGAGCTGTGTGGAGATTTCTGGACCTACTAAACATAGAGCTTCCATATGATCCAGCAATTCCACTCCTAGGTATTTACCCAAAGGACACAGAAACATCCATTCCAAAGAGCACCTGCACCCCTATGTTTATAGCAGCACTGTTTACAATAGCTAAGCTTTGGAAACAACCCAAATGCCCAAAAATAGATGACTGGATCAAGAAGATGTGGTACATATATACCATGGAATATTACTCAGCATTCAAAAAAGATAAACACATGCAATTTGCAGCAACATGGATGGCGCTGGAAGGGATCATGCTCAGCGAAATAAGCCAAAAAGAAAAAGAAAAATACCGGATGGTCTCACTCATAGCAGGAATCTAGAAAACTTAAATAAGGGACCAGGAAAATGAATATAAGAAAGTGAAAATCAAAATCAACAAAAAACTATGAACCAGAGACACTTTTGGGGGGGTGGGGGGCGGGAGGGGAAGGATTGGGGTCAGAATGGGGCGTTTGCAATTGTATGGGGGAATATAAAAATAAAATTTATTATTTAAAAAAAAAACTCAATTTTTGGAAATGTACTGATTCCAAATGTTACTGTGAACTACAATGATGAAAATAATTATCAATAGCATATAATAACAGCTAGTTTTTTTTCCCTGAAATGTGGGGAAGAAACCAGTGTTAAAAATACCCATGTTGCCCCGAAACTGGATTCATCTGCTTCAGACCTCTTAAGAATGAAGTTCTTGTCCTAGAAGAATAACTTCCTTACATGTTGCATCTGTTTCTGCCAACAACATGACATTGCTAGAAATGCTCTTATTTTATCATTAATACCAGTGATAGATCTGTTTAATGTAGATTCCATTGACTATATGAGTTATGTTCTGAATAAAAGCTTCCACATAGTTGGAAGAAAACAGTAGCTTAAACCTGCTAGATTCCTGCTAACAAATTCCTCTTAATACCCAATGATAGTGAAAGTAAGTACCACCAAGAAATTTTTAATTACTAAAATTTAATCATCTAAGTATACTGTAAACATTTTGAGACTTCTTGAGTTTTGAAATAAACCTGGAAGAATATTGAGGTATTTTTTTTTTTTTTCAGAAAAGTTAGCTGGTATATAATTTAATAAGTAATTTAATTAAGGGCATAGAGCATGAAATGAGTTCTTTCCTGGGCTTCTCTGGTAATAAATCCATTCTTCCATGGTTGAATAGACCTATGGTCAGTTCAGAGAGAGAGTTTGTGGTGATCATGAAAAGAAAATACTGTATATTATACTTTGCATTTATTAAGAGTTGCAAGTAAAGTCAGGCATTACTCCTGGATCTCTACACAAAAATATCAGGTGCAGCTTCTGTGTTCATGTATGTATGTGTGTATATATATATATATTTTTTTTTTATGAACCACCATATATATATATAATCTCACCACCAGTTCACCTGTGCACCATCACCATAGTCCCATGTGCTCTTCCCACCCCTGTCTCGATCCCTCTCCCTCCTCGTCCCCTACATAATGTGTCTGGTCTATGGTTGCCTGTTCATTTTGATTTTTACTTTATTATAGCTTGTTTGAACCTTTTCTTTTTACTCCACCAGCTGTGTGTCTCCCCCTGTGGCTGTGATCAGAATCATTTAAAAAGTCCAGAAAACCGGATTCTGTGTCTAGACCACCTGACTCAGTAGATTTTCAGTAAGGTTAAGGAAAGTGTCTTTAAATTAAACAACACAAAACAGAAAAACTCCTCAAGTCACTTTGCTGCTTACCCAGATGGAGAATGAGCAGGTCATACGTGGAAGTCACTGAAAAGAGAAAGCATGAGACATGAGGCTGGTCCTCATGCCGTTTACTCTCTGAAGCAGCTGCTTGGAGTTCATTCTTTACAACTGGTAAAATATTTGTTTTTCTAGATGAAAAGATCCTTTTTGCTCATGAAGTCTCCTCTTACATGCTGGTAGTTTTATAAAGTCTATTGTATGAGGTTCTTCTATACCAGGAAAACAAGAGCAAAGAACTGGCAGATTGATTGATTCAATCTGATTGATTGATGAATTGATTCAATTCAACCCATTTCAGAACAAATTATCAAAGATGTGAAACAAGCAGAAGGGATTAATGGGTGTGTGTTCAGTGGCGTGCTAGGACCTATCTGGCAGACCCTGTAGGAATTATCTGAGTCTATAAAGATCTGCTTTTTTAAAATTCTTTTTCTGGACTATTTTACAGCTTTGTTGAGGTTGAAGTTAATTTGTAAAAAACTGAGAGTAATGCAAATGATTCTTTTCCATAAAATGCAAAAATTGTCCATTTTGCCCAGTAGGAATACACCTTATTTCTGTCTTGGAGCAAAGTCACTCCCAAATATTGCATTACCATGTAGGAGATCCACTAGTTTTGCACTATTAGCAAGTTCATTTTATTAATTAGCCTATGTGTTGTCTATGCACAAATCTGTTCCCCTTCAATCCATTTTAAGATCTTACAGACGTCCTTATTAATTCATTACATTAAAATTTTAGCATGTACAACTTTATATTTGAACAATAGTTGTGATTTTACCCTTTTGAAATTGATGTTCTGGATTTAGATTTGCCTTTGGAATGGATTTGCCATCAGGGGATTGTTCTATACCTGCTGCTCCTTCAAGCAATAGTTCAATTCATTTCTCACTCATTACTCTTTGCCACTGAGCCTGGAGATAAGATACATGTTCTTGCCCAATACTGCTTCTTTCAGAAGCTTAGATGATATATTGGTGGTTTCTTCTCTGAAACCCCTGTCCTGAATGAGTAGACTTGTTGTGCAAATAGTCCTCATATTTGGGGTTTTTTTTCTGTAATTGTGTTCATGTGTAGCCACTGCATTAGTCTTTTTTGTTTCTTACGTCTCCAACATAGGTACTAGCCACCTGGCCAAACTTAGGTTCCCCGAAGAAACCTCGCATTTCTTGACCTCAGATGACTGGCCTGGAGGTGACCTCAAAGATAGGTGAGGTCTGAGTGATATCAAACCTTTGATATCAAACCTTTGAGAAACAGAAAATTCACGAAATCTAATCTAACCCAACTTTTTCTGAAATTCTATTCTTGCTGATTTGTAGACAAAAAGTACTGATGACATCATACTCACTCTTATGTCTTTGGCCAAGCTATGGTCATAAACCCCATTGAATTCACCAGAGAAACATTCCTTGCTACCACAGCAACAAACAAAATATGTCAAAGTTAGATATAAATTATATTTATTTCTTAGACCTGTTGTGTGGAGACATGATTTAGTTCTTGAGACAATTTGCAGATAGCTTGTGTTGCTTTCCAGATGACCAGAGTTAACTTTCTTAAACCAAATGGTCATCTCAGCAAATAGATTAATTTGTGCTTACTGCTCAACTTTTATTTGGCGCCTTTTCTATTTTTTTTAAATTTGGAATGAGCCAAATAAAAGTTGCCTAAAAATTTCTGGCTTTGCAAAGGCCCTGAATTTCTGCTACTACACTAAAATTATGGTAACTTCAACACGATTGACATGCTATTTATTCTTCAGGAATATACTAGTAGGGGTTTGCACATGTTGAAAAATTCCTTATATGATCAATTGAAAAAAATGAAGAAATGATGATGAGAACATTGTGGGAGGAAGGTCCTGAATGAGTAGACTTGTTGTGCAAATAGTCCTCATATTTGGTTTTTTTTTTCTGTAATTGTGTTCACGTGCAGCCACTGCATTACTCTTTTTTGTTTCTTACGTCGCCAACATAGGTACTAGCCACCTGGCCAAACTTAGGTTTCCCGAAGAAACCTCCCATTTCTTGACCTCAGATGACTGGCCTGGAGGTGACCTCAAAGATAGGTGAGGTCTGAGTGACCATGAGCCACTGTTCTTGTGTGCTGTCAAGGGCTCCTCCTTACTCATGCTCACTCCTGCAGTCTGGATTACAGACCCAGGCACAGTTCTCTTTCTGACGACAGTAGACCCCAGGGTGCCTTCTGCAGGAAAAGGACTGTCTTGATGGCCTCTTTACCCTTCTTCCCAGAAAGTGGCAGCCTGTAGAGATGTTGGAAAAACTCCCTATTATCCCGTTTACAATGAGTTGGAGATACCCAGTGTTAGAGTCTCCAGCTCCACTAATGTGTTTGTCTAACTGATTGTCTTGCCCCTAACAAAATAGTTAATTTTTCACTCGGAGACCATATGACAGAGTTGGTGAATAGGATGGTGTTAAAAGAGGAATAGAATGTTTGGGGACAGAAGACCTAATCAGAATAGCAGCTTACTCTTTTTATAGTCTTTTTTTTTTTTTTTTTTTTGCAGTTTGGAAATGTTCATTGTTGTCTAATGGTTTTACCTGTTACTACCAGGCAGGGGAGTCTGGGCATGAGAGACAGAGAGAAAGGCTGGATTAGACTATATATGGGGGAAAATGAGATGTTAGGATAAGACTCACAAATGATAAAGAACAACAGACTGGAATAACAAGTGGGGCCTCCAGATGTCTGCAAATGTAAAATAAGATGTGTTAGGAAGGAGCTAAATTAAGCAAGGATTTGAGGCTTACAGACTAATCCTGATACTTGGAATAGCACATGGAGGCTTCAAGGTATCAGGGTGGGGAATGAGCAGATTGATGACTTGTAGGTTATTATACTCTTTTCCTCTCAGTGCTGAAAATGATAATTAGATTCTGCCTGTGACTAGGGAGAAAGGCTGGTGCGGATGATAGGGAAATAGAGTAGCTGGAAGAGCAAGGCTTTGGACACCAGTCTTAGTGGTTGGAAATAGATCACCACACTGCAAAACTGGTCCTCCTCTCAATCCCATTGTCTCATAGGCTAACAGCATAAATTTATGAGGATTCAAATAGCTATATATCTTATCGTGAGTTAATAGCAAACTTGGTTTCATATCACTGGTTTTATGCACAGTTCAAAGATGTCTATTCTGTATACTAAAAACCATTAAGGCTCTTCCCCAACTTGAAGGAATTGCAAGCTTGATCTTGAAACCTTGATCAGAGAATCTTTTGCTAATTCTGTCAAGTCATTCCATGCTATTGAATCCTATTCCAGGCATTTCTAATTATCTTAATAGGAATCATACACATTTTTACAGATTTTTTTGCTCAAATTTGGGAGTTGTAATGAAATCAAACAATAAAGCTTTCAGTAACTCCAAAACATTGAAGACTCGATTTAATTTATATTTAAAAAGATAAAATAGAATGTCATCATGCTCTTAGAACTATTAATAGTTCTTTATTGAGTGTTAATTTGCAGTTTAATAAGCTCAAGTGTCAGCCTATATCCTGATTGAGAGTACTAAAGATAAAAGATATTTCACTGAAATGTTGAAAGTCTTAAGGTAGCCTCATTTTCTTGGCTGCAGCTGTGGTTTTTGTGTACAAAGGATATAAAGTGTAGTGTTATTCCTAAGTTTAAGTTGTTTGTAATCAGATTTAGCAAAATGTTTTAAGGCCAATGAGAAAACTACCTGAAAATACTTCCCAAATTAACTAGAGCTAATTTCATTATTCAAAAATCTCTTTCAATTAGTTTTCAAACTAGTTTCAGACTAGATATGATTAGTGTTTCCCTAATGCAAAGATAAAGGAAAGTGATGTGTTAATCAAGAATGTTAATGAGGTTGCTAATATAAATTTCCTTTATTTAACAAAGGAGTCAGCACCTCATTACCACTGATACTCTCCTATTTCTTTCTCTATTGAGGAAAGTGTAAAAATCAGCTAATTGATCATTCAACAATCAATTTTCCCTTTCATCTTTGCCTCCTTAGCATGCCTTCTTCCACTTGGTATAATTTTCATGGTATAATTGAGCTAATGGATCAGGGTCTTATGGGATGAGATTCATGAGCAAATTAAGTTAAAAAAAGATGCTTGGATGTAAGTAGGGAAATTTGAAGATGGCATGATAATTAGATGATATTTTCTAATAGTAACAAATTATTGCTGACTTTGTGAAATTTGCTACCAGTTTGTGGTTTTGTGAGCAAATATGTCTTTATATTTTAGAGATGCATACTGATGGATATAGTGAGAAAATTCTGGGATGTCTGGAATTTGCTTTAAAATAACTTACCAAAGGATAAAAAAATAAGATGAAGTCAGTGTTAATAATTGCTAAATCTAGTGGATGTTTATTTTACAAATCTCTCTATGTCTTTATGCATGTCTGAAATTTTTCATAATACAAAGAAAAGCAAAAGCAAATTCAGAACTAGGTCTTCTGACAGCAGGTCTACACACTAACTTACCTTCTGATTCTCAGACTCGCCAATGCTAAAACAGACAGAAAAGCCCCTGACAGCGAGGATGAAGGTATATAATTGCCATGAAAGAACTGCTGAAAAAAAGTAGAAAATGACAGAGGTACATATTTTAATAACTTAAACCTAATCTTCTAACTTTGCCATTTTTTATAAGAAGCAAACTGAAAAAAATTGTAGTAGATGCTAAAGAGATTCACTAAGAGGATGAGCCTCCGGATGTTTGTCATATGAGAACGGCCAAAGGCACTGGGAGATTTAGTCTAATTAGAGGAGGAAGATTTGTGCCAGGGGTGGGGGAGTTGAGGCTTTTAGTTGTTTTTGCATATTTGAAGAGCTGTGGTTAGAATCAGTGTTGTTTTGGATGGCAGAATGGAGACAGTTGCTGGGAGTGAAGCAGAATGCGCTATGAGAATTTTCTCTTAATACAATTTAATTCTCTTTTGAGTGAAGACTTTTTGTGCTTGAAGGTCTCTGCTGAAGCTAGTGACCCATGATGGAGCCCGAGGGGGTGTCTTCCTCTTCGCTGGGAGATTGCGTTGAGCCCCAGAAACCATCCAGTTGTCTGGTGTCACTGACCTCTGTTGCTCCATATCTTTCTTTTCGCATTTTACCCAATCATTGCTCTCCCTCAACAATTGTGTCTTCTCCCTTGTGTCTCCTGATTCCTCTCTACTTGAATCTACTTGAATTTTTAGTTGACATCTCTGCTTTTTTTTTTTTAAAGATTTATTTATTTATGCATACAAGACCTGGGGTACAGGCCAGACCGTGTGGGAGGTGAGAGGATTCACCAGAGACAGAGTGGGGAACAGAACAGGCAGACTGACTGAAATACACTGCTGAGGGGAGTAGCTGGCAAGGGCTAGACAGGAGAGGTCTGCTGTGCCATGTGGGTAGCTCCCTGGCTGGCCGGGGATCAAACTCGTGCTGCAGTGGCTGGGACAGCTTCATAGGTTGCGTTTTAACCCCTCGCGCCACCAGGGAGGCCCAACATCTCTGCTTTTTCAGCTATTCAATGGTATTTATTCAATTCTACTCTCACGTTTCCTCATTTAGTCATTAAAGATCTCTACCGACATGCTTCTTTCTTTTCCTCAGAATTTATTGCTGATTTCTCATGCTTTGTACAGATTAGGAAAATGATGTAAAATTAACTACTGAGTATTTTTTACATGTCAGGCAATATTTTGGGTACTGGAGACATAGCACTGAATAAAATAAGGAAAAGATCCTTGCTTTTGTGGCGTTGACATTCTAATGGAAGGAGACCAAAAACAAATGATTGTATTTATTCACTAGTGACAAGTGCTGAGGGAGATAGGTAAGAAGGGAGTGTGGCATACCGGGAGAGGTAGGATGGACAGGGAAGGTCTTTCTGGTTCGATGACATCTGAGCAACCATCTGAAGGTTGGTTGAGAACAAACAGTATAAACAGCTGAGGAAAGAATATTTCATTGTAGGAGACAGTGATGGCAAAGTCTGAGTAGGAACGTGCTTTGCTTGTTCTATAGTAGAATTCCAAGGGCGCCATTATGACCGGAATGAGTTTGAGCAAAGGAGAGCTTAGAAATGATGTCAGAGAAGTTGTGTGTGTGTGTGTGTAGTGGTGTGTGTGTGTGTGTGTGTGGGGTATGGTGTGTGAGTGTGTGGGGTGTGTGTGTGTAGGGTATATTTGGGTGGCAAGAGCATAGGATGCTGGATAAAGTCTTTCGTTTACCTCTCCAGTGACATGTGAGGGAGGGCTTCTAGCTCAGATGTGCCATAATCCAAATGTCTTCTTAAAAAATGAATATAGTACTGGTTTATTACATCGTGCAACTATATGGTGTGCAGTTTCAGAACTCGACCTCTCTAGGTACTGCTTGGTAATCACCACCCCGGATAGTTTCCATTCACAGCCACTCTGCTGACTTCGCTGTTTTACTGACCCCTCGCCCCCTCCCCTCTGATAACCACCATTCACAGAATCTAAGAGTATGTTATATTTTGTTTGTTCATTTCCTTTGTTTATCTTCCACATCTGAGTGAAATCACAGGATATGTCTTTCTCTGTCCTACTTATTTCACTTAGCATAATTCCCTGAAGATCCATCCATGTTGCCACAAATGGCAGGATTTCATCTTTTTTCCAAATTACTTGTTAAATATTTTCTTTTACTCAGGATATACTGCTTTTGGAAGTTAACTTTTGTTAAAAAAAAAAACCCCTTAGAGTATGAAGCTGAGAAGGTAAATATATATATATATCATCTTTTGTTTATTCAATTAAATACTTTAGAGCACCAAGTGTGGGTGAGACCTAGAGTCCAAACCCGGGAGAAAAGATGTCCAGGCTTCGTCTCTGCTGTTGAGACCACCGTGCAGAGCCTTGTCTTCCCAGCTCTGTGATTTCTGAAGCAGACAGTGAACAGAACAAGGATAACAACAAACATCTGCTTAATATTATGAAGAATATCAAGACATACAGGAACCCTGCCTCAAGGAATTTATAATCGTTCATAGGAGGCAAGGAAAGACATACAAGTTAATTTTTAAATGACAGAGCAATAGCTCTGATATAAAATAGAGGAAGTTTATCTCTCCTGGGAAAAGTTAGCCTTAGAAAGACTGTTGCTGTGTTGACTTGTCCTTCGTTTAAAATTATACCATCCGTCAGTGACAGAGGCTTCTCTGTCAGCTTTGCTTTGTCTCTGCAGTTGTGGTGATTGAGACTTTGTGGATTTCTCATCCCATCATTTTACACCATTTCTTTTCAGGATTGTTATTCACGTGTGCTGAGAGTGTGTCCAGTGCCTAAGGCGCTGACCTGAGAGTAAGTGATGGATCACAGACCATGTCTTACGGTACAGGTGGTGGTGTATTGTAAGGTCAGACTCATCTTTCTGCATATTTTTTACTTTCCCCAAAATGATTTATTTTAAACAGTATTTGGGTCATGGAAAAAACAAGTCAAAAAACAAACCAAAAACCAAGGAAACAAAAAGAATACATTCCCATGGAAACAAGCAAAGTTGCTTCTTATTCTGGCCAATGAGATGGTGCCACCTAGTGGATATTTTGCAGATGACTGAGCTAAGAGAGAAAAGTAGAGGTGGCAGGAAGATCTAGACAGAAAATGCTGAAATAGAAAGCAAAGAAAGAGGGGATGTAAGATTTAGGGTGTGTTTCCATGACAGTCTCTAGCGCACTTAGTTGCTCTTCAGTGGCGTATTACACTGAAATGCGAACTCCATCATTTTTCCTATTCACTGCTGTATCCCTAGAACCTAGAATATGCCTGCCACAAAGAACTCAGCTAATATTCATTACATGAATTAATAGTGAACACTGACTTCTGATTTTTAAAATTAAAAATATTGGCCTCCCTGGTGGTGCAAGGGGTTAAGACGCAACCCATGAGGCTGTCTGCAGCCACTGCAGCACGAGTTCAATCCCCAGCCAGCCAGGGAGCTACCCACATGGTACGGCAGACCTCTCCTGACTCACCCGCTGCTCCCCTCAGCAGTGTATTTCAGTCAATCTGCCTGTTCTGTTCCCCACTCTGTCTCTGGTGAGTCCTTTCACACACACCCCTACCCCGCATCTCTGGCCTGTGCCCCAGCTCTTGTATGCATAAATAAATCTTTTAAAAAATAAAATTAAATTAAAAATATTATCTTTATTTTTCATTGTGCTGGGGAATTTTCATAGTTCATATGTGAAAAGAAATTTGTCAGTTTTTATACTTTATAGTTTTATATCCTAACTCCATGGTAAAGTTAATTTGGTGATTTTTGGTGGAAATTGAAACAAATGTTTTCTTAAAACTAAAATAAGATTTGTAGAAACTTTGTCATGGCTAGTTTGTTAAATTTGCTTGGGAGATAGTAGGCATATTAACCAACTGAAATTCAGATGAGACTATGAATTTCAGAAAACACAATAAAAATATATAATATCAGGGAGAAAGTCATTCTTGAGAATTAAAAATTTATTCTTAAATTGGATATTCAAAAACTATACAAAGAGAATGCTAGGATTTTCTATTCCTCTAATGCTTGGATGACAGAGTGTGGGACTAAAAAAATCCTAGATATTGATTCCTTTCTATTCCCCAGAGAGTGTTTAAATGATATTCCTTATTTCAGCTTAGTCAACTTCTTGTTATTTTTTATAATAACTTTATATTTGCTTGTAAATTATCTGTGTATTGGTTGATAGTTTTATCGCATTGTAACTGTCTGCCACATCATCTTGTGATTCTGGTGCCTTAGTAATTTACCTCAGTCATATTTAGGTAGGCAGGGGATACACACTTATCTCACCTGATCAAATATTATTTGCATCGTACCCAGGCCTATTTTTACCTAATTTATTTTGCCCTTAAGCAAATGATAAAGAAAAACTAGATACATACTCTTTTAACACGTCATTCTTAAGTATTCCTTTGAACTTACAACTATGCTTGGGACTATAGAAATCACCTAAAATATGCTTGGAGAACTCGTGAGACATATACTTCCTAGGGACACATCAAGACAAGGAGTTAGTGACATTTAAAGATTTGGCTCCATCTGAGCACACACAGGGAAGATCTAATTAGTTTAAAAAAATTACTGACACTTTGAGTATTTGATTTTAATGAGAAGCAACATCATTAGCATTTTTTAGACTCGTTCAAATGCCCGAGGCATTGTACAGAAAATGAGAATAACCATTAATAGCATGTGCTGGGGTTTTGACTGCCTGACATATGCTCGGCTGAGTAACTGTTGTAGGACTCAGTTAGCATAACAGCCTCTGACCCATGACTCCAATGCCAGCCCAGGATTTACATTGCAAATAAAGGAACCCAATAGGAATGAATCTACTGGAAAATCTTTGAACTGTTTTTTGGTTTAGTTTTTGTATGGAAATGCAGTGTTTTTTAGTTCAGACAGCTTGAGGAAGATGGGTGTGTCCCGCCAAAACTTGTGTCTGCTGGTCATGGAGGGCTTCTGTCAGGGCATGTGGCTTAGCTGTGCTCTGGAACCTAGACTTTAAATCCTGAGTTCCTCTAAGAACTTAAATTCAGTGGCAGAAAGGGACAGATATTTTCACCCACTCCTACTGTTACTGATAAGATTTTGGTATTTTTTTTTTATTTTTTAAATATTTTAAATTTTTTTAAATTTAAAAATTTTTAAAATTATTTTATTTTATTTTTATAAGATTTTAGTTATTTTGAAGGTGGGGAAGACATATGGAAAACTTGTTCGAAGAGTCTGGCTTCTTTGTACAGAAGTTACTAAGTGCATCTTTAAGAAATTTATAGTGTTCATTTATATACTACTCTAGCAGAAGAATGATCTATATGGGGAAATATTCATGTTATTCTGTTGAGTGAAAAAGCATACTAAAAAAATCATGAACTCAATGAACTTACTTTGGTTTAAAAGAAAAATATATGTGTCAGCGAGTCACAGAAAACTTCCTTTGTTTTAAAAGTGAGGATAAATAATAGGACCTATTTCTTAGGGTTGTTATCAGATTATATAAAATAAGACTTGTAAAATGCTGAGAACAGTGTCTGGCATAAATGGTAGTGGCATTGTTGCTATATGTAGTGTTTCATAGATGACTTATTTTTTCTTGTTTGCTTTATTTTCCTTATTTGCTATAGTCAACATATTAATTTTATGCTTGAATGGTTCTAAAAATATATTATCAATATATAGGATATTTTTAGTTCCCAAACTCTGTCACCGAGCATTAGAAGGATAGAGAGTCCTATCATTCACTTTTGCAGTATCCACCTATATTGCAATTAATGAATTATCTTTGAGGATTGTCTTCTCCAGTAGGTTGAATTCCCCTGGGTGGGGGCTGTGCTGGTCTCTGGCTGATTTTAGTTTTCTTTGTGTCTAGTGCTTTTCCTGTTCCTCATCGGTGCTCAGTTAATATTTGTTAAATGAATGAAAGTGAATGAAAGGTTCAAAGCAACTGATAGCCCGTATTTTGTGGTTAAATGTTATGTCACTCGATCGGATTATCTCCATTTTAGGTTTGAAGACACTGAGCAGACTCACAGCAAGCAAGTAATGGGGTCAGGATTTGAACCTAGGTGATTTTATTAAAGCTTACTGCCTCCCATGAGAAAAATGAGGAAAAATGATCAAGGAGTTATTACAGAGAGAATGACACCAATAATATAAGGCATTTATTTTTATTTTATTTTTAGATTTATTTATTTATGCATACAAGAGCTGGGGTACAGGCCCGAGTTGTGGGGGATGAGGGTTTTCACCAGAGACAGAGTGGGGAGCAGAACAGGCAGATTGACTGAAATACACTGCTGAGGGGAGCAGCGAGCGAGTCAGGAGAGGTCTGCTGTGCCATGTGGGTAGCTCCCTGGCTGGGGATTGAACTCGTGCTGCGGAATCTGCAGTTTGCTTCATAGTGCGGTGCCTAACCCCTTGCGCCACCTGGGAGGCCCTAGGGCATTTTAAATGCTAGCTAGCATGCCTTACGAATGAGTTTGTATACATGCGCACACCAAAGGCTTTCCTTATAATTTCCTCTGCGTCATTTGTTACTTATATCATTTTGCTTATCTCTTTATAGTCCATCCTATTCTAAAATAAAATTAAGAAAATAATTGTCTTCATTAATTACTTAAGCCGTATCATTGGGAGAGGGGTGTTTTTTTAAACTAATGGTGATCTAAAGTTTTAGCAGCAAGACAAATTGCTAACTTGAATGCAGTTTTACTTTCCCAACATATAAATGCTTAAAGCTGGCAAACATTTTTTTCCAGCTCTTAATCTTTCTGCTTTCTCTAGGCAACTGTGAACGGGGCATAATGAACCCCTAACACTGACAACAGATTTAAGCAAGAAGCTGGGACTTCTGCTGCTGGCTCATTCTTCTTATCCTACATCAGAGGTGCTGAGCTCTCAAATATTAAGACTGGAAAGTGTGTATTCTCTGTGAGATCCTTCATAATCTTCTGAAAGTTTCCTTTCTCTGCCTTCCTACTTTTTAGCTTCCTTTCTATCCTGTCACTTGCAAACATAGACAACCTCAATTAATAATTTAATGATTCAACAATTGCTGAAAAAATATCAGACATGTTGGGAGAACCAGCCCTCCGTCATTCTTTCTTCTTTCCGTTTCTTTCTCTGGTGGCCATTATCCTGGTCAACATGCCCTTGACAGGAAGTCATACGATTTGATGTCAGTCCGGGATTTGACTTCTCTAGAATTCTGTTTCCTCATCTTCCTCATAATGGCATTAGAAATCTAAGGACCGTCTAGCTAGGAACCCTTTTAATTTCACTGTATATCAGCGATGTGTGAGTGTACGAAGATGATAATTTCAGGGATAACGACGTCTCAGCATCATAATAGTAAAATGGAGCCAAATTTTTTTTTATACATTAATTTTCTTTACTTTTTTTGGTGTAAACATTTGGGGGATGGGGTAAGGGTTATGGAAAGAGGAGATAACTGTGATAGAATATAATTTACTTTCTGGCATTCTTGGGTCACAATTTTTAATTTGGAAGGCAGAATTGGTATTCGGTAATAAGCTTTATGAACTCAAACCTAATTTGGATGACAGATGTAATTTACATGACTCAGATGATTTTATCTGGAATGAAATTGGGTTTTGGTGGCCCTTGATTAGAGTAGCCTGGAGTATATTTTGCAGAATTTTCAGTCCACTGAATTAATATTTTTTATTTAGCAAGAACTGGAAAATATATATGTAAGGGTCATGTATATAGAAACCTTTCATCCATGAGGCCCTCTTCCCTTTGTAGACAAGTTATTATTCTGGAAGGGCTTGGTTTGCTTCTCTTTGTTATGATGTTTCCCTAATTGACAGGAAATGACATATTGCATTTCCTGCACTATTTGTTCACCAGCTCTTATCCACAGACCATTATATATATATTTTAATTTTTAGTTAATAAACTGAGGAAATTATTTTTGCAGTTGACAGATGTCCCAAACATAGTGAGTATTTTCTTTAGGGTGGTAAAACCATCCACTGAAATGGAATTTTTCAAAAGATGCAAATGCTCTACTTCTTTGTCTAAGGATAATTAAAATCATTATTGATAATGACTGTATGTCAATAATGTTAACTCTAGGAGCCCAGAGCCTTAAAACCCCTTTCTTTTTCTGTCCATCTCCTTTCCCATTGGTTGGGTCTTCCGAGTGCACAGATTCCTGAGATTGCAATAGCAGAGTAGTTGCTTGTACGAGGGGATTATTAGTAATTCCAAAGTTACGGCTTAGAATAGGCAAAGGACTGGTTTTCTGTGTGTGTGTGTTGTTTTGTTTTGTTTTATTTTGTTTTTGCAGTGAAAGGAGCAGAGGCAGATAGGATGGACTAGAAATATGGCTTGTAACTGGAGCTTTGGTGGGGGTGAGTGAAGTGCATGCACACGCACACATTGAGGTGTGGAGTTATGTTCCCTAAACCACAGTTTGTGCAAATGATTAGCAAACTGATAAAATTTGGAAAACAAACACAGCTTCTAGAGGGAGGGAGTGAAGTGACACAGCCATCAGTAGGCTGGTGGAGCTCCTCCCCTTTGCCTTTCCTTTGAAGAAGATGGGGCTTCATTCTGGTTTCTCTCTCCTCCTCAGGACTGATTCCTTTTTAGGAAAACATACTTATTGAAAAAGGCAATGCCATAGTGAGAGCTAACATCCTCCGACCAAGGGTACGAGAGCCAAGATTTTTTTTTTAAAGATTTATCCATCCATTTATATAAGCACTGGGCACAGTCAGAAGCGCGGGAGGGTGAGAGAATTCACCAGAGCCAGAGTGGGGAGCAGAGCAGGCAGACTGACTGAAATACACTATTGTGGGGAGCAGCGGGCGGCAGGAGAGGTCTGTGCGCCATGCGGGACCCTCCTCCGGTGGCCGGGAAGCAGCCGGGGATCGAACCGGCGCTGCAGAGGCTGCGAGCAGCTTCGCAACCCAGCGCTCAGCTGTTGCGCCACTGGGGAGGCCCAATAGCAAGATTTTGTGTAGGCTTTTACATAATATCTAATCATCTGAGTATCAGTCAGAATGGGTAGGTTATACTGCAGTAACAAACAGCCCTCAGCCATAGTAACTTAAAACCACAAAGGCTTATCTCTTTCTTGGATTGCAGGTGCATCTTGACTTGGTGGTGGTGAGGGGGTATCTGTTCCATGTGAGCCTCACTCGGGCCTCCGCTGGGCATAGTTTCCACTGTTAGGAATACAGCTGTCTGTCATGGCACTGGGAAGTAATGTGGGGGATGGGTCCTGGCTGTGAAAGTTTTCTCCTGGGAAGAGAGAGTTGCAACTTCTACCCCTGCTTCCTGGACCCAAGAAAGTTCAGGAAAGGGTAGTCCCCACCTGTACCCAGAAGGAGAGCCAAAAATGTTGCTGAACTGCACCCATCTCAATCCAAAAGAACAAATAGTATTTCCACTTACTTTTTAGTATCAAGATCTTAAAAAGTGATAAATCACTTAAGGACCAATGAGCATAGTGACTTATCACAGAAATTCATTTCATAAATCCTAGGTCAGGGCTAGCATTTCTGATTTGTAACCACATAGCAGTCCCTCCAAGAGGTAGACCTGAGAAAGATTCATGAGCATCAGGGTGGGGAGGCCTGATTTAAAAAAAAACTGAGCTTTTATTTTCTGAAAATATCTAAGCATTGCTAATTATCATTAAGGAAAGGTTTATATTCTTTGTTAAGGGGTAAAATAATTCAACATGAGCACACTCTCAAGTACAGTGCCCCTCGTCCCCCCAGAGTTCTGTTCAGTAGTCTCTAGTTTGAGAAAGGTAAGGTTACCCTAAGTGCCTATGGTAGTATAAAGCCCATTTTACAGAGCGCCCTGGCTCCAGGAGGTCAAGTTAACTTTCCCAAGTCACAGCCCAGAAGCAGTTGAGGCCTGCATGACCTCAGCGCGCAAGAGTGCATCCATGTACCCCATAACTTATAGGAGAACTGGGCCACTGGGGTCCCTGATGCCTGGGCCCCGGGGTGGTTCAGGAGACTGAGTGGGGAGAGCTGGTGCAGCTGGCTCCCTGGGCCCAGGAGAAGCATGACTAGTCTGGTCAATCTGCAGATATCTTGCTCATAATCTTCACACGAAAAGGAAATGTTTTAAAATTAGTGGTTGTCTGGACTTTTATTACAGAAACCAGTTTTGGTGGTTGTTTTTCCTGGGCCTGAGAGAGAGGCTTGGTTGGAGGCTGGAGGGAAAGTGCTGAAGGGAGCCCTTTGCTGGTAGAGCAGGCCCCCCGATGTGGGTGGGGAGGGGGTGCTGGGCCGGGCCTGAATGTCCTGAGTGTGGGGTAAGAGAGGAGACTAAGGGATGCTGTAGCCCCCAACCCTCTCCTAACCCCCTGCCCAACCTGCTGCGAAAGTCAGAACATGGAGTAAGTGGCAGGGGCTGTGAGGAGTCTTGTAAATTGAACTCTGCCTATAATTTGATTAAGGCACAGACAGCTAATGGGCCTTTAAAGGAGCGCTTAAATCACTTTACTGAGTGAGGAAGATGGCACTTGGGGAGAATTAAAAGGCAAATAGGGTGAAATTCTCAGTCGACTAGAAGCAGTTCCCTCTGTTCACTGTTTCTCATATATAAGTAAATGGGCTCTATATGGCAAACCAGGAACACATTCAGAACAACTAATTTTAGAATATGTAACTGAAAAAGCTACTTTTTCTTAAAATGGGATATTAAACAACATAGTGCCAGGCAATATGCCAATTATTTACACAGATTGTCTTTCTTATTGACTCCTCAAAACGACCCTAAGAGATTGGTATTGTTATTTTGTTTTATGGGCAAGCAGACCAAAGTCTGAAAGATTAAACAATCTCCCCAAAGTTATATGGCTGGAGAGTGAGGTGCTCAGCTTCAAGTATCTACTTTTCTTTGAAATATGCTGGGGTGGACTTCCCTGGTAGCACAGCAGGTTCAGCACGGCGCTGTGAAGCTGTCTGCAGCCTCTGCAGTGCGGGTTCGATTCCTGGCTGGCCAGGGAGATACCCACATGGCACGGCAGACCTCTCCTGTCTTGCCTGCTGCTCCCCTCAGCAGTGTTTTCAGTTCGTTTTCCTGCTCTGCACTCCGCTTTGTCTCTGGTGAATTCTCTCACCCTCCTGCGCCTCTGGCCTGTACCCCAGTTCTTTTTTTTTTTTAAAGATTTATTTATTTATGCAAGCACTGGGTACAGTCAGAAGTGTGGGAGGGCGAGAGAATTCACCAGAGCCAGAGCAGGGAACAGAGCAGGCAGAAGGACCAAAGTACACTGCTGAGGGGAGCAGCGGGCGGCAGGAGAGGTCTGCGTGGGCCATGTGGGACCCTCGCCAGCAGCAGGGGATCTAACTGGCGCTGCAGAGGCTGCGGGCAACTTTGCAGCCCAGCGCTCGACCGCTGTGCCTCCAGGGGAGGCCCTGTACCCCAGTTTTTGTATCAGTAAATAAATCTTAAAATAAGAGAAATATGCTGGGGTTTATCTTCAGTGAGCCACTTCCTTCAAGTTGGAGATTTGTACCTTGTCTTACAGTCTCTAATGAAGCTCCTCTTTCCAGACATCCCTTTCCCAACTAATGCCGATCTGAAACTGATGCAAACAACAAAGCATCAGTATCCTTGTCTCACAAATGGGCGTTGCATGCTTCTTAAGTCTATTTTATCTTTCTGTGATCACCCGCGGCCCTTTGGGAGTAGACCCCATGGCTGAGCAGTTATTTAACCTCTATTATTCTCAGTGTGGTGAGCTTCAATTACTGGCTGACTTTGTGAAGTGTACTTACTATATAGTTAGGCATTTTCTGAAGCTCATTAAGTTGTGGCATATGTCCAAAACTTTTATGAAAATTTTTGCTTTGGGATTTTGCTTTCAAATAAAGGGCTTATAGTTTGTTTTGAGTTATGCCAAAGTGGATGAGAATTATTTCATTATATTTTCATGACCTTAGAATATGGGAAAGAGGACCATGCTAGCATCTGGAACAAGGCTGCAGAGAATGGGTGCCCGAAATGCGCACAATCGAAATTGATCATTTTGTTATTTCCAGATAGATTTCCATATGTTTAACATAGGTGTTAAACTGACAACGTCCTAAATGTTCATTTATGGAATGAAGTAAAAATAAGTAGTACAGTTCGAAGTCATTGGCCAGAGACTTTTGGAAGTCCTGGAAAAGCTGAGGGGGAGTTTGTGGACTCAGGTTCATACCCTGACTGTTTCACACATAGTTCTGTCACCTGTAGCGATTTTGATAGTCATTTTGGGACTTGCTATTAAACATTTATTCCATGGAATTTATAGTAGCTGATTTGAAAGATTGATTCTCCTAAAATTTTGTTCAAAGAAATGGTTTTCAATATGAATCTATAGGTTTCTCTTATATATTCATTGACTACGATATATGATCTTGTACTCCTGTGGTAGTGATGGATCTGTTGGTTATTTTGAGAACATACATACTGATAACCTATTGTCTCAGTTTGGGGCTTCAGCTGAAAATCTGAGGAAAAACAAACAGTTTCATTCTGCTTTTTTTCTTTCCAAATGCAATAATCAAATGTATTAGAATGTTCTTTCTAAATGGCATTGGTTTATCATAACCACCTGAAACAAAAATAGATTAGTTTCTATGTCTATATCACACACACACATTTAAAATTTAAGATTAAAATGCAGGATAAAGGACTAGAAAAAAGACATTTTATCCTGGCCCAGGAAATTTCCTTCAAAAGTCAGTGCCCAAAGCTAAAAAAACATAAAGGAAAAGAATGCTCAACTGGGCTTTGTAAAAATTTAAAACTTATACATGGCATGCACTGTTAACTGTTAAAAGGCAAATTACACAACAGAGAAATAGTTTGCAAGGAGGATTTGTATTCTCAATATATAATCAGATATCATCAAGACAGATATAAATGATAGAAAAATTAACAAAAGATAGAGGTAGGCAGCTCAAGGAAAAAGAAATGCAATCCATCTATAAACACAACTGTGACTACATCTTCAAGCTCACAAAGAACTTGCTGTTTGGTCTGCTTTAAATGCCTCCCCCTTTCCTCACAAATTTTACAAGCCTGGTTTAAAAGATAAATTGAGGCATGTAATGAACCAAAGTTGCTACAAACAATAAAAAAATAACCTGAGTCATGTTAAAATTTTTAAGAGTATATTTGAGCAAAAATCGATTCAAACCGGGCCAGTATCCCAACTAGCAGCTAGAAAGGAGCTCCAAGATACTGAAAGATGAAGAACTTTCCAAGCCTGAAGGGAAAGAGAACAAAAGTGTGAGTGGGCCATTTCAAGAGTGCTTTGGCGGTGGGAGAACTGTCCGCCAGGCAGATGACTGAGCTGTCTCCGATCAGGCAGTTTCTGATGGACTGGAATAAGAGACCTGCAACTGTAAGTTCGGTTTGGTGATGGGGTGGCTTAGCAGAAGTTGTTATAGGGCAGCCCCAATATTGAACGGGTTGCCTGGCTGTGGGTCCTCACCCGCGCGCTTAAAAGGGATTTATGAATACTCCACTACAGGCACACACAAAAGGTTAATAAAAGGTTTATTTACAAGGGAAAAAGAAAGAAGGAAAATGTACAACTCAGGGAGAAAATAGGGAAATAAAGTCTTTAATGCGTCCTACCCGATCCGCCGACCTGGAAACCCAAAGGCACTCTCCGAGCTGGCCTGACCTGTGAGCTGGCGGAGAGCCAAAATGGGGGGACCCCCCTCCAAAGCCCACGTGTCTGGCTTTATACCAACCTGGCTGCTTAACCCCACCCTCAGGTCCCAGCCACCTTCCCTTTGGTGGTGATGGGATTTGGAGTTCCCAGTGTCTTTGGCTTTGGCCTGGGGTGGGGGTGGAGTCCACAAAGCCTGTATGGAATTAGCTTTAGGACATCCTTTTCCCCCTAACAAAGTGACTCCCTTTGGGAACTACTATCTTGTTTTTAACACCTGATCTTTTCCCCTCAGGCCTGCCCTTGAATACCCCTTAACTCACTTGTCTATTTCTGTATGAGTAGACTTCTTTAAAATCAGTGATCTAATGTTTGGATTTTTTTTTTCTTGCATAGTTCTAGTGCTTGGTCAGAGTAGACTCTTAAATATTTATTAAATAAATGTGTGAAGAAATGACAAAAAAATAGAAAGTAAATTAAAATAATAGTTACAGGTATTAGCTATGTATTGCATTGAAAGCGGTTGAAAAATAAAAATTCCTTTGTGGGCAAAATAGTGTATTCTCATTCCAGGACGGATAAGTTAGCACAATATTCTGTAGAAAAATAGGCAATTTTAACTAAGTTGCAAAATGTGCACCCTTTCAATTCAAGTAATTGCACAATTTGGAATTTTTCCTAAGAAAATTATTAGACAAGTATACAAAAGTACATAGATATGGCTGTTTATGAAAGTGTTGTTTGTGATGGGAACAGTTACTAGCAAGTGAATAAACAGAAGATTGATATATTGCAGGGATGTGGTTTGAGGTAGTGCGGGGTCTTTGGGTTCACCCTGGGAAAGGTGTCACCAGAGCTTCCCTTTCAGCGACACGCGGCGGAGACAGAGAGGGAAGTTATAGTTAAAGAACAGGTTTATTAGGAAAAGGGACAGAAAAGTAAAGCACACTTGCATAGACACAAGCAGGCAGGAAGAGCTGTCCCTCTGTGGGGGTGTAACAGGGTAGTCCCCAGGAAAGGGGGAGGTTCCCTGCCCCACCCAAGGGAGGGTGGAGCTGAGCAGGAAGAGGAGAAGCTGCAGAAGAGACTGAGGAAGGAAGCAGGGATGGAGCCAGGAGACCTGGAGGAGGCGCATGGAGCCTAGAGACACGTGAAGAAACTGCGCTTGTCTTTTGGTCGTAGACTGGGTGACACAGATGTGGGTGAGACCCGTGGGGAGGTGACAATGGCAGCTTTTATCTGGATGTTGATTTTGCTCTTTTCCTTCCGGGTTGTCCAGTCCTGCCAATGGAGGCAAGCTTCCTCACCTTCTTTGGAGGTCTCTGGAACCCTACAAACAAGGCAAACAGGTTCTCCTCTTCTTGGTTCAGCTCTTTTTCAACTTTTTGGAAGAACTCCACACAAAGCCACACAATCAAACTCGCGTCCAATTTTTTTTAAAACAGACAAAATCCCTATGGAAGTTATGCAAAAACAGACTTTAAGGTAAGTAGCAAAAATTACTACCACTATCTGTATGCTGTGTTGGTATCAAGGGGAGAGAAAATGTGACAAGTTAGCTTTGCTGGAAAAAAAAATTGCAGATCCTGGTTACTCAAAACAAAACAAAACTTTGTGGATTCAGGACAAAATGCATAAAAAAATTACCAGTATTATGTCAAAGAACACTTGTAAATGTCAGGTGTATTTCCAGGTCTATTCAGTCCTTTGTAGGAAAGTTTTTTTTTTACTCTCAACAGTTCCATCAATAGGAATCTGTTGAGACCTTTTCTCCCTATATTTCCGGAAACAATTTCTGTAGGTGTGAAACAATTGAATTATACAATATTACAAGGTGACAATCACCATTGACAATTTACATACATACCAGATACTACTGTTAACATTTTGTACATACCAAAGTTTTACCATTTTCCCAAGTGACAATGCTTCCCTTCCAGTTTTACTTCATTAGGTAAAAGCCAAATAGAACAAATTCATGTAATGCCTTCCCAGGAGGAAAAGGAGAAACTTCGTGGAGTGTCTCAGGAGCTCTACTGAGGTTCCACAAAATTTCCTTGCATCAGTCAAATGACAGGCTACCAAATTTGTACTTGAATTTAGATTTCTGGGAAGCTTTGCCATAAATATCAGAAAATTAACAGAAACAACAATATTCAATCTCTATGAAGGCACCGGCTTAGTTCAGTAGCACAATGTTGACAATCAAACCATAACTTTTTGTTTTTATCATAACTGGAGACTTTTTTTTTTTTCAACGTCTATGGGCACCATGTATACCAATTTGTTGATCACTGGAGGTCAAGACAGTTAGACACAAGGACATACAGACATACAACGTATAGACAAAGACAGTTTTTTTTTTAGTTATGCCACGTAGAATGTTATGTAACTGCAGTTTTACTCCATAGGCTCAGAAAAAAAGTCAAAGTCCAAAAAAAATGTGGAGTGTTGGTGGCAGAAAAATTTCCGGTTGTCATCCTGCAAACCTAAGACTTTAGAAATAGAAAGGAAAAGTTTTATTAATCACAAGAGTTACATGACCTTGTTTATCAACTTAGGGTTTTCAGTGTTGAAGACTTTTTATTAGAAGTCAATCCTGGGGTATTCTGTACAGCAACTGAAAGAATAAAAGTAACAGTTAACTTTCAAGCAAAAGGAGTCATCTCTTGTTAGCCACCAAGCAGGCACTCCTTGGGTTTTCTGGAATAGAACCTGAAAAAGCAAAATCAAAATATCAGTAATTAACTTTCAATTAAAAGGAATCATCTCCTTACTTCTGTTAGCCACTCTGGGACAGAAGCTGAAAGAGCAGATTAAACATCTAAGCACGGATTACCCCTCCCCCACACTAGGGAGGGACAACAACAACACAGGTATGAAAACCTGGTACAGTTACATGATGCACCCTAAAGAGTGCTTTCCATAACAGACCTTCCTCAGTAGGAAGCAGAAACTTAGAATCTTGTCTTACACCAGCAATTGAACAAATTCAGGATTCAAAATGGCAAACATGCCCAAAACAAATTGTGTAGACAAAATTTACAGCAGCAAATCCTTTCAGACTCAGACAAAATCTTGTTAATTTTTCTGATCCAGACTTTGCAAAAATTCAAGTTATCTCCAAGAATCCATCAAGGATACCAGCGATTACCAGTTACTGCTTAAGGCTACTCTTTCCTTAATACCCAGGCATACATTTGCTAATTTAAACACCACTGCTCCACAATTGGCTTGCAAAATCCATCAGGCAGAGAGCAGGAAGTTGCCAAAGACAAAGCAACATACCACTGAAGAACCATTATTGCCTTTAGAAATGCTAATGAGACAGCAGAGATTACAAAAAGAAAGAAAAAAAAGTTCCAAGTGGCCTCAGACGCCATCTTTGATCTGGCCACATGGTCCAATGTACTGCCTAATCTTTTGAGTAAAACTGGCACAGAACAATTTCCACAAATTAAAATCTCTTAGCAAGTCACTACAAACAAATTACACACAAACACACAGAATCTTCACAAAGCCCAAGCCAGTTTTTCAACAGCAAATCGACATATGAAACAAACACACTGGAGAAACCAAAAATCACATTTGCGCTTATGGTAGCCAGTGCCATAGGGAAGCCCAATTTCCCCATGGGGCTGACTAACCACGGATGGCTCTGTCCTAAATCTTCATGGTCGCCAAATCTGTTATAGGACAGGGAGAGGGGCAGCCCAAACCCCGCAAACCTGCCTATTCTACATGGGATCTGCCATCCGCCGCATCAACACAAAACATAGGAGACTTTAATGGGAAGGAACTTTAATTAAACTAGGAAACAATACAGGTAAGGCAAAGAGTCTAGTTTCTAAATGAAGCATCCAGAGTTACCCATCCCCTCGTGGGTAAAAGTCCATCCAAATGGGATTGGCCCAGAGCAAGGCCCCAAAGCCTGCCACAAGTCTAAAGCATCTTCCAGTGGGGACCCCCAGAAAAGGGTCACAAACAACCAGACAAGCCCGGAAGGAAAAGAGCAAAATCAACATCAAGATAAAAGCTGCCATGGTCACCTCCCCACGGGTCTCACCCACATCTGTGTCACCCAGTCCACGACCAAAAGACAAGCGCAGTTTCTTCACGTGTCTCTAGGCTCCATGCGCCTCCTCCAGGTCTCCTGGCTCCATCCCTGCTTCCTTCCTCAGTCTCTTCTGCAGCTTCTCCTCTTCCTGCTCAGCTCCACCCTCCCTTGGGTGGGGCAGGGAACCTCCCCCTTTCCTGGGGACCACCCTGTTACAGGGGCAGCATTAGGTTTTATCATTTTCTTTTCGTGGGGAGGGGCTCATCGTTGTCAGTTGGTTGTTGAATTGGGATAAAAGTGTACAATCTGAAAGGGACCAGAGATTCTGCAATGGGCTCACTCTCCATATCTTTACCTTTGGATGTGCCCTTGGATACCTGCTTGGATGTTATGCTTTGTAATCTAGGGGTCCTCCCTTAAGGATACTGGTTCCGCAACTGTGTTGATTGTTATGCTGATCTCCTCTGTCCCCACCTCCTAGTGTGAGCCAGGTTTCTGGTCTCACGGTGCCTCCTTTTTTAGTTTTTTTTTTTTTCCCTATTCCTGTCCTCCATCAGTAATACATCTAAATAACTACAATGTTATAGACCACGTAAAAAGATGTTTATGCTAGTGTAGGAAAAATTATAAAGAAGTGTGTATAGTGTAATCCTCTTTTGCAAAAAGTCTACAAATATATTCACTGAAATTTGATAGTACTTTACGCGAGTCATTTTTCGCATCATCTTAATTTATATGCCCTTACTCATTTTCTGACTTTTTATACTGAACATGGGTTATTTTGATAGTACAAGATATATTTTTTAAAAGGTCATAATAGTTTTTAATAATATAATGAATGAAATGAAAAAAAAAACAGATGAAGTAATTTCTGGAAATTCCTTTTCCGTCCAGTTTATTTTATTTCCCATTACTGCCACCTAGTGGATAAAGAGTTGTTTACTTTTTTCTCAGATTCTATTGATAGCTTGTTTTTTCCCAAAGCTTCTTTATTTAAGAACTTAAAATATCACTGTGATGTACTTGTAAACTCTACAACCAACTCTACAAGAGATAAGCTGTCTATCTATATATCTATCTGTCTGTCTGTCACCCACTATGTATCCATCCAACCATCAGGTATCAATATATATACACATTCATACATTTAAAATAAGTTTTATTTACATAAAGGATGCACACAAGTTGTCTAGGGATAGAATGCAATTTAAAGTAATAACTGGGCCTCCCTCGTGGCGCAAGGGGTTAAGCACCACACTATGAAGCTGACCACCGCCTCTACAGCATGAGTTTGAGTTCCCTGGCCAGCCAGAGGGAAACCCACATGGCGAGGCAGACCTCTTCTACCTCGCCTGCTGCTCCCCTCAGCAGTGTATGTCAGTCAGTCTGCCTGTTCTGTTTCCCACTCTGTCTCTGGTGGATCTTTTCACCCCCCGCATCTCTGGCCTGTACCCCAGCTCTTGTATGCATAAATAAATAAATCTTTTAAAAATTAAAGTAATAATAATATGATTTTTTAAAAGATTTTATTTATTTTTATACAAGAACTGGGGAACAGGCTATATGTGCGGGAGGGTGAGAAGATTCACCAGAGACAGAGTGGGGAACAGAACAGGCGGACTGATGAAATACACTGCTGATCGAACCCGCACTGCAGAGGCTGCGGACAGCTTCACAGTGCGGTGCTCAACCACCTGCGCCACCAGGGAGGCCCTAATATGAATTTTTTTTAAAGTAAATTTTTTTTTTTTTTAAGATTTATTTTTATTTATTTATACAAGCACTGGGTACAGTCAGAAGCATGGGGGGGGGGTGAGAGAATTCACCAGAGCCAGAGCGGGGAGCAGAGCAGGCAGAAGGACCAAAGTACACTGCTGAACGGAGCAGCAGGCCGCAGGAGAAGTCTGCGCGCCATGTGGGAGCCTCCTCCGGTGGCCGGGGAGCATCCGGGGATCGAACCAGCGCTGCAGAGGCTGTGGGCAGCTTCGCAACCCAGTGTTCAACCGCTGCGTCCCGGCGAGACCCCCTAATATGAAATTTTTAAAATTGAAATGCTATATATATCTAATTATCACAAAATTATCTCATCAATTTTTGTTGAGCTAATGGGTGTGTAGCCACCTATGGCTGCAGTTCAGCCATAAAGTTGTTCAATACACTACCTCTCTTCCTAATTAAAATTCAAGTTTGTATGCATCTTACCATGTAATTATTCTTCACCCATGTACAAATTATATTTATTAAGCAAAGGTCTCTTTTGTCTTTTAGCATTAAATCATGCCTGTATCTGTAGCATTTGTTAATTTCTCTTGTGTCCCTGTTCTATCAGGGCGTTGTCACTGAACATGAATTTGGGAGCAGGTGCACATTAGCATATGGTTATATAGAGTTATAGAGACATCCAGACGTAATAAACATAGCCTCCAGAGCAGAGATAATAGTAAAATCCAGTTAATGTAGTAAATAAATAAGAAGTGATGAGGGTGAAATGTGTATTTATCTTCAACCAATTACTAAATTTGTAATTAGAGTATTATTGAGGTGACATTGGTTTACAACACTGTATGTGCTTTACGGATAGCTTTATTTTTTATTTTTTAAATGGTAACTAATTTATTCGCGTAGAAGAATGGGAGGGGAGGCCAGAGGTGTGGGCTGGGTGAGAGGATCACCAGAGACAGAGTGGGGAGCAGAACAGGGGATCTACTGAAAAACACTGCTGAGGGGAGCAGCGGGCTAGACAGGAGAGGTCTGCTCTGCCATATGTGGGTCAGCTGCCTTGCCGGGGATCAAACTCAGGCCCTAGTGGTGATAGCGATGAGACCGTAGGCACCAGGGAGGCCCTAGGATAGCTTTATTTTTAATGTATTTATTATAAATGAAGCCTCACAACTAAAGTGAAAAATTCTTGAAAAAATTAGCATTTGGTTTTTGCAAGCCAGAATGAACTTGCTCCAGCACATCACTGAATATAGCTGTTATCTTTGCTTTCTGAGTTATCTTCATTGTTCTAGGACAACTGCACAACCATGAAAAGCAACCGTTCTTTGGTTTCTAATTTGTATTTGTGCAGCATACTATGACATGTGTTATTGTTATCTGTTCTTAGAGCACATTGAGGAGGTTAACTCTTCATTAACATGCACTAATTAAAGAACTTATTCTTCCTTATCGTGTGTTATAAGCCTTTGGGTTTCTCATTTAAAAAAATAAAGGAAGAAAACATAAATGATATATGTAAAGTTCAGAATTATCGCATGCAATCGTTATTGTTCATATGCAGTGATCTAAACTACGATTCCTGCTGAAGATACTTTTATAATGTAAGCCTTTTACCTTTTAAATTGCTTCCTTGTGCTTTCTCATCTGATCCTTTTAACAGACCCTTGAGGAGAATATGATTATTTGCATTTTACAGGCCAGGAAATGAAGATATATAGAGGCAAAATGGCCTGATCACTGGGTCAGAGATCGGGAGAGCTCTAATAATAAAGGTAATAACAGAGAGGTAACATCACTGTAGGAAATGGGTGAGCCCTGGAGATGTGGCAAATGCTATTCTGTGTATATTACAGCTATTGTTTTCTTTGAATCCTCTCAACAGGTCTATAAATCTCAATTTTTCAAGTTAGGGAACAAGACTAGAGAGGTAGAGCAACTTGTTCAAGGTGGTATGAGGAACCTGGGGTTCACACCAGGTGTGTCTGACCCAAGCATAACTCTTGTACCCCAATCCTAATCTGTGCTCTGGGATACACAGAACTAGAAGTACACGTTAGTATTCTGCCCATTCCTCAGGCAGGCTAATTTATTTGAGCTTGAATATTGCAAAAAACAGTACCAGGGAAATATTAGATACCACCTTTCCCTTAAACAGGATTATTTTTCCATTCATTTTCTTAAAATTGCTGTCATTTTAAGAATTTATGGCATCTTTCCTTTAAAAAAGTCAAGAAATGATGGTGAATGGCTTTGTATTCTTTCCCCCAAACTTGTGTGGAAGTTTTGTAATTTCCCCCTCTATATTTGTGTAAAAATAAAATTGATTGACACTAATTGTACTATTTCTCAAACATAGTCTGCAGCAGGTATATGCAGGTATTTGATTTGATTTGAAGTTCTGTGGTTGGAGTTCTACTCTGATGGTCAGGGAGGGAGAAGTTCACAGAGGCCCACCCTGAGCCTGTGCTCGTGTCTCCTGCATGTTATGGGGAGGATCGCATCATGTGTTGGCGGAGAGGATTCCACGCGTTTGGTCTGCCTTGACTTCAGAGCTTTGGCATTAGCGTTTCTCACATGGGACTCCTGTTAGTTATTAATTTCCTATTGAGGAAATTAAACTTTTGATATTCTCTAGAGGCCTAATCATTTATTTTTCCATGACTCTCCACTCTCCTAGAAGGTTGTTCTTTTGCTTGATCAGTATGTAAGCGGGCCTCTTGAATTTGGTAAGGGTTATTGTTAGGTGTATAGGGGCCTAGTAAGTGCCTCACATGTTATGAAAATAAATAAATAGCTACACAGAGCTTATCCACCCTGTTCAGATATCCCAGTTTCTCTGTTTTCCTTTAGGTGGTTGAAGTCACATGTACATTTCTTCTCTTGTGTAAATGTAAAGGGAAAAAAAGTTTACAAGTTTGACACTTAATAGACTCAGAAACATGTGGTAGTTTCCTCCTCCTCTATTTTTTTTATTTATACAATAGCTGGGGTACAGGCCAGAGGTGTGGGAGGGTGAGAGGATTCACCAGAGATAGAGTGGGGAGCAGAACAGGCAGATGGACTGAAGACACTGCTGAGGGGAGCAGCGGGTGCGACAGGAGAGGTCTGCCTCGCCATGTGGGCATCTCCCTGGCTGGCCAGGAATTGAACCCGCACTGCAGAGGCTGTGGACAGCTT
This sequence comes from Talpa occidentalis, assembly GCF_014898055.3. Lineage (NCBI taxonomy): Eukaryota > Metazoa > Chordata > Mammalia > Eulipotyphla > Talpidae > Talpa > Talpa occidentalis. The sequence goes on along the minus strand of NW_023601322.1, from coordinate 94,100,397 downwards.
CATAGCACTGTGCATTACCCTCTTTCTGTGCTACCAGGGAGGCCCTCCTCCTACATTTTAAACTCAAAAACGATTGCAGTTTCTATTTGCTATTACTATATGAATAACTAGGATACTCTTTAATGGAATTAAATTTGCCACTGGATATTGATATCTTCCTCCTTCCCACTGTCCTGCCTCTGTTCTTTCTTCCTTCCCAACTTTCAATATGCTAGCTCAGTGAGAGCCTTCCTGGTGGCCTAGGGGTAAAGTCTCACCGCTATCACCACTAAGGCCTGAGTTTGCTCCCCAGCCAGGGAGCTACCCACTTGGCACGGCAGACCTTTCCTGTCTTGCCCGCTGCTCCCCTCAGCAGTGTATTTCAGTACATCCGCCTGTCCTGCTCTCCACTCTGTCTCTGGTGAATCCTCTTACCCCCTGCACCTCTGGCCTACACCCCAGTTCTTCTGTGCAAAAATAAATCTTTCAAAAAAAAGATAGCTCAGTGAAATGTCAGCCCTGAAAAGCATAGTTCTCTCTACACAGTTAGAATCACAAAAAGCGCTCTCATTAAGTTATTTTCTGAGTGAAGGCAGACTATTAACTTGAACTCCAGTTGTGCCATTTACTGCCCACAGGAACAATGAGATCAAGTATTTCAGTGGAAGAGAGTGTGTCTCAGGAATCCAAATGACTCACATCTAACATGATTCACATGTGATCACACCACTAATTGCCTAAACTCCTAGACAGGTGGTGGCTCTGGCGTTTCACTTAGTGGAAAATCTGTCTAGCTTGACAGTGATTCCTGATTCTTACCCTCCATCAGTTTCTTCACAGGCTTAATTTTATTTGACCATTCATCAACATTTATTTCTGAGCAGTAACAATAATAAAATAAAAATAGAGTCTTTAAGAAGATAATGACATCTTAAACTAAAAAGGTGCAATTTTTAGAAATTAAAAAGCTCCAAGAATTATCTGGCCACCTCTGTTTTTTGCAGGTAGATACAAATTCCATATAGATACTTTTGTGGACATAGGAGGGTGGGTGTAAGATGCAATAATAGTTTTGGAAAATAGTTTGGAAACATTTAAAGGGAGCATAAATAAGAGTCAGCTTCTAGGAATCATTCCTAAGGAAATAATCCTAAATACATTTTTTAAAAAAGAGCCCTGTGTGGCCAAATATGTTTATAATTGTGAAATACGTAAGTCTCTGGCCAGAGGTATGCTGACATTACAATTAAGTTAATAAAAACAAGGCAACGAAATGGAAATTTGTGCCTGTATAAGTAAAAAAAGAAAAAGGAAACCATTCTTTGAAACAAATCATACAAAGTTTATTAAAAACAGGCAGCAACGTAAACTGTCTATGGAAGAAACTGAATATGCTAATAGTGATTATATGCTCAATGTTTTTCAATTTAATTTTTTCATTAAAAATTATATTACCTTTATGGGTCTCCCCTGGTGGCGCAGGCGGCTGAGCGCAGTGCTGTGAAGCTGTCCGCAGCCTCTGTGGCGCCGGTTCGATCCTGGTCGGCCAGCGAGAGTCCCACATGGCGTGGCAGACCTCTCCAGTCTCACCTGCTGCTCCCCTCAGCAGTATGTTTCCATCAGTCTGACTGTTCTGTTCCCCACTCTGTCTCTGATGAATCCTCTCACCCTCCCGCACATCTGGCCTGTACCCTGGTTTTTGTATAAATCAATCAATCAAAAAAAATTTAAAAAATTAAAAAAAAATTACCTTTATAATACAAAATATGAAAGATAAGATACTCTGTCCTGAACCAGAACTAGGCATCAAATTAGCCTAGACCTCACAGTTCTACAAACTATCTTTTACTCCTGTAATAGCTTAACATTTGGTTCAATATAAGAGTTTTTAATGGTGAAAGGGCCAGAAACTAAGAGATAACAGGGTATGAATTTCTATTTGCCATGTAAATATGAGAACATGAGGAAGATTAAAATTCTAGTCTTTTAATTCTCAGTCACAAATCCTAGAAAACTTAAAATATCTTATTGTAAAATATTAAAAAAAAAACTGAAGTTAGTGTGACCTTGATTACAAAAGGAGTTACCCACTTACTACATGGTATACATACAACCTGATCCAGTGTGATTATACTGTGTCATGAATGCCACTTGTGAACACAAACACACTATGTGTAGTAATATGCCAGGCTTGATAAAATATTAAATATGCAGTTAACCAATATTTATGCAGTAATTTGTGGTAATTAGATGTGGAACTTATGGGGAGGAAGTAAAATGATGGGCCTATGTCTGCATTTAGGTATGTTTGTGTGGGTACCATCTTGCTTTCTAAATAAATAAATTTAGAAAAAATTTACATGCATTTTTTCATTCATTCCTTCATTTAACAAGCATTTATTAATCACCTTATATTCCAGCTGCTGTACTAAGTGCAGGAAAAGTAGCAGGTAACAAAAACATAGAAAAAGCTTGAAAAAGTATTCATTTCCTGTTCTTTTTTTTTTTTTTTTTTTAAGATTTATTTATTTATTTATACAAGCACTGGGTATGGTCAGAAGCGCAGGAGGGCGAGAGAATTCACCAGAGCCAGAGCGGGGAGCAGAGCAGGCAGAAGGACCGAAGTACACTGCTGAGGGGAGCAGCGGGCGGCAGGAGAGGTCTGCGCGCCATGCGGGACCCTCCTCCGGTGACCGGGGAGCAGCCGGGGATTGAACCGGCGCTGCAGAGGCTGCGGGCAGCTTCGCAACCCAGCGCTCAACCACTGCGTCACCGGGGAGGCCCTCATTTCCTGTTCTTCCCTCCAAAGAGAGCCATTGCATTTTATAAACATGAGGCATCCTGAAGGTAATCATTGTAGATGGCCCCTAAGTTTCTAGCAGGAGAGGTCATGATGGAAAAATTAAAACTGAAGGAGGATGAAGTAGACAGGGGATGCTCTGTTGGTGATTAAACATAATGGTTCAGCTAGGAAGGTAGACGCTGTCTATGCTATGTATTTATGATATATTTTAAAAAGGGGTCTCTTAAATTGCACTAAAATGAGCCTGCAATATTGCTCTTGTGTTAAAGCTTTAATATGTACCCACTCAAAGTCAATTGCTTGTTGTCCTTTTTCAGTTGATGCTACTTAAAAAGCAAGTTACGATGCTTCATTATTAACATATGGACTAAGTGTTTATCCCCACCCAACTGTAATGATGATCTTCCTGACGAAACAAGGAGGTTGAGAATGCAGATTGGAATCTGAACTTAACCCTCCGTGAAGCACATTTTCTGGAAATAAAATCACTACAAGAGGTGTTATTTAACTAGTGAAGCTGTCATCCACGCCGCAGATAAGAGGATTATCCTTACGGATTTTAAAAAGTATTTCCCAGTCTCTAATGCTATAATCAATGTTTACCTAGTTGAATTGATACAAAGTTAGAAAAGTGAAGATTTGGGAACCTTGTGAAGTTAATGGGAGACATATGCAAATAATAGGCAGCCCAATAATGGTTTACTCTTCTTGAGATAGTCCCTGCAGTGTGTGGCTATGTAGGCATATGTGTGTGGTCACGTTCTTGTCTGTGTGGAGTGGCGCTGCTACTGAATACACTGAGCATGAATAAAGGGTGGAAGTAAAAGTTGGTGGTAAAGAGACTGGGGTGATTGGGAGAAGAATTGTCAAATCCATCTCCACACACTTGCTGGCCCATGAGGAATCCCTTGATGTCAGCCCAGTCTGAGAGACCCCCTTCTTGGAAACCTGCCTCAGGACTGTCTGCATTCACAAAGAAGCACGTATCTAACACACAGCTTTCCTCTCTTCATCCTGATTTCATGTTAAGCAGCAGAAATAGCCCTAAATACAAAGTGCACAGATTGTGATGGGTCTTTCCTTGTGGGGGTCTCGTGCTGACACTGGTGACAGTAATTTATTCAAAGAAACGAGGCAGAGGCAGAAGTCTTTGTGTGCCAGCCAAACAGCACAGATGAATAACACCTGAGACAAAAATCTATGGGACAACAGCACCGTACCAATAGAGTCCATCTGTGTTAGTAATGTCAGAAGGTGCCAGCATATGTATATTCAGAGTCTCCTTTTGGGGCACATTTGTCTAGATGGGATAAAATGTATGCTGAGTGGACTCTATACCAGAGAAGGAACAGTGTTAATGTTGACTGTTTTTTCTTTTGAATATATTATGATTTTTATTATGCTTAAATAATAAGTCTTTTGGTGTCTCGTTTCCAAAGTCCTTCAAAATGACAGACAATAGTGTAGTTGATTTGTACACCACCCATACAAGAAGTTTCTATTTTCCAACATAGTTTTTCTGAGTCCCCAAATATGATCAGGGTTGGTTTGTTTCATTTCTGTTGTTTTTGTGTGTTTGTTAAGTACCAGAACCAGAGCATCCTTTATTTTATTTTATTTTTTTTTAAAGATTTATTTATTCATGCATATAAGAACCGGGTTACAGGCCAGATGTGCAGGAGGATGAGAGGCTTCACCAGAGACAGAGAGGGGAACAGAACAGGCAGACTGACGGAAACATACTGCTGAGGGGAGCAGCGGGCTATACAGCAGAGGTCTGCCCCGCCATATGAGTATCTCCCTGGCAGGCAGGGATTGAACCTGCGCTGCAGAGGCTGCGGTTAGCTTCACAGTGCTGTGCTCAACTGCCTGTGCCACCAGGGAGGCCCAGCTTCCTTTATTTTAAAAGAACTCTTTTGTCCTACACTTGGGGCACTCATAATGCCCCAAGTCATACTGTGTTTAGTTCAAGACCAGAATTAAACTGATTTAAAAATAAATGCTGTTCTCTCAGTCAATGTATTCTTTAAAAGAATAAATTATTGATCGTTTGTAATATATTTTAACTTTACCATTGTTTTTCTTTTCTTTCTTTCTTTTTTTTTTTTGTGGGACCCTCGCTGGTGGCCAGGGAACGAACTGGGAACGAACTGGCGCTGCAGAGATTGCGGGCAGCCTCACGGCCCAGTGCTCAACTGCTGCCCCACCAGGGGAGGCCCACCATTGTTTTTCTTAACTACAGCATTCTTAACATTTTTTTAAGATTTATTTATTTATGCATACAAGAGCTGGGGTGTAGGCCAGAGGTGGGGGTGGTGGTGGTGAGAGGATTCACCATAGACAAGTTGGGGAGCAGAACAGGCTGATTGAAATACACTGCTGTTAATAGAGCATTCTTATAGTAACAAGCTAGTTTGTATGTTTGCTTGCTAAACTTCCACCCAAGCTTCTCCACTTTGAATCTTCATAGCACCCTAGAAAGATATTGAGGTAGGCATCATACTCTAATTTTACAGATAAAAAAACCCAGGGTAGAAAAGTTCCTTGTTCCACCTTAGGCTGTTACTTCCAGATTATTCTTAGCTGGTTACTTCACCCTCTCATCACACATTCACAAAGAACAAGATTTATACAACCAGATGCAATATTCAACTTCCACATCCATTTTATCTAGCATTGTTATTTTTTATGGTACATTATAAATTTTTTAGTTTAGGTAAATCATTCAAGTAACTGCTTTTATAATGTTGACTTAATAGAGCAAGGAGAGGTCTGCTGTGCCATGTGGGTATCTCCCTGGATGGGGATCAAACTCATGCTGCAGTGGCTGGTGATAGCTTGATAGTGCTGAGACTTAACCCCTATGCCACCAGAGAGACCCAAGTAGGATCTTTTAATACACTGGTGCTCAGACGCTCTCCAGAAACTCTGATACGACTTGTAAGGTGAGAGGCCTGTGTCTAGGATTTTCTTGAAAGCTTTAGAGAGTTTATAATACAGTGCATGTACCTACAACCTGCAGCCAGAGTGCAGAACCTCTGACCTAGTCTGTGGTTTTGAAACTTTGATTTCTGGCAGATACTGGGAGCTAATTAAGGGAACATAAGTTTGAACCTCATCCGCAACTAATGAATCAGAATGTGTGGAGAGAGGACAGCCAGCCTCAGTATTTTTAAAATCTTTTGTGAATCACTGATTTATGGCACGGATACAATGACATGACTTCACTAAACCTTAATTTGACTTAACTTTTAGCATAGAGGCACTGAGGGATACAAAAGGAAATGATCTCCAGTAGCTGCTGCTGCTAGTCATTTGTGTGCTAAAGTGTAAGTTCTTTTTCTTTTTTTAAAGATTGATTTATTTATGCATACAAGAGCTGGGGCACAGGCCAGAGATGTGGGGGGGGGGTGAGAGGATCCACCAGAGACAGAGTGGGGAACAGAACAGGCAGACTGACCAAAATACACTGCTGAGGGGAGCAGCGGGAGAGACAGGAGAGGTCTGCCTCGCCATGTGCGTTTCTCCCTGACCAGCCGGGGATGGAACTCATGCTGCAGAGGCTGTGGATTGCCTCATAGTGCAGTGCCCAACCCCTGGCACCACCAGGGAGGCCCCAGTGTAAGTTCTTTTTTACCCTTGTTCTCCCCCACCCCAGCTAATAGATAAATATTTCCTGATGAGTGACTTTGTTTCTCATCACTTATTTTTTAAAATATGTTTAATGGTTACTTGGGAGACATGTTTAGTTAGGCAGTGCATGTTCTGACTGTTGTCCTGGTGAGACCATCAACCTTCCTGTGTGATGTCAAGCTGTCTCTTCTCTGAAATCAGCAGGAGAATATATTTGGACTTCTTTCTCTTTCAGAATTGAGTATATTCCAAGCTTATGTTGGTTTCATTGGTTGAGTCCTTTAATTTTTGACTCTGCACCAAGCATCGAATACATTTTCGCATCAGCTTCTTTAATTTTAATGACCTTGATGATACTAAAACCATTTCTACTTTTGTAGTTATATTGCACAAGGCAGCAGAATTCTTTTCTGGGAACTCAATCTATTTAATGCATCTATTACTGCCTCTCAAACTCCAACAGCCAAAATATCACAGTACCAAAGGTAATTATAGCTCTTGGGTGAGTGGGCTTTGGTGACATTACTTAGATTTTAGTCCTTGGAATTACAGAAATAATTTATTAGTTCAAAATTTTGATAACTAAAAATAATCCCTGGATCACAGGTAGTAAATAGCGCTTGGCTTGGCAGTGTGTGTTCAAAGGAGCAGGCTTGAATTTCTTTCCTAGTTCAATCACTATTCCTCTCCACAACATTTTTCAGTCTCCATGGGTGCCTCTATAAAATGGAAATCATAAAACATTTTCTAACTTATTACATATTTCCTTCAAGGAAAAATAGAAAACCTTCATTAAATGTGGAAATTTAATTATATCTCTATGGAACATGATATTTGTAAGAATGAGTTATAGTTCAAAATATTTCTCGGTACTTTGAAATAAAAAGATGAAATTAACAGGTGCTAATACCCACCTACAAGCACAATTTTACTTTTTGTGACCTTGACAGTCTTTGTCCCGGGCATTTACAATAGGGAACTATTTACACTCATGAATCATATAACTGTTTCCATGTTCGTATGCAATTATCCTCTTCTTCACGTTAATGTCTACTTTCTATTATTATGATTATTAATCAGTCATATCCCTGTTGTGAATCATTACATTATTTACAATAGAACATGACATTTCCAATTTTTATTCTCCTTTCACTGGTAGATAATATCTTGAATCACACTGGTTATAATATTTCTGTCACAACCTATAATGTCAATGCTATATTTTATAATACTTATTGCCAAATTTTGCAAAACCACTGAAAGTCATGTAAAGAATTTTAAGAAAACTTTCAAATTAAAAAAAAGCTTAATATATTTATGAAACACTTTCAATATTGTTAGTAGGATCATGTCTTACATTGTTAAGCAAAAATATAAGAAATTAGAATCTACAAACATCTTTGATCATAACAACTTAATTTTCTGCATCAATTAATGTTAAAAACACTTTAGAAAGAAATGATATGTTTCCATTGCCTTGAGAACACTTATCCTGTAAAAATAAATTATATCATGAACATTTATTAAATTTATAACATTTTCTGCCCCTAAAACATTACATTTTATAAAAGTTACAATGTCCTAAAATAACTTGCTTATGTTGCTTAATCATTACTCTCTTTCATTATAACAGGAATCTATATTATGAGTAGAAACTTCAGAAAGTATTCTTAGTGTAATGTTAATATTTTGTTTCCCTTTTAGTTTTTTAAAATGTGTCCTCTACAGATACACACAAATACTGTACACTTTTTAAAAAACAAATCTGTGACTATATTATGCATTAATCTTTTATTTTATTTTATTTTAAAAAAAGATTTATTTATTTATTTGTACAAGAACCGGGGTACAGGCCAGATGCATGGGAGGGTGACAGGATTCACCAGAGACAGAGCAGGGAACAGAACAGGCAGACTGATGAAATACACTGCTGAGGGGAGCAGCGCGCGAGACAGGAGAGGTCTGCTGCGCCATGTGGGTTTCTTGCCGGCCGGCCGGGATCAAACCCGCACTGCAGAGGCTGTGGACAGCTTCACAGCACTGTGCTCAACCGCCTGTGCCACCAGGGGAGACCCCTATACATTAATCTTTTAAATATGAGAATTCCTTCTTATTGTAAATAGTCTCAGAAAATAGTCTCATCATTGTTGCATTTTTTTTCTATTTCAAGTAATCATAGTGAGTACTTTTGTACTTAGAGTAGATTTTTAGAGAATAAAAGATCCCTTTGAGTATCACTGAAAACCATAAGCATGTGTAAGATGATAGATTTAAAAAACAATCTATTCTACATAAACCTTTAAAACATCTACTCCTAAGTTATTTTATAAATATTTAAAAAAGCCTCAATCTGTGGTATTTGATTGACAATGTATCAAATTCAGAAAAACCTTTATTAAATAAGTGTTACTCTTTCTGACCCCTTTCTTTTAGATGGTGAAATCTCATTTTCAGCCTGAATAAGCACTGTCAATACATGTAAGGAGCTTGATGGGAGCCTTGGGGTGACTGTCAGGGAGAATGGCTGGTGGTTTGGGCATCATGGCTGGCTGCTGTGGGGATGTCCTTCCAACACACCGAGCAGTCCTGAATGGTGGCAGAAAATATATTGTCTACAGAGAATGTGGAAATGTTCGCAATTGGAACTTGCCTCAATTTAGCACGCATTGCTTTTTAAATTTTTATTTTATTTTTTGTATTTATTTTCTTCCATTGTTGAACAGTGTTTGATTTCTCCCCTTGGGTATATTCTCTGTAGTTCTTCCATTATCACAGCACCCATGATCCATCACCGCAGTCCATTGTGCTCTTCCCTCCTGTCTTTTTTTGTTTGTTTTAAAGATTTTTTTAATTGCATTTATTTTTGCGTAGAAGAGTTGGGGTGCAGGCCAGAGGTGTGTGGGGGAGAGGATTCATCAGAGACTGAGTGGGGAACAGAACAGGCAGATCTACTGAAATACACTGCTGAGAGGAGCAGCGGGCGAGACAGGAGAGGTCCGCTGCGCTATGTGGGTAGCTCCCTGACTGGGGATGGAACTCAGGCCATCGCGGTAATAGTGCTGAGACTTAACCCTAGGCCACGAGGGAGGCCCCTCCCCTGTTTTATGCCTCAGACCTATGGTCAGCTAAGCTTGGATTAATTTTATTTATTTCTTTTCCCCTCTTGTAATCAGACTTTAATGCAATTTAGATTTAGATCTTTCAAGGAAAAAAAATGCCCAGTTATCCTCTCTGTTTCACAGAAGTCTTTATAGTCTCTACTTTCTTGTTGTCTGACTTCCAAGTAACTTCTTTATATAAGATCGTGATCAGATTGGCATCTTTATCTAAATAAGCATGGATTAATTTTTAATACTGAAATGTTGTGGTGTCACTCTGAGTTCCAAACAGAGAAGAAAGTGTCATCCTCCAGACACAAGCACCTTGCAAGCTGCTGTGCACATTCTGTTCCTCCCTTGTCACGTATGAAGGTCAAGGTAGTTTTTATGCTGGAAACCAAGAGTCAGAACTTTCCTTGGCAGCATTGAAGGGCAGCACAGAGGGCTGCAGCAGCTCCCCAAGCCCAGCGCCCTGAGCTGAAAGTGCATTCGCAGGACCTGGCTAGACCAATTTCCTTCTGGCCACCATTTAGTACAGAGATTCAGACTCCTCTCCTCTTTGTTTTACCATCAAAACAGTAGTTTCAGTGATCAGAGTTGCCCCTTATAATAATAACCTTTGCCTTTTTTTTTTAAACAGTAAAAAAAGCTACTAAAATGATATCTACCTTTCCAAGGCTGTGAAAAAAATAAACCCGTTCACACATGAAATCAGAGTTGTAATAAAGCAGAAGTGCTCCCGATCTAATATTTCTCCTTAAAAAAAAAAACAAGCAGATGTCAAGCCAGTTTATTTTTGATGTTATATCAATTTTTATTTTAGTCAGAGCCTTCATTTTTAGCTCTCTAATCACACTCAGACAGATCTAAAATGCAAAATCCTTGGTGTGGGTGGCAGAAACAGAGATAGCAGCTTGCTTATTTTAATATTTAATCATTTCCCTGCTCAGCTTGGGTATGTCAAGGCAGATTGTGGAATCTACCATCTTTCATAAAGAAAAATCTGAATGATCGATTTTGTCTGCCAAACAGACATCTTTCCCTCGAAGTCAATAGATCATTTCTGCCAGTGGGTAAAATCAGGTGATTCTTACAGAAAAAAATTTTTTTTCCCATCTCTGACCTTTTTTAATGCCAGGGAGAATTAGCCTCATGTCAGGATGTGTAAATTTCAAAAGCATGGAACAGTCTTTCTGTTGACTATTCATTTGCACGACTTTCCTATGAATCATTAATTGTTATTTAACATTAATTATTAGTAGGCTGGTGTGGTCCTTGAACCAAGAGCTGTATCACTGCACAGAATTCAAATAGGCAGCCATGCTCTTGAGTGACGGTCAGGGCTATCGATCCTCTTAGCCACAGATTTCGCTCCCAGATGTTAGGCCTTCTGCCTGGGCATCTGTCACCTGACCACTGACTGGTCTCATAAGACTGATCAGAGGGTGGTTTCCTACCTTCTCTCGCCTGCTCTGTGCACTTGGCTGAAGGGGACGGCCATCCAGAGAAAAGAGCCTATTTTTGGTTGAACCCTAGGCCAATTTTTTTCTTCTACCATCTCTACCAAATTTATATGGCTGCCAAAATTAAGAACCAAGGGATGGTAATACAGAATTTCCCCATGGATAAATCCCCCATGGAATCATTGCTTTTTCCCCCTCCTTTTCTTTCTTCTCTCGTCCCACATTGTGTCTGCTGTTGCCCATAGCAACCACCATTATAACATTCACAGTAATTTTTACTATAATGGGAAGGAATTCCAACTTAGAAATTCTATGCCTTTTCTATACTGGACACAATCCTTCATTACTCAATTACCTAAGTGTAGGGTTAAACAGTTAATCTGTTCCATAGTTTAATTTTTTTTACTCACCCCTCAGTTGATTGTTTCTCTACTGACACTGACCTTTCTTGATTATTTATACCGTTTGAGCTGGTCATAGATCTCTGGAGAAGCAGGCTCTTTTTGTGTCTTAGCCTCAGAGTCAACCCCACAGCCGCATTCACAATGACTATCTCAGTGTAATGACAGTGTAGGCTTAATTCCCCAGCACTTTGCAGTCTGGGGCCTTTGGTGGAGGCTCTGCTTTCAGTGTCTACCCTGAGCATGTGCAACTGTGCTAACTCTGCAGATGGGAGGCTCTGGGCGGCACTGGTCAGACAGTTAATAAATGGCAGCACCTAAATCTCTCTGACTCCATGCACGGGAGCTCTTTGGTGAATTCACACTGTCAATGAGAAGATTGAGGCTCCATGATTCTTTAGCTCAGAGAAATGCCCTGAATACTCTTTGCCCTGGACAAGCAGCATCTTACTCAACAGTTTCCCAGGCACCCAGGGAAGAGGTATTGTCTCCTCCAGAATTTCCATCCACTTCCAAATCTCTCTCTTAACTTTCAATCCTTTCAGCTTCTTTTCTGGCCTTTCATATCTTTGGCTTTGCTCTGGACTTCCATGTGGAACACTTCATGCTGTTTCTATAATAAGTCTTTTTTTTTGCAAATAAAATTTATTATATGGGATTTTATAATATTTTTATATTTTATTTTATATAATTCTTACATCATTTTTCATTTTTGCACAATGTATGCATTTTCATTTTGGTTATATTCCCTATCAGTTCCCACACCCCTTATTTTGACCCTAATCCCTCCTCTCCTCCCCGCCACCCTGTAGTGTGTCTCTGGTTTATAGTCGCTTGTTGATTTTGATTTTTACTTTATTATAATTAGGCTTTTTCTTGGTCCCTAAAGAATTCACCAGAGCCAGAGTGGGGAGCAGAGCAGACAGAAGGACCGAAGTACACTGCTGAGGGGAGCAGCGGGCGGCAGGAGAGGTCTGCGCGCCATGTGGGACCCTCCTCCGGTGGCCGGGGAGCAGCCGGGGATCGAACCAGTGCCACAGAGGCCGCGGGCAGCTTCGCAACCCAGTGCTCAACCGCTGAGCCACGGGGGAGGCCCTGGGCAACAAGTCTTACCCTGTGCAAGGGTAACACTTAAGAGAGGTGAGGGCTAGGGAAGTAAAGAAGAGAAAAACAAGCTTGAAGCTGATGCTGAGTTCAGTGGTGTGGATGAGCAAAACTCAAGCACACCTCTTCCAGCCAGTTTTTCCAAATATTTTAGGTCATTTTGCTTATAGAATATTTGTACTTACATCTGACCAAGCTTTTGCCCTGTAACATCCTTGATAGATATGGATAGCAATTATTCAACCACCTCTTTTTATATTTGATCATAAGTATTACATTTCTTCAGCTGAACTCACGCTTAGGACTTTAATAGAGTCTCCGGTGATGAATAAGAGAGGTCTAATGTCTAATTCTGAGTACTGTTTTTGATGCAGGGCTGTCATATAGGTTTATTTGATAATACGGCTAAGCTCTACAGGTATGTAAAGACATAAATATATGTACATATGTATACACACAGACATATATTTAAGAATAATATATTTGTATGGTGCTTTCATGTATCAATATATAATGTCATTTAAATTTATTCCTACCTGAGTCTATTCTACAAATGATAAATGGTGATCCAGGACAACTTGCAACAAAAATACACTTAATAAAATAGGAAAATATAAATGCAAATTAAAAAAACCATGATTCTATAAAATATGTTAAGGTAGAATCTTAAAAAGGAAAAAAAATCTGACTCGTGAAAATATAAAATGAATGTGTCATAGTTCTTATTCATCTTGATAATTGAGGAGGAAGCCAGTAAAATTTTGAAAACCAGTCCAGAGAGTTTTTGCATTTTAGTAGGTTTAGCATTTTTTTCCCAATGGCAGGGGATGATAGAAAATACTGGTAAGTGGCCAACAGCGCCATACAGCAAACCTGTGGGTACACGGGACAAAGTTTTTCCACGAAATCTACCAGCTGCCCTCTGTCCCTGCAGAGTTGTCAATAGTCACTAATAAAACGCCCAGCCCAGTACACTTAGTAGTGGTTTCTTTTGTCTGTTCCCAAGTTTCAGGTACTTTTACTGACAAATAAATCAAAAAATTCTTGTACAGGGTGAGGTGAATGTGGGAAGGGACCCTACACGGAAGGGCTGGGATCTGTGCAGTCACTGTGTTTGAAGAGTGTGTTTAGTGCTGAGTTTTCTGGCAGCTGAAGTGAATACAGGATAGCACAGGTTAGGTTTTACACTGGAAAGAAAAAATAGGTTGACTCCTTCCGGGAAAGTTTTCCTGAAGAAAAAGACAAGTTTAGGGATTATGCACAGTGAGATAAGGTAAAAGGAAAAAGAAAACTATCTGATGGCTTCACTTACAGGAGGAATGTAGGGGAACCAAATAAGGAACCAGGAAAAAAATAATTGTAATAAATTAAAAAAACAAATTAACAGGCAACTACTAATCAGAGACACTATACAGGGAAGGGGGAAGGAGGGGGTCAAAATGAGGGAGGGTATGTGTTCTTATGCAAGGGACTATGGTGATGGTGCACTGGTGAATTGGTGGTGGGAATTTTGCCGGCACTGCACCTGAGAGGAGCAAGCATACATTGTACAAAAAGGAAAAATGATGTAAAATATATATAAAATTGGGCCTCCCTGGTGGCGCAGGCAGTTGAGCGCAGTGCTGTGAAGCTGTCCCCAGCCTCTACAGTGCTGGTTCGATCCCCACCAGCCGCGGAGATACCCACATGGCACAGCAGACCTCTCCTGTCTCACCCGCTGCTCCCCTCAGCAGTGTGTTTCGTCAGTCTGCCTGTTCTGTTCCCCGCTCTGTCTCTGGTGAATCCTCTCATCCTCCTGCGCATCTGGCCTGTACCTCGGTTCTTGTATAAAAAAATAGATGTTTAAAATATGTACATATAAATTAAAACTTAAAAATTATAAAAAGAAGAAAGACAAGCTTATCCTGAGAAGCTTCACACTGACGGTGGGGGTTAGGGCTTGGAATTACATTTCCTACAACTCACGAAACAGCCCTGATGCAGATGCAGCCCCAGAGGGCAGGGCGAGAGCCTCCAATTGCCCCGTGATGGACGCCTTAGGCTCCAGTTACGTCCATGAGGGGAGAGCAACTCCCCGTGTGGTGTGAGCAGGGTGTGGAAACACTCATTTTAGTCCCAGAATATGATGTTCTGGTGGCCTGCTTAACCCTCTAGTGATGGGTCTTTTTCAGAGATGGAGAAGTTCAGTGGGCTCCTTTTTCAATTCTTTCGACAGCAGTGAGCAGTGATACATTTATGGGGGAGAAGTCTGAGCAGGGCAGAGGTGATAAAGTGATACTGAAAATATATTTAACACAGTGCCTGGCATGAGAAGTCAGTATTCAATAAATGGTAGCTGCTCTTATCACCATTATAATTATTACTCTTATAATAAGCTTGTATAGGCTTGGGAGACATGTAAGCGGGGCTGTGGAACAGATTTAGTGAAGCTCAGAGACAAGGCGCCTGGTTAAGGGCATGAGCTTTGATGGTGTGTGTGTTTTCAGCCAGGGGAGGTGTAGAGGGGTAGGGTTAGTGAGAGGCAGTGACCTTGGCGGTAAGATAGAGCAAAGAGTGGACGTAGAGGGCAGGGGGCGATAATCAAACAGCCTTCCAAAATTTAATTTCTTCAGTAAGGCTTTTGCTAGAAGTAGGACAGCAGAGCATTGAGGTTGTTTCATTTAAAATGCATCTTTTCATTGTTTTTATTTTTAAATTCAGATGGGTAGATGTATTCTGAGTATTGCAAAACTCGAGTAATAGGTTTGGGAAAATATTTTTTATCTCTGTTTTATAGTTGACAAACTAAAGTATGGAAAAGTGAAATGATGTGCTCAGGACAAAAAAAATCTATATGCATATACACAAAACTACATTTGTCAAAAAGCAAATAGAGTTATCTCGTAGATGGCAGTTAAGTCTTGACCTCAGCGCGTCTGGCTGGTTCAGTGACCTCCCTCTTCTTGATGAGTCTCGGTGTGTTGCTTTTGACAAAAGGATCCCATTAGACACAGTCACAGAGAGCTGATGAGTATTTTCTGGGATGCCGGCGCCTGCCTTCCATCCAGCCTGGCATCCAGCAGACTTAACGAGCTTCTTCCTGTGCCGGGGTATGGGATGTGGACGGAGATATTAACTCATAAGAAAGCACCAGCGCTTCTGGCTATTGTTCCTCCTCTCTCAACCATCACACTTTGGGTGGTGGGTTGTATAAGGTAGTTGGGTTTCCATTAAGGTACTGGATTAAAACCAGAGACAGGTTTCCTATCGGCCTCTGCAGTGTTCTGGGGGGTGCAGGGGAGGAGTCTCTGTCCATCTCAGCAGATAGATAACTGAAAGAAACATTTTATTATCATCTTCAGAAAACCTCCTACTCCTTAAGCCCCCAGCAGCAGTTACCTCACTCTGACCAGAAGTCATTAAAGGGTATAATAATTAAAGCTGTGCCTTGCGCTGACCTTGTCATTCGATTTTCTGAGATGCAAAAATTGTTTGCAACATCAGTCAGCTTTTGATTTGTGGTGTCTTTGAAAAAACAATTCAAATTGAGCATTGGATGGAGGCCAGGAGGCCCATCTGTGGAGAACTTGTCCTAAATTGGGCGCAGTGTGTAGAGCTGAGGGCCAGTGACACAGCTCTCCTGAATATTTTCATGAAATATTCAGCTCAGTCTCCAGAGAATCCAGCCATGCACTGCTAGATTGTGTCATTTGTGTGTACGCAATGACAAAGACCTAAATTGGAGAGCAGTTCAGATTTAGCAAGAAAACATTCTCCATTAATTTCCTGCGTCCAATGTAAAGAGCAAGTGGGATCCAATAAACATGAAATACTAATCCTAAAGGACTGCGTTCTTTTGCGAGTGAAGTAAAATATTGCTTCGTGTTTCATATAGATCATCACACAGAGTAAAATGCAACTGTCAAATGTCTGTGAAGAGGGAAAATAGAATAAAGGAAGGAGATGGAACCAGATTCTTTCCCATTCTATCTCTCCACTGTAAATAAACAGTAACCTAATTTATTCAGTGTTTTCTACTCATCGGGGACTACTTAGTATTATCTCATTCATCCTCAGGATAATTTTATTATTTTTCTTTGTAAATGAGGACAAGGAAGTTTAGAGATGAACGCATTGGTCTAGGTTACCCTCCCTAGGTCGTTAAAGAAATGTCACCATAGAAATTTTGACTCTGTGTCTTCTCTCCCATCTCTCACTTTAGCTCCTAGTCTTGCCTTGGCGAAAGTTGAAAAAGAAGAAAGGTAGCCAACTTAAGTGTGGCTCACGCTGACGCAGAAGTGTGGAAGCAGGGATATACGAAGAAGAGTGGGTGCTCCATAGGAAGGAATTTGTTAGGGTAGCTCGTCCAGATTTTCATTTTCAGCATTTCTTAACTCTTCTTTCAGATAAGAAAGTAAAACCTGAAGTTAGGAGTATACTTGATTAGAAGTGATATTACTCATTTCCTATCCAGTACTTTTATATATCACATTGCTTTTCTTCATTTCAAAACGTTTTTCCCCCTTTGACAAAAATCTAAGTTACTTGAGGTACCTGTCTGCCTGACATATTTTTTTTTAAAGATTTATTTATTTATACAAGAGCTGGGGTACAGGCTAGAGGCACAGAAGGGTGAGAGGATCCACCAGAGACAGAGCAGGGAGCAGAACAGGCAGATGTACCGAAAGCACTGCTGAGGGGAGCAGTGGGCGAGCCAGGAGAGGTCTGCTGTGCCCTGTGGGTATCTCCCTGGCCGGGCGGGAATTGAACCAGTGCTGCAGAGGCTGTGGACAGCTTCACAGCGCTGTGCTCAACTGGCTGCGCTCCTGGGAAGGCCCTTAAGATTTATTTATTTGTTTATGCATACAAGAACTGGGGTATAGGCCAGAGACATGGGGGCTGAGAGACAGAGTGGGGAGCAGAGAGGCAGATCTACTGAAATACACTGCTGAGGGGAGCAGCGGGCCAGATACGAGAGGTCTGCTGCACCATGGGGGTCAGCTCCCTGGTCAGGGATCGAACTTATGCTGTAGTGGCTAGTGCTAGCTTGATAGTGCTGAGATTTTAGCAACTGCACCACCAGGGAAACCCCTCCCTGACATTATCTTTTTTTTTAAAGGAATATATATTTTAGGAAATTCCATTTAGCTTCCTATATACACTGAGTATATTCTACTGGTATTTATTTTCACTTGGCAGCTATCCTAATTTTCCCAACTTCATAATGATTATTTTCACAGGGTTTTTTTTTTTTTTCCTAGAATGAATTTGAAGCTGCCATAGCTCCTTCAAAGAAAATGATGTATTCGTAGCTTTCAGATTGTTAAGTAGAGTGAGATAAATATAAAATTGAAAGGAAAAAAATGCATTGGACCTTAAAAGCCCTTCTAGAAAACATCATTCACAACTTTAAACGATTTTTCATTGTTTAGTATATTCAATAATACAGAAAAATGGGTTTAATTAAACTGGAGGAAATAAATCAAAAGGAAAGGTTGACAGTTTTATATAATGCGACTTATGAATTGAAAGCATGTACTATCAACCACTCTAATTTTTATTCTTTCTATAAATAATATTCAACAGGACTGGGAGCAAATACACACCCTTTCATAGGTAAACCCTTTTCTCTTTTTATTGTCTGGAGCCTCCCCTTATGTTGTTAATAATCAAGCAGCTATGTTCAGGGGTGATGACCAGAGATTTCATTTAAGCTATCAGCTAATCAGCTGAGAGCACCAATTAATTACTTCTTAAGAGACTTCTCTAAAAATGGAAAAAGGATGCACTTGGATGTCATCAATCTGTGTCTGGTGTTAATCTTTAGTTTTTTCTTTATTATTATTCAGAAAGCCTCAGCTGCCTAAGTAGTGGTTCCCATCTTATATTTAATTGATGTTCCTCAATTTGAAATTTTAATATGCCAAAACATGCTTCTGACTGCTTTCATTTCACTTGACTTCCTTCTGTTATCCGCCAGTTCTCTGTGCCTTCCTTTTGTGACTGTGCTGGCGTGAAGTTCATGGAGGAAGCCATTTAGGAGTGAAAAGAGTTTGTTATACTAGTCCTGGAATTTACTGATTTTAATTTTGAGCTTGCGACTTCTCTGACAGACAGCTTCCTCATCTGCACATGGAAGCAATCAGAGAGGCCACACAGGATTATTACATTCAGTAAAGTGAATTAATAAATTTTACTATGAAATGGAAAATGATACTAGAAATATAAGGTGCTATTGATGCCGATACTGGCATTTTTTTCTTACGACATCATTCCAAATGAGAGACTTGTAATCGTCTTTTTTTTTTTAAAGATTTATTTATTTATTTATGCATACAAGAACTGGGGTACAAGCCAGAGGTGCAGGGGGTGAGAGGAGTCACCACAGAGTGGGGAGCAGAACAGGTGGATTGACTGAAATACACTGCTGAGGGGAGCAATGGATGAGACAGGAGAGGTCTGCCGCACCATGTGGGTCACCTCTCTGGCCAGGGATTGAACTCATGCTGCAGTGGCTGTGGATCACTTCATAGGTAGCGTCTTAACTCCTTGCGCACCACCAGGGAGGCCTAAAGTTTTCTTTTTGTTAGTTTCACTTAAAAATTCCCTGTACACTGAGTTTTCCTGTAATTTTGTCCCTTTTTTTATTGTGGCATGATAAAGATGACATAAAATTTACTCTTGTAAACATTTTTAAGTGTACTTTCCAGTGTATGACATTGCTATGTGAATATCACATCATGTATCTCCAGAATTTTTGCATCTTCCCCAACCTATACTCTCTAACCTTCAACATTAACTTCTCACGTCCTCTCTTCTCCCTGACAATTACCATTTTACTTCTATGTCTCTGAATTTGATTACTTTAGCAACCTCATAAAGCATGTGGGTGTGCCCTGAGATGCTCATCTGCCAGTCAGTCCCTGTTGGAATCTGTACCCCACAGGAGGGGAAAATGATGACAATGCCAATTTCAAAAGGAAACTACCAAGAAAGTCCTATTTATACATTTCATTTAAGCATGTCTAGAAGGTTCTGTCATTTAGCATACATGGCATGGCCTCTCCTAGTAGTTGAAGGAAAACATGGAGGGAAAAAAAATGTTTTGGGGCCTCCCTGCTGGCGCAGCGGCTTCGTTGCAGCTCTGTGAAGCTGTCCACAGCCCCTGCCCCGTGGGTTCAATTCCCTGCCGGCCATGGAGATACCCCCATGGCGTGGCAGACCTCTTCTGTCGTGCCCAGTGCTCCCCTCAGGAGTGTTTTTGGTTCATCTGACTGTTCTGCTCCCTGCTTTGTCTCTGGTGCATTCTCTTACCCTCACGCGCTTCTGGCCTATACCCCAGCTCTTGTATAAATAAATAAATAAACCTTTAAAAAAAAAAAAAACAAAAACAGAACTCTTTTGCAAATTGTTCAGGAGGCTTCATCTTCCCATCCTGATGATTGATGGCAGAACTGTTTTCTTCTCTACTTGAAGATGCAGCAGTCCCCATCACGGCAGCCATGCCCCCGGCCCACACGCGTTGCAGCCACGCCAGCCAGACTAATAATAGTAATCATCCTCATCGCTCTAGCTCTGAGCAGTATTTATAGCCATGTTTAAAGTCAAAATTCTTTTATTATCTTGAAGAAAAACTGTCATGTGGAATGTTAAAATAATGTGCATTTCTTATGTAATGGATTTACTTCCTCACGTTATGACATATTTCATTTTATTCCAAATACACTGCCTTAGATTTTCCTTATTTATCTCATTCATATAGACAGTGACAAAAATGATTATGTTGCCCTAGTAGTTGGGTGCATTAAATCTCCATTTATCTGAAGTACGTAGAGTTCTAACATCTTTATGCAAACTATGGGGTAAAACAAAAGGAATTCATCTCCTTTTATAAATTTGTCTCCTGCTCTTTATTCTCCTCTTCTAACAGCTAAACCAGGAGAGCAGTAGGTGAGATGAATCTAATGGAAGAATTTTCTCCCCTTTCATTGTACTTTCATGATTCAGTGGGTTAAATGCCAGGAATTCTCAGACTCAAGGACCATGAATCAACTCACGTATTTTGCTGTAGCTGTGTGGAAGGTGATAAAGGCAGAGTCTGCTGAAAATAATTTTTCTACACTTTTAGCACCTCTAACAAAGTAGTAGTGATGATAATTTGACTTTACACTGCTTGAAATCAGTTTTAAAATTTCTAGACAGTTCTTTGTCTGGGCAGAGGCTTAGCCAATATGAAATCATCACTGAAGTATATTCATAGTGTGCTTGGAATGATTAAGAATCTAATTTATAAATATTTGCACCATCTGTATGTAATCCAAATTAATGTCTGAGTTTTTCTGATGAATGGGGAGGCCAGGAAGGTTTTTCTGTTTTTGTTTTTTTGGTAGAACTGGTATGTAGGCCAGAGGTGCAGGGGGTGAGAGGATTCGTAAGAGACAGAGTGGGGAGCAGAACAGGCAGATCTACTGAAATACACTGCTTAGGGGAGCAGCAGGCAAGGCAGGCGAGGTCTGCTGCACCATGTGGGTCACCTTCCTGGCCAGGGATTGAACTTGTGCTGTGTTAGCTGTGGATAGCTTCATAGTGTTGATGCTTAATCCTTTGTGCCACCAGGGAGGACCTGGGTGATCACTTCTTTATGTGGAACTGTTATTCCATGTTCTATTCCAAGCCCCATGCAGGTGGGTTCTCAGAGGTAGAAATAAGGATCAAAGAAAGAGGGACTGAGCTGAGAAGAAATCCAGCACATACTCATTGTCTAAGGGAGCAGAGACAGTTTGCTACTTGCTAATCAGATACCTGGAGTCCCAGATGAAGGGATTGTGGGGACACATTGGTGAACTGGTAGGAGATTAGAATCTCTATTCTCACAGTTTGTAGCCCGAGGTCAACATAGACGCTTTTGCCGAGTAACCCACAAGGTAAAAATATTCTTTTTTTTTCAAATAAATTTTATTTTTATATTCCCCGTACAATTGCAATCCCCTTATTTTGACCCCAATCCCTCCCCTCCCCGCCCCTCACCCCCCATAGAGTGTCTCTGGTTCATAGTTGTTTGTTGATTTTGATTTTCACTTTCTTATAGTTATTCACTTTCCTGGTCCCTTATTTAAGTTTTCTAGATTCCTGCTATGAGTGAGACCATCCGGTATTTTTCTTTTTCTTTCTGGCTTATTTCGCTGAGCATGATCCCTTCCAGCTCCATCCATGTTGCTGCAAATTGCATGTGTTTATCTTTTTTGAATGCTGAGTAATATTCCATGGTGTATATGGACCACATCTTCTTGATCCAGTCATCTATTTTTGGGCATTTGGGTTGTTTCCAAAGCTTAGCTATTGTAAACAGTGCTGCTATAAACATAGGGGTGCAGGTGCTCTTTGGAATGGATGTTTCTGTGTCCTTTGGGTAAATACCTAAGAGTGGAATTGCTGGATCATATGGAAGCTCTATGTTTAGTAGGTCCAGAAATCTCCACAAAGCTCTCCATAGTGGTTGGACCAGTTTGCACTCCAAGGTAAAAATATTCTGAAGGGAGAGAAAAAGTTTCATGTTAGGATAACCTGATGGGAGGAGGCAGATTTTCTAGGTGTGCCAGTTTCCCTGGAAATGATTCTGCTCGCTCACTGGAGACCAGTGGTTTCATTTGTGTGTAGACAAAACTGCAAGTTTGTTTTTTTTTAAAACAGATGAAAACCACCACTAGCTCTAGCAATAATCCTTGAGATCAAGAACTCATTTTAAATGAGCAAACTGAGACACAAATTCATGATCAGTTTCCCAGGTTAAACATTCTCACTTAATAGCATAGCAGAAACTCATATTATAAATTACTTTAATAGGACAATTTGTGTTATAATAGTGATGAAAACGAAGTCTGCAGACACAAGCATATGATGAAGCATGTGGTTGTACTAATTCATTGGTTCCTCTTAGCCATAATATTTGCCTACCAAATTTTCTTCTATTTGTAGTGATGCTTTATATTTATTGTAGCTGATTATTCTGGGGATACAAATAAGCCGTGGTGCCTTTGAAAAGCTCAGCAGCCTTATACAGTATGTTCTTATTATACTTTCATCAGTGAAGTCTCTGGATTATCAGATGTTAAGAAACAACACATTGGGAAAATTTGAAACGAGTAGTTTCAGAAAATGTTCTGCAGCCTGCTCTGTGGATTGTCAGTTCTAAACCTCCTCCTGGAAAGGATACAGTTTAAAAGGAACTGGTGGGAGATCAGGGAGTTTGGTGGCTTAATAGTAATAGATGGTGTTTAATAGTCTGCCAAGTCTGGGAAAGTCATAAATGCTTTGAAACCGGTCAATATAAATACGTGCATATGTGTGTGCACACACACACATTTTATTTTTTATTTTGGATAGTTAATGACTGTGTTGTTTTGATGAAATTGTAAACTAACATTTAATTCATGGCTCAATTGATATTGTCAAGCAAACCAAATTAATAATTTTCTAAAACAATGTCACTATTGAGGCAGGATCGTAGCATGGTCCAAATCTCTCACTAACGGTAAAGTTCCTTCTGTCAGATGTTGGACTGCCCCCTCTCTGATTAATTATTCTTTGATCACACTCAGGAACTTCGGTGTCTCTAATGTCTGGCATGCTTGCAAGAGGAGTTTTTAATACTGTCTCGGTATATCGAAGAATGATATATCCATGCTTGGGTCTGCTCTGGGAGAGAGGTGCCAACTTATCGTCTCTAAGTCACCCATGCAGATCTGCATTTCATGCTTTCAAATGATAGGCATGTCATAAAAGGAGACAGTGTCTGAGGGTGTGGGGTGAATCGTGGAGAAAGAAGAGCAGGACTTGCTGCTCATGTGTACGGGCCTTCACCCTGACCCCAGCACAGGACACCTGTCTCCTCACCACCTCCCACCCACACTGGCTGGTGCGTTGGGTGTCTGAATGTGTGCTCTTGGCTCGGCTGGAGTCCTCAGTCAGCCAGTCCAGCCTAATCTCGGCATTGCTCTCAAAGTATTTTGTAGATATGATTAAAGTCCGTCATCTGACTTTGAAATATGGGAGATTGTCCCCAAGAATCAGGATGGGCCTGATTCAGTCTGTCGAAAGACTTCACTGAGAGTTCCCTAATGAAGAAAAAGGCCTTTCTATGGGCAGCAACTTCAGTCTGTGCTCAAGGTTCTCAAGGTTCCAGCTGCCTGTCCTGGCAGCCTGCCTGGAGCAGTCCCAGAGTCATAAGCCAGTTCCTTGTGACCCAGCTCCTAACACACACCTCCGTCTGGCCCTGATGCCCTGGTTGCATTCCTTCCTCGCGCCATGTGTGGTTGTGGGTACTGGGAGCATAGGTCAGGAAGACGAGGACCCGGTGCATGGGGCTTGCCGTCTCCCGGCAGTTGCCTTCCTTAGCTTGTCCGCACACACACAAGCCTATTTCCATTTGACGGTTTGGAACATCAGATTCATTGCTTGGAAACTGAGGCTTGGAGCTGAATGGAACCGTGAAAGTATGAAGACAGATACCTATGGGTGTATCTGATTTTCTTGGATTCATTGTGACACTCTCCAAAATAGCCACATTTTTAAAAATTTCGATATGTGTATTTTACATCATTGTTCATTTTTGTACAGGTTGCTTTCTCCTCTCAGATGTAGTCCCCATAAAATTCCCCCCACCAAGTCACCCTGGAACCATCACCATAATCTCTTGTGCTCTTTCCACCGTTTTAATCCCTCTCCCTCCTCCTCCTCTGCTGAACGTGTCCAATTTATAGTCGCTTGCTAGTTTTGTATTTTATTTATTTTTATTTTTTCAACATAGCCACATTTTTACAGGTTCTCTGTGTCACCTGAACAGGACTTTCTGTCTTCTGCGTTTTTACCACATATTGCCAAACAAAGAGATGGGCATAATTCCCTTTATCGGTAGTTTCATCACAGCTAAAAGCAAAAGAAAAACAACGTGATTGTATAAAAAAATTGTACATTTATGTCCTAGCTAGGTTGGTAATTCCAGAGAGAATCAGCCTCCATCCAGCTCCTGGGAGCTCCGTTCTTTCACACAGAGACTGAAAATACTTGACAGGACGCCCTTGTTTTGGAGAATGCAACATTTTGTTCTTTGCTCACAGTATGTATGCAAACAAATATTTAAGCCATTATTTTCTCAGCATGGGATCAGTTTTTAAAAACTTTAGTGCCACTGGCCACTTTATATTACGCACCATGTGGGAAGTTGTGACCTGTACTGAGGTCTTCTTTTGTGTCGGTGGCCCTAACTGGGAAGGTCTCGAGTCCTTATGTTTTGTTCTGAAAAGCTATTGCAATGATAAAACGTTGAGACTAAAATTTTTATAGAGTCTGGGATACTGTGAATTTTCCATAAATTTTACATTATCCGGAGGTAATAAATAATTGCCTTTTCCAGGGTACATCTGGCTGTTTCGCCACAGGCAAATGGACCCTTTCAAGCAGAAGTCAATTACGCCTGCCTTCTTGTAGGTGCAATTTCCCCTCTATTGGGCCCTTAGGGTACCATTCAGCAGACGTTTTGTGCCCCAAGTGAGTGATAGTCTTTAACTACTGTAATACTTTGTACCGTGTGCCAGAAGTGTCCTCTGCTGTCCACTCAATCTCAGACACATGGCAGCCTAGTGGCCAGGCATCTGCCAGTGCTTTCCAGGATGACTTTTAGGTTGAAATGTTCGCGACTGAGGAAGGAGCTTGCTCAGCAAGTGTGGGTGTCCTTTATTTTATAACAACTGCTGTCTACTTAAAACATGAATTTCGGTGATCAGCTTTTCACAAATTATGTTATGCCACATACCAGAGGTTCATGAGATATTAATAGGTGGTTGGTTAAAAAAATGAGAATGTCATGGTTGAATAGATTTTGGAAACTGTGTGTTAAATAAAATTGAATAGCTTTCTAAGCTGCCGGATTTCTCAGAATCTCTCATATTTCACCGAATAGTGAATCTCTAACATAAGCATGCAGTGCACATCACTGGCCAAACTTGTGCGATTCTCAGCACCTGTTTTAAAATGCAAAAGTATCTAATTTTCATCTTGTGGAATAGGTTTGCACTTCTAAATTAAGTTGTGGAAAACTTTTCTATGTTTTCCTTTTTACATGTATTTTAATTGCAAATCAAAATAGAAGAAAGCAGAGAAATGACTACAAATTTAGCAGCAGTGGCCTTGTCGCCATACTTTTGTATGTAAAAATATATACATACATAAACTCCTATAACCTACATAATAAAAGTGCTGCATGTATGTATATTATGCCTTTTTTTGCATTAAAAATTGAAGATGTAATTGAAATGCATTACCGATTGCAGGTGTACTATGTGATTCTATATAATATGTATATATTGACTGTATATTGCAATATATTCAATATATAGTTGATGCCTATTGTGAAATGATCACCACAATAAAGTCTAGATGGTTATGATTTTTTTTCTTGTGCTGTGGATTTTAATTTTATTTAAACTCCCTGGAATTCTTTCTGAGTTTTCTTGGCAGACATTGTAGGAAAGTTAATTTGGGAATGTGATATCTGGAAGATCTTGGAGATGACTGATGTGTAGAGAGATTCAGGGACTTATAAATAACATATAAAGTTGGGAGTAAAATTTGCATTTCTTAATTCACTGTCCAGTGTCCTCCCTCCGATATTACGCTGGTTGATGTGTTCAGGGAAGAAGACAATCTGCTATGTGAGTTGCAAGTCTTCAGGGCTATGGAATGACAGGAGAAAATCCTTGAGAGGGTGTGTGGAGGGAAGTTGAAGAGGGAAGATAACAACAGAGTTGTGCTTTGAACAAACCAGTAGAACTAGATCTGTGCACACTGCTTCTGGGGAGTGTGTGTGGGATTCCAATCAAATGTTATCCAATGAACTGAGCTTTGCAGTGGCTTCTCGTAGGTCTTCGTGACTGAATAGCGAAGGTACCATAGTTGACTTACTGCCCTCTGCCTCATGACCCAAACCCTCATTTCTGTGAAGAAGAATGTAACCAGGGGTTGACTACTTATTTGTCATTTTTCTAAGTGTTTGCAAAAGATGCAGGAATAAGTCAACAGACTTTTGAGCTATGTCCAAGATGGCAAATACATGAGATGAATATTGAATGTTTTCTTCCATACAATTGCATTTTTCTTGTTTCTTTTGACCTTAAAAATAATGTGAACATTTCTAATTGACTAATAAGAAAATAAATACCTTTAGCATAAAGGAAAAAAATGATTTGTGGTGCAGAACTACCAGGAGAGACTGCCATTGAATGGCTAATGTTTTGCATATTCTGGGAATGGGTCAGATTACTAAATATTTTCTTAAGATTTCTCCTTCACCCTAAAAAAGCCAAAGTATTTCAAGTGTCCCCATTTCAAGTGTCTGCTTAGACATAAATTATTCTCGTCTGATTTTACCTTTGATCCTAGTGAATGTCCATTCTGTATGAATTTACGCCTGCACAGGCCTTGGGACCCCAGTGTGCAAGCATTTGCAGTTCTGGAAGGACCCCCTTCCTCCACCTTACACTTTAAATTTGAGGGTTCCTAGGTTTCTGCTGTCAGACTTCTCCCTGATGCCCAGCTGAGGCTCACCTCTTGAAATGAATCATGACTGTAAGTAAATTAAACAATGAATCTCCAAATCAGGGGAAAATATTTACAATTTGTATAACATGTATGCAGCCAAATTACCAAATATATTAAGGGCTCCCCTGTGGAAATAGGAAATTTGACTAGAGAACTAATAAAAATAGGTACGACAAATGAAGAGAACATTAACAGAAAAGGGAATGTATCCCTTCAGCATTTGAAAAGAAGCATGTGTTTACTCAGCAGAACAGCACCCGCTGAAACATACTGCAATATCATTCATCTTCTTTCGGATTAGCAAATATGAAAACATTGTGGAGAACCAATCTTCTTAAAGATTATTGGTAGGGGACCTCCCTGGTGGCCTAGGGGTTAAGTCTCAGCACTATCACCCACATGGCTTGAGATCCATCTCTGGCCAGGGACCTGACCCAGGGTCAGCTCTGTCTTTGGTGAATCCTCTCACCCTCCACAACTCTGGTGTGCACCATGTGCAGTTCTTCTACGCAAAGGAAAAAAAAAGATTATTGGTAGGAGTATAAATAGGTAAAACAGTTACAAAGGACAATTGGTAATAGCTATCAAATTACAGATAAATACACCCTTTGACCCAATAATTTTACATTAGACATTTAATTCACAGATATATCTGGGACTGTGTTTATGTTCTTCCTATTTTAAAATATAAAGTTTTAAAATTAAAAACAAAATAAACTTTTTTTTTTAAATATAGGAACCTCACACTTTAAAAATTGCTAACAATTAGAAAATTTAGAAGGAATATGGTTATTAATCTCTTCTCTCCTATTTTGAACTGAAATGGATGGTCTCAATAGAGTATAAAAAAGCAAAGGAGGGAATTTGGTGGTCAGAATTCTCCGTCCATGTTTCCCAAGGTCCTATTCTTTGATGAGTCTGTTTTGTAAAGGATTGAAGATACTTAAGTTAAATAGAAATAAATCTTTAGTTACATAAACCTCATAACCACTTTTCTGGTTCCAAGTTGACATTTTAGTTATATAAATTTCCATCTAGGTAAAGTTATTAATTGACACATTATCCCTCTTATGTTAGTGATTCAAGTTTATAAATCTCATAGTTTATAAATCTTTTCCAGGAAATTGATTTATAATATTTATCAGCACTATTTCAGGGAGAAATGTTGAAGCTGCTCATTCATTCCACAAAAGTTGAGTAAAAATCTCCATATCTCAAAATAAAAAAAAAAGAAAATGGTCTAAAAAATTGATACAGCAACATTGGTTTTATACCAGCTATTGCTCTTTCCAAAACACCTGTCTTTTTACAGACTTTGATCAAATGCTCACTTATTTTTTTTAAAGATTTATTTATTTATGCATATGAGAACTGGGGTACAGACTAGAGGTGCAGGGGGTGAGTGGATTCACCAGAGACAGAGTGGGGAACAGAACAGGCAGACTGACCAGAGTACACTGCTAAGGGGAGCAGTGGGTGAGACAGGAGAGGTCTGCTGCGCCATGTGGGTTGCTCCCTGGCTGGCTGGGGGTTGAACTCGTGCTACAGAGGCCGGCGATCGCTTGATAGTGCTATCTCTAATCCCTGCGCCACCAGGAAGGCCCAGATGTTCACTTATTTTAACTTATAAGAAAACTGGAAAAAATGTAGTGCATGGAATTACCTGACTGATGCTGCAGTTAGTATAAATATTTTGACCTTCGACTTGACATCTGGGGCTTCTCACATATATGGCTCTTTGCTGTGCTGTTGTGGAGAAGCAAGGTTCTAAGTCTGGCTTGGCTACAGGATTCCTCCTAAGGATTTAACCTTAGCAGACAAAAACTCTGAGGGGTCGGAGATTCCACCCAACTCTGCACCCTAACAATTCATAAACTGTCTATAATTAATGATCCGTTATAGGCTACTCAAAGTACCATGTGTCTAAGCATATGGGTATGTATTTTTCTCATATGCT
Source organism: Talpa occidentalis (assembly GCF_014898055.3). Lineage (NCBI taxonomy): Eukaryota > Metazoa > Chordata > Mammalia > Eulipotyphla > Talpidae > Talpa > Talpa occidentalis. The sequence goes on along the minus strand of NW_023601322.1, from coordinate 94,071,385 downwards.
CCATTGAGAATGTTTTATTCTCCCCATTTTTTTTTAATTTTTCTTTTATTTTTATTATATATTTTTAAATAATAAATGTTATTTTTATATTCCCCATACAATTGCAACCCCCCATTCTGACCCCAATCCCTCCCCTCCCGCCCCCACCCCTCAAAAAGTGTCTCTGGTTCATAGCTTTTTGTTGATTTTGATTTTCACTTTCTTATAGTTATTCATTTTCCTGGTCCCTTATTTAAGTTTTCTAGATTCCTGCTATGAGTGAGACCATCCGGTATTTTTCTTTTTCTTTTTGGCTTATTTCGCTGAGCATGATCCCTTCCAGCGCCATCCATGTTGCTGCAAATGGCATGTGTTTATCTTTTTTGAATGCTGAGTAATATTCCATGGTATATATGTACCACATCTTCTTGATCCAGTCATCTGTTTTTGGGCATTTGGGCTGTTTCCAAAGCTTAGCTATTGTAAATAGCTAATAATTTTTGAAGAAAATTATTGCTCCAAGATAAGAAAGAGCTTTGAAAGACTTTGATGTGAGAAAATAATATGGAGAATCCCATCATATTTAATTAATGACGGGTTGCTAATCAGAGAACATGCATATTGAATTTATTTATTGATGCTGAGGGAGTTTGTACTGTGAAGTACAGCAGTGAAATTTAAGAACAGAAGCCAACAAGATGAAAGTGAATAAATAAGACAATCTTGTACAAACATAAGTATTACGAAAATGAAGACTAGTACTGGAGTGAACTGCAAAATAAATGTGAGACAACACGGGGTAGTAAATTGACATTAGAAACTGAATATGCAGAATTGCAGGGATTGCAAGCTGCTGTTTCTGTAGTAAATGTCAGTTAGTGAGTTCACCATCCGATTCACCTCCTCTGAAATGTGCCAGAGGATTATATGTGCCAGATTATATGTGCCAGGGATTATAATTAGATCCTGAATGGAATTCTCTCATTTTTCCTTTGAACTAAATTCATGGACTTTTCATGAAAATAAAGCCAGGTGTAATTTGAGGAGTTCCCAATTGATAGACTGTAAACCCTGCAAAAAGCCTTGTGTATTATTTCTCCTTGGCTTTTAAAGGCAGTGAAGTAGAATTTGTTGTCCATAAATTGTGTATTTGTAGTTAGGGAAAATTCCTCTCCAGCTTCCTATTTGCTTTTGTAAGTGTAGCTTCAGAATCTAGTTCTATTATGCCAGTGGACTTGTTACTTTAGTTTTAGTTAGGACTGGAGTTTTTAGATGAGACATTTAATTCTCATTCTGGAAAGAATATTTATGACCTTCGATTATAAGCCACTTATAGGCTTAAGTTTTGAAAATAGAATAGGTGATTTAAAAATACATGCTTCTTATAAAGTGAGGATTCCAGTAAGATTCAGGTCCCTAAACCTTTGGTATTTGATATTTTAATGTAAGTTGAAGAGGAGTGTGTGTTTTTACTCCAGAAAAGTGAAACATAAATGTTTCCAAACACTAATTGGAGAACATGGGGAAAAATCATTGAGTAATATGGTCATTTTCCATTTTGCATCATCAGTGGGATAATTATATCAATTAGTATCCCAGACACTGATTGCTTAAAGTAAACACAGTTCTTACAGGCTGTTGGAAACCCTGGCTCTGTGATTCTGTCTTCCACATCTAGGTGGTGAGCAGAAGCAGCACATCTAGGTGGTCCAGCTGCCCACAGACTCAGCCTGTTCATTAGGGGCAAGGCTCAGTGACCAGAGCTAACATAGGCAGTGAACTGGGAAATAAAGCAAAAAGCAAAAAAAAAAAAAAAAGAAAAAGCCAATGCAAAACAAAACCCTCTTGGCAGCTGCTGGTGTTCAGCTGCCTCACTTATGGGACCTCAGAGAAAGGATTCAATTTTATCCTTAGCAGCTTGTTTTAAATAACAATACCCCACACCTGCCTACAGAAATCTCCATGTTCCTCCCATCAGGACTGAAGTGAAAGATTTTCAGTGCTGCATATGAAGACATGCAGCTATAGGAGAACGTAGTTGTGGCCAGTGCTTTGTTTTTTCTTTTTCTTTTTGGAACTGCTACTTTTTGGAACCACAGCATGTCCCAAAAATTGGAAACTGCTTTAAATGTGTATTTGTTATTTTAAAATCTTGTGTTCAGTATGTGTTTCTTGATTTTCTAGATACTTGTTTAGTTGACGCACCCTTGAATTTAAAGCCATGGGCCAATTGGTCATCTAAATAATACAATAAATGTAACAAGGTGCAAAAGTCTGCAAGTATCAGGAAGTTTGCAGGTAGTTGACATGAAAACACGTTTGCAGCTTGAAGAAAAACATGCTGGGGGTGTTCTGTGTAAATGTTACCAGCAGGCTTTTCGGTTTCCAGACCCCTTGGTTTTCAAGGCTGCAGCTGGGTCAGCTGCAAGTTCTCGTGCTCAGTACTGGGTGCTGCTGGAAGTCGTCTTAGGAATGGAACAGTTAGCGTTTGCTTGTGCCTTTGTCAACTTAGCCCCGGAAACTCAGTGTGATTAGCCGGGTTGGAAACTTCTACTTGTGAATTGAAGAAATTTTTTATCCTCATGAATTATATGCTTCTAGTTCTCATCATCTCTTTAGAATGAACCCAAAATTTTTGTTAGATTTGGTAATTTCCAAGGCTGTATTGTTGGGAGAGAGCGCGCACGCACGCGCGCGCACACACACACACACCTCCCTTATATGTGTGTACATAGACCATGAATTATGACAGCATGTTGGTTCAGAAATTAGACTGGAGAGTAAATGACATAGTAACTCATACGTGGTCACGCAAAAATTGCTCTGGGGCATATTTTTCCTTCATTTTCATTTTGCCTGGCTTCTTGTTGTTGGGACACTGCACGAGTGATCCAGAATTGAAGACATTCTTGATAACAGAGGAAGATGTTGCTCTCTTTGTGGTAAATGCTTCTGGAGAGTTTTTGGTGTACTGTGAATCAACTTAAACCAAATCACTTAATAGTTGTTTTCCCCGTTACAAAACTAACTCATGTTCCTCAGAAAATTTCCGACATAAAGTTACACCCTAAAGAACAAAAAACCACCTACCTGTATGTCTACCAAAATGTTAATGTTCAATCTTTCTTTCATTCTTTAACATGCATGTATTTACAAAAACTCTTTTGTTCATTCACCCCTTCTACAAATACATGCTGAGCACAGGCTATGTGTTGACATTGGGGGTGTGGGGATTGGTGCACGAAGCAGCATGGACAGGTCCTGCCTTCCTGGAGCTTGCAGCCTTCTCCGCGTGTGAAGAAGCAGCCAGCAGCGGTGGTGTGTGCTGGAGAGTGACTGCAGCTCAGCCCTAGTGGGTGGCACCAGCCCGAGGGGGTGATTGGTAAGTCCATTCTGAAGGAGGAGGGGAAGCAAGCCATACGAAAGCCAGGAGAGTGTTTCTGGTAGAATACCAGATGCTCACACAATTTCAAACCTCCTTTTCTCCACTTCATGGAAATAGCTATGATTTATTTATTTATTTTTTTATTTTATGTATTTATTTTTAAATATTCCGTTTCCATATTTTAAAAAATTTTTAAATTTTATTTTATATATTTTTACATCATTTTTCATTTTTGCACAATGTATGCATTTTGATCTTGGTTATAGTCCCCATATAATTCCCACCCATCTATGATTTTTTATTTTTTATTTTTATTTAATTTTTAAATTTTTTTTTAAAGATTTGTTTATTTATTTATACAAGCACTGGGTACGGTCAGAAGCGCGGGAGGATGAGAGAATTCACCAGAGCCAGAGCAGGGAACAGAACAGGCAGACCGACGAAATACACTGCTGAGGGGAGCAGTGGGCACGGCAGGAGAGGTCTGTTGCGCCATGTGGGATCCTCGCCGGGGGCCGGGAATCGAACCGGTGCTGCAGAGGCTGCGGGCAGCTTTGCAGCCCAGCGCTCAACCACTGCACCACCAGGGGAGGCCCATCTATGATTTTTTAAATAGAAAATTCTTGGAGTGGAATTTTGGAATTCAGAATTTTTCGAACTTTTGAAACATCATATAGTTAAAGACACACATTGGGTAACATTTTCAGCAGCGTCTGGGTGACCCCCTATGATCCAACATATTAATGTTCTGCAATGAACCCTCACACTGTGTGAGTGAAGGAAAACCTATGAATAGCTGCCCTTCCAATTAGGTTTCGGTGTCAGATGAATTCTGGTCAGATCAGGTCTTTCTACATTTCAGTTTGTTATATATAAACTTTTGATCTTCTGTGCTTTTTAGGTTTCAAAGTCATGGGTAGGGGGATTGTGGAATAGATTGTTTCATGAGACCAGAAGAGAATTTAGCAAATGTGACCTTTTTTTTTAGATTCATTTATTTATACAAGAACTGGGGTACAGGCCAGAGGCACAGGAGGATGAGAGGATTCACCAGAGACAGAGTGGGGAACAGAACAGGCAGAAGGACCGAAATACACTGCTGAGGGGAGCAGCAGGCGAGACAGGAGAGGTCTGCTGCGCCATGTGGGTATCTCCCTGGCCGAGGATTGAACTCATGCTGCAGAGGCTGCAGACAGCTTAGCAGTGCTGTGCTCAACCCACTGCATCACTGGGGAGACCCAAATCTGTGCACATGATTCATCATTTCCTTCAGAGGTATTGAATTGTTACATGAGTAATGTACAAAATGTATTTGATGCAGAATTTTGTTGTAGATATGTTATTTTTAATATTTGCAATGTCTGCTTTTTAATTTCAATTTAAAAAATATATTGCACAGATAAATATAGTCCAACAGGTAAACACTGAAAAAGAAGTCTCTGTATTCCAAATCTTGTCCCATTCTTGAAAGGCATCTGCTATTAATGGTTTCATATATCTTTTTAAAAATGTTTATTTGAAAACTCATGCCATTTGCAGCAACGTGGATGGAACTAGAAGGATTTATGCTCAGTGAAATAAGCCAGAAGGAAAAAGAAAAGTATCAGATGGTTTCACTTACGGCAGGAATATAGGGGAACCAAATAAGACATCAGTGTAAAAAAAATAATAAAAGTACAAAACACGACAAAGCAAAACTGGACAATTATAAATCAGAGACATCCTGCAGGGGAGGAGGAGGGAGAGGGATCAGAGGGGGGCAGGGAGGAGCACAGGGGACTGAGGTGATGGTGCACGGGTGCATTGGTGAAGGAAAACTCTGTAGGGACTACACCTGAGGGGGTGGGGGGAAGCAAATATTGTTTATTCTTTTTTTTTTTTAAAGATTTATTTATTTATACAAGCACTGGGTACAGTCAGAAGCACGGGAGGGTGAGAAAATTCACCAGAGCCAGAGCGGGGAGCAGAGCAGGCAGAAGGACCGAAGTACACTGCTGAGGGGAGCAGCGGGCATCAGGAGAGGTCTGCACGCCATGTGGGACCCTCGCCGGTGGCCGGGGATCGAACCGGTGCTGCAGAGGCTGCGGGCAGCTTCGCAGCCCAGCACTCAACACTGCGCTTCTGGGGAGGCCTGCAAATATTGTTTAAAAATGAACAGTGATGTAAAAAAATTAATATAAAAAATATAAAAATGTTTATTGATGTAACATTGGTTTACTTCATTGTTTGTATTTTGAAAGTATAGGCTCCCCGCTCCAGGTGCTGTTACCATAGTGTACTCACCACCAAGGCACCCACAGTCTTTTACAGAGACCTTTGGAATCCCTACATCTGTGTTTACACTCCCACTTTCCCTCCCCACTAGTAGTTTCAATTCTGCAGTTTTATTTCTAGAGTTTGTTTTGCTTAGTTTTGTCACTTCCTTTTTTTTTTGTTTGTCTTTATTCCACATATGATTGAGGTCATCTAGCATTTTTCTTTCTCCTTCTTACTTATTTCACTTCGCATAATCCCTTCTATCTCCATCCATGCTGCGGCAAATGACTGGAACCTTAGATCTGCTGTTTTAAAGTAATTTATCAAAATTGGAGACCTCTTAAAAAGGCTTAGCTGAGAGTAATTAATTTCATAATATGTCCTTGGCTTAAATTTTAGAACTATTAAAGGCAAATGACAACAACAAAAAAACCCATGTTTGCTTCTTCCATTTCCCACCTTTATTTCTTTTTACCCCTCTCTGTTTGTAACAGAAACTTCATATGTAAAGATTGGATTATTAGCCCCTAAAATCTAATCATTAGGGGGAAGGATGGGATGTAATTGGTTTCTTTTCCATGTGAAAATAGAATGACTCAGGATCTGGACTTACAGAATAGCATCTTTTATTCAGTTATACAACCGTGGGTCACGTTAGTGATTTTCTGGACTGTCATGTCTTTTCTAAGTTTTTATAGATCTGATCGTGCAGCTGACCTTCCTGACAAAAATCAGCTTGGGGGTAACTCCAGAATTTAGTCTTCAAATCCCACCCTGCTCTGAGTGTGACAGATCCTGCCCTTCAAAGCAGCTCATTGAACTCATTCATTTCCTTGTATCAAATCTGGTTTGAGCATGTGAGATGGCAAAGCCACATTTCTGCTGCTCCCTCCTAATCAACCATACCCTTACTGGCAGTAGAGCCTGTGGTTTTCTGGGTAGGATGCCAGGACTGAGGAAAGCCATGGAATCGAAATGTCATATTTTGCTTTTTGTTACAAACATACAATTTTATTGCTATCTGACAAGCATGTAAACTTTAGCTACTACAATGTGAACTTCAAGGAGCCTGCCATTATTTAGATGAACTCCCAGAGCCAAATGAAGTCTTCCTTTAATTTGCAGCCAAGTAGAAAATGCTTTTGTATGTATTTACTGTATACCTGTAAGATGTGTTCAAGGCCCAAGTGCATTATTTATTGACTCTTCCATTGGATCTCACAACCTCTCATCCTTAGATGTCTATCACTATGGTCTGTATTTTTTAGAAATTGGAATGTCAACATTATTCTTCTTGGAATAAATGAAGGGGACTCTGTGGGTGTGAGTTGTGGCTGGTTGCTAAGAATATCTAATCAGGTTGCAATTGCTATAGCAACAGTGTTGCTATGACTCTGAAGTTTCCTTGCAATCAGTTGGAATTCATAAGTGAAAGACATTGTCTATATCAGTGGTATTTTAAAGTGATCCTAGCTGGCGTAAGGCAGGAATCCCATCCTTTGGGGAGGTCTTGATATCCCTGATGAACTGTTCTCTAGTTTGTGACTAGTTCAGAGAATGAACTGGTGCCAGCCTGGTACTTTAACAGGTGTTGTACTTCACAGACACAACCTCATTCAAGGTTATCTCTACCTGGCTCTTCCAAGGACTCCCAAAGTAGCCAGACCACCCATCATCACACACTGATTATCTGAAAGGAATAGTATTTCATATTTCTATCATATATGACAATACTTGAGGACTCCAAAATCATGTTGTTGTTTGAGGGTTTCTCTTTTCCAAAATTAAAAGTTTTATTTTCCCTAATTATGTTAGTATTGCATATTTCTTATCTAAAACATAAAGCATAAAGCAGATATTTTAAAAAATCATTATAGTTGCTAAATTAAGAGATATAAAACAGGTATACATTGCCTTAGCAGTGTTTTATTTTTTTATTTTTTGCTTGGATTTTATTCTTTAAATGTGTCTTAGTTTTTGCTCGATTCTAGTTTTGAATACTTACTTTCCCCTTCACAATTATAATCAAAGACATTGAAGTGGTCAGGCTTTGCCTTCAAGCTGAAAGACTGTTTACTAAATATCTGCCATCTTCAAGAGATATTCAAAATATTTGGTTTAGGATTTTATTAATCACCATCTCCATGAAATGTAAAGCCAGCCTATTTTCTTGCTCTGGTCAGTAAATTTTAAGTGAGGAGAAGAGATTGCACAACAGTTTCATTTCAAATTTGTACTATAAAATTTGATTCAGCTTAAGGAATTAAAATAGCTACATGTTTTTAACAGATCGTGCATGGAAGTCTGCAAAGTTAGCTTTCGCCTGGCTGTATATAGGGTTGAATCAGCCTTCATTTTATAAGGAACATTCTCTTGTGTTATGTGCTACTTAGTGGAGACCCAGAAATGAAAAACAAACAAAATCATTTGATGATTCCACAGGATAGCTGGTTAATCAACCAAAACTGAGCTGCTTGTGAATCTAAGGGATAATAAGAAATGCCAGTTTTTTTTTTTGAGAATTAAGTTTAGGTCCTGTTTTAAGAGTTTCATTATTAATTCACTTACCTTTAAGATAACTACAAAGTTACTTGACTACTAAGTATCTGAGCAGGAATTCAAATTTGGAGTCTGTTACAAGGCACTGTACCCCAGAAACCCCCAAGCCTGCCTGCTCTAAATGGATTCTGCCATTTTCTGCATCAAGACAAAACATGTCTAGTGCATGAGATTTTCAGTGAAAAAGAACGTTAATACAATTAAAATGTGATAAAGTGACAAGAAAGAATAGAGTTAAAATGTTTTCCCATGAAACACCCAAAGTTACTGATCCCCTCGTGGGTAAATGCCCAGCCAGTCAAGGTTGGCCCAAAGCATGGCCAGTGAGAGCCAAAAGCCTTCCACAAGTCTGAGGCAGCTTCTGGTGGAGCCCCAGGGGAAAGAAGCAGAAGGGCATGTCTGGAAGGAAAAGAGCAAAATCAAAATACAAGTCAAATAAAGGCTGCCATGGTCAGTCTCCCTACAGGCTCACCCAAGTCTCTTTCAAGTGTCTCCTTCCGTGTCCCCCAAGTCCCAGGTACAAGTTCAAGCCTGAGAAGCAAAGGCAGCTTCTTTACATGTCTCTCTGCTTCCTGTGCCACCTCCAGGCCTTTCTCCCAGTTTCTCTGTCTTCTCCTCCTTGCCCAGCTCCACCTCTCCCCAGGTGGGTCAGGGAACCTGGAGCCTCCTCTTTCCCTGGGGCTTATCCTGTTCAGCTCTACCTCCAGAGCCCTCTCTTGTGACCACCATGCTTTGCCCTTGTGGATGCCATGGAGGTTGTTCTAGCTAGACTGTTTTTTTAGGCATGTTTATTCATGACCCGTGATTTGCTGGTTCAGAAATTTTGTTTTTTGTAAATTCATTCAGGGGTCCACACTCTTCAGGGGTTTGCTTACAACATGTAAATGCACAGAGCATTTAAAAAATTTAGGAATGTGGCCAGTCATTTCCACAGAGCCCACCTCATTCATTTTGCCTGACTCTCTTTGGAGAACCAAACTACAAATGAGAAAGGTCTAGTGAAAATGGAATTAGAGTAAGTATTTCTCAGTTACTTCTGATGTCTGTTCTACCAGATTGTCTTTAATTTTAGGACAATTTAATTTAATTCTGTTGCTGTCAAGGAAAAAAGTAATAAGAGGTCAAGTAAGATCAAAGCACTTTCTCTTCTGGATAACAGCTACCCAGATGGCATGAACTGGCTGCCCTTCCATCATGTAGCTCACCTTGTGTTATGATGAGTTGTCCTCACTGGCTGACCTTCTGGGAGAGGTTCAGGCGGTTCTGAGAAGTAGTCTGGGAATGGCTTTTGTCAGACAACAGATGGGGTTCAAGTCTGACTTTGCCACTTAATAGTTCTGTGCATTGGGGAAGATTCTGCTATAAGCTTCACTTTCCTCATCTTTGTAAGTGGAAATATTGAGTTACTCACTGCACACAACCCAGTGCCCAAGATGATGGTGTAAGGAGGTGGAACTGTGGGCAGGTGATTCAGTGGTGAGGATGGAGCCCTCAGGAATTGGATCAGCCTTCTACTAGAGACCCGTGTGAGCGCCCTCATTTCTTCTTCCACAGAGAAGTCTGCAGTCTGCAGTTTGAAAGAGGCCCTCACCAGAACCCAACCTCTCAGCTCCCAGAACTGCATTTCTGTTATTTAGGTGACACCCAAGCTGAAGCATTTTATTCTAACAGCATGAACAGACTGACTCACACTCTGTCATAAAGTTATCATCAAGGGTCAGGAGGACATGTGCATACAGCACAGAGCCCTGTGTTAGCCTGCAGTGCTGTCTGTGAGCCGTGCCAATACTCTAGTGTTTGTGATTGGACTTGGGAGCTGTTCTTTCTGTCAAAGGCCATCCATCACAGAACCTGCTATCTATTTGTGGAGGAGCTTTAAAGAAATTGCTAGAAGTAGCGCTGGCACCTAATAGTGTGTGACTTTCGGCAAATTTCTTACCTCTTTGAATTTTCTCCTATCTGCAAGGAGACAGTTGAAATTTCAAAGTGTGTTACTTTCCTGACCACGTATCCAAGCTTACACCATCTAATCCTTAGCATCTCTGCAATTCAAGCTGCTTTTTGAATCATGAAACTAAATGTTATGATCTAATATGTTTGTGAGGTCATTCATCATATTAGTATTATTTGTTCTGCTCTTTGCAACCTGCAGGGTTTCCCCCCCTTAATCCTGCTTCATGAATACTGAAAAATATATGGGTCACTGGATCACATTGAATCACACTCCATTTTCCATGCAAACTGTGGGGTCTGACGGTAACTGTCCCAGAGGGTGGCATTTCACAGAGGAATCTAGAAGTATCGTGACAACCTGGCAGATTTGCCATTTTCAGTCTTATCTATTCTTTGGTCCATCATGGTTTTTGCTTTCATGAATTTTTGCTCCTTTATTTCCTAGGGAGCTGAAGGGAATTCAGCCTGAATTTAAAAGGTTTGGTCATGGTTTGAGGAATCGTATCTCACGTATTGGGGGAGAAAGCAAATGATTCATAAGGAGTTAATGAGGTGCTCTTTACCAGTCAATATTTGTGAAAACACACACACACACACACCTTCTCAGTGGTTAAAAAAAAGATGTAGCAGCATCATCAGAGAAAACTGTCATGTAGCTTTGTTTTTTCTCACATTTCCCAGCAGATGACAGGTTTCCTGCCATTGAGGCATTAGGGAGAGGCCAGGAGGCCTTGGAGAGACAGAAGCCTCATCTGGTGTGTGGCCCGTAGACTCTTTTATGATCTCTTTTCATGCTCAGGAAGCATGGATTCCTGTAGGTTCTTCACTCAGCAGGTTTCTGCTCAGTAACTGTAGCTCATGTGCCAAACAGTGATGCATGGCTGTTCTGGCGAAATGGCAGATTTGTCACGTTTTTGACAACTACCCTTTTCACTTTGACAGCTACCTACCACCTCTTCTCTGCTCTGGGCACGCTTTCTCCTGGAGCTCACGTTATTGGCTGGCTGCAGGTGGGCCCCACAAAGGGCTAAATGCTAAGGGAGCTGGAGCATGACCCCCTCCCCCCTGCCTCTTATAGCCCAACCTGTGCCTGTGGCCTTGTGCATAAGACAGTGGGGACCATCTCCCCCACCTCCATGTTCTGCCTGAGACACTGGGCACCCGTGCCAGAGACCAGAAGGTGTCAAGAGCCTGCTTGCTGCTGTCGCTCCTGGCCTATTGCACCTGAGGCTCAGTGGGGTGTAGATTGTCCTTGGCTGCTATTATTGTGCAGGGCTGCGGTGGGGGGACCCCAGTCTGACTCCTCTCTCACCATAGAAACATAGTGTATGGAAATTTTGTAGCACCTACAGTAAATAAGAACTCTTAATTTTTAAGGCTTTGTAGCTAATTTTGGCCTTTTTGCATGCTACTAGACTTTATTATTATTATTTTTTTTGCACAAGAGTAAATCTTTCTGCTTTGTTTGATCAAATATATAAACTCACTTCATAATCCTTGAGTGCATTATATAGTTTGCATTTTCTAAAGCCCCCCCCTTTTTAAAAGATTTATTTATTTATATAAGAACCAGGGTACAGTCAGAAGTGTGGGAGGGTGACAGGATTCAGCAGAGACAGTGGGGAGCAGAACAAGCAGACTGACGAAATACACTGCTGAGGGGAGCATCGGGCGAGAAAGGAGAGGTCTGTTGCGCCATGTGGAATTCTCGCTGGCCGGCCAGGATCAAACCGGCTGCGATTGAACCAGCGCTGCAGAGGCTGTGGACAGCTTCACAGTGCAGTGCTCAACCCGCTGCACCATGGGGGAGGCCCCAAAAGTCCCTGTTTCACTTTCAGGAAAGGCCTGGGATATGTAGCAACACTGACCTGGTCAGTTTTCGCTTTTGTGATAATAGGAACTCTGCAAAAAATAAAACTAGAAAAGGCAAAGGGTGAATGAGGCCCAGTGTACTACTACATGTAGAGTATCATAGTCTTTCTTTTTTCTTTTTTAAGGAGAAAATTTTGCAAGAATGAAATCTCTATTTTGGTTTCTCCTAGAGGAGACAAGTCAAACCAATATCGTATAAATTAGAAACAGAATACATTTTCTGAAGACGATATAATTTAGCTAATGGATTCTCATCCTGAAGTATGCTGCAACTATAAATCTTTGAAAAACCCATATTATTTGGGTTCCATCCAGACCTTGGATTTGCAATTCTCATCAACATGCAGATTTTCCTATGGACCTTTAATGCTGCAATTGTCTCAAATGCACTTGAAAATGGATTAGAAAAACTTGGCTATGAGGGTTGAATTTTGGCTGCAGCCTGCAGGTTTTTTTTTTTTTTTTTTTTTTGGAAGTTCCTATTAACTAGACACTGAGCCGAAGGTAGAGGCTCCAATGGGATCCAAACCAATTGCTGTGAAAGCTTTCTCTCCCTACCCTTAGTTCAGTGTCAAATGACCCATCAGGCCGGCTCCTCAGATATTGAAAACATTCATTTTCTAAATAATTGGATGTGGTGGGTGTTAAGAGCCAAGGGCTGCTGAGACCCGCCTTCCTCTGTGGACTTAATGGGGTACAAAGAAGAAAAGTTCAAAGTAATCCATGTGAAAACAGTGGGGATTTATCACAATTCCCGATGATATTTCCCTTGCAAATAAGATGAATTGTTTAGTATATTAGATTTCTAAGGATCCCTTCATTGTCAGTCAGGCTCAATGTCTGTGTGCTCAAACCGAGGAGACCAGTGTTCTGTAGCCTGGGGCATCTGGCTGAAATTAATGATATAAAACACCGGCAACTTGACAGGAAGTCATTTTACAAAGCCAGTGGTTATGACTTGGAGAAAATTTGAAATTAAGTCTAGCTGGGAGTAAGGGCCATACTTGGAGAGAGATTAGTCATCGATCATCAATCAGAACACCAGCTTACAATTAAAATGCATGGTTTTTCTTTGGTGTCAAAATCTCGGAGGAACTGTTGTGTTAAGAATCAGAGTCATCGTAGGAATCGATCCTGTTCTCCTAGGAGGAAAGCCTGTGTGAACAGAGGAGTAATGAAATCACTCATACTATTTGACAGCTCACAGTTCACAAGTTTAGAGTTTACACATAGAATCTAAAGGGAGCATCTTTTAGCGCTTGTGGTGTGTGAGATGGTGTTTGGAGCCATAGCCAGGCTAACCCAGAGCAAAACTCTAAGGAATACCCCGCTTCTAGCAGAACCATGATTTTCCCTCTGTCAACCCTCAGAGGCTCAGGAGCCCGAGGCTTGTGGCTGTTTCTTCAGGTTGCCCCTGCCAATGTCACCAATGGACTGCTGCGTCCCTTCATGCCTTCGTGAAGGGCTAATTCTTAGGTGTCACCCCACTTTTCCCTTGTCCCATTTCCTGGGGATATGAATGAATACAGGTGGGTTGCTGGTTCTTAGGGAAGGGTATCAGTTTCTTTTGTTCATTCTACAATTCTCTGTGATTGATTACCTTATATCCTTATCATCTATTTTTTTAAATAAATCTTTTTTATTTTTATTTTTTTTAAGATTTATTTATTTATGCATACAAGAACTGGGGTACAGGCCAGAGGTATGTATGGTGAGAAGATTCACCAGAGACAGAGTGGGGAACAGAAAAGGCTGTCTGACTGAAATACACTGCTGAAGGGCTCTAATACACAGCGGGCGAGACAGGAGAGGTCTGCTGTGCTCTGTGGGACCCTTGCTGGCCGGCCAGGATCGAACCGGCACTGCAGAGGCTGCGGACAGCTTCACAGTGCTGTGTTCAACTGCCTGCGCCACCAGGGGAGGCCCCATAGGTTGTGTCTTAACCCCTTGGGCCACCAGGAAGGCCCCTTATCATCTATTTTGACACATAAATCCAAGGCGAAGCTTTATCTCCCCAAGCTAACAATTGAAGGAAACAATTATGAAACTTCCTGAGGCATTTATGGTAAGCTCTCAAAGCTTTTTTACTTAAGGTAGCAATGAAAGATATTTGTACCTATTTATATATGAAGATGTATGTACTTGAAGAGTCTATATAAAAAGAGATGCTTAATAATTTACTGCCAGTAAGTTAAAAATTTTAACAATCCCGCTAAAAATATTTTGTATTTCTCAATATTTCATTATCAGTTCTTATCCGTTCTCTATCGCAACACATGTAGTGTGAAGTAGATATACAGAGAACATGTTACATTAACCACACTTGCAAGTAAAGTTGTGAGCACACCTTTTGTATCAAAAGTCTGCTCTGGGTATATAAAGGTGAATTCTTCCAAGCAGGAAATTTTCCGTTACATATTGTTTTTTCATCTAGGACAGTCTTTGATTTCCGTGACAAAAGTAAATCAGGTTAAAACAAAAACACACAAATTATTCCTGAAGAAACTCGTACTTATTTTCGATGATTGAGTAAATACAGCTCCTTTGCTCCTTTCCTTAAAATTCATTCATTTTAAGGAATGAATTCAGTCTTAAAAATAAATTAAGAGGTAGAATATTTGTGAACAGACCGTCAGTCATTTTTTTTTCATAAAAATTTGGGAATAGAAAGTTATGTTATTCAACAAAATTTCATTCTGTTTTAGGAAGAAAACTCCCATTTTTCTGCTTTCTACAAGCGTTACGCCACTAATTTAAAATTTGAGTAATGGACCTACATCATAATAAATGCCCAGGAAAATAGTGACTTGTTCCTCAATACACATCTAGTACATATGTGCAACTATGCAGATAAGGAACAGATGTCAGAGATTGGATGCTGTTGATTACATTAAAGGTAGATGAATCTTGTGACTCAGAAGACCTGCTAACTGGATTGACACTATCCGTACCAATTAAAAACAAAGATTGATCATTTAAAAATCAACTTTCTACTTGCAAGGTATTCCCATTTTCAGTGTCTTGAATTTTTTTGTTTGTGTGTGTTGTATTGAGCCCCTGAATCAAAGAAATCCTTTGCTTTTCCTTACAAAGTCATTTTAATGATAAAGTAATTCTGGTCTATATGCTACCAAGAGACAAGAAAGGATACTTGATGAATTTATTTGTAAAATGGAGCCAATAACATAGCAGTTCACTTAGAGGGTCGGGATATATAATCAGGTTATTGCTTTTGTTTGGAGAAAGACAAAGTAAATGATTTGTCATCTTACTCTTTGGGGATTATTAATTTATTATAAGGAGTGTTAATTAATATATAATAGTGTTATATATTAATGTTATATAACATTAATGTAGTGTTAATTAATATATAATAATGGCATGGGGCATGTTCTCCGGAATGCAGTGCATGGCTTCCTGCCCAGGACAGCAGAACAGCTGTTTCTGTTGAATTACTGGAATGTGAGAAGCAATGATGTAAACCTTTCAAAGCACAGAGAGTGAAGAGGATTTTTTTCTCTTGCATCCCAATGAATAGAAGCTTTTACACACAAAGAGAGAATTCAGAGCCTCCTATGCTCTTTGAACACAACACTTCCTCCCCCTTTGCACATTCCTGTTATTTTGCTAGATCCTTCCTGTGAATCACTTGGGGGGAGGTTCTGGTTATACAAAACTATTCTGTTTTCCCACAAATCACTCTGAACCAGAGCCCCTTACAATCAATCTGAGGTGGACTCTGAAAGATCTGTGCAGGGATGGAGAGCCGTGGTCTAAGCTGGAGAGCTTGGGTGCGGTTGGCAGGGAGGGAAGTCAGCAGTAGTGCTCTGGGGTGCAGTACCTGAGGACCAAGTTCTGTTTCTTTCTAGGTGAGGTCTTGGTCCAGTTGCTTAGAATCTCTTGGCTGCAGTTTTGTATGTGTGTGTGTGTGTGTGTTTATCAATAGCATTAGAATAAAGATAGAACTGAACTCGGGGTCATTTGTTAATGAGTATTTTTTTTTCAAGATTTATTTATTTATGCATGTAAGAACTGGAGTACAGGCCAGAAGTGTGGGGGGTGAGAGGATTCACCAGAGACAGAGGGGGAATAGGACAGGCAGATTGACTGAGAGGAGAGGTCTGCTGCACCATGGGGGTTGCTTCCTGGCCGGGGATCGAACTTGTGCTGCAGTGGCTGTGGATAGCTTCATATGTTGCGACTTAACCCCTTGCACCACCAGGGAGGCCCTGTTAATGGGTATTAACAAAAGATTTATGAAAGCAAAATGTCTGGCTGACAGTGGACACTGAATAAGTGGTTGCTCTTTTTTTTATGAGGGATTTCATGCAAAAACATTTTTTCAGTGAGTTCGTTATGCAGAAGATAACACTGTGATATTGAATAATCTCTGCTTAAAAAACTTCCTGGAGGGCCTCCCGGTGATGCAGCGGGTTGAGCGCAGCGCTGTGAAGCTGTCCACAGCCTCTGCAGTGTGGGTTCAATTCCTGGCCGGCCAGGAAGATACCCACATGGCGCAGCAGACCTCTCCTGCCTCACCCGCTGCTCCCCTCAGCAGTGTTTTCAGTCTGTCTGCCTGTTCTGTTTCCCGCTCTGTCTCTGGTGAATTCTCTCACCCTCCTGCACATCTGGCCTGTACCCGAGTTCTTGTATAAATAAATAAATCTTAAAAAAAAAAAAACTTCCTGGAATGGATGTCAAGCCAGATCCTTGTCAGATCCCATTAAAGACTTGCTGTATGATTTAGAAAAGTCACTTAACATCTCTGAAGCTCAGTTTGCTTATCTCAAAAACAGAGGTAATCATGGCTTATCTTGCATGTTTATTGTGTGTTTTTTGCATGTTTATCGGGCACTTATTGCATGCTCATTACTGTGCTAAGCACTTTGCATGCTTTAGCTGATTTAATCCTTTTAACAACCTAAGTGATAGGAGCTTTTATGGCATTTCACAGAGGAAGAAATAAGTCCACAGAGGACTCTGATTCCACTCCCTGAAGGAATGCTTATATCCCACCTATTATGTACTGGAGCTTTTCCTTGGTGCTGGAGATACAGCAACACACGCAGATGTGGGGTGGGGACCCCTTTTGCTCTGTATGCTAAGCGGGGAGTGGAATGAACAACCTTTTCAAAAAGAAAACATGTATTTGAATGACAAGTGCAAAGAAGCAAAAGAAAAAAGAAAAAGCAGTGAGGTGTGGGGTGATTTATGATTTTCAGCAGTGTCAAGGGAGAGTGTTTCACAGAGAAAGCTGCTATTTCGAGGGGTAAAAAACCTCAAAGGACTGAGAAAATAAGAATTGCAGGGAGAGGAGCTATGCAAGTGTTTGTGTTCAATACTCTAATAAATGCTGCTGATACAAATCTACCCATCTCTTTGGGCTCTTGAGAAGATCAGATGAAATAATGGGAATAAACCTTTAAGTATGAAAGCACTAGGTAGGAAATAGTATTATTTAACAGAAGAAGGGAACATTATGATACAATTTAGCATCCAAGGAAGACGATACTGGCTTGTCCTTTTGTTCCTTAACACCGCATTTTCAAAAACATGTTCTAGTACAGGATAAGGACGTGAATTCACTTCCTAAGGCGACTCTCAATACAAAAGAGACATCACTCTTTTCCACGAGATGCAAACTTATCACTGAATTTTAATAGCTCTTTAAAAAGTTTCACAATAGTTTTTGCTTCTAATGGAGACCAAACATTTTATAAAACTATTCTCGATTTCTTGTATAAAGCCCATTTGGGATATCAGAAATTTCCTAATCCTCTTGCTGATTCTAACTTCAAGTGCTGAAGACCTTTCAAAGTTATGTTTTATTAGCAGTTCATTAATCATTAGGTCATCCTTATAATTCAGCCCAAATGGATTCAAAGTTATTACTAACGACCCAGCTGAGACCAGTTAGCCCAGACAGCTCTCTTATGCCAGTGATTGAAATAAAAATACTCTCTTACTTTCCATTCTTGTTTCTCCTAAGGCAATGTATTTTAAGTCAGGATTCTTCCAATATATTTACTGAAATTTAGGAGTCTGCAAAATAAAGGGGTTCATTAAGGAGAAATTGATACAACTCAAGGAAGTTTTTCTTTCAGAGTTGCAAAACTGGCAGGTCGTGTAACCCCCAAGCTATAGAACTTGGATTAATTCTGACAAGAGCGAGTCCTGCTCTCAGTTAGTAACTACTGATAGCCTAAGTGATGCTTCCTGCTTCACCCCTTTCATTTTTTAAAAATAAATTTTGAGGGTTTTCCTGGTGGTGCAGGGGTTAAAGTCTCAGCACTATCAAGCGATTGCCAACCACTGCAGAATGAGTCCAATCCCCAGTCAGGGAGCTACCCACATGGTGCAGCAGACCTCTCCTGTCTCTCCCGCTGCTCCCCTCAGCAGTGTATTTCAGTCAGTCTGCCTGTTCTGTTCCCCACTCTGTCTCTGGTGATCCTCTTATCCCCTGCACCTCTGGCCTGCACCCCAGTTCTAGTATGCAAAAATAAATGAAAATAAATCTTTAAAAATAAGGTTTGAATAAATGATATGAAGATCAGTTTTGTGGTGGCATAACTTCTTAAATATCTGGGGGGAAACACTCTAAGTGCCTCTGATGATGGATTCTCCATTGGGAAAGCATATTTGTGCAGTCAGGAAAGGTGCCAGACTGGATTCCTGAGGAGCGGAGTTCAATTCTTTGATCCTTTTTTATTTAACTTTACTGGTTTGGACCCCAGCTTATCTTTCAGGTGTGATTTTTTTTTAATTTTTTTTCAAAGATTTATTTATTTATATAAGCACTGGGTACAGTCAGAATCGTGGGAGGGTGAGAGAATTCACCAGAGCCAGAGTGGGGAGCAGAACAGGCAGACTGACGAAATACACTGCTGAGGGGAGCAGTGGGCAGGCAGGAGAGGTCTGCTGTGCCATGTGGGACCCTCGCTGGTGGCCGGGGATTGAACCTGCGCTGCGGAGGCTGCAGGCAGCTTCACAGCCCAGTGCTCAACCTCTGTGCCACCAGGGGAGGCCCTAGGTGTGATTTTTTTAAATTGCTAATGAACTTATTTGTTGGAAAATAACTTGGCCATCTTTGTAAGGAGGTGTCTTTCTGAATCACATATAAGTATTTGTATATGTAATTCACATTTTATTATGGATTTATGGTGACCTCTCTGCTTTGTGCAATTGTTGGTAAAATGTGTGTTACATATAAATATATATTAGGTAATTTGAGTCATAGCTTTTGAGGCGCTTAGAATCTAAAGTGAAATAAAAGGCACTTAGCTAAAACTCTTGTAAGAATTAACTAGGTTTAAAAATATTAATAACAAAAGCTAAAGTAATACTTAACACTAAGCTTCTCTCTTTGAAGCAGACAGTGCTTGGATAGCTTTCTTCATTTTCTCCATTTCTCATCCTTCTTAAATAACCCTCATAGGTTCTATATTTCCCTATTTGGATAATTTTATAATAGTAATTAACCCTTTACATAAAAACTTTAGGATTCTTTGGTTATCAAGGAGTTCGGCAAGCCTGCTTTTACAGAGTTTTTATGTGTGTGTGTGTGTGTGTACATGGGTATGCATGTGTTTGTGTGTGCGTATTCCCTATTTGGGAAAGGAAAATGCGAAAAGTGATCAATTTGTCCTAATAATATCGCCAATCACATGTGTTGATAACACAGATAAACTACAGATCAGTATATTTTGGCAAATTCAGCAAAATTGCTTCCTTTGTTATAAAATGCATGTTTACAAGTTTGCAAACTAAGGCTTAAAAGAAAAAGCCTATTTCTTTTAAAATCTAATTTTTCCAACTTAAATTGGATGTTTCTAATCCAGACTGTACTTGATAATGCCATTTTCCAACTGCAAGGGACTTTAGTACAAACCCTTCACTTTTCAGTCACTTTTCAGTGACTCCAGATTGTCCATGGATTTATCCAGGTAGCTACAGAATCCTCGTCACGCCCTGCAGGCACTCGACCACTGCTGGCCTGCAGGTGCTGATTGTGCCTGGGTTTTAGGTGCATGTCATAATTTCAAGGTAACCAGCTCAGTTCTTTCCCTCCGGACTGTTTGGTTTCCTGTATGCCACAGAGGACACTTGTGCTCTGTTCACCGCATTTGTAGGATTTTGTTCCACCCCAAGCAGTTCTCCGCAGCGCGACATAGGTGACCTATGGTTTAACTCAATTCTGACATTATCTGCCTGGAGAAGCATCCGATCCTGGAGTCTAAATGCTAAGGGTTCAATCCCCCATGTCAGATGCCAGACACAGTCATGGGACTCCAGGTGTCCCACTTCTGTCCAACTTGGCTACAGTTCGGACAGAAGCTTCCACAGCCCCGTGTTCAGGTTGGATTAACTTGCTTCTAGAGAGGCTCCTAGAATTAGAGGAACAAATGCTTACCAGCTTATTAAAGATAGGATAAAGGGGCCTCCCTGGTGGTGCAAGGGGTTAAGACATAACCTGAGACTATCCACAGCCACCGCAGCACGAGTTCAATCCCTAGCTAGGGAGATACCCACATAGCGCAGCAGACCTCTCCGGACTCACCTGCTGCATGTATGCATTTAAAAAAATAAAAAATAATAAAGGTAGGATAAAGGATACAGATGACCGGCCAGATGAAGAGAGATGCAGGGGTCCCGAGCCCAGGGGCTTCTGTCCCTGTGGGTGGAGGTATGTCACTTTCCTGGTATGTGAATGAGTTCTCCAACCTGGACACACTCATACTCCTGGGGTTTTATGGACACTTCCTCACCAGGCACAGTCATTCACTAGCTCCGTTTACGGCTGTTCTCCCCTCTTGTGGAGATGCAGAGAGGAGAACACTGAAATTCTCCAGCTCCTAATCATGACTGAGCCCCTTTCAGGAGCCCAAGCACAGTGACCTCAGTAGAACAGAAGATGCTCTCTGTGTCCTGATCACTTAGGAATCGACAGGGTGTGGGTGTCCTGTGTCAGGGCCTCGGCCAGAGACAAGCGATTGACCAAGGCAGGGCCAGTGCTCTTGCCACCCAGAAACTGGCAAGGGCTGCGGGGCGGGGGCCGGCATATATTTTTCTGTTATTTCCCACCATGATAGAGACATCTAAAACTGAAAATATAGTCACTGCCTCACCTGTCAATCTGGCTAACGGGCACTCACTTAACCTTGAGGGAGTTTCAAGTGGCTGGAGTGTCTAGGAACCAGGGTCAATTTTTAGCAGACTTCAGATCACTTTACATTGACTGGGTGATGCAATGGTGAGTCCTGAAAAATTAGCCAAACCCTGTCACTGTTTTTCCATCCTGACGGGGAGCAGTGGTACCTGATTCAAGAGGTTAGAATAATCAATACAGTGAAGCTACAGCAAAAGGGAAGATATCGCCTTCTAATACTTAAACTTTTTTTTTTTTAGATTTATTTATACAAGAGCTGGGGTACAGGCCAGAGGCGCGGGAGGGTGAGAAAATTCACCAGAGACAGAGCGGGGAGCGGAACAGGCAGACGATGGAAGACACTGCTGAGGGGAGCAGCGGGAGAGGCAGGAGAGGTCTGCTGCGCCATGTGGGTATCTCTCTGGCCAGCTGGGAATTGAACCCATGCTGCAGAGGCTGCAGACAGCTTAACAAGGCTGCGCTCAACCTGCTGCACCACCAGGGAGGCACCCATTACTTGAGCTTTTATAAAAGTAATAAATGTTAGGATTTTATTTATTTTTTTGCAAAAATCTATACATAGCTCTTCAGGTGTCTGATATTCAAGGACAGTTTAGTGTAGGGATGAGAATGAGCCAGCCATGCACGTGGACCACTGAGCTCCCATCTCATTTCACAAATTCCCTGTAAGACCCAAAGTTGACACAGCAAGACTCTGTGTGTGTGGCCCCTGTTCTCTCTACCAGGATGCACTACCCTCCCTGAGATCACCTGGTCCCCTGAAGGTGCAGATGCTCCGTGCATCTTCGCCTGGGATGCTGGGTCCCTGTAGCTGTGCATGGCCGTATTCCAATGCCTTTCAGCTCCCTGAACAAATGTCAGCTTCTCAGAGACATTGTTCTAAACACCTCCACCACCCCCTGGGCTTACCTGTGTTATCTTTCTATCTCCATAGTCTGATGTACTCCATCTTCGTCATTCTCAGTATCCCTACAGGGAATGAGAGGAGGGTCTTTGCTTGTTCACTGCTAACCCTCTAGCACATAGATCAGGTCCTACCACTTAGTGGATGCTTAACAAATAATTGTGTGACAAATCAGTGAATTTCCTTCATGAGAAGATAATGTTGAAAGGCATCAGTGGAGGAAATGCGTGCAGTCCCTTCCTTCAGGCAACTTAAAACATTTGTTTTGTGTAAAAAGACTTCAATTTCAGCATCCAATTTTTTTTTTATCTTGCACGTTTTCTAGAACATATGCTCACATCAGACTTAAAGAGACCTGAAAATGAGGATAGAATCCTAAAAAGGGTATGTATAAAGGAATTCTTTAATTTGCCAACAATGTAGAATTACATATTTATCCAAAGACACCTCCCTCCAAGGCAGAGGCAGAGTCTAACTGTGAACCACTGATGTCAGTCTGTTTTTCTTTTTAAATTACTAACATACAAGACTTTCAGACAGACACAGGTGAGATCCTGTTGTTCAACTTTAGGATAGCAGATATTTACCTCCACCATCATTTTCCTATCCTTACTGAGTTTGTGAATTTTCCACAGAGAGTAAAAACTTTTGAAAGGATGTGAAACAATTTCCTCAATCTACAAAAACAAAGAAAATATTGAAAGGAGAAAAAAGAATCCAATGGACCTTCCCGGTGGCGCAGGGGTGTGTGTGAAGCTGTCTGCAGCCTCTGCCCCACCAGTTCAGTTCCCGGCCAGCCAGGGAGATACCCACATGTCATGTCAGACCTCTCCTGTCTCGCCCGCTGCTCCCCTCAGCAGTGCTTTTGGTCCGTCTGCCTGTTCTGCTCCCTGCTCTCTCTCTGGTGAATTCTCCCACCCTCCCCTGCCTCTGGCCTGTACCCTGGTTCTTGTATAAATAAATAAATCTTTAAAAAAAATCCAAAATACCCAAGGGGATAATCCTTCTAACAGACCTTTCCTGAAAGTCAGAAGGTGTAGTGGTGAAGCACTGTGTACAAACCAACCACCTTTACCTGTCTTTGGAAGGACTGTGTAGTGTGGGTCTTAAGTCCTCCAGTGGCATTGGGCAAATTTACATTTACCTTCACGTCCCAGCTTTACACAGCGCATACAACGAATCTATAAATTGTTGTTGGAGGCTTGAAGGTGGTACAGGATGTAGTCATTGATTCTAAATATTTCTTAGTCACAAAATTTCAGGCCCTGTAATACTAGGGAAAAGTATGAAGAATGTATTCTTAATGATGTTAAAAATTTCTTTTCCATCCTATGTTTTCTGTTAGGTTTAAACCCCCCTCCCAGTCTAGCTTTACTTTTTTTTTTTTGTTTTAAAAAAGATTTTATTTTTTTCAAAGGAATTTTAGGTTCCCACCCAAATTAAGAGGACGGCACAGAGATTTCCCACACACCCCCTTTTCTTTCCCTCTTAAAATTGATCTATTGTGCTCCTTTTCGGAAGTTATATTTCATGTTAATTTTGTGCCTCATTTTTGGGCAGCATACAATTGATTTATTGCTCGCAAATTGTTCTTTTCTACTGTAATCATTTCTTCATTGTACAAAAGCGAAAATTCTGAAAGTCATCGTCTTTCCCTTCTCTAATTCTTACCTTCGTAATTCTTCTACAAAGTACCCCTCAATATTCCTCTCTTTTCTGCTGCTTTTCCTCTGCCTCCTCCCACAAGATCCTGAACCCAGCAGTGAGATTCAGTGCCTATTTGCCTTTCAAATCACCACATTTTTTAAAAAACAAGGCAGTGAGTATAAAGCCACCTGCATCAACTCTCCCACCCCGCGCCTACCCAGCACCCAGCAGCGATGCAGGAAGCTGGCAGAGCCGGAGACCTGCCTGTGTGGACACCTGGGGTCTCGGGCATTCCTGCCCCTGAGCGTCTCCATTTGCTTTCTCCCCTTTGTCCAATCAAATGTAAATTTATCTTTTTGTGTGCCTTTATGGAGCTCTCCAAACTCCTGGGACATCATGTTTCTTCTATTCAAAGTCTTGCTAAAGGGCCTCCCCGGTGGCGCAGCGGTTGAGCGCTGGGTTGCAAAGCTGCCCGCAGCGATCCCCGGCTGCTCCCCGGCCACCGCAGGAGGGTCCCACATGGCGCGCAGACCTCTCCTGCCGCCCGCTGCTCCCCTCAGCAGTGTACTTCGGTCCTTCTGCCTGTTCTGCTCTCCGCTCTGGCTCTGGTGAATTCTCTCACCCTCCTGCACTTCTGACTGTACCCAGTGCATGTATAAACAAAACAAACAAACAAACAAATAAATAAATAAAACATGCCTCTGCTAAAAATTAATCTCTGTGACTCTGTCTACGGCTTCTCGTCCATCATCCCTACATTCTTCAAAATGAACACAGCTATCTCCTTCTGCAGCTGCAGAAAGCTTTGTTAGTAATGTTGCTTGAATTCTGGCGAATGGTTAATGCGTCCCTTTTCTTTTTCTCTGTGAAATGTGTAAATATAAGTTGGTAAGGCCACCTGAGGCTTGGGGGGATGGGGGACTCATTTGATGAAGGGATCAGGAATTATTTTGGGGGAAAGAGACTTTCCCACATAGCTGATAGCTGTGCAACTTTAAAAGGTGAGAAATGAGACACAGATGAATTATGTCAATTCTTTCCCCATGATATATGTTACTTTCCTAATTTTTAAAGTTAGGACATCAGGGAGATAAATGAAAACTGGAACAGGCAGGTCAGCTAAGTAAACACAGCTGGATGAGCATGCGAAGACTTGCTTGGTTTTTGGTCAGTTTGCACTTTAACCTTGGCTAGATGCAGAGCATAAAGGAAAAAGCCACACACACATAAGTGCTGTGATTTGTGGCAACTGACACTTGAGTCTGAGATGTAGAAGCCAGGACTCAGCCCGCAGGGAACGGCAGCCACTCAGCTGTGCTTCCTGGTGTCAGAATGTGAGCCCGATGTTGCCAGATCTGAGTTCTCAAAAGAAATAAAAATTTTGCTATAAGATTTCCCGACATGAGTTTTATTTTATTATTTTTTTAAGATTTATTTATTTATGCATACAAGACCTGGGGTACAGGCCAGAGGTGCGAGAGGAATCACCAGAGACAGAACAGGGAACAGAACAGGCAGACTGACTGAAATACACTGCTGAGGGGAGCAGCGGGCGAGACAGGAGAGGTCTGCTGTGCCATGTGGGTAGCTCCCTGCCTGGCCGGGGATCAAACTTATGCTGCAGAGGCTGTGTATTGCTTCATACACACCCCTTGTGCCACCAGGGAGGCCCTCCAACATGAGTTTTAACCAAAAGAAAAAGAAAACTGTGGGTTAAGCGAAACACCACAAGGCCACACATAGGGGACACTCCAGCCCCAGACAACCACCTTGTACCCTAAAGCCTGAATCACCTCTCAGTTTTTACCCCTGTACCAGAGAGCTCTCTGCGCCTCCAGGAGCTGTGTCTGCTCTGTCTTCTTTAACTACCTCCAGAAAGCTTCGCTGCTGTGACTCAGCAACCGATACTCAGAAATATTTCTGTCAAAACTTTGGATTGCGTTTTGGTGGGAAAACTTGACCTTAAGAGGAGTTTTCAGTGGAGGGAGAGCGTGGCTAGTTCTGAGGGCCGTCATTTATGAAGGGAGCATAACATTATGGAACATAATCCAATCTGGTTAGACCACATTTCATGGCATACAAGGCAGAAGAAGAGAAAGAGCAGAGGAGGACGAACTAGGTCTGGACGTGCAGAGCAGTGGACAATCAGGGAGGCGGGAGTGGCTCGTCATGGCGTACTGTGCTGACTGGCTTTTTGGAGGAAAGAAATAAAATGATTAGTACAGGGAAGAAGCAATTGATTTGGCTGAGAGGAGGTTATTGGAAACCTTGGAAAGGGTGGCCCTTTGCCGTAGTTGGGATGGAAGCCAGGTTGGAGAAGGTTAATGGAGTCAGAGGTGAGAAATTGGAAGCTCCAGGGATAAGCCACTTTTCCAAGAGCTTGGATACAAACAAAAGGGAGCAGGGAAAGAGTGCAGAATCCACTGGCTCCAGGGAAGTCTGTGGGGAATGGGCAGCACCTGTGCTTGCTCGAAGTTGGATGGGGATACACTCTCTTCGTTGACACTATTATCTTGGAAGGTAAGTGACTCTCTGCTTTTGACTTGCATGTCTGGTGACATATGTGAGCCCTCTGTGG
This sequence comes from Talpa occidentalis, assembly GCF_014898055.3. NCBI lineage: Eukaryota > Metazoa > Chordata > Mammalia > Eulipotyphla > Talpidae > Talpa > Talpa occidentalis. The sequence goes on along the minus strand of NW_023601322.1, from coordinate 94,045,086 downwards.
TGTGACTAGCTGCAACAAAATTTCTCTAGAGCTTGTGGATGTGATGATTAATAAGGTTATGAGTCATTCTTTGAGTGTGTTCAAAAGTTGGATACCTTCACTGACTCCCAGATTTTAAGAGACGTACTATCCTTCCTGACTGTGAAAGTCATTGTTTTAGTACATACTAGGGCCTCCAGACACATGGTCTTAGCTCTGTAAAGGTGGGGCGTTCTTCAGGTAATATGACTTTATAGACTGTAGGACCAGCTGAGTCAAGAGTATTCTGTGGGGGTTCTTTTGGCTGATCTTGCGGAACCTGATCTCTGTCTGTTCGCAGGCGGTGCTTCTAGTGAATTCTGTGTTGTCCCCTTTCTGGAGCCAGCATCACACACGCTACTGCCCTGGGACCCCAGCATTCTATCAGGTTACCTGGAGCTGAGGAAAAGCCCCAGTCCCCGGAGCTCTTACAGTCATTTCCTGTTACCTCTGAGGAATGGCTCTGCACACTTCCATTTCACTATATTTATTTGATTTTTATTTACTATATTTATTTTATTTTCCTTTAAAAATTGTTTATTGAGTAAAGTTGGTTCACATTGTTTCATCTTTGGGGATTATAGGTGCAAACCTCCTCAAATGCCTATCTTCACAAGGTGCCCACTACCAGCACCCCAATACCGTTTCACTATTTTTAATATTCCTGTTTGCTAGGAATTAAATAGAAACTCTGTTGAAAGGTGTACAGAACTTACATAGAAAGAGAAATCTGGCTTTATGTTAAAATTTCCTGAAAACTTAAGAAACAGAACTCATTTGGAAGTGGTCACTTACGATGAAACGACTGTTTTCTTTGCTTACAGCACACCGTGTGGGGCCATACCATGTCATGCCATGGTTTGATTGATGCTAAAGTCACAAAAATATGACATGTGCATTCTCCTGGTGCCCATTTATTAGTTCAAATTTCAGATTTTTTTATTGGAAATATATTTCTTTTATTCTGGTAAAGCTATTAAAATACATGGCTGTTGTTCACATATCCAATAAGCATTAATTTAGCACCTTCTCTGCATCATGCCTTAATGGTGGTGGCAAACAATGTGTACATGTTTACTTGTTTCCAGCAGGGAACCTCACCCATTAAGTGACTGCAGTAGAGTGGTATATGTGCCATGGAAGGGATGCTAAATACTATTGGAGCAGATGGTGGGCAAGCAACGAACTAACAAAACAGAGATCTCTAAAAGGAAGTCATCATAGGGATATGATCTGGAGGAACCTGCAAACGGGTGATTCAGAGGAAAATGCAGTGAGACTGTTCTAGAGATCAGTCAGGAAAATCAAGAGAATATTCGTTAGCTCTCCTGTGCCCTAAAAATAGATACTTTAAGCAACTATAATGTGTCAGGTACTATGCTAGTCTGTTAAACTCCTAAACAGATGTGTTAAGTTCCAGGCACTGTGTGAGGCACAGGAAGTTATAAAATGTAGATGTGACTATTCCCATGCTGTTTACTGTGTAATTAGGAAATAACATGAACACTGTGACAGGTAATTGCAGGACGGTGTATCAGATACTACAGTGATGGGATTTGGATGTTTTCAGAAAGATACTGGGAGTAGATGTAGAAACTTTTAGAAATTTCTCCAAAACAGTCTACCTTTATAGCTCAAGAGACTATAGTGATCAAAGATCTGAGGACCACCGAGATCCCGTGAGTGGAGTGACACCCACAATGAGCCTGCCCTGTACATCTCTCCTCATTGTTGCCTGGTATCTGTTCTCCAAGATGGTTTGGTAGATGAAGGAGGTAGAGGTCTGGGGATGTCTGCTCACTCATTCTTCGATGACAAGTCAGAGAAATAATAAAGCATGAATAATCATAATTTGTCAGGGAGGTGAGCCATCCAGAGAATGTTTGGAGATACTGAGATTAGACTAAACTTGATCCTTTTCCAAGGTGGTCATCTCTAGCCTGGCTGAACTGTTGTGGGTAGGAGACTTCTTTGGAGGAGAGGAAATTTCCCCCACCCTATTGGGTTCTTCTCTGGCTGGTTAAGCCATCAAATTAACCTCAGACAGATTAGCAGGAGCTAAAGAACAAATTTAATTATATGCATTTTGCACAATCTACATGTATGTAAATTTTAGAGTAGATGGGGCAAACCAAATGTTTTTATCCAGAGTAAAGAATGGGGTGAGAGGGCCTCCCTTATGGTGCAGCACTGTGGAGCTGTCTGCAGCCTCTGCAGCATGGGTTCGATTTCTGGCTGGCCCATGAGATACCCACATGGTGCGGCACACCTCTCCTGTCTTGCCCGCTGCTCTCCTCAGCAGTGTATTTCAATCCTTCTTCCTGTTCTGCTCCCTGGTCTGTCTCTGGTGAATTGTCTCACCCTCCTGCATCTCTGGCCTATACCCCAGCTATTGTATAAATAAATAAATCTTTAAAAAATATAATGGGATGAGAGTTTGGGACATCAAGGAGAAAGGAGCGGACTCGTAGGACAAGAGCCAGATGTTCTGTGACTAGATGGTTTGCCCTGCCATGAGACAGGTTTCTCTGTAGAGAGGCTCTTTCTGGAGATAACCCTAAATCTGGAAAAGCCCCCAATATTTATTCTTCCAGGTAGTTGAGGGAGTGGTAGTAACTGCTCTTTAGCCTGCAGGGCCTCTATGGACTTTTGCTTCATTGACTTTTGCTCAGAAAATTCACATGCCAAAGTGATGTCAGAAAGCCCTGCTGTGGACATGTTGGGGAGGTTTGTCCTTGAAGCACATTTGGAGCCAAAGGCTGCAGTCTCCAAAGCTCAACTCCTTTATGGACTATCAAGGGATGGAACTGGGTTTGGGGCCTCTTGATTTCCTCTCTTTACAGTTGGCCTGGAAAAAAGGGATCTAGAATATGTCTGCCAGGTTTGTACTTGCTGCTTAAATTAGGCGAGACCCCAAAGGACAGAAATAAAATTTAGGTAGTTTCATAAACAGAATAAAAACTCTATTAAAGTGTGGGATTGGACTCTGCACAGGACATGGCCAGGAAATGATACAAGAGGAATGAGTCAGCAATCCACTGCCAGCGTGTGAAAATGTCTACACTATGCTCACTGTGTGTTCTATTAATTCCTGCTTTGCAGATGGCCTCGGTGCTTTAAGAACATAAAGGTGTTACTCAGTTGCCGGACTCGGTTTCCCTCAGCCAATTCAAGGAAACAGAGTCTGAGGAGAAGGAAAGTAGTTTAATTTGCCAACAAACTGAGGAGGTCAAAAGACCTCCAGACGTCTGGAAAGACCCCCGTCCTGCTCTTTGGCAGGGGACAGAGGTATTTATACAAAGGATTGAAAAAAGAGGCGATTGGCAAGGGTCAGCATGTCCTTTTGACAAGCTCCAGATTTGGCATCTGGAGATTTCTGGGGAGAGTCCAGTGGGCACCAGCTTGCTTTGTTAACACCTGGTGTTTTCTATATTATCTTCTTAGGAATGTTCTTTCTTTTCAAGAAGACAAGGTTGTTAAACAAAGCAAGGTTAAATAAGGAGGGTAAATAAAAGAAGTAGTATGCTTATCTGGTGGTGCAGGAAAAGAGAAAAGCCCTTTTATCACTGTATCAAAGGTAAAGCTAAAGAATATCAAAAGTAATTCAAATGATAGAAAGCAGAGGAAAAGGAAATCGTACATGAGTACAGTTTAAGAAATCAGGATGTTTTAAGTCAGGGGAGAAAAAAAAAGAACCAGATAGACTGGAAAACGATTTCTGTAGATGCTTTTCAGCACCAGGAAGTTTTTTTGTTTTTAGTAAGAGAGTGATCATTTTCATTTTATATTGAGATCGAGGGAAAGTGAATTCAGTGAAAACAGACTTTTTTTTTAAAGAGGCATGTATTATTTATTTGTTTGTTTGTTTGTTTATACAAGCACTGGGTACAGTCAGAAGCGCGGGAGGGTGAGAGAATTCACCAGAGCCAGAGCGGGGAGCAGAGCTGGCAGAAGGACCGAAGTACACTGCTGAGGGGAGCAGCGGGCGGCAGGAGAGGTCTGCACACCATGCGGGCACCATGCGAGACCCTCCTCCGGTGGCTGGGGAGCAGCCAGGGATTGAACTGGTGCCGCAGAGGCCGCGGGCAGCTTCGCAACCCAGCGCTCAACCGCTGCGCCACCGGGGAGGCCCGAAAACAGACATTTTGATGACTCTCAGGATGATGAATATTAGAGGTAGCAAAGAAGATAGTGAAATTACCATCCCGGAAATCTTGACGCAGATAATGAATGGTTGTTTTTCCTTAAGAGTTGAGATATTTACTTGCTTAAAAAGTACTCAGCAGATGACTTGAATTGTCTGCCAGCTCCGTGACTGTAACTTGAATTTCACCTAAACTCTTAGAAATAAATGATAAATTTTTGTTGAAATAAATGAAAGGAGGAGCTATGCAACATAATTATTTGGGGGGATCCTATAGAGATGCAATTCAGAAAAATAATTTTATAATTAATTTATGGATCAGCTCCAAAGATATGAGATATCTTTCTTCAAACCTTCTACTCATCTTGCTTTGGATTTATTTATTTAAGGAGAGTGGGAATGCCCTAGAGACTGAGGCAGAATAATGGGCAGATGGACTGATTTCTTGCTTATTAGTAAGTTGGAATGTTTTGGCTTTAAAATTCTTCCTAAGGGAGAAGAGCCACTTAAAATCTGCTTTACTCAATCATGGGAATATAATTAAATATAAAGATATTACTTCACCCCACAAACCCCACTAGTTTCAGTATTCTGTTTTGGCTTGATGGCTTGGTATTATCACCGAAACCTTAAGTAGACCAATGGTTTGTTCTTTTGTTCTTTTGTTATCAGTGTGGGACAGATGTAACTGCAGGGTTCAGTGAGAGGCAGCCAAGAGAAGCCTCTCATTAAAGAACTGGAAAATCCCATCAGAACACCCCTCCTTCTATTATTTAGTAAATGAAGAACACACAATGAGTAAAACACTGAATTTTTTCATTGAGGTAGTGTTGGTTTACAGCACTGTGTAATTCACAGGCATAGGATCATATGTCCTCAGATGTCTACACCTGCCATCAAGACACCCACAATTCTCCTCCATAGTCCAGGGTGTCACTCTGTTGTCCCCTCTGCGCTGTCCCCCCTACCCCCCATCACCTCAATTCCACAGTCAGATTTCTAGGGTTTGTTACAGGTTTGGTTTGGTCTAGTTCTTTGTTTCTTTTCTCTATATTCCATGCATGAGTAAAATCATCCAGTGTTTGTCTTTCTCCTTCTGACTTACTTCATTAAGCATCATCCCTGCTACTTGCATCCACGTTGTTGTAAATGACAAGCGTTCATTGTTTTTTTTATAACTGGGTGGTGTTCCATTGTGTATTTATACATTTTTTAAATCCACTCCTCTGTCCTTGGACCCTTGTTTCTATAACTTGGCTATTGTAAGTAGTGCTGCGATGAATGTAGGTGTGCATAAGTCCCTTCCAATTAGTGGTTTTGCATTCTTCGGGTAGATACCTGTGAGTGGAATTGCTGGGTCATACGGTAGATCTAGTTTTAATATTTTGGGAAACCTCCAGACTGAAACAGTGAAATTCTTAATACTGACTGCAAGGCTGTGCATGAAAGCTACAGTGTGTGTGCTTTCTCCTTTTTAATTTCTTTTCTAAGACAAAACATTTGTACCTACTCAAATAAGCCCCGCATATTTTGATGTCACCCCAATTAGATGTAATTGCTGTGTGATCAAGTTGTAGTTCAGCAGCTCTATAAGCCCAGCAAAGCACTTTAGAAATAAAGAGTCTCTCACACCAAAGCATCTGAAACACTCGTTAGGAATGTAGTGCTGTCACACACGCATCAAGGCATCATTGTGATGCCAATTAACAAAGTCCTGTTTACCGAACTACTCTTTGGTAATGCATGCTTTTTGGAAAATATATGCAATTTAAATTATATGCCTGAGGTTTTTGGAGCACGAAAAACATATATTTTGAATTCATTAATTTTTTTTTCTATGCTTCAAATTGCCTTTCACATATAGAGAACCCATTGTTGAATGGATCTGTCGCAAACCCAGGGCAGGAGCATGTGGAGAGTCAAGGGTCTGGGTTAAATATGACGAATGTGACACAGTGGGGACAGCCAGAGGGGCTGACAACCTGCATGCACCCTGGGGTGTGTCTTGGTTAGTGCCTGGCCTCTCTGTGCCCCAGACTCCTCCCATGGGAAATGAGAGAAGCAAGGAGAACTTCATGGAAGATTTTGAGTAGACTAAGGACAATAATGTAAAGTCACCTTGTGACTGTCAACTGCTACCCACTAGTTTGTTTTCTTATTGGGAGACTGCATTCCATTTTCCCAGTGGGGACAAAAGGGGTGCAGAGCTATGGGAGAGCAGTCTTCTTTATTGGTTTTTCAGCAGCCATTAGAAGGGCAGCAGCCCCTTCCCCAAAACTACCCTATACAGATTGTACTTTTATCTTAGCTTTCCTCTCTTACTGTATGTTAGTGTTATTTTAGGTTTTATGTATTGTTTCACATCAACTAGCAGGTTACTTTTGGGTCTGGGGATGCTCATTTTCCATATAATTTAATGGTTCATTTTTCCTTTGCTTTTTATCCATTGGTTTGTAAGAGATTTCATAGGAACACTCTGCTTTCATAGTGGGGAAGCTTGTATTATTATATTATGCTTTGATTCTATTTTGGGGGAAGCAACGTTTCTTTCTTTTATAATAGTTGCTGACACTTTAATGAAAAAGACTGTGGGTTTGATGTAGTTTTTTTGGAGTTTGTGGGCTTGGAGTGCGGGGTCCTGGGGTTCACTCTGGGAAAGGTGTCACCAGAGCTCCCGTTTCAGCGACATGTGGCGAGTTCCTCAGGCCAGTTTCTCCACGAGACAGAGACGGTAGTTGTAGTTAAAGAACAGGTTTATTAGGGAAAGGGACAGACGTGTAAAAGACACTTTCATAGACACCAGTGGGCAGGAAGGGCTGCTCCAGAAGGGGCAGGTTTGCTGAGAGAGGCCTGCCTGGCTGCAGGCGGGCGGCCTTGAGGAGAGTGGAGGGAGGTCAGTAAAGAGAAGGCCCCGCAGGTGCAGGTCATGGGTTGGCAGGAAGCTGCTGCCCTGCAATGGTGAGAGTTGGTGAGAAGAGGCACCTGCATAGTGGGCAGCGGGAGTGCTGCCCAGCCAGTGCAGAGACTGCACTGATAAAATCTCCTTCTGTTTGGGAGGGGTCACTCCTTATGCGCCTTCTGGTTACTTGCTGATTTTGGATAACTGTAGAATTTAACTGGAGATTCTACAATGGGCTCAGTCTCCATTATCTTTACCTTTGGATGCACCCACGGATACCTGCTTGGATGTTATGCTTTATAATTAGGTGCGCCTAAGGATCTTAGTTTCCATAGCTCTGTCCTCTGTGCCTAAGGATCTTAGTTTCCATAACTGTGTCAGTGGCTACACTAATCTCTTCTACCCCCACCTCACTGTGTGAGCCAGGTTTCTGGTCTTGTGGTGCACCTCCTTTTCAGTTTTTTTTTTTCTATTCTTGTCCTCCATCAGGTTCAATTTCTAATTTGGTGAGGTGGAAATTATCATCTTTATTACTGTCCTTATCAAACATTACTGGAGGAGGCGCCTCCCTAAAATGTCCAGGTAGGACTTCCCAGGATGTCCAGGCTTTCCAAGACGAGTCATGTGGACGCAGAATGTGGATTATTCAGAGGCCCTGCAGGCTTTAAGAGAAATTTTCACCATTACCTGAACGAATACAGATTGGGGACAGCCCCTGGATTTAGGGTTATATCCAGAAATAAGCTTTCTAACAGAGAACTCAGTCTTTATGGCTGGACAGACATCTAGCGACAGAGCGTCTGGTTTTAGCATGTGTACCCCCTCCTCTCTCTCTGCAAAACACATGACTCTATCCCATTCCTTTGCTCTGGATAATAAAACCTTATTTTGCCCCCTTTCCTCTAGAATTTGCCTCGACATAGATTGTCCATAGGTTTGTAATAAATTTATTCTTTTTTTCTCCTACTAATCTGTCTGATGGTCATTTGATCACTCGATCAGCCAGATTGGTAGAAATTTCCTTCTGGCCCATCATTACTGAGAAGCCTTGCAAGGTATGTGATTCCTTGTGGTCAAAAGCAAATGAAATGGGCTTTTCCCATATCTTTGAGGAGCAAGTTTCTGGGATCGACAAGAATCGGGGTGAATGCAACCTCCTGCTGTGAATAGCAGTTTTTTCTTCTGACAACCTGCAGCTGTCTCTTGCCTTGATCTCTTCTCGGCATTGTCTCACTCCTACACCTTGGATGCCTGAGTGTCTGAGTCACAGGAAGGATTTTCTAATCCTGAAGAGTGTGTCTTGGCTTCCTGGCCAAACCTCCACTGCAGCCAGATCTCCAGACCTATAGATCTCACGTGTTGGGGATCTGTCTCTTGTCTGCTTGCTCCATTTTCCTGGGAGCTGCTCCCACTCCGAATTCCAAATTCCAAATTCCAGCAGAATGCAGTGAATAATTTGCTAGGAACTACCTAAAAATTTCAAGAGGAAAAGGCTCTGACTTTAAGAGAAGACCTGGGTTGAATGTTGGAACAGGAAAACCTTGGAGATGAGGTGAATTTAAGAATGCTTAATCCAGGATGGGAAAGCAGGGTCAATGTTAAATACGTCACAAATGTTCCTTAGGTGGCCCAACAAGAGGAATCTCTGCTGTTTATATTTTCATTTAGCTTTAATCAGGTGGAGCTTTCCAATTAAACTAATAATAACTGAGTCTTGACTTATCCGCAATCTATTCAATTGATCATGAAATGTGCTCTGTCTGCTGTGTCACCAACTTTAGAGGAAAGAAAGTCTTGATGAGGAAGGACTGCAGTCAATATAAAGGAACCTCCTAGGGGGTGTTTTTAACCTTCTGAGGTGAAAGGAAAGGTGGGGGGAGAGAGTTCTCAATGAGAAGAGAGCACTTTTTCATGCATGCCCTGTGGGCAAGAGTCATGTCTTAATTATCTCTCTCTCTGGAAAGGGGTACAGAATGAGGCACTTAGCAGGTGCTCAATAATGTTTGCTCAAGAAGTATTGATAAGCTTTCTGGGCAAATGTAGAGAATGAGTAAATGACTCGATTCTTTCTTCCACTTCCCTGTTTAGGTTACCGTGATGAAGAATTGTACTGTGATATCTATCGCTAGTGGAGTATGAAGTTAATTTGCCATTAAAGGAGATGTTTAAATTGCCAGTTTACATGTAATTAAAAACTGTCTTAAGGGTTCACAGGTTTCTGTGGACTGTTCAGAAACTCTTCAGGTCATATTTATTATCTAAGATTGAATGTGTTCAACCTGGGAAACCCAAAAGCCTTTTCTAAGTTGGGTCAACCTCTATCTTATTTTCCGTATTTAATTTTATTGAGATAAAACACTGTATGACATACACCACACCCACCACAAAGGTACCAAAAGCCCTTCACCCAGTGGTGTCATTTTTTTTTCAACTTTTCTGTTATAGCTGCTATGAGTCTATAAGGAAATAACAATACCACCATTCCCTTTCTCCTTAGATCAAAAGATTTAAAATATTCTTATCTAGGGATTATCTATTTTTTATTTTTTTGGGTGGTGGTGGCCCAATATTTATCCACAGTTATTTTATTTGACATCACAAGGAATTTGCTTATGGAGTAAAGACAGATGAAGAGTAAGCCGCTAAGTAGGTAGTGTGATTAATATAGAAAAGTGGCTTGATCAGGCAAGAAGGAAAGTTTACTTAATTTGTTGTGACTGAGAAAAGCTCCATGGTTGATTTGGAACTTGGGGTGCATGGATTTTAGGGAGAAGGCTAAAAACAACAGGTATTTTTCATCTGGGAATATTTCACTGATCATCAAGACAGGATTTGATGTTCCTCCTAGATGTTCTACTAACTTCGCCTTAGCAAAAATCTGATCACATCATATTTTCATTCCTTTGCTTTCCTTGATGGACTACTTTGAGTAAAACACTTAAAGGCAGAAATGTATAGATGAATTTGAGCAATCGCTGGAGATGTTTGGGCATTATTCAAGAGGATGAAGATTAAAAAATGTCATGAATAAAAGTACAATAGTTTGGAGGTCAGATTTAAGGAGAAAATGTGAAGTTGATGAGACAGCAGATCCTGTTGAATAAAATAGTCCAGAAATGAGAGAAAAAGAGGTGCAACAATGCAGATAAGAATAAATAGGATGAATATATAGGATGTATTTCCAAAGTAGAAACCAAAGGCTTTATTTACTTGGGTGTGAGAAACTAGAAAGATAGCTGGAAAAAGTGACTTAAGTTTCAAGCCCACTAGACCTTTTCTTCTGTCCAAACTGGTGATTGAAACTCCACAGCTTTTGTACCAGTGCCAGACTTATTTTCCAGGTCAAAACATTTGTATCACAGACATCGGCATTTTCTGTTTCCCTTCATTATTGTCTGATTTCATGTGATGACCTTGAGGAAAGGTAGTTTCTATAGTATCATATTTTTCCCAATGTCTTTGGTTTTGTGGAAAAGGGAAGGAGTTTGAAAGTGAAGACAGTGACATGACATTGTCTTCGGTACTGAGTCACTGTCATTAAATCTGCTCATGAAATTCTCCCGGAGCATTGCCCCCTCGTAAATGTAGGTTTGTAGAATCAAGGATTTCTAGCATTTAAAATAGGAGTAGAAAATTGGGAGAACAGTAAAAGCATGATCATGGTGATCACAGGTTTGCAGGCATACCTATCTGAGACCCAGGTAAATTACATGATGCACTGTCACTCAACAACAGTGTGGACTTTAAAACCTATGTGGACTGATTTTTCAAGCCATCATGCCTGGTAGTATGTCTTAGTGATTCTGGCAACACTCCAGACATGTGTGAAGTCTTTGAAATGTTTAGTGTACAGACATGTATGGAAGACTGGAGATTTTGCAGGATGTGTCGTCCAGTTCCCACATACACTTAGATTCTCACAAAGTGCAATTTGTGAAGTATCTCAACCATAAGGGAACCTGCATTTTGGAAACTTTCTGTTCAAGATCATTTTCTGTGGGTTCTTAAATTTCCCCACATCTTGCAAGAAAAGATGCTATCTTTGATCCAGATGATTTTTTTTCCTTCAAGGATGTTGGTGCAGGTCAAGAGTGGAACATTTGGCATGACTTGGTAGGTTATTTTTGGGGTCTGGGAACACTATTACCACTATTTGTATGGAGAAAATTTTGAAGATTCCTAGACTCAAAGAATCTACCAAATCATACTAAATAACATTGCCTTACTTTTGGGTAGTGGGGGAAATGAGCGTAGCAAGCAGCCTTTCATGGTAAAGACTAAAAGATCAGCATTCTTACTCTCCAGTAAAATAAAGATGGCACCCTCTGGAGTACATACTATCTGTTATAAAAGATTCGGGTTTCCTAAACTCAGGGTTCCTTTCCTGTTTACAACCCAGGGAGTCTGCAGACATCCATCTGGCCCATTACATTCCCTTTTGAGGTTTGGGACAAGAGAAAATTAGTGTGCTGAATCCCACACTGTTTGCTATGCCATGAGTAAAAAGCACATTGTCTTGATCCAGGAGACCCATATCCATGAAATTGTGGCAGATTAACTTGTGAGCTTGCCAGGAGCATCTCAGACCTTCCAGAGTCCTTAACACTTTCTAGATAGAGAGGTTTGTGGATCCAGAAAACAGGTGATAATTGGCCAGGCATAGAGGAATATGAAATGCTTTCTGGTAGCTTTTACTTAGACTCTGTAGTTTAGCTAGAGCAGCTTAAGCTACAAATGTGGCATTGATATCTTTGGGCTCATGGATAAACCTTGTGAAAGTGCAGTTGCTCTCATCCATTACAACCCCTGTCATATTAAATATATTACTGTTTTGTTCTAAATGTCTTTTCAAATTGGTAGTCTGGGAAAGCTTATTTTTTAAACATTTATGCAGAATATACTAACAAGCAGATAGTATGTAATAATTTGTATTGTCACCAGAATGGATATGTTTACCATTCTTGGTTTCTCAATATTGCATGTATGACTTGGTAAACTTCCTTGAGGAAGATTCTCCTTTGTTCTTGAATTTAGAAGCTCCCTTTTCAACTTTGATTATCACCATATATCAAGGCTTAAAGTACAGTTGGTTCTTGGTCTGTAAGTAGATGGGATAATTAAAATAGACATTGACCACTTTAGTTTTACTCCCAAGATAGAAACATGAGTAGGGCTTAAGTGGGAGATTGCATATTAGATTCATAGGTTTTGACCTCACATGTCATCCTTTTTATTATATCCATTTGTTTAAAGCCTCCGGGAAGCTTTGAGGCTCATATTATTATTGCTTTTCTGTCATTCTTGAGATTCTTTGGCAAAGAGTAACATTGTGAAAAAATAAACTCATTTCTAAATTAATCTTCCTTTGTCTTCCCCTGTTGTGATCCTCAGTTATGGCAAATCCTTATCTAAACCTGGGACATTATGAAAAATTTAAAAAAATGATTTTTTTGGTTTATTTAGTTCTCTCCTTACAAAGCCTGCAACATGTCTACCTGGTGAATAATGAATCACACACACACACACACACACACACACACATATTCATGCTGAGAGCTGCTTAGCTATCACTTCGCCTTGGTGTTTGCCGAGGAGGGAGTTGAACTTCCTTGAAGTTCATTTTAGTAGAAAGTCCACTGGAAAACTTCAGTACAGTAAGTCATCATGTAATGTCATCAATGGGTTCTTGGGAACTGTGACTTTCAGCAAAACAACATAGAAGGAATCAGCTCTTCAAAGAATGTCTTTCGTTCAACGTTGGCTGGGATTCTTTTTCCTCATCAACGTTATAACAACACAGTGCTATTCAAGGACTTACTTCACTGAATTAGGAATGAGAAAAGATGGACTTTTAGTTCAAAGTGCACTCACTTTATGTACAGCCTTGGAGAAGTCATGCAACCCAGTTGGGTTCCAATTTTCCTGATGAAAGTGAGGTGCTGCATACAAGGCCTCCAGGTTATCCAGCACATAGTTCTTGACCTTTCTGTTGCCATGACAGTCACGCACCTTTTACAATCAGATTTACATTTAGAGAAAACTTAAATATGGAGCCTCTGGATTATTTTTTGTGGGGTGTTTGTCAGTGGGCACATACTTTCCCTTTATACTTCAAAGAAAGAAAATGGTCAGAACTTACTTTCCAAATGCTTTAAGGTTAAAATTGTTTACAGTAATAAAGTAAGTTGCTCTGGAAAAATATGTCTGTCAAGGGCACAACCTGCCCCAATGTGTCATTCATTTGCATCTACAGGGAAACCCAATTACAGGCTGTTTTCCAGAGCTAATATCACTGGAGACTGAGCCAAGTGAAGCGAGCAGGAGACAGCGTGTCCTAAAAAACTGACCTAGACAGGAACGTAGAGGTGGTGAGCTCACTCCCATTTTCGTCCTCCCTTGGAATTTTAAATTTGAGCTAAAACACTGTTGCTGATATTTATGGGAAATGACATTATCAGTAATCCTGATACGAATTTTCATGATTATGTGCCTCAGGGGAAGCAAGGTGCTAAAATGGCATGTCATGGGTTACAAAAGCTCTTTTTAGTTGGACATGGTACATTTTGCAACCAGAATCCCCCTTTGCATAGGCAAGACCGGGATAAAGTGAAAGCGATTGACCCCTAATCAAGTGCCCTTGCTGCTGCTTTAAGAGCCACCCAATGAAACAGTGACTCTAATTTTTAAAAAATATTTTCTTGGCTTCTAACACTATATAGGTTTCAGGTGTACAGCATTATGCACCCAGATCTTTATAGGACACATTATGCTGGTTCCCAAAAGCCCAGTTAATGCAGCATTGGTTGTGCCTGCTGCAGGCCAGGGCAGGACACACCCTGTGTAAGACCAGCAAGGGTGCGTCTTCCCTTTCCGACCCTGAATGACTGTGACTAGTTGTTTACTGGGCGATTTTCTCTCTGGTCTGTGACATCTTCAGCAAGAACTGATGGCTTCTTAATTTCAAATAATAGTAGTTAATGCTTTGACTCGGGCATTTTAAGTTCACCCAGGTGGCCACGGTATGAAGGTCATTCAGTGACTGAATCTGGCCCTCCCTCTGCTGCTGACTAGTTGTGGAGCCTCTGCAGTGGTTTCTATTTGTGGGACAGAGCGAGGGGTACCCTGGAACCCCCAGACCTGCCGCTCTAAAGAGGTTCTGCCATCTGCAGCATCAAGACAAAACATACTCTAGTATGTAAGACCTTCAGTGGAAAGAAAATTTAATAAATTAGTGTGTAAGAAAGAAAAGACAAGAATATAGTTAAGATAGTTTTCAATTAAACACCCCAATTACCCATCCCCTTATGGGTAAACACCCAGCTAAACAGGGTTGACGCCATGCATGGCTGCTGAGGCTCAAAAGCCTGCCACGAGCCTAAGGCACCTTATGGTGGGGACCCACAGGAAAGGGGCAGAAGGGGCCCGGCAAGTCTGGAAGGAAAAGAGCAAAAGCAAAATACAAGTTGAAGTAAAAGCTGCCATTATCAGCCTCCCCACAGGTCTCTTTCAAGTGGCTCCTGCTGTGTCCCCTAAGTCCCTGGTACAAGTCCAAGGCCAAGAAGCAGGCACATGTCTCTCTCCGCCATGTTCCCCCTCCAGGTCCTCTTGATCTTCCTTCCTTCTCTCAGGCCCTCTCGCTTCTACTGCCTGCTCAGCTCCACCCTTCCTTGGGTGGGGCAGGAAACCTGGAGCCTCCCCTTTTGCTGGATATTACCCTGTGACATAACCTTCCTGGGTCCTGCTTCCCTGTTAGTTAAATGAAATGGATTTCAAAGTGTTTACTTTGAGGGCCTCCCTGGTGATGCAAGGGGTTAACACCACACTATGAAGCAATCCGCAGCCTCTGCAGCATGAGTTCGATCCCCGGCCAGCCAGGGAGCTACCCACATGGTGCAGCAGACCTCTCCTGTCTCGCCCGCTGCTCCCCATAGCAGTGTATTTCACACTCTGCCTGTTCTGTTCCCCACTCTGTCTCTGGTGGGTTCTCTGACTGCCCTCACATCTCTGGCCTGTACCCCAGCTCTTGTATGCATAAATAAATAAATCTTTAAAAAAAATAAAGTGTTTACTTTAAGCCCCAGTATGAGACTTTGATGAAGATGACATCTGTTTCCCTTTGCTATGTAGGCGAGTTTGTGCCCCACTGTCCTCGTCTTGCCTCTCACTTCCTCTGAGGGCTTTCGAAGGGACATCATTCCTTGTGGCAGACAGCTGGTGCATCTGTCCACTCCATCCCTCATCATCCTCCCCCACTGCTGAGATAGCCTCTGAGACACGTCTTCACAGCCATTCTCTGCTTAGCTCCCACACAGTAGTTCTTTATAAGGAACGCTTATTGAAATAAAAACAACCACCAGATTCTATCATTTTGCTTCCCCCCCTGAAACCCCTAAATGGCCCCACATTGCTTTTCAGTCCAAATCCCAAATCCTTAAGATGTTTACTGGATTCTCTCTCATTATTCTCCACCTCCCCTCTGGCCTCTTCTCCCACCCTGTCCTTTTACTTTGCTGCAGCCTATGGTTGTTCCATACAAGACCAAGGTTGTACTGGCTTAGTGAAAACCAGTACTATGTTTTAGTTTAAATTTGCTGTAAGTAGCACAAAGGACCTGTTTTTACCAAAAGACGCCTGGTGCTGTCAGGTTGGGGGAAACGTGGCTTTCGAAGTCATCCTGCTCGGTGGTCTTGGAGCTTTGCCTTTTTGGGGTGAGGACTGGGTTCCTCTCTCTCTGCACATGTCTCCTGAGACTCCACAGCCAGTGTATTACGTGGTTGCAGAATCTGCCCTTTTCTAGCCATCTCAACCGGGTTTTAACATCCTCGCTCTGGGTGTATTCTCTTCCTCATAACAGGGCACTGTCACTGCAAGGTTCACAAGTTGTCACACCCGGATACCTGCCAGGCAGCATACTGGTCTATGAATGCGCACATTGGTGATGTGCTAAGGCCATGGCTAGATGGTCACACACAGCACGGCTCTTGTGTTGGTTCTGTCAATGCCACATCCCTCCCTACTGGCAACAGCTGTGCTGTTGCTTATGCTTGAATCATTCTTTGCAAACCCCATCTTACACTTTGCTTTCTTCGGAGATAATTCCTATCTACTTAAATCTATTCGCTATTTAGGGCACTTCTCATATGCTTGCCCTGTTCTTTCAGACTAGTTTGGATGTCTCTCTTTTTTGCTTCTAAGACTCTTAATGTTCCTTGTAGAATGCAGTGACCGTAACACTTCTAATTCAATGACCATGCTCCCTTTTAGATCAGAAGCTTTTTAAAGGCAAAGTTGATAACACTAAGGCCCCAGCATCTAACATACAGCCTTGCACAGAGTGGTCCAGTCACCCGAAGTTGCAAAAAGATTGGTTAAAGAAATAAATTAGAGATGGAAGAGAAGGACATAAATAAAAGGGAAGAAAGGCTCACATGTTGGGGAGAAAATACTTCTGCTGGCCTTGCTGGTGGAATTGAAAAGAACAGGGAGACAAGAAAGAGGTCTCTTGGCTGGACCAGGATCTGATTAGTGTCCAAGCACATGTAACTATTAAAGAGTTATTCCAGGTTTCCTACCAACAAGAAACAATGTAGAATTATGAGTAATGCCCGAGGAGCACAGTCCTGAGGCTAAGAAAGGGTGTGAGCCCAACCTTGGAGCTCTTTAATTGGGAACTTTGGGATTACCCTTTGTTTGCTATCTTTACCTCATATTTTTTCCTCACTGATAACAAAAGTATTTTAAAAAAGGGAAAATAATCCTTAAAGAATCTCAACAAGTTATGTGTTTCCTTAAATATGCAAGTGTTCTATGTTCTTATTCCTTAGGGAAGGGAGACCACCATGGTCAGAAACAATGATTTCTGGAAATAGGAAATGAAACAAAAATGTATCCATGAAGAGAGATAAGAGAAAAAGGAGAGTAGGCAGAGATTGCTCTGGGATTTTTTTTTTTTTTTTTAAAGATTTATTTATTTGTGCATACAAGAACTAGGGTACAGGCCAGAGGTGTGGAGGGTGAGAGGATTCACCAGAGACAGGGTGGGGAACAGAACAGCCAGATTAAGTGAAATGCACTGCTGAAGGGAGCAGCAAACAAGTCAGGAGAGGTCTGCTGTGCCATGTGGGTTGCTCCCTGGCTGGGGATCGAACTTGTGCTGCAGAGACTGCGGATTGCTTTATGGTGCTGTGTCTTAACCCGTTGCGCCACCAGGGAGGCCCCAACTAGGAAAATCTTTTGAGGACTTTGGAGAACAAAGCTTTTTAAACATTGTTTCTGTGAAAAATGCATTTTTAACTCCA
This sequence comes from Talpa occidentalis, assembly GCF_014898055.3. Taxonomy (NCBI): domain Eukaryota; kingdom Metazoa; phylum Chordata; class Mammalia; order Eulipotyphla; family Talpidae; genus Talpa; species Talpa occidentalis. The sequence continues at coordinate 94,027,727 of NW_023601322.1, read as the reverse complement.
GACAACATTGACTCACAAATGAACTTTTGGAAAATAACCAATCTCTACAACATAATTGCATGTACTTTAGGGAATTTTACCCCACTCACATTGTGCTACCATTAAAAAAAAAAAGTAATATATGTCAGATTTTGTAATAATCTTAAACTCTAATGGTTTAATAAAATAGAATAGACATTTTAAAATTGATATAATCTCTCCTAAAACTCCATGCCTATAAAATATACTTATAAACCCATGAAGATTTCCTTTATCTACTGAGGTCATTGTCATCAGCCTGTCATTACTACTCTTGGCATTTTCCATCTTGGCCTTTGCCCATCTTATTGTACTTTATTAAGTGGCTGCTTTTCATTGAAGTCAGCCACAATTTAATAAAATAACAGTGACCTTATAGTTAGAAGAGCTTTAGCTCTGTATCATATTAATAATGTTATTTTGGGCAAGTTACCAAAACCATGCTTAAACCTCAGTTTCTTCTGCCTATATGTGATCAATACTAACCCTTTCCCTGTGCAATTGTGAGACTTTCTGGGAAAACTCTCTCCTATTTGAGAGTCTGCTATATACCAGTCTACTCTAGTGCTTGTGATCTGTCAGGGAGACCAGACAAGGTCTCAGTCTTTTTTTTTTTTAAAGATTTTATTTATTTATACAAGTACTGGGTACAGTCAGAAGCGCAGGAGGTTGACAGAATTCACCAGAGCCAGAGCAGGGAACAGAACAGGCAGACTGACGAAACACACTGCTGAGGGGAGCAGCAGGTGCAGCAGGAGAGGTCTGCGTGCCATGTGGGACCCTTGCCAGCGGCCGGGGATCAGACCAGCACTGCAGAGGCTGCGGGCAGCTTCAAAGCCCAGCGCTCAACCGCTGCGCCACCAGGGGAGGCCCAGATCTCAGTCTTTTTGAAGACTTCATGCAGGAGCTAAAAATTAGATAAGTTATAAAATTCTCTATAGACATAAGGTATTCTCATCATTGCTGTCTTAGTTGCAGCAGCTCCAATTTTCAAATATCTTTAAAAATCTTATTTGAAATAATATACAGTCCCTAGCTCTCAGGAGCACCAAGAGAAGGAAAATCTAGAAATGAAAAACATACTCATCAGAAGTTTAACCATAAATAAATACTGGTGGTAAATATCAAACATGTTTCTTTGTTGCATTTAACAGTAACCCCTGAGCCCTTATTGTAGGTCATGCAATGTGCTAGGCTTCTTGTGGGATGTACAGATAGATATTAATCCTGCCTTCAAGGAGCTTAGAGTGCAGTGGGCATGTACCCACTAAAAACTATATTATGAGAATAGAAAGTTCAGAGTGCCAGGCAGAGACACTCAGAGAAATTGACTGAAAGCTTCAAAAGAGGAATCCAATCAAATACAACACCATAGCACCTGGTTAGACATTCTCCATATGCAGGAAAATACACCTTCTGACCTGTAATGGACTTACTGCTACTAGTACCTTTTAACATGTCTACTTGCTGAGCTTTTTACTTTATTCTAAATTACATTTTAGAACAACACCAGGCAGGCAGGAGGTTATAGCTCATGGTTAAAATTAGAGGCTTGAATCTGAGTATTTAGCATCATGTACCGTATATTTGGATGTTGTCAGGGAAGGCACTGTTTCAGGAAGCTGTCTGAATGTCATCACAAGTTACTGATTTATAAAGTATTGACATATGACTTAACATTGAAGAAGTGATGGAGAAAGAAAAATTAGGTTCCTAATTAGACATCCAACTCCATTGATTGAAAAAAAAAAACATTGTGATTTCAAAGGGGTATAAAAGGTGTTCCTAACCCAGCTCTCCTATGAATTCACTTGCTAGAGAAGTCTCCCTTAACTCTCTTAGAAATATCCGTCTCCCAATGTGTTTGCCAAGATGTCAGTCTACAAAGCTATTCTCTTTGCATAGAATATTCTTCCTCCAAATAATTCCTTGACTTGGTCCTTTATTTAGATTTCCAGAGAGAATTCCTTGGCACTTAATCTAAAGTAGTATCCATCTCCTCTCACTCCTTATGCTACTTTTCTTCCCAAGGTGCTTACTACTATTATTTTTGCTTGCTGACTACTTTCCCTGTTAGCCTCTAAGCATCAAAATTACAAAAACATTCCTCTCTTGTTCACCATTCTACCCTGGGTGTTTAAGATGGTGTATCCCTAGTGCGTACTTCCAGGCGATCAATACATATTTGTTGAGTAAATCAAGCCAGGCTGTGGCTGCTCCTAAGATAGATCCAGTAAGGATGGCACCATGGGTGAGCGGACAGTAGAGGAGTGAGAGGATATTATGGGCTCTGGCAACAGTGGGAGTTGAACTTCTAGAGGTTTCTACAGAAGATCCTGCAGTTGTGTGTTTTTTTTTTTTTTTTTTTAAGAGATCCATTGTCTCTTTCACTTGCTTGTGGGATCCAGGGCACCATGGGTGAGTTGGGTCTGCTCAAGCTGAAGGAGGCAGGGGCTCTGATGAGGGGCTGACTGTAGGTGAGGAGGAGGCAGGACTCTTGGGATGCTAAGGCAGAGAGAAGGAGCAATCCCAGCAGCAGTGGGGAGAGAAGGGGGGTTTTTCTTGCCTTGTTTCCCGGAAGGAAGAGTCCCAAACTTTGGTAGGCTTTTTCTTGTAGGAAGTATTTTTCTGTTAGACTTTTGTGATTTCTAGAAAGAGTTCTTTGACACTGTATCTAAAATAGCTCTGTCTTCATCTTCTGATACAGGCGCCCTCAACATTCAAAGTGTGTTTATAGCTATAAATATAATGTCATTGATTTAATCATTTCTCTACTTTCACATCTAAGTAGTCTACGCATTATTCTTTGAGTTTGTTTTCTAGGAATAGGGGAGAGTGTTTAGCATCTACACACTTGAATTTGTACGAAACAGTGAGCTCTGGTTGCATGCACAGTTCATTGTGTTTAAAAAGGCAAATATGGCCACCTAAGCTCAATAGATGACACTGGGTTTCTTATTATAAAAGCAAGCCCAGTTTTCTCATCAAGAAGTATTCTGGTTCGATTCCCGGCTGCTCCCGGCCACTCCCCGGCCATGTGGGAGGAGGGTCCCACATGGTGCACAGACCTCTCCTGCCTCCCGCTGCTCCCCTCAGCAGTGTGCTTCGGTCCTTCTGCCTGCTCTGCTCCCCGCTCTGGCTCTGGTGAATTCTCTCACCCTCCCGCGCTTCTGACTGTACCCAGTGCTTGTATAAATAAATAAATAAATCTTAAAAAAAAATAAAGTCAGTTATCGAGTGGATACAATAATGCAATAATGTCTGTCTGGATACATCCCATTAGAACTGTAAGAACCACTTAAAATCGTGTTCAAGTATCTTTAAAAAAAAAAAAAGTATTCTGGAACTTTATATTATAAGCTCCCTGAGAGCAGGGATTGTGTGTTATCTATCAGTTGACAGAATTAAGTTAAGAAGATTTCTACGATTAGTTATAAAATATTTTAACTCTGTGATTTCTTATACTTGCATTCCTCAAAGTGTCTCATTTATGTATTTTCCAAAGTTTGATGAACTCTCTTTAATGTACTGTGAACTTAGTTCTCGAAAATTCAGTGCTGTCTCCTCATCCAAATGCACACTCATACACAATCTTTCCCTTTCTCTCTCACACACACTGACACACAACTTATACATATACACTCTCACACACTCTTTTCCCTCACACACACTTTTCCCTCTCATACACTCTCACACACTTATACACACTCATGCTCACTTTTCCTTTCACTCACACCATCACACACTCACACACAACTCACACATATACAGACTTATACAACTCTTCCCCTCATACACAGTCACACAATCACACAAACATACACACACAATTCACCCACTTACACTCACACAAACACTTTCCCTTTTTGACACACACAGTCACACAACTCACATACTCACACCCACACTCCTGAGCCTTAAGCTTCTGGCTTGTCAAGAAAAGGCATTTGGGAAGGTGCGGTGGTGGCCCAGGTGCACCTGCCGCCGTGTGCAGAGGGAGAGGCGCAGGGGAGGGACTGGTCCATGTGGCCTGGTTGCTGGGCGGGCAGTTCTTGAGCATTTTTGGCAGAAGTCGTCATCCTTGGGCTGAGTTTTGAAAGATTATCATTTGAGATAAAGTGAATAAGGTCATTAACATGTGACTTTCTCAGATTCATTTCAGGATGTCAATAGCCAGTCCTCTTCCTTGAGTGACCTCCTCTTGCCTCTTCAGATTCAGAGACACACTCCGCAATGTGGTAGTTTTCTCCTTGTGAGCCGCGTCTGTGCCCTGTTGAAGTGCCTGTAGGAAGAAAACGAAGTGCAGGTTTTGTGTGTAGGTTGAGAGCTAATGGCAAGGAGGGTGTGTCAAAACCGACCAGCAGAGTTCCCAAATCATTCGAGTCCCTGGCATTCTTTTCCCAAGGCTTTCTTCATTGTAGCCCGTCCCTGACGGTAATTGGTGGAATCGGATTTAACAATGCAGTCAGATAAACAGTTGTGGCAGCTGCTGCCATGGTAACATCGCTGTGCTCACCCTCCCAGTGTGAGCCCCTTCCCTACCCCTCCTCCTCCAACCTCTCCTCCTCCGCCTCCCTCCAGTAAGTGCACACTCGCTAGTGGTCTGCAAGGGCGGCAGGGTTTAATGGCAGAGCTATTTTCTTTCCAAACTCTTCAAAATGATGAATGAAGATGCAGCTCAGAAAAGCGACAGTGGAGAGAAGTTCAATGGCAGTAGTCAGAGAAGAAAGAAACCCAAAAAGGTAAATCGCCGGAATTAGGAACGCCTGTCTATAGGTGTGTGTGTGTGTGTGTGTGTGTGTGTGTGTGTGTGTGTGTGTGTGTGTATGCATGCAAGATGAGCAAGGCTAGAGGAGCCGGGTAGCTTTGTGAGTAACTAAAGACTATAGCCGTGCCAGGCACTGCTTTTTGAAGAGGATGGTTCAGGCTGCTGCTTTCTGAGAACAGGCAAGGAAGCACGTTCATAATGGATACAGTGACTGGAGCGCGGTGGAGTGAACAGAGATAAGGTGTGTTCGGCATGTGGATTATTGAATATTGTGGCCACAGATGGATGCTTCTGCTGAGACACTTTAGCTTTAGAATGAGTGAGTTTAAAACAAAGTGTTAAGCCAGGTGGATGGTGAAGCAAAAGGAAGATGTGTGTCCAGCTGTGCTGGCTCGGGTGATCCAGAGATGGCTGGGTGGTGATTGCTGTTCGGTGCCAGGTTAAGTGTGCTCTTCCCCAGGAGAAAGGACGGCATTGACAGGGCACAGAGGACCCCCAGCGTGATGTGTCTTTGGCTTGCTGCGCTCCTCTGCTGTTTTCCCAGACATCAGTGTGATGGCTCTTTCACTGATGAAGATAAACAGCGGAAGATGGGATGGGGCTGAGAGGGCTGAGGGACACACAAAGCAGTCTGTAGGATTTATGACCCTGGCATGTGTTCCCAGACCCTGGATTTTCGTGGAAATGATACCAGTAAGAAACAGTAGGAAAGATGAAAACTATTCAGCCCCACCCAATGCCGGCGCTTCTTTCTTTATGGCCTGACTACTGGTACACTGTTGCAGCCTCCCAGCTCCTCGAGTCCCACCTCTGAAAGGGATGCTTTCTAAAGAAATTCTAAAATCCATTCATCTCCCGAGGCCAGCATATTGGTAGCATATAAGATTAGAGCTCCAAGGTGCATGGACTCCATTGCAAGGTGGTTTGGAATTTTGAAAACGCAGGTGGAAGAAATAATTATCATGAACGAATACATGTTTTCATTTTGATAATGTTGAAATTTGATTGTGTCTCAAAATTCTCAATCTCTGGTATGCTAAATATCTCACAATGTAAAAAAAAATCAAAATACATGGGAAGCTCTGATATGAAATGATCATTATATTTAGCAAATGAGAAATCAGGGTGTTTGTATGGTGCCATGTGACTTGATAAAAATAAGCATGCCCACACATGATAATTTTTTAATAATAGCATGGAGATAGTGGTGCAATCTGATAAAGGCAAAAGGATAATTCAGGGCAGGCAAGAGTATTAGTGGGATGTCTTTTGTACCTAAGGAGTCTGGAGCTCTTAGCTCTCTAGGGCATTTTTACAGTGAGAGCTGCTTGAGCAACATTTCAAAAAACAGAAAAAAAACCAACAACAAATAACTCGAGAGCAAGAGATAAGGAAATGAAAGAAAAAGAGGAACTTTTGCTTGAATTTATAATATATTTTTAAAATCTTTTTAATTTCTCTTTGAACTCCTTGCTCTGCAATAGAAACAATATACTCAGAACCACTAGCAGGACAGAGAATATTTAAAAGGGATTTTAAGCTCTGAGGAATGATCATAAATTCACATGACCAAAGCCATCTTAACATATTTGAGAGGGTGGAGAAGATGAAATGGTTACATATGATAACTAATATTTTAAAAGCTTATTTTCTCAAACATGTATTTAGGTTTTAAAATATTTTCCAAACTTGTAGTTGAAATGATGGTAAATTGATAGCAAGTTAAGAATGTGTGTGTTTGTGTACACATGCAGAGGTATAGATCAAATAAACTGTTAGAACATAATGAATATTGACTTTTAAAGTAATTTCACCTAAAAGGAAAAGAATACGCACACATAAACATCCTTTATCTTGTCCAATCAGGTATGAGTGTGATTGAATCTTAGCTCTATCCTTTAGCATTGACTATTTGGAGCATATCCTTTAATTTCTCTGATCTACACCCTCACTGTAAAATGTGAATAATTTGTTTTATATATATATATATATATATACACACACACACTATATATATATTACAATATTATAAAGACATATTAAAAAGATATATAGATATGTGTATATATACATCTTACATATATACATTACATACATGTTATAAATGTATACATGTATATATCTATATAAATGTGTAAATGTATATATGTATATATTATAAAGATACATATGTATTATATGTATATGTATACATGTATATATACATCATATATGTATATATTATAAAGATATATGTATTATATATATGCACATGTATATGTATATATTATAAAGATATATATGTATTATATATGTATGTGATTATAAAGATATATATGTGTGTATATATAGCTTTGATACACTGTGACGACAATTAGAAACAATGTTGATGGCAATAACTTTTTGGGGTGGCTATGATTCCCTTAAATGGAAATTATGTATTGGAATTAGTCCTGTAGAAGCAAACTAGGTTTATATTTTTAGGAGAGGCAGAATATCACACTGATACTTTGCAAAGGCTAGTAGTCTTTTTCAAAATGTAAAAAGTTGTTTCCTATAATTGGAAACTTTTATCTCACACTAAGTGTTAGATTTACATAGATGTGCTCTGGGTCTTTCAATTACTGTTTCATATCTTTGCACAGCAGACAAGTTAAATTTTTCATTTTTCCTGTTTGGAAACTAGACCATTAACTATGCTTTGATGAAGAAATAATAATCAGGAAATAAGCATTCCTAATAAGCATAAAATTTGAGAAAAGCAAGAATTGGAACAAAGTCAATATCACATCAGGCTGTTTGTTCTACTAGAGTTTCACATCACAGACACTGTAGGATTGTCTATAGTAGCGTGTATGAGGGACCACCAGGTGCCCTGTGGCCTGAGTGTTGATATAACATGCTGAATCATACGCCTTGAAAACGTGCCTCGCCCTCTAGTAAATATCTAACAGATGAACCATAATTCCCTTGCTTATTCTAATCCCACGGAAGTCATTCTTCCGAGGGATGGAAGTGTTCTTTGCCCCAAAACCCACAGTGAGAAAATAAGTTGAAGGAGATTATTTTATATCAGAATTTTAGTGAATATCTTAAAGGCAGAAATTCTTTTCACTTTTCTTACGACTGTCTGGCTTCAGTAATTGAGCTTTTCCCTGCTCTCCATGCAAAGACCACCAGCAACACACTTAGGTTGAGTGTGTGGGGTTAGTACTTACTGCACTAAGGAAGGAGGCTCGCCCTGGGGTGCCTTGGGTAGCTCAGTAACTGGGTGTCAGGAGGGACTCATGAGATTTGGACTTTGGATGAGTGACTTGGGGAGGGTCAAAGAAAGGGGGGCTTCCTTCAAATTGGGTCCTGCCAAGAAACATTTATGACTTTGTAAACCTAATAGCTCTGGGCTATGGAGGGACAGTCAAAAACCGTAGTTGCTAAAGAAGCAGCGACCTCTTATTTGGCAGGAGAGAGGGGTGTCTGGCATTTTGTGGCTTGGACGTTTGTGTTCTGTTTGTCTTGAGACACCATGAGGGAGTGGGCTGTTTGTGTCCTGCTCTGTCACTGTGACCTGGTGTGTTGTTGATGCTTGGTGAAATCATTTACGTTTAGCAGAACACCAAGGCCGAGCTGACGGTGCCAGGTTACCTTCTGGAGGGTCACAGCTGGTTTTGTTTTTTCCAAGCTTGAACACAAAGCTACTTTGCAAGAGAGAGATTTTATTTAGGATTGGGTGTTCTTTAGTGTCCAAGGAAACTAAATCAGATAGCCGTGTGGTCAAAACATTTATCGAAACCTTTTTCATATAAAACTTCAAAACATTTCCTGAAGGCCTAGTTATTTTACACAAATATTGCTCAAGCTGTAGAGTTGGGGTTGATGTTGTGGTAGTGACTCTGTGGAGAACAGGACTTGGGAACTGCTGATTCTCAGCTGGAATCCTAGGCTAAAAGGAAGCTTTGGGACACAGGTGAAATGTATCTCAGTGAGAGAGTTCTTAGCCTATTTTAAATGCCAAACAACTCTATAAAATACCCTGTTCTAGATCATATTTTGACAGCTTAGATGAAATAATCCCAGACCGTATTCGTGCCCAACCCTATTCATTTGAAAATTTCATATCAATGGCATGAATTGGATTTGTACCAGAAAAGACTGCAGACACCTTTGATAATTTACATCAATGACATGAAAATGGTCAGCATCAATCACACGCCATGGGATCATCTCAAACCAGTAGGCTTTGTGAGTTGTTCTTCAAACAAGTAAATAATTAACTGGCTTAATAATTTCACTCGCTTGGTGGAATAACTGTATGAAGATTAAAGTGTAAATTCTGTTGTTTCTAACAGAGTAGTAAGATAAAATAGCTTGGAGGGATATCTAGAGTCAATGAAGTTGTTTTGATCTTGATCATTGTTTGAAAATATTTGTGAACAATGCAAAATATTTTGATGATACGTGTTTTTACTGCTATTTACTTGCAGTGTCTAAAGAGGAAGATGGAAGTGGTGGCAGATGTGTGAGTGAAATGTTATATATACCACTGAAATGTGAATGGGAAACATATTAAAAGGTTTATTTTTGCAGCAGTGACAGAAAATATGACTGTTTTAGTGAAATCAGGTAACATACCACCTTTGGAAGTTCATATAGTCTAGCAGTCAAATTAGGTTTTGAATTTAGCTGGTGCCTTATATGGATGCATCAAGTCTAGAAAGACTTTCATGTATAATTCATCCTGAACAACATCTCCATTCCTTCAATTTTCCAAATGCCTTTTTATAACCCCAATTTAAAGCTTAAAATAGCATGTGTTGCCTGAAGACAAGCGATTCCCCATTTCTAAAGGTATTTGAAATGACCATCTGTCAGGGGTGATGGAAATTTTCTCATTGGATGGGAAAAAAAAATCCCTTCTGTAATTTTCTTTCTATGTCTGTTTACATCTCTGTTTTTATCTCTTTCTACCCACATTTATGATATGGATTTTTTCATGCTAATTTCATAGGTAAGTAACAGCTAGGTATTAATTCTAGAATATCTTTTTTTAGAGCATAATGCTACCGTCTGACTACAACAAAAAGAACTTCTTGGCTTGCCTGCTGCATGAATAAAATACTTAGGACCCACTTCAGATCTGCTCAGTCACTTTTGAGGATTTTTAAAAGGTTCCCAACTCTTAGATTTTTTACACTGGGGTTTAGACCTTCGAATGTATTCAGTAATCAGGAAGCCACATTATTTTAGAAAGAAGACTCCCTCATTTCAAATAAATGTGTTGGGTTATTGTTTGGTTCTTATATTTGTTTCCTTTAAGTCTAGATGGCAACAGCAATGACACCAGAGAGGAGAAGGCATTTTTTATTTTCTTACTCTTACTCTCTGTGTAGAATTGCTTTCCATATGCCATCCCATTTGATCTTCACACTAACTCTCACTGAGGTTTATGATGAGAGTCTTGTAGATGAGGAACTATTAACTCTGAGACTTGGTGAGAAATGAGACATTTTGCTTACTATGCAACAAGTGACATATTTTGAACCATTTCTCCCATAGAAATCACATGCTTAGCTGTGTCCGTAGAGGTCACATCCTTAGCTCTGTGTCTCTTGCAAAGTTTTAAGGTATCCACATGTTCAACTTCTGCTAAGAGATCTTCCAGATATCCGCCCTCCAACCCGTGTCCCTTCTTATCTTGCATCAATTGCTCAGTTTCTCGAATCCATGGGAGTAAGATGTAATGGTGATCTCTTTCTTGGTTGTCTGCAAATATACCCCCAAGCAGGACCACTTCTTTCCCTCCTTTTGCTTCTGTCACATTTTGTGATGTCTTGGTTAGACGTTTCAGTCAGCCTATACAGACAATGAAAATCCACAAAAAGGGATAAAATAACAGAATAAGTGGATAGGTATTTTCAGGTGACTTAGACATTAAATTTCAAGCTAGTTAAAAAAGTTCATCCTATATTTACAACTTGGGTTCTAATTATTCTCTTGAGAAACTTTGTTAGCATGATAGCCTCAGTAATTGTCCTATGGAATTTTTCCTATTTTCAGAAGTATCTGAGGTTTCCTTTTCCTTCCTGATTAATTTTCTGAAGAAACATGCAACTGCCTTTTGGAATACATTTAAGAGTTTTAACCTGGATTTGTTACTGCCATGTCCAGAGACAGAACATACTAAATTATAAATATGCCTCAACTGTCTTTCTTTCTGACTTGGATTCTGTTCTAATTCTGGTTGGTAGCAAAAACAAAACCACTGCCTGTTTTTTTTTTTTTTTTAAGATTTATTTATGCATACAAGAACTGGGGTACAGGCCAGAGGTGTGTGTAGGGGGGGTGACAGGGTTCACCAGAGACAGAGTGGGGAACAGAACAGGCAGACTGACTGAAATACGCTGCTGAGGGGAGCAGCGGGTGAGTCAGGAGAGGTCTGCTGCACTATGTGGGTAGATCCCTGGCCAGGGATCGAACTTGTGCTGCAGTGGCTGTGGATAGCTTTGTAGTTTGCATCTTAACCTCTTGCACCACCAGGGAGGCCCCTCTGTCTGTTTTTATGTCAGGGAGCATTGGCAGGATACATCACAACAAACGTCTCAGTTTCCTTTACTTGAAAATGCAGAGTTGGGCATGCTAATAAATGGAGCAATCCTTGGGTAGAAAAATTGAGCTATTTTATACACTTGAGACCAAGTAAATATGTAGGGTATCTCTTTCCTTTGAAATCCATTAACACCTGCCAGCCCTTGAGGGAAGGTCAGTTTTAAAAAAGCTGGAGTGAGTTGGTAAGGTATGTTCTAGTTCATGATACACCTTAATCTAGAGGATGAGCTTCTATATAGTTATCAGACCTGGTTTTTATTTATGCTTTTCTGTTATCTTGCAGACAGCCATCATCTTCTCTGACTGTCATTTGTGCTTATACTCACAAAGACAAAGACCTTTGTTTCTAATGTGCTCAATCACCTTTAATTTCTAAGATAAGCTTGTTAAACTCAATATAATTTTGATGTTTCCTCTGAGTGCATGGGAATGGTCCTTCAGTTCAACAATTTAATGTTAGTTTGCTAGGTGTGTCTTTGCTGGTGTGGCATTGCTGGACTCAAAGTCAATGTTTGCCCCCTTCATGGAATTTATAATCTGATTGAGCTAAACGGACATTTCTAACAAACAGGTAGTGACCAATCCAGAGAAATATTAGAATTATTATAATACTCACACCCATTATAAAATATGCTACCAAGTAAACATTTATATCCCACAAAAAAGTAAAGAACAACCAAGAGGAATGTGCTAAGTATAATGGAGTAAGTATTGAGCATGATATAAGAATTATATTGTGTATGCCCCAAAATAAATTCAAGAAGACCCTGGATAAGGGAAAGAGGTCAGTGTGATTTTATTACAAAAAGTTAGCCCTACCAGTGGGTGAGCCTTGGATTATGGTAGCACTTGAGTACAAAGGAAGTTCACACATGGGCAATCCGGGAGGGGCAAGCTTTGTAATTACAAGTAACACGAAACATTAGGAAACTGTTGTAAGATCTCTTGTAGTTCATGGTCATTAATCTGGTGGGTGAACTCTCCTTGACACAGCTGACCTTAATCTCTGAGCTGTTGTCAGTTCTAGGCTTAGATATTAGAACACGTCTTATTCTGTGTCTTCTTCCTATAGCACTTACCTCTTTAATCACTCATCTTATGTTTGAACCCTTGTCCCCTCTGTAATTGTATTTGCCAGCTATTCCTCTTATCAATAGTAAATGCCAGTAAATAAGCTTCCAAATGTTATCAGGCACCTCAGTCTAGTAAGGACACCTTTTGAAAATTATCCAAATATTCAACCTTCTGCCTTTACCTCAAGACATACTGGCATGGATCAGCCAGGCATGTAGCCAGAACACTTATAAAGGAACACCTAAGTCTTAGCATGTTATCTCAAAATGGCCATTCTCACTTGGTTGTTATTATTATTTTTTAAAAGATTTATTTATTTTTATTTATTTATTTATTTATTTATTTATACAAGCACTGGGCACAGTCAGAACCACGGGAGGGTGAGAGAATTCACCAGAGCCAGAGCGGGGATGCAGAGCAGGCAGACTCATGAGATACGCTGCTGAAAGGAGCAGCAGGCGCGGCAGGAAAGGTTTGTCGTGCCATGTGGCCTGGGATCAAACTGGTGCTGCAGAGGCTGCGGGCAGCTTTGCAGCCCGGTGCTCAACCACTGTGCCACCAGGGGAGGCCCTCACTTGGTTATTATTACATTTGTTGCGTGTTTGTCCACTTGGTGTGTTGACATCATTTTGGGTTGGCTCTGGGCTGAGCTCCTGTTAGGGTTTTCAGATCCTTGGACATAATATTCCTGACTTTCACTTCCCTGGTGGACCACACATTTCTGTGCACAAACCTTGTCCTCTTTACTGGAGTGGAAGGTGGCTCTTAGGCAGTCATTTTACCACTGGCCACCTTCTACCCTTCAGATAAACACAGTGATGACACTGCCACTTCTGAGAACACTCAGGGTTAAAGAAGAGGGGGTGCTTAGGAGTAAAAAAAAAAATGGAAACAGAAATAAGTATTAGAATCAGTGTAGATTTTGGACCTTTGAAGGAGTTAAAAGTGAAAGGTGAACATTCTAGGATGTTTCACCAAGTATCAGTAAGTAATCTTTGTATAATTATATTAATGCAATAATTTACTAAAATGCTAATCTTTAGCTACATTCTTAATAAATATTTTTATGTAGCAAATTGAATTAGTTTAGGCAAGTATATTCTAATATATCTTTTTAAAGATGTATTTATTTTTGTACAAGAGCTGGGGTACAGGCCGGAGGCACTGGAGGGTGAGGGGATTCACCAGAGACAGAGTGGGGAGCAGAACAGGCAGAAGGACCAAAGACACTGCTGAGGGGAACAGCAGGCAAGGCAGGAGAGGTCTGCTGTGCCATGTGGGTATCTCCCTGGCCAGCAGGGAATTGAACCCTCGCTGCAGAGGCTGCGGACAGCTTCACAGCACAACATTCAACCTGCTGCACCACCTGGGAGGCCCTATTCTAATATATTTTTTTAAAAGACTAAAATTTTTAAAAAAGACAAAATATTATGAGGATAACATGTGAGAAATTGGTATTTTTCTTGCGTCAGGATTCCAGTTTTCTTTTCACATAGCGCTTTCCCCTGGGGAACCTTTCCTCAGGTGTTCTAAATGCTTGTCCTGAATTCAGAGGGGGTGCTGGCGGGGTGCTTTCTTCTCTTGTATCATCATCTCCTTGTAATCACTGCACAGAGGAGGGGCAGTGAGCCAATATTTTAAAGAATCAGGAAGGAAAAAGACTGAGCACAGCCACTCTTCATTCTGTGTTTACAGATGCTGTCAGCACTATTAGAACTGTCCACCCTGTGAGTTTATTAAAACTCCTATGCATAGCTGCTAAGATTTCTCCCAAGCAGACCTGTGGTAGAGGTGTACTGCTGGCGTGACTGTATTTCCATATAGTTGACACAGTATAGCATTTCAGGGTCCTCTTACAGGGAGATACCCGTCAAATTCCAAAGACCAGGTCTACATGTGAATTTGGTCTGTGTACGTTATTAGCATTGACTGTAGCATTTATATTTAATAATTATCCATGCAGTTTAGGCTCAGCATTATCTACCACATGTCATTGTTTGTGTGAAAATGTTGTTCAATAGCTCCTGTTTGGATGATGAATGAATAGACTTTCAAGTGACCTGTCGGAATTGATAGTTCTGTTCTGCAGCAGTGTGAGGAGATGATGCTTGTCCTGACAATGGATTCCTAAAAGTCTTCCTACCGTCCCAGGGCTTTATGGGGCCTGTGCATTGCTAGGCCACCAGCCTGTAATGGGGACAGGTGTGGGGGGCAGAGTAAGGGCAAACTGTCACCCTTAGACTTGGGAAGATTCTTCTAAATTTCCCAAAGAAAATCTGGTCTGCTCTGCAACCCACCTGTTCATGTCCCACAGTCTGTGGGAAGTCGACATTGTGCTTCCGTCCTGCTGAGGCTGCTTCGTCCTGGGTCATACGGGTGAGGAGTAGGAGTGAGGAAAAGCCAGGCAAGTAGCTCTTCCTCCATCTATTTCAGAGTCGTGCAGAAAAGCTGGGGGTTCAGCAGGACCAAGAAATTCGCCTCTGAAGTTTCTCTGCAGAGAAGTTTTGTGTGTGAGCTTCAAGGTGCTTCAGTTGCTTGATAATGTTGACACATAAATCAGATATTAGAGTAGAATTTATATAACAGAGTGCATGCCCTAGTTTGAAAGGGACTTGGTTTTCCCAAGATGACAGAACAAAACATGTGACAGGAATAAAATGAAGCATATATGTAACATTACGTTTGGAGAATGTTATATTTGTACTTTGAGAATTCAGAATTTGGCAATGCTTTGCATGTAGTTGGTGAATTATAGAAGTGACTATGAAAAGCCTTAATGTGAATTACCCATTTGTTTTTATAATTTTAGACTATTTTGTAAACCAGATTTGAGTAGCATGAGTAAATGTTTCCAAGTAACACATTTCTATAATCTGAGACGGTAAGTCCATATAATGAGGCCTTGGGATGAGTGTGGACTGGCGTTTGGTTTGAATTGCTTGACTATTCAGGGCACAGTGCTACATTCTTCATCCCACAAGTAGCCCATCAAAGGGTGAAGTGTGGGATACGACTAGTTGTGTGCAGTCCCAGATCTATTACCCAGAGAAACAAACTTTAAAAAATGAGTATTCTAAAATTAAAATAAAAGAATATTCTATTGACACTGAAGGATGGGTCCCCCAAGATGTCCAGACTGGCCTTCCTAAGAATTGCCACTTTGGCTTGTGGATTATTTCATGCTGAGGTGAATTGAAGTCCTGTAGACTCAAGAAAAACTTCTTTTTACTATGCTGCATCAAAGAATGGATTCAGGATACTACCTAGAATTAGGGTTTTTACCAGATATAATCTTTCTGCCATAGAAAGCTATCTATATGGCAGCACTTAGATGTAGTTACAGAGCATGCAGTCTTCATTGTCTATGTCACCCCCCCTTGCCATGTGAGTCCCTGCCTCTCTTCTTAAAGCCTCAAACCCCTAGCCCATTCCTTAGCCCAGGAGATAAATACCCTCATTTGCCTCATTTATTTTAGATTCTACATGCATGTGGCTTTTGCATATATATATATATATATATATATATATATATATATATATATAGTTAAATTTGCTCTTTTCTCCTATTAATCTGCCTGATGTGAATTTGTTGCTTGACTAGCCTGAGAAGAACTCAGAGAAGTAGGGGGGAAATGTCCTCTCTGTCCCTACAACACGTATTTATATGTCAAGAGTATCCCCTACTTACCAGTCTCCTAAATACAAAAAGGTATTCTGGTCCTTTGTAGAAGGGCCAAGTGAGGAGTCCCAATGGTAACATAATGAAAATAGAATGGAGCTTCTCTATCCCTTTATGATGCAATTTACTGAAATAAAACTTGTTCAAATCAGTGATACTCTATCCAAGAAGCTGAACAATTATAGGAAAATTCTTCAATGGGAAAAATAGTTCACCTCATTGGAAAAACATTTTACAGTAATGGTAATAATATCATAAGCAATTTAATATAGATTAAGAGCTTATCATAGTATTTTGTGCTAATCATTGTGCTACACTGGTACATAATTTTATCTTCACAATAATACAGTGAGTTGCCCATATTAAAGCTCATGCCCATATTAAAGATTAGGAGACTGATATATGAAGTAATTAAAACACTTTCCTGGTTGAATGTCCATAGCTCCTAAATGGTGGGCCCTACATGTTACTCCATGTCAAATTTGCCATTCTGCTGGCCTCCAAACACCTGTGCTATGCTGATACAACACCATTTTTGTCAATTAAAATAGGATCCGGAATTAAAGAAATAGAGATTTCTTTTTTTTTTTTTTAAAGATTTATTTATTTATGCATACAAGAATGGGGTACAGGCCAGAGGGGCAGTGGGTAAGAGGATTCACCAGAGACATGGTGGGGAACAGAACAGGTGGATTGACTGAAATAAACTGCTGATGGTAGCAGTGAGCAAGCCAGGAGAGGTCTGCTGCACCATGTGGGTATCTCCCTGGCTGGAGATTGAACTCATGCTGCAGTGGCTGGGTTAGCTTCATAGGTTGCATCTTAACCCCTTGTGCCACCAAAGACAGAGATTTCTTTCTGTTTCACACCCATTTCATCAATATGCCTTTGCAGATTGGTCAATGAATTTAAAAGACATTTGAGGAATTTATTTTCAAAAAGAGTTAAAAAATTTAAATCCATATAGGAAAATGATTTTTATGCAATTATTGACTGATATGAGGAGATGCTTGCAGAATATTTCTGCCAGATGTGAATTCTCAGTCTGAACACCGCAGCACTGAAGAATGCTTTCTATGTTGGTATTTCCATCTGTGCTTCGACTATATTTTCCAAAGGCTGACACCCTTAACATAACCTCTCCAGTAAAAGCGAAATTTGTTAGTGAGTTCTCATTGCTTATCCTAACTGAAAATGTCACTAATCTATCACGTATTCCATAATCTGATTACACAGCAAGGTCCTCTTTCCAATTATTAAAGAATCACTCGAGTGATCAGCTATCCTGGGGGTCAATCAGGCATTTGTCTGCTGGTCCATGCACAGACTTGCACTTTAAACTATTTTTTGAGTGAGTAGAAGGTCTGTTCTCTCTGGAAACTTCCTGATGCCTTGCTGCCAAGTGGTTTCCATGCCTGATCTTTGGAAGTAGATTGTGAGCAACAGCAACAGGTCATGTATAGTCTGGGAACTTACTTTTACTCTGACAAAAGCTTTGATCACATAAAGAAATACTGTTGGAGGATTTTCAGATAAATCTGAATACTGTTTCAGATTTTCAGACTGACCACCATCCAGTGGAAAAGCGAAGTTCTCCTTATTGCTGCTTTTTGATAATATTGCAATTATTATTTTTGAAAAGTTTTATTTATAATTTATCCACCTGTGAAGATAGTTCACTGCACAGAAGTATTTGATCTTTTTCAAAAAGGGTGTTAGGATATATTTTCTGTAGGCTGCCTATATGATAATGGAGTTTGGGAAAAATCATATCCACATGCACATACACCTTTGCAATATTTTGCTATATTTTGAGTTTTAGATATGAGGATTTTGAAAATGACTTAGACATTTTTGGATTAGAAAAGTCATTCTAATCATTCTCTAGTTTACATTTGCCTGGAGTTTTGATGTGTGTCTTCTGTTATCGTGGAAAGTTTTGATAATGAAATATCATCATTTTGTAAACCTCATGCTATGCGGTGTACAGATTTATGATTTTTGTCTAAAGTGGGTTATTAGCTTGGAAATCATACATTGACTTTTCAGATATTCAAACAAGCTTCCTTTCTCTAGGGTGGGTTTGCTTATTTCCCCCCTGTGTACGGCGGGATCAATGATGACAATCTCATGTTCCAACCCAGGAGTCAAGGGTCACGTGGAAGCTTCCGTGGAATGGTTTAATCTATAACTCAAGTATCGTGTACATTCCAATTTAATACTTTAAAATAAAAACATTATTGTGTATTCAGATTGTTTTACTGTTTGTAGTGGTTCCCCAAACATGACCAGTGAGTTTGGGTCTTATTATAGTCTTTATATTTGCTGGCGATATTTCTGGCTCTATATTTCCACATAAATATATCTCACCCCTTTATGGCACCTTCTTTAATATCCAGAGCAGCTGTATTTTAAATACAGAGTGTTCAATTTTACTATATAACTAGTAGAAGTGGATAGTCCGAATAATTCAGTCTACTGAGACTATGTGGCCCAACAGAAACTCCTAGAATGTTTTTGATAGAAATAGTTACATCACATGGGTGGCTGATTCCTAGGCAAATGTAGCTGGCTATGTCTTTAAATGTACTGGATATTCCTGGGTGGGAAAATGATCTCTTGCAGCTACTTGTTCAGTGGCAATTATCCACAATTTACTATTTGACCAGTAATTTCAAGGCCACATAGTTCAGATATTTAATAGTCGGATTACAGGTTTGCCTTTTCTCTCTACAGCAGCAATTGGATTATTTTCCCTATACCTACCATGATGACAGGTAATTAAGTCTGTTGACCCTAAAGTGACCTTGAGGAAATGGGGTGTTTATAACAATTTAGGTCACAGAAGATAAGTAATCCATGTTATAGTTGACTAAAATTCAGCTTCTATAAGTGTAATATAGGTACTTGGAATATGGAATATTAAACTGGATATGAAATTTAGTGAAAACTCTATCTAGAGGAAAACATTTATATGTGTGTGTATGTATAATAGATATCATTTTTGAATATTGTTCAATAGTGGCAAAAAATACAACTTTTTCCTTGTGTCTTAAATAATATACTTGGTTATCATTTGGATAAGACTTTCAAGTCATATCTGAAACCAATATTTGCAGATAAATGATATTTGATAACAATCACTTCTAAAATAAGACATTCTGGGAAAGGTGGGTTTTAACATCTCTTTCTAAGAAAATGCATTTTCTGAGTTCATGTTCTTCTATGCAGCAGTTAAAATTTGTATTTCTTTGATGATACACATATGGCTTCTTCCACTGTGAAAAGAATGCTTTTTGCCACAATCAGGAAACATTGAGTCCATATTTGTGTTGCTACTTTCTCAGTTGGCAGCAGATACAAAAGAAAAAGCCTGATAGAAACTGAAGTCTATGATATTAATTACAAATTATTTTCATTTTCTGGCAGTTACAGGCAAGTACTTTTATATTATAACTTCAAAATCTTGAAAACTGGTAAAGGTGGCAGTCAGCGAACTGAATTATGGAAATGGTATTTTGCCTCGTATAAAAATAGTTTTACTTTCTAAAATCACGAAACTAAATCCATAATGCAAATAGAAGCTTGAAGCTGAAACTCACGTTTCTGGGCTATATTTAGTAGATATTGGGTTACTTCTTGCTGATTTCCACTGAATGGATTTGAATTCATTTCGGGGGAGATAGGAAAAAATATTTTTTCTGCTTCTTTATTTCATCCAGGGGCTCAAATGGTAGTTTTTTTAAGGAAAATTCACCATTCAGCTGAATATAATATATTTTATTTGGGGGGGTGGCTAAAATATTAAACTGACTTTTTTTTTTCTTTTATAAACACAAATGACTGTTTTCTTCAGAAGATGTAAAGATAGGGCTTTTCTCACATTGAAAGCCATTTTGGGGGAGGTTTTAGTAGCCCGGTTTAGATTGCATTGCTTCTAGGTGTTAAAGATGTGTTTTAGTTATTCTTAGAG
This sequence comes from Talpa occidentalis, assembly GCF_014898055.3. NCBI lineage: Eukaryota > Metazoa > Chordata > Mammalia > Eulipotyphla > Talpidae > Talpa > Talpa occidentalis. The sequence continues at coordinate 94,007,633 of NW_023601322.1, read as the reverse complement.
GATTTTTCCTCATTAATTCTTTTAGAATTTGAAGCCCTTTAGGGTGTGACAGGCAGGCACTTAGCCTGCTGTGAGTCTGCAAAGGGCATCCCTCCACCTCCCTCAATATCTCTCTTGCTGTGGGGACCCAGCTCCCTCAGGACTCCTCTGTGGTTGATCACGATGGTGAGTTTGTGCCTGTGTTAATCGTGTTTCCCACAGGCAGGTGCCGATTGTTTTGTGAGCAAACACACAACAGCAGGCAGTGCTGGGGAGAGATTCAGCTGGGATTAGGGGGGCCCACACCCCACGGTGGCACATGGCCTCCTTCTGTTTTTCCCCTTGACAGAAACACTCCCCATCCCCACCTGCCAGCCTAGCTCACTCACCTCCCCCAGGATTCTCGTCCGCAGTCGTGTGTCTTGCTACAGAGTGAGAACTTCCCCCTCTGTGAGAACATCCAAGCCATTGTGAAAGTGATCCCGAGCATGGCTTTGTGAGAAATAAAGTGTAACTTTTATTTATGATCGTAGTTGTGGGTTGACAATTGTCTTGTACATCTGTGGCACCTCTAACAAATACAAATGTTTAGAATTGAAATTTAGACAGATATAGGGCCTCTCAAATCTTATAGGAACTGATATAGTCCTATGTGTATGATAAAGGAAATGTTTTTTGTCATTGTAAGATTTATATATATATGATAAATGTGAGATTTATATATGTATATGAGCACTTTCTCCCCCATGTCAGTGTGTGTGTGTGTGTGTGAATATATGTTTGTGAGCATGTGTGAGTATGTATATATATGTGAGTGTGTGAAAGCATGAGTGTGTATATATATATGCACAAGTGTGAAAATGTGTGAGTGTATGTATATGTATGTGTGTATATGTATGAGTGTGTGTGTGTATATGGATTGTGTGTGAATATGTGTGAATGTATATGTATGTCAGTGTGTGTGTGCATGCATGCAACTGACTTTGATGAGTGATTCATACTACTTTTCTTTGAGAGCAAAACTTTTCGAGCTGAAAATAGCTTAACAGAGAGCTAAAATTAACTTAAAATTTACAAATCCAGCTGTCTTATTTTAAATGAGGGAACTGACACTCAGAGAAGTCGAGCACCTTCGCCAAAATCATGGAAGTCCTCAATGGCAGACTTCTACCTGGACTTCTGTCTCCCATGCCTAGAATACAGTAAAAGGAAATCAAATCCTTGCAATGAGAAAGTGCACTTGGACGCTGGTTTTGACAAAGCAGAGCTCTAGCAATGCCCCTCACCTGCTGTTTGAAGGAGCCTCAGGTCAGCTTGACACTGAGCACAAGCAGTGTTTCTAACACCAAGTGGCATCTCAGCTTTTCACCTGCCAGGCCATTAACCAGGAGCTGATTTCCCGATATTTACTAACCACACGCTCCATGACAACGTGCCACACCAGTGCTGCCCAAGAGGATGGTCTTTCATCTGCCATGTGCGCAGTGGGGTTGCTTTGCTGTAGTCCTTGTTCTTGTGTCTGCCTGGTATACATTTTATTTATTTATTAATTATTATTTTTTCAAAGATTTATTTATTTTTATATAAGAACCAGGGTACAGGCCAGATGCACGGGAGCGTGAGAGGATTCACCAGAGACAGAGTGGGGAACAGAACAGGCAGACTGACTGAAATACACTGCTGAGGGGAGCAGCAGGCGAGACAGGAGAGGCCTGCCGCACCATGTGGGTATCTCCCTGTCTGGCCAGCATCGAAGCTGCACTGCAGAGGCTGCAGACAGCTTCACAGTGCGGTGCTCAACCGCCTGTGCCACCAGGAAGGCCCTGCCTGGTATACATTTTATGATACTTGACAGCCATTTAAAATTAGAACCTTAAAACAAACTGAAAAGGTAGTTTTATATCAAAACATTGTGAGGAAACTTCTTATGGATTTGCTTCTACCCTTTGTGATTTTACCTGTGAATGTCATACAAAAAAGGCATCCCATATAATATTTGGGAAATTTCAACTTTGTAACATATGATGAAAAACAAATAAAAATATAGAATACTATTTTAGTAATGGAGTAGAAAAATGCTGGTGGAGCATGTGAATGAATGTGTTTGCTAGATTTCAGATATAGAGTTTGATAGCCCATGAGGATAAGGAAAAGGATCAGAAATGCCTCGTGTTGTGTATTTGTGGTACAGAGAGAATAATGGCATGGTTAAGGGTCAAGAAATACAGACACTTTTGTAATAGATAATATAATGTCATACACCTGAAACCGAGAGAATGTTATAATTTAATATGACCTACACACACACACACACACACATCATAATAAACTGCCACTTTAGGTTTAGAGAAATCCTAAAAAGGCACAAAGTGAAGTAAAGGATGTCAGGCTTAACAAATTGAAAAAAAATGGAAATGGAGATGAAAACCTTGAAAGTGCTAAGTAATAGAAGCAAATCACAGAGATTGTAAAAAAACAAAAACAAAAACAAAAAAAAAACACAAGAAGAATGAGACTGGAGCCGGGGCATGTAAGGAGCCAGGAGAGAACAAACAAGGTCAGGGGGAAATGAAGAAAAGAACATTTATGCCCTAATTAGCCAGCAATTTGTTATAAAACAGCCTTGCCACCTGGAGAGCAGAAGTTAAAAATTTATTGGCACAAACCATCAAATGAGCCAAATTAGAGCAGGCCGCTTTCCAGGTCTCCCGCCCAGATTCGGCGGGGGATTAGCCGTGCAGCGCCCCTCCTGAGCTGAGGCAGGGATGTGTGCTCCGTCCAGGCGGGCCTCACGCCGTCAGAAACGGAGAGGCTGCCCACGCGGCCAGTCTTCTACCAGTCAAGGAATGCCTTCGACCTTGGGCGCCGTCTATATGATACCTTCAACCCAGTGGTTTGCTCCCAGATGCAACTAAATAGAACGAGAGAAGACCTGCCCCTCTCTGTTGTGTCATCCTTCACGCCAGACTTTTCCATCAGAGGGTCATGTTTCTGTTTGGCCTTGGGACCACTTGTGACGCACGACTCTTTCTTGTGCTGAATACCCAGTGCTTCTCTCTAACTCATCGCTTTATTTCACTTCTTTAAAAAGTTATCTTTACTTAGGGAATGTGATTGACATCACAGCATCCGTCTTAGGGATCTAGGTTTGCCCTCTGCAGTGGTATGCTCTTAACTCACATCCACCACTCAAGCCCCCCCGAATCCTCCATTAGACCCCCTCTTCCTTTGCCCCCAAGCCATCATCCCCCGCTTCTGGTCCCTCAGTCATAGTCCAATGTGCTCTACCCCCTTCCTGTTTTCACCCCTTGCTTCCCTCCTCTCCTCTGGGATGCCTCAGACCTGTGGTCACCTTTCAAGTTTGTCTTTGTCTGATCTTTACCACAGTGACCATCTTTCCACCTCGGCCCTAGAAACTGCCCCCCATGAAAGATTCTATCCCATCTTCAGTGCTGCTGCCCATTTTCTCTTCTGCTTCGCTCTAGATACCTCCTCCGTCCCCCTTTTTACTAAGCTTGGTGTCTTTCCACTTTTTTTTTTAAGATTTATTTATGCAAGAACCGGGGTACAGGCCAGATTGTGGGAGGGTGAGAGGATTCACCAGAGACAGAGTGGGGAACAGAACAGGCAGACTGACGAAATACACTGCTGAGGGGAGCAGCGGGCGAGAGACAGGAGAGGTCTGCCGTGCCATGTGGGACCCTCATCGGCAGGCCGGGATTGAACCAGTGCTGCAGAGGCTGCGGACAGCTTCACAGTGCTGTGCTCAACCGCATGCGCCACCAGGGGAGGCCCCGCATTTCCACTTTTATGTCCTGTTGTGTCTTGACACCTTCTCCTTCTGTGTGGACCTTCGTCCAGAATAGTCTAGCCCATCTCACCCCAAGTCCAGTTGGACATCCTGACGAATGTTGTCACTTCACCCATGTATTGAGGGACAGTACACGTTTTAGTCTTTACACTACTATCTATTCTGTTCCTGATCTGGGGTGCAGAGAGCTGGCTCACAGCCTCCCCCCACCTGCCCCCTGTCCATGCCTTTCTGCTCAGGCACACTAGGTCATCTATTCCCCAAATTAAAATACAGCTCCCTCATTTCTCTTGCCTTGGTCTGCCTTGTCTTCTTCCAGACAAAGCTGATCACCTTTCTTTTGAACCCCACTGAACTCTTTTCCTAGAATGCCAACCTTGTCATTTTTCACTTATAAATATCGTGGTATTTACCAAAATTCACCAAGCTGTGAGTGCTAGCTGGAAGGGTAGTGATAATTCTTCAAGCACAGGATTACTTGGCATCTTTTACTCTGGGGTTAATGAGTATAAATGGCATCATCTGTGTTTTTTTCTTCTAATTCTGACTATACTTAGTGACTCTGAGTTTCAATTCCAGCAAAAATGCTCTTAATCGGATTTCCCAGTCTTGTTCCATCAGGAAAGCAAACTCTGACCGCATCACAGAGCTGCCATTTGCCCTGTGCGTCTCTTGGCACAATTTTGGAACGAAAGAGTCTTCATTTTGTTGGGTATGGTCTTTTTTGCTCAGACCGTACCACATTCCCTACCTCTGTTCTTTGCATAAACTTTCCTGATTTTACTCACTGCTGCCATTAAATGCACCGAGTCTTTTAAAAACCCTTAAATGCTAATTAAATTAATTTATGCCATATGTCCTTAGCATATCATTCTGCCTTGATCTTTTCTAAGACAGTAAGCCCTTGGGACATTTGAAATGCTTATGTTCAGTTGCTTAGTAAATCCTGAGTACCCATCATAACATCAAATTTTGATGACAGTAATAGTGATGAATAAGGGAGATTATCACACCCCAGAGAAGTCATGAGCCAAGAACGTCTAGCTAGATTTATTTAGAAAACAGTAACAGACAGGATAAAGCGCTAAGAATAAGAACAGGTTCATTTCAGAGTGAGATGACTGCCATTTCATGGTACTTGAATAACGACCACTTCTCATATATACGAACATGTCTAAATTGTCTGACGTTTCTTTTCTAAAAAAAGCCTTCGATGAAATTGGAGCCAACAGAAGTTTAGGCCTGATGTCTTTTCGGCCAGTTTAGGGATGGGCATTGGCAGCTCTAGCTATGTGGATTCCATCATCCATCAGCTGACAGGGTAAGAGAGGCTACACTAGAAGCAACAATGACAGTTCATTGTGATGAAGGTATGCTTTTAAAGAGTTCTGCAGAAATGCCCGTCCCAGGCAGGGCTTCATAAAGGTCACCATGTATTTCACGTCTCGCCTCTGACTATACTACAGCCTGCCTGGTCTGCTAAGGTAACTCTAGCTTCTCCTCCCAGACTAAAGTCTACTTCCCTTGATTGATGGCCATGCTTGGTCTTCCTAACTCATGACCCTCAACCTGGTAGGATTCATTTGCTTCCTTTAGTTGCCATGATAGCTTGGGAGTCTGGTCTAGGAGTCAGTAGTGGTACACCCTTCCCTCTCCCATCTTGAATTAAATCAGCACTGAGAGTGAGAGAAATTAGACTGAAGCACAGAAGCTAATCCCCCACTTTCCAGTACTTTAACCATTACTGGCATGAGTAGAAAGGGACTCAGGCTTCATGCTAACCTACAGGGTGCTAGATCTGGAAAAGAAGACCAACAAAACATGGCTTTTGTAACAATCTTTATATTCTCAAAGCAGTTCTACTTTCCAAGACATCTCCAGCATGGAAGGATGAATCAGAGACTGAGGTGTATGGAGCAAAAAACAAGCACACTCAAACAGCGTGTAGAGCTGGGTTTCTGGGAATAATTGTCTCAATTTCTGTAGAGTTCAGGTGCCAACCTATTCAGGTATTCAAATGTCAGTGTTCTGCCAGACTGGTCTTTGTGATGTCCAAAAAAGTGAGAGTAAGGTAAGGCCTCAAACTTAGAAGCTATCTGTGACTGTATTCTTAGAGGTCTGGGCAGGGCACAGGTGTACGAACCCCTCAGCTGAGTTGTGCAGGGAGCTTATGGGCACTGTTTAGGCAATTGCAGCAACTTCTGAAATATCCAACCAAAGTACGAGTGTGAGAAATGAGTGTGATGACTTCTTTGCTGTTCTTGTTTTTCCTGAAAAGAGTGACTATAATTTTCTAGCCCCCCTCACCCGTGTCCTCCCTTTCCAGCTCCCAAGGGATGCTTTTAGACTATTTGTTGAGTGCTGTAATTGTAGCTAGTGAAGACTCCCTGTTGTAGAATCTGTGACAATCACATTGAGCAGTAGTCAACCTGCCTGTCTTGTCCACTGTCTTTTAATTCTTGGAGTTTTGCACAATACCTGGCATGCACATGTCACTCAGTTCATTTATTAACATTGAATTGACTCTTATGAGCGATGGCGCATGTACAATTCAGATCTCTACCGCAGCATGCTTGAATAGCTATGTCTGGGTGATGCAGCCAGGACGATTCACCATGATCGTCTATGTAAATCAGGTGAACCTATGATTCAGTTTGAACTATTTCAGAATTCCGACTCCTCTACAAAGACTCTAAGCCAGAGGCAGAACAAAGCAAGAAGAATGGTATTCTTTCCTACAGTCATCTTTGAAAACACCCCACTCTCGTTTCCATGGCAAAAAAAATCTCCTGGGTGCACTGCCAGGAGGTTCTCCCTTAGAATTGAAAAGAAGAAAGAAAGGAAGGGAAAGCAGCAATCCATGCTGTGTTTTCTGCAAACAGCTTGCTCCCCTGTGGCTCGTGGACGGCTTCCGCGCCATAGAAACACCTCATCGGTGGTGGCTGGGCCGCCCCACTCAGCACGCTGGAGGCTTGTGATTAATTTTATTTGACAGCAGCAAAAAGTGTGCCCTACCTTGGATGCCAGCTGATTATTTCCAACACAGTGGCTGCTGAAAATTCCATTAATGATGTGTAGTATCTATTCAAGTTGAAGAGAGGAGGAAAGTGCTTTTCTGAAAAAGGAAAAGTCAGTTGGACCCAGTCTTATGGAGCAACTTCCATTTCCAGCGTGAATGTTGATGGCAGATCACTGGAAGACTCTGTCAGCCACTTCAGAATTTTTGACACAAAGGATTTGGTCTGTGATTGACTGTATCCTTAGCAAATGCGTTGTGAGGAGAGAAATGTTTGTTTGGGTGCTTTCTGTTTCTTCCCAGGGTTCCAATAAGCAAAGTTTAATATTCAGTTTGAGGGACTCCCTGGTGGTGCAGGCAGTTGAGCTCAGTGCTGTGAAGCTGTCTGCAGCCTCTGCAGTGCAGGTTCGATCCCGGCCGGCTGCGGAGATACCCACATGGCGGGTATCTCCTGTCTTTCCCGCTGCTCCCCTCAGCAGTGTATCTCAGTCAGTCTGCCTGTTCTGTTCCCCGCTCTGTCTCTGGTGAATCCTCTCACCCTCCCGCACATCTGGCTTGTACCCTGGTTCTTACATAAAAATAAATAAATCTTAAAAAAATATATTCAGTTTGAGGTATATAAAGAGGTACCTCCTATATTCCAAGCCCTCAGCACATATTTATGGAATTGAAGTGAATGTGCTATTATTAGTGTTTGTGAGTTAGATCTAGTGCTGGTCCTTGGCTAGTCAGTCTTCTAAGCCAGTGATTCTGGGCTGCGGCTGCATTAGAATCCCCGTGAAAGACTGAAAGCAATTCTGGTGTCTGGGTATCACTTCCAAGAGCTTTGGGTTGGATCAGTCCCAGGTGAAGCTTGAGGCATCAGAATTTTTTCATCTGTCTCCCAAAGTGCATAAAGTACAGGTAGGTTTGAGAATGGACAGCTGACATAAACTGATGTGAAACGTAGTGAATCCATGCTCATTGATTGACAAAGGACACTGTTTTTAACTGTCTATTTGAAAAGTTGGAGAATTTAAAAGGAGGGCAATTACATTTCACTGGGACGCCCAGGGAAATCTTGATGAAGGAAAGAATATTTTAATGGACTGTAAGTGTATGAAGTGTTGATTGGCCGAGCTAGGCCTCCAGAAAGAGAATCTAAGGCAAGGATGAGACAGAACAGGGCCGGTTCTGGTCAAGGATATGTGACTGTGAGAAAAGGAGTATGAGGCTGATGGGTTATGAAATATACCATGGACCCATCACTGTAGTTCGCTGCTAAGAGCTCTCATACATTGATGAAAAGGTGGGAAGCCTCAGCAATTGCTTTTTCATGTTCTGTAAACATTACTCCTAACACAACAAGATTGAATGTGCCTAGCATCTGCTGGTGCAGGCAGAGATTGAAAAATGCAATACAGTAGCTATTGAAAGTATGTGTTCCTTACATCTGCAGCATTAGCTTGCTCAGTAATTATTTTTTTTAAGATTTATTTTATTTATTTTATGCATACAAGAGCTGGGGTACAGGCCAGAGGTGTGGGGTGTGAGAGGATTCACCAGAGACAGAGTGGGAAGCAGAACAGGCAGACTGACTGAAATACACTGCTGAGGGGAGCAGCAGGTGAGACAGGGGTAGTCTGCTGTGCCATGTGGGTTAGAGCCCTGGCTGGGGATCGAACACATGCTGCAGTGGCTGCCAGTAGCTTCATAGTGCTGAAACTTAACCATTTGTGCCACCAGGGAGGCCGCTTTATCTGTAATTTGTTAGAAATGTAGCATCTTGGACCCTAAAACTGACCCAATGAGTTAAAATTTGCATTTTAAAAAGATTTTTGTGGGCCTCCCTGGTGGTGCAGTCAGTTGAGCGCAGCACTGTGAAGCTGTCTGCGGCCTCTGCAGTGCAGGTTCAATCTGGCCTGGGCAGGGAGATACCTACATGGCATGGCAGACCTCTCTTGTCTCACCTGCTGCACCCCTCAGCAGTGTATTTCGTCATTCTGCCTGTTCTGTTCCCTGCTCTGCCTCTGGTGAATCCTCTCACCCTCCTGCACATCTGGCCTGTGTCCCAGTTCTTGTATAAATAAATAAATCTTTAAGAAAATGTAAAAACAAAAATATTTTTATATGTACACTGAAGCCTGAGACTTTGGTCTCAAAATTACTATTACCTAATTAGCTATAATCAATTGAGGGAAGTGGAGAAGTAGACATCTGTCGCAGGGAAGCAAATTTCTACTTGACTCTGAGAGTGAACTATGAATAGCAATACACTCTTTTAATCACATATCTTTTTATGTCTATTATCCTATATATCTCCATATAATAACTTACTTAAGTGTGATTACTACATTTAATTTCATATACCTTTGACTCGTTATTCTTTTCCAGTTCCAACCCCATGTCTTGAGTAAGGATCTTTTCACTTTAGACCTCGGTGATATTTCTAGTGTTTTTCAAATGGACACCCTCAAAATCACCTCTGAAAACCCATTATAATTCTGTGTGATGTGCTCCTGACATCCTACTGCCCGTGGTTATGTGGGGCATATGCCAGATGGGGAAGGCCAGTCTGGAAACATAGACTGCAGCATAAACCTGAGGCATATAGAAAGACCATCAAGCTTGGGTGCACAAGCATTATTAATCTCTTTGATTCAAATGAAACAAATGATTCTAACTAATGATTCAGAGATGTTTTGCTAAAAGGCAGAATACTGTATAGATGGCTATTTTCCAGCAGTGCCTCTGATCCAAAAAAGAGAAAGATATTAATATATAGTTATTATCATATAATTAATAATATAATTAATAATATATACTTATTAAATTATGTGATCCAATACCCTTTAGGTTGACAGTTAGGAACAAGTACTAATAGGCTTTAATTACACATTACCCGCCTTCTCAAAATGCCCTTTCAAAGTGTACAAAAGAGTATCTGAAGATGTTGTCCACAACAGATACTTCAATTATCACTAGATTCTGATTCAGTAACTTAGGGCCCAAGAACCATCTGAGAAACAGGTATTCCAGGAGATTCTCTTGTTGGTGCTAAGAACATTTTGAGAAAACGCTACTCTAAGCCATTATATTCTTGGAATGTATAACTTCCTGCCACTCTCAGTACTACTTAAAACACAATTAGGCTGTTACCTAAGCTGAGTAAACTCCACTTAGGCAAGTTTCCTGAAGGACAGTTATTAGAAAATGATTTTGTACCAACAGTAGGATTTCATATTCTGAGCACTGAAATAGGCAATATGTTATATTTGATTACTGATCATGTAAACCTACGTTCAGTATCTGACTTTACTGGTCGTGGAAATTTTTTTAAGCCACTCAACCATTATAGAAGGTGAAAGTAAGGAAAGAAAAGAGTAATTCAGTGAAGTGGGTCAAATAAGTGGAGACATTTGATAGTAACTGTCCTGTTGTAGATCATGATTCTGCTACATGAATCAATGGCAGGCACTTTTTATCTTGAAAAGAGGGGTGTTTGTATCATTTCTTATGCTTAATTTATCAGTGAATTTTGCAACTCTGACTAATCCATGACTTAATTGCATTCCCATGTAAAAGAGAATTTGTAATTCTCTAAGGGAATTTTTAATTCAGAAGGAGATAAAGGAGTTTAAATATTCAGGGTGGCATATTTGAAATATCTTTTGACAACTAAGGGAGAAAGCACACTTGATTATATTGCCTGATCAAGATACCCCAGAACCCTTATCTTAAGACCAATGATAATTGCCTCATGCACCAGATCCCTATAACTCTTGTTTCTAATTCTGTTTTTCACCAAACACCAGTAATGCGTATCACAGGAGGATGTCAAACCTCATTCTCCAAATGACTTTAAAAACAAAATATATTTCAGAAATAGTTCCACACTTCTGGATTATGACATTTATGCTTGAAAATAAGGCATAGGAGTCAAAGTTAGTGAATTTAGTTGCTCATCCATTGCTGGTACTTTCTTGAAAACAACTTATCAGCATTGAAATAAAAGTCACAAAACTTGAATACTCTGTCTCCTAGCAATTCCTTTTCTAGGAATTTGTCTAGAACTCATTAGGAACTTGAATAATGATTCATCTAAATATACAATCATTGCAGCATTATTTGACAATAGCAAAATAAACCTGACTGCTGAACCTTAGAAATGTGGGTAAATACATTTCAGTATATCCACGGAAAGTGCAGTCGTTTAAATGAATATTTTTCAAAAGTGTATAGTATAGGAAGATTTTTATTGTTTCATGTCAAGAGAAAAAGTCTGTTTGTAAAGACAGTTCATTTTGAAAATGATAAAATCATGTATGTGAAGAACTTGGATGGAAAGTGGTAGTATCTGGAGTATCGAGCTCTATAGGTGATTCATTTGTTTTTCTTGAGACTTTTTGTGTAGTGCAATTTCTTTTCACTAAGCTTATGTTACTTTTCTAATTAAATGAGAAAATTAAGGAAAATAACTTCAAAAATAAATTGTTTTAAGGGTAATTCTGCTTAACAACAGGCAGAGGGGCTCAAAGAACCTTGAATGTCCTTTCTTCTGTTTGAAGGCCCATCTGCTCAGTCTTGTTAACCAGTAACCAGGGAAAGAAGTTAGATCCAATTAGTAAAGGCAGAAAGAAACAGTGCCTTTGTGAGTTCTGTCTGTACCCCTGTGCATATCTGCTGCCTTATCCTAATGGAGCTATTTATTGAGTTCAAGCTGTCCCCAAGGAAGGCGGCTTTCTGCTTTGCTTCTATGCAAGTGTTGTTCACTTTTTACAACTGGCTACTGAATCAAAGCCAGCATCTGGCCCATTCATGCTGTGACACTGAACAATAGTGCAAGTCCAAGCTTCTCACAGTGGGCCTGCCCCGCTATCTGGAATATGCCTCCCGTAAAGCCAGACACCAGCCAGGACCTTCTATCTGCTTCTGCTCCTGTGATAAATACATAATATACGAAGACAAAACAAGTGGAGCTCATCCTATTGGATGATTGGATGACCTTGGGAAACTCAATTGAACTTTATCTTTAAAGCAGAAATTATAATTGCTTTCTGTCTACCTCCTGCAAAACACATTAGAAAAATGCTTGTGAAATGCATTTGGAAATACTTGTTGAGACTACCAGAAGGGGAGGGTGAAGTTGGGGAAGAAAGGGGTGAGGGGGCCCCATGGGCCCTGGTAAGGGACTGTAGTGCCTTGGTGGTTGGTGTACCATGGTGGAGAGGGGTGACCCAATCTCTACATCACCCCCAGTGTTGTCAACCAGTGTCACCTTAGTGCAAAGTGATAGTCTTAAAAAAGGAAAATATTTGTCATTAGAGGTTTTCACGTTTTCCAGGGATTTCTTTTCCTTTTTGAGCATAGGGAAATGCTAAAAAGACAGTAAAATAGCAGCAGGCCTCCTGCTTGCCCAATGAGACCTCAAAATGGAGTGTCACTGCATGGCCCGACGCTATTTATTATCACCACTTCAAGGGATCCCATATGCCAGTGGCATATTGAGCCGGCAAGCTGGGACGGCATTGGCAGGAGCGGCCCTTCCAGAAGGCAGAGCCGCGTGGATTGTTTATGACATTATTCTACCAGCATATTGGATGCTGCTGGTCCATGGTGGCGGTGCTGTCTAAGGAGCTAAGGTCACCAAGTGGAGAAGCGCTGAGGATCCTGGGGGCACTGCCTGGTGGAGGCAAAGGCTGCATCCAGGTGCATTTTAACCTCTTCTTCTCAAATTAAGTTTTTTTTTTAATATTTTTTTATAATTTTAAAAAAAGATTTATTTATTTATTTATTTATTTATTTATTTATTTATTTATTTATACATACATACAAGCACTGGGTACAGTCAGAAGCGCAAGAGGGTGAGAGAATTCACCAGAGCCAGAGCGGGGAGCAGAGCAGGCAGAAGGACCGAAGTACACTGCTGAGGGGAGCAGTGGGCGGCAGGAGAGGTCTGTGCGCCATGTGGGACCCTCCTCCGGTGGCCGGGGAGCAGTCGGGGATCCAACCAGTGCTGCAGAGGCTGCGGGCAGCTTTGCAACCCAGCGCTCAACCACTGCGCCACCGGGGAGGCCCTCAAATTAAGTTTAAATTGCATCCTATTGTCACACCTATGTTTTCCCTCAAAAAGTTTATGAATCTTGTGATTGACATTTTGCCTTTGACAGAAGAGAAAAATACCCTGGTGTGAACCAGTCTTGCCTGGTAGTCTTTGGCTGTTTTACTATTGAATGTGCAGAGCAATAGTTCTGCCTTGTGGAGACAGGAGGACTGTTATTAGTGCATTTTCCAGTGGACACTGCATCGTTCCAATTCTCTTTCCACCTGGCTGAGTAAACCTTCCCTGACTCCCTACGTGAGGTCATTCTGGGATTTTTATCTTCCCAGAGTCTGATAAACAAAGAGAGATGAGTAGCTGCTGTATTTTTCAAGAGCCTTTCCTCCATCAGGCTGTAGGTAGTAGAGCTGGAGCAAGAGAGGGAATTAGGGTGATATTTGTGTTGGAATCAAGTCACATGGCAGCTCTGTGGACTGTCAGTTGTTACATTCCAGGTGACAGGCAGGGATTTCTTCAGCAAGGGCGTTGTAGACAGGGAAGGATTCAAGAGACATTAAGTGGGTGGAATCAACAGGTATTGAGTATCTCCGTGAGTACTCGGTTTCTGGACTGGGCGCCCGGGGATAGCAGTGCTGTTTATTTACACCCAAGTAAAGAAAAATGTGTGTAAGCCTTTATGTGCAGTTGTGGGGCAGTTTTCCTGTGGGCAGGCATTACACGAAGCATTCTCCAGGCCTTGTCTCATGGAGCCTGTCATCAGTCCTGTGAGAGACAGTTAAGATTATTGCTAGTGTAAAGATGTGAAGATGGAGGCTTAGCAAGACCCAAAAATGCATTCAAGCTCACTTGATGCATAAGTAGTGGACCAAGATTTAGAAACTCCCAGGTAGGCTGTTCGCAAAGCCTCCGCTGCGCAGCACTTAGCGATGTTCTCCAGTAAGTATTTTGAATCAAATTCAAAAAGGAACATTGAACCACTTAGAACTATCCATTGCCAGTGAGTTATTTAGGATTAGCCATTCCCATACAAATAATGCAAAACGGCTTTCTTCTTAACCTTAGACTGTCATACAAATAAAATTTCTCCTTCCCCAATTACAGAATCTTAGAGAATAGTTTCAAAGACGGACTGTTGGAGAACATTTCCTACAACCCATTTTGTTTTCTAAAAAAGAGAAATAGAAAGTCAGCGAAATTCATATGTTCACGAAATTTGCACAAGAACTTAAGTGTCCTGCCTCCCACCTCCTGGGCCAGCGCCCTTCACATTTCCTGTTGCGTAGGCTCAAGCAGAGGTGGGAGGTGGAATTTAAAGTCAGTATCATGGATTGACTCTCAGGGGAATCTATTAAATCTACTTCTGCAATAGCTGCACTCTGTTCTTGCGGGCTTGCTCATCCCCAGAGGCGGCCCTGCTTGCTTTGGTCCTGCTCCCGCCTTGGGCCTTGAGAGCTGACTGCAGGTCTGAGCTTGGCTGTCAGTGTTCTGTGCTCAGTGGCTCCTGTCTGTCTCCCCCTTCTGGGAGGCTTTCCCTACAGCCACTCCCTCACCATTGCCTCCTCATTTCTCTTTAAAAATTCATTCCAACCTCTTTAAATCACACTTGTTTTGTCTTCCGTACACATCATGATGGAGGTATTTTCTCTTCTAGACTCTGCATTACTTGGGGGTAGGGGCCCTGTGCTTTGTCTTAGTTTTCTTACTGTTCATCACTGCACTTGGCACATTTCTTTTCTTTTCTTTTTTTTGTGGGATCCTCACACACTGCAGAGGCTACGGGCAGCCTCGCAGCCCAGCGCTCAACCACTGCGCCACCAGGGGAGGCCCACTTGGCACATTTCTGTACATGTTTTTAAGTGAGTGATTTGAAGAACAATTCCAATCCTGTTGCCTTTTAAAACCATTTGACTTTCCTTCTTACTTTTCTGAATTATTGGATCATGGTTGAAAAATCATCCGGTCAGATGCAGTACACATCTTCATGCCACTTGGGTGCTTGGCTTGACTTTCTCCCTCCGCACACCACACAGGCCCAAAGTCAGTAAAGCAAAAATATTGAAACCTCTCTAAAGATGAAAGCATAAAGGAGTTTTAACTATTGACGAGCCAGGTATCACCTGACTTTCTTAGTGTCTCGCTTCTGGTGGCTGTAGTTCTAGCTGTTTGTGGCTGTGCCTGGCGACCTTAGGGCGTGTCAGCGGCCATACGGTGTAGGTGTAGCTGGGCTTTGAGAACAAAGCAATCTATGCTGCTCTTGAGGAAGAGACTTGTGTGTGGTTTATTGGGGTGGATTGGATTTGTTTCTAAAACTCCACAGTCAATTCATTCATGGCAGTATTTTCCATGGTTGTTCCTTATCGCTGCCAGACTTTAAAAAGCAACAATAATTGATTTTAATTTAGTTCCGTTTCCATGCACTTTAAGCACAAAAGCTCTGGGAGGCCTTTTAAATGGTTTGATGGGGAAACAGATCTGTTGGTCAAGCACAGTCTTACAGGCTTCTAGGTAAAGGAAACAGACTTGGCGATCTTATAAGACTTGGTCTGATCCAAGTGAAAGCTTATTTTGTAAATGAAGCCATGATTAATGTTTTTATGATTTTGAATGGTGACAAAGTTACATGGAAATTTCATGACTTTATGCTCGAATGTGTTACAGTATTCACTCCCAGAATTACCGTAAAGACATGCCAAGACCATTGCACTCCTTTCAAACGCAGGCAAGACATCCTGAGGCTTGGAAAAAAAATCTCTCTAATAACTTGCCTGCTTAGGAGGTTTTCTGAATCTATCCCTGTTACCTGTTGGCTAGTGGGCAAAAACCCATTGATTTTTTTTTTTAATACATTTTATGGATTTGCCATTGGTGTGCGACATTATATAAACTTCAGGAGTACAGCTCCACACCTCAGTGTGTTATATGCATGATGGCTCCCACCAACAGAGTTCTGGGACCACTCACCTCTCACACTGACCCCCTCCACCCTCTCTCCCCATACCACTTTCTGCTTCTGGGCTAACCACCATGTTTTTATAAACTATGAGATATTTGTCTTGTTTTGTTAGTTTGTTTTTTGATATTCCACCTAAGAGAGACACCATCTGGCAATTGTCTTTCACTTTCTGAACTTACCTTGCTTAACATAATCAACTCAGATTTCATCCACATTATCATAAAAGGCGAACTTTCATCTTTTTAAATAGCTGAGTAGTATTCCACTGAGGCATCTGCCCTCCTTATCAAGCATCTGTTGACGGTCATCGAGGCTGTTTCCAGGACTTGACTATTGTGATTAGGGCTGTTTTGAATGCAGGGATGTAACTATTTTTTTCAATTTGTGTTTGTATTTCTTTGGTTCAATTCCTAGGAGTGATATTGGTGGATCATATGGTATTTCCTTTTTTTTTAAAAAAAAAGATTTATTTATTTATTTATACAAGCACTGGGTACAGTCAGAAGCACAGGAGGGTGAGCGGATTCACCAGAGCCAAAGTGGGGAACAGAATAGGCAGACTGAAGAAATACACTGCTGAGGGGAGCAGCAGGCATGGCAGGAGAGGTCTGTCGCGCCATGTGGGACCCTCGCCAGTGGCCGGGGATCGAACCAGCGCTGCAGAGGCTGCAGGCAGCTTCGCAGCCCAGCGCTCAACTGCTGCGCCACCAGGGGAGGCCCCATCATATGTATTTCTGTTTTCAGGGTTCTTTATGTGTTCTGTTTCTTTTGACAATGTTTAATCATTTTCAGTGTATAAGACTTTCAATTTTTTTGTTAAATTTGCTCCCAGTTGTTCCCCTTATATCTTCTGGTCATATTCCTAAGTGAAAGGATAAAAATCTGTCACTCTGCAGTTGCTTAAATGAACTCGCTTAGCCAGAGGATTGCTTTATTTAGAAGAGAAATACAAAACATCATTTTGCATTATAGTGGCATGCAAATACTATGATGTGAAAGTAAATTTCTGTCATGAAGAATGATGTCCTTGACATACTTTGCAAAGTATTTGTAAGTCCCTATGCTCCTTGGACCATTGGTGGCCCTTTGAAAAAGATAGGGGAAGTATTGTTAGTTTCCATTTTCGACAAGGAATCTGAGACTCTGAGTGTTTCAATAACGACAAGCTTAAACCTTTCGATTTACAAAGGTTAGGTGAGTGAGAACTCGAAACCGGTTATCTTTTCATCACCCACTTTAACTGTTTCCATCTGAACACTGCAAAGGACCATTCATTTCAGTTTTTCAATTTGTACAATCTAAAAATGTTCATGATGATGGTGATGAGAGAATCACCAAGGTAACTAAGTGACAGATCAGCATTGCCGTGTTAGTTTCACTGGTGTGGACATATCTTGAATATTGGCTATTAAATATTTATAGAATACAATTCCAAGAGTGGACAGATTTGAAGTCTTTTGCTTTTAATCCACAAGGCACATGTCATCAAAATGATAGCCCGAAGGTGTTTCTTTGAAATACCTTTGAAATACCTTTGAAATACCTCGAAGTTACCACTTCTATCTTTCAAAAATGCTTTATTTAATGTGGGTGGCTTTTCAACTTTTTGTTCATTGCCTCTTTATCTAGTTTTCATTGCTTCTAGTTGTTTGGTACAGAGTTAAAACACTCAGTTCCTTTTCTCCAGAGGATCTCAGTCTCACGAGGGATAGACAAAGACTAAGTACAGACTTTGTATAGTGGATGATAAAGGCAAGGAAGGAAACGTAGTCACAGAGCTGTGTAAGCCCTAGGAGGGGAGGCTAATTCAGCCAGGGGTGGCTAGAATGGGGTGCTGTACAAGGTGTTCAGGAGGAGGTGATGTTGGAATTGATTCTGCAAAGATGCAGAGGAGTTTCAAGTGGGCAGGTAGTGCTTTTTAAAATGTTATACACAAAGGACAGTTCCACAACACATATTTGATCTAAATTTCCAAACTAATACTAAAAGGTCAAAAAAGCGTTTAAAGGATACCTTGGTAGAGAGTCATGCATTTCATACCTATCATGCATGTGTTTTATAAGGCCAGTGAAAAGTAAGATGCTCTAGTAGACCTGAAAAATGGTTAGATTCATAATTACCCTTCAGCTTACTCTGTGCTTCCCACTTTCTATGACCTGCCTATATTTCATGATGTGTAAAGTTTAGCTTTCTTGTTACTTGGTGCCTGATCTGCTGCTGGCTAAACCACATTAAATCACTTCCCACACCTGCTGTTATGCACTTATTACACAAGGATATTTTCATAAATGATCATCACACGTGTATAATAGCTCATTGTAATAGTCCTAGTTGTCCTTAGGTTTCCGTGGCTCTCACATTTCTGCGGTTATTTATTTTTTTTCATGATGCTCAGTGGCAGTGTATATTACTGACTTAGAAGTAACGTATGTTTGCAAATCGTGACTTGGCGTATTAAATCTCTTTGGCAGATCAAAGCATGTGCATCATGGAGAAGACAGAATTAAAGACAAGTTTGTAAACGTGTTCTCTTTGCAGGCGCTTTGGGAGAGTGACCTTCTGAGAGCCCTCAAAACCCACTCTCATCTGCACCCCCACAGCAGCACAGAGGTGGGGCGACTGAGAGGATTAGATGAAAGGAGAACTTCCCATCTGATTTAGAAACTCTGCAATCAGTCACTGCAGTTTTATAAAGCCTTTATCTAATGTTCTGTATAAAAAGTGGATTCTCATTATTAGGAATAGTTTTTTGGGGGTCGTACATGAGTGTAGAGGGGAGAGGAGAAGATGGACAGAGTAGAGGACCTGGCAGGTTTCTTTCAGCCTTAAGTCTGTTCACTTACAGCTTTTCCTTTTTTGTGCTTCCGAAACTGGTCCAGTGTAATACATCTATAGATCAGTGATTGGGATATTATGAGAGTACTAGTGAAACATTCTATTAAATGTAAACATAAAATCCACCTAGAACATATTTCAGCATGAAGACAGACCCTGAACACAGTTAGCCTGCCTTTGAGATGAGTCTCGGGTGATAAAAAAAGGTGACTACATCTTTAAGGCTTTTTCTTTTAAAAATCTACTCTGTTTTTATTAAAAAATCAATTTTTCAAAGACAAATTTCTTGAAAAGAGTTTTGATTATCACTTAAACAAAATTGTAGTATTTGTATATTCCATTCTGTGTTTATATTCCTAGATATCCTTATAGAGTTGTGAGTCAGGTTAACTCGTATGTTCAGCTTTTATTCCTTCAACGATGCTGATAAAGGGCCCACAATAAGGGGTGTGGGAGGCCCAGGGGTTCCCTGCTCTAAGAGACAAAGTCCCTGTCGTATAGCAATTATATTCTAGTGCACTCATGGGGTCCTGGCAGGGGAGGGCCATGGAGATGGTGAATGCATAAAGCAACTGATCGATAATGTCAGTGGTGATAAAGTCAGGAAGGAAACTAAAGCCCAGAAAGGGGGTAGAGAGTGATGGGTGAGTGTTTAAACTTAGGGTAGTTAAGGGGAAGAACAGTCCCCTGGGCAGATGGTAATTGAGGGGAGAGAGGAAGTGCCCTCTGAGAGCAAGTTAACCCTCTGTGAATGGTTTACTCTATTCCTGGCGGAGGAATCCTCAAGTAGAGGAGGCTAAAAGGGACCTGGATTGACAGCTCAGCGAGGGTAGGAAGAACAGGGAGCAAGAGGGAGAATGGAAAGAGATAAGGTCAGAGGTTGCAGGGACCTTGTCATAAGTACCCCTGTGCCTGGTAGTTGTGCGTTGGCTGCTCGGAATACGTGACTAAGGCAGATGTTAACTTCTAGAAGTGTGTGTTCAAATAATACATAGATATGTAAGCAAATAAATTGCGATCAAAGGTGTTAGATGTGGTGGAGGATTTATGGGTGCTTGCCTGGTGTGGGTGGTGTGGTAATATACATCTTACGAGATTGAGCCTCTACCCCTGCATCACATTCAGTGTTGTGTGAACCGCCGTTACCGGCGTAAAAATGATACAATTAAAGAAATACAGGCACAAAATGCAGTAAGGGAACAACCATACTGAAAAAGAATTTGCCGATGAATAGGAGTTTTCCAGGAAGAGAAAGGTGGGACGGGCATTCTCGACAGAGACTGCCATGCTCCAAAGTCAAGGAGCTATGAAATGTCCTGGCATGTCTTAGACTGGCAAAATGTTTATGAAATTTTTATTTTATTGTGTTTCTTCTTTCTTCTCTAATGAGATTTTTTAGAATTGTATGAAGATGTGTGTTGGAAAGCCCCAAATCAAGCTGAGAGATGAAATTGGAAAATAGATTTGAATAAATTGTGAAGGGCCCAAGTTTGAAAGAAAAAGTTTTGAAATTTACAATTATTCTGGATTTTTTCACTTTAATTTGTTGTTTTAGTCTATGAAAATTTACAATTTTTATTCACTGTTTGAAATTCATCGCTCCTTTTAAAGCAGGGGAAATTTTATTTTATTTATTTATTTATTTATTTATTTAATAATAAATTTTATTTTTATATTCCCCATACAATTGCAGCCCCCCCATTCTGACCCCAATCCCTCCCCTCCCACCCCCGCCCCCCTAAAAGTGTCTCTGGTTCGTAGTTTTTTGTTGATTTTGATTTTCACTTTCTTATAGTTATTCGTTTTCCTGGTCCCTTATTTAAGTTTTCTAGATTCCTGCTATGAGTGAGACCATCCGGTATTTTTCTTTTTCTTTTTGGCTTATTTTGCTGAGCATGATCCCTTCCAGCGCCATCCATGTTGCTGCAAATTGCATGTGTTTATCTTTTTTGAATGCTGAGTAATATTCCATGGTGTATATGTACCACATCTTCTTGATCCAGTCATCTATTTTTGGGCATTTGGGCTGTTTCCAAAGCTTAGCTATTGTAAACAGTGCTTAAAGCAGGGGAAATTTTAATGGTCAATGTATAAATATTATCAAAGAGACATGGCTTATCCATTTCATCAATGGAGGTAAATGGACAGAATTTGTGATACTACTTTAATCTTTAGTTTTGCAGACAAATCGAGATCTAAAAGCTATTTTAGATTTTATCTAATAGATACAAACTATATCTATTTTATTTAATAGTTACTTACTTTGTTAAAATGATGGACTCTAGTTTCCTCACAGACATGGCTTTCTATAAATTCTACAGATATAAATATAGTAATGTCTTTTTATTTTTTGTTTATTTTTTACTTTTTAAAAAAGATTTATTATTTTTATATAAGAGCTGGGGTACAGGCCAGAGGCATGGGATGGTGAGAGGATTCACCAGAGTGGGGAACAGAACAGGCAGACGACCGAAATACACTGATGAGGGGAGCAGCGGACGGGTGCGACAGGAGAGGTCTGCCACGCCATGTGGGATGCTCCCTGGCTGGCCCGGGATCGAGCCCGCGCCGCAGAGGCTGCAGACAGCTTCACAGTGCTGCGCTCAACCTGCTGCGCCCAACCCACTGTGCCACCGGGGAGGCCTCAGTAATTTCTTTTTAAAAACTGTTTATGCTCAAGTAATATCATTTTTCAGGAAATTTCACATTTTGGGTGATTTACTGTTGTTTAAAGTTTATTCACTTGATTATTTTGAATCCTGGCTGGGAACTCAGAAATGAATTACAAATCAATTCTCGATGTTGAACATAAATTTTCCCAATGTTTTATCTTAACCTTTGGACTTTGAAAGATTTCATTTCAAACTGATTTCATTCATTTCCTCTTTTGGTTCATGGAGGTTTTATTCCACCATCATAAACTTAAGCCTGCAGTTCAGCTGGACTGGGAGAACGTGAAGCCCCCGAAGAACTTCACCAAGAACATGAAGATTATAGGATATTCCATCCTGTGTTGAGCCATGGCAGGGTGTGTGCTGGTTAAGACATGACACAAGGCACATTTACTAGTTTTGTCCCCAGTGGGCAGGGAGAGCTTCCTGCTGGTCCTGCCATTCCTGGACCCACAGCGCTCCGTGCTGCCGTGAACCATGGCCTCGCCCAGCCACTCAGTCTTGGCTGTGCAGGTGAGAAACCGGGACAGTTTGCTTTTGGCCCAGCATCTGCCATGGACAAGAAGCCAGGACCTGTCTGAGTCAGGATGCAGTCCTTCTCATCCAGTTTCTCCCTGTAGACAAATTTGCCTCTAGTGTCATTATGGTGTATGAGGTCACCAGTCTGGCACAACTCCCACAAATAACTCTGTGAAGACAGGAGCCCTATAACCAAACCTTTCTCCCAGTGCTCAGAGCATAACAGTTTTCTGTTCTCTTTGTAATTGTGTCTGCAAACCGCTAAAGGAGACAGACCTAAGGGCTTGCCCTTGACTGTAACATTGAAGAACAGAGTGGGTTGACCTTGGGCGGGCGTCGGTGTTGGCAGAGTCTACAGAGTCTCACGGGCACTCTTTGTGAGGGGTTGATGTGCTCTCGATTTCCTAGAACAGCAGTGTGTGCGCTCTGTAAGAGATCAGGGTTTCCTCTGAATGTTTTTCATGCAGAGGTCTAAGACTGATAAATTGCGATGTCAGTGTCCCTTGGTGCTCTTCATTAGAACTAGAAGTGCTATGGTGAAATGATGTCTTGGGAACCACACATGTGTAGAATCTGAGCTCCGGGATCATGGGGTTCTCCAGAGGAGCACACAGCTCCCCGGGAGGTACACGGGGTCACCGGGCGTTTTTCACAGACTCCTCTCTGTCCTGTGAGAGTACCTTTCATTAATGGCTGGCAACCGTCATCGTCGGCTTAGCAGTCTGCGGGGGGAGAAGCTGAGCGTGCAGTGCTAGTGTTTTAGAATATGCACGTCTGTGTGCATAAAACATTAGCACCAACCTTCATTTTCGCAGACCATTCTAAATCGAAAGTGTGTACTTCTATCAATTGGAGATTTTCAGAGCACACAGTCATCTGGTGGCCTCAAATCTCTAAAAGCACATAATCATCATCTTCTATTTGATGGACTTTATGAAACACAGCCCCATAGCCTCAGAATGTCAATCTTTTGCAAAATGTTATTTAGGAGAGAGGAATATTTATGTCTCCGAAAGGCAATAAAGCAGAAGTCAAATGACTTGACTTGGGAAGGAAACTAACATTTATCGGCACGTTGACTTTTGCACGTTAGCGCCTATAACTACCACAGTTGTTATGTGTCATAATTAGCACCATATTTTACAGATAAGTAAACCGAGGCTCAGAGAAGTCAGATGGCTACTTTGTGTTTTGGAATCTAGCTTTTTGGCTCTCATGTCCGTGACCTCACCAACTCTGAGTCCCAGTTTTGCTTAAATGCTTCATTTACTCTTTCTGAACCTTAGTTCTGTTCCAGTTAATTGTCATAACGTAACAAACCACTATGACACTCAATGGTTTAAAGCAACAACAATTTAAACTCTCATAGTCTGGTAGGCTTGACAGCTTCTTCCACGCTGGTCCCAGAACAGCATTCCAAGAAATCACAAAGGAAACCTGTGAGGTGTATTAAGACCCCGCCCTTTCACCCCATTCTGTTAATCAAAGCAAGTCACAAGGCCAGCTCTAATACCCAGGGTGGGGAGTGATCTTACTTCTCGAGGCACTGCAAACATTTTATGACCATGTTTGCTGACTATTCTTTGCTATTTTGAATTTTTAAATATTTTGTATTCTGTTGCATTATCACTAAAGCACTGGAGAGGGTTAGAAACTAAAGCTTTACATTCTTAACATCTGTGCTGACTTTGTCCTACTTTTCATTGTGAGGAGATAGTTGAGAGGAGATAATGGGCATAAAGATACCTTGAAAACCTATAAATAGAATCCTCTGAAATCTAAGGTGTTATCTCCATTTAGAGAAGAGGCTAGGATTTACAGTTGATAGAAGCTTTTAATAGATTGAAAATAGATGAAAAAGACACAGGAGACAAAACCTCTAGTTCAGAGGACATGGGAATTTTCTTCTAGATTTATAGAAGTATCTTGCCATTCTTTGGATGTAATAGTATTGATCCAGATGCCCTCATTCCAAGAAGTCTGTGGAATCATACCCGGGGCTTGGAATTGTTGTGGCCAGTGCAGAAATTGTTGCTAACCCGAAGTCTTTCCCCTAAACAGAGATACTTCAGTTAAATCCTTTTTTTCTACTTTTATAAAATACCAAATCATAGCCATGTAAGCTACCTCCTTATGGGTTAAATTATTACTGTTAACTCCTTTTAAAATCCAATTTCTTATGGCATTTCAAAATATTATTGCAGTTACACTAACATGAGTTCTAAACTGGAAAATCTAAGCAATGTACAAAAGAAGATAGTCTCCTGGGATTTCTATTCTAAGGGAGGGATGGGTGAGGTTTGGGGACATAAGTTGGGAAGAAGTTCTTCAAAATCAACCCTGGGTGATTTGTTCTTAAATGGCTCCACTCACTGGCATAAGAGTTTAAAGTTTCCTTCTGTTATTCTTGGTTTGTTTGAATATGTTTGTCCGCTCAAATTGCATTTTCTGCCATAGAATCTGGGGGCTAGATACATATCGCCCCAAACCAAAAGCATAGTCAGTTGATACACATAATGTTTTATTTTTTTAAAAGATTTATTTATTTATGCATACAAGACCTGGGGTGCAGGCCAGAGATGCAGGGATTGGGAGGGATGAGAGGATCCACCAGAGATGGAGTGGGGAGCAGAACAGGCAGACTGACGAAATACACTGCTGAGGGGAGCAGCGGGTGAGTCAGGAGAGGTCTGCTGTGCCATGTGGGATGCTCCCTGGCTGGCTGGGCATTGAACCTGTGCTGCAGAAGCTGCCGATTGCTTCATAGTATGGTGCTTAACCCCTTGTGCCACCAGGGAGACCCAATACACATAATATTTTAAAAATTGAGTTAGTTGCCAATATTTAATATCAAGAGAATTTACTTAAAATCCTGCAATTCCAGCTTCTCTACAAAAATTCGGAGTATCTGGTAATATCAGGCCAGCACAGTCTACATGTGTGGAATGGCTCTGTGTAGAATAGCAGCTGCCCTGTTTAGATGTGGCATGTGCCTGCTCTCCATCACCCCACTTTCCTACCCTGTAACCAGGTGGACTGGCCGAGGCCTTTGAGAGACTGCCAGGATTATGTCAGGAAGGATCCAAGTACCCCCTCTATTGTTTGATAATAAAATAATTTGGGGGATTGCAACTGGACATATCGGTGGTACATCAGTGGAAAAGAGTGGTTGCTGTCAGGTATACGGGAGCAAAGAGGAAGGAGCTTTAGATTCTGGACTCCTGGTGAAGCGCTGAAGGTGCCTGTGTTTGAATCATATCATAAAACCTGCTTTTGCCAGGAATGCTTCAGCACGATTACACCTGCTGCCTCGAATATACTGCTTATAGTTATCTTTAGACTAATAAAAGCAACACAAGTCCTCCCTGCCTGAAAATTTTACTTCTCCCAACAGTCTTGTAAAGAACAAAGAGTGAAAAGCAAGAATTATGACCCCAGCTTACCTTGAATTCTTAATTCAGGAATGTAGGCAAACTAAGGCGTAATCAATCCCTTTGATCAAATTTTGTATCGGCACGGTCTTTCTCAGACATGGTACTTGACCTTACTTGATCTCTATTTTAAAAATGTTATGCATTCTCCCATGTTTGTTATTATTAAGTTTTTCCCCAGAGTATAATTATGGTTTTCATGCCAAATGGCAATTTTAAGGTTGATTAACAAGCAAAATTACTCAACGGCTGTGCTGCTTTCTGAAATGAAGAAGTGGATTTACATGGATAGTTTAGAAAATTCTGAAAATTAGTTCTTAGTAGTAGTTGCTGTTTTTGAGTGTTTATTATGCCCCTGTATTTTAAGTATGCCATATTAATTAGTTCTTTCTCCCTATTAGTCTCACTTTCAGATGAGAAGATTGAGGCACTGAGGGGTAATAAAATCTGCCCAACTTTCCAGAGAACAGGGATTTGTTTCCAAGGGCTCTGCTTTTTGCTCCTTCAGCTGGTCTCTTTCAAGCAGGCCTCACGGCCCCAATGAATTTCAGAACAGCCTGTTTTCAGACATTGTGATGAAGTACGGGAGCTTAAAGTTTACTGGGCACTTGGGACATTTTGTATGAAACTTAAGGATTTACAAAAGATTCCATAACAACAGATACAAACTAAATTTGTCAATGTGAAGATTGGTGGGAATTGTGGATTTTCTGTATAAAATGAAACCATGTGTTTTTCTACTCTGCATCTGGCCTTCCCCTTCTAAGTTTGTTTCAATAGACCAAGTGTTTATTTTCAAAGTCATATTTTTTTTAAAAAGTGGTAAACATGGGCAAAGAGAAAAGCGCAGGTTCAAATATTTGAATCTATTTAGAGTGGTAGCTGGCTGCAGGATGACGACAATCCATGTGGTCAAAATAGATCTGTGAGACAAAAACAAGTTATATCTCAGCACTTATGGTAGCGCAGACCTGCCCCGCCTCCTGAGGGCAGGACTGTGAGGTAGTGTGGGGTTCTGAGGGCAGGACTGTGGGCAGGAGTGTGGGGTATTGCCAAGGAGCGTTAAGAAGTCCAGACTCCCAGCCGCTCGTCCACACCTGGGAATCAACATCTACACTTTTACAGGTGATTCCTGTGCACACCCAGGTTTGAGAAACACTGTCACCTCCACACCCAGGTGAACAGTTTGGAGCCTGCTCTGCATTTCAGTGCCTCTATCCTTGCCACCTACTCTAACCTGGATTCTGGGCAGGTTAATTTTGTAACCCTCATTTAGTTGCCTCTGCAATAGGGTTAATAATGACACCTACCCCTACTTTTGGAAAGATTCCGGGTGGTAATAAAGGTAAAGTATATAGACTGTTGTCCTCATGTAGTATGTGGTTAATAACTGCTTACAGTGGCTACTTTAGTTATTATTTCCATGATCACATGGCAAGTGGGATAAAAAGTTTCTCCTACATGTCATATAAATGATTAGATGTGCTTTTATTGTGCATGTTTCCAACTTTTAAGGTAGTGCAATCCTGTTTTCCAAAGTGGTGATACCAGTATAAACATGCTTTTGGGAGAAAAAAAATGGAAAGATAAAGAAACAAAACTTTCTAAGTGTTTAAGAGCTTAGTTGGGGAAGGGGATAAAGACCTGAGTGGGAATTAGACAGATTTTAAATTTTTTTAAAAGATCGATTTATTTATGCATGCAAGAACGGGGGTATAGGCCAAAGGTGTGGGGTGGTGGTGGTGGTGGTGGTGGTGAGAGGATTCACCAGAGACAGAGTGGGGAACAGAACAGGCAGACTGACTGAAATACACTGCTGAAGGGAGCAGCGGGGGAGACAGGAAAGGTCTGCTGCGCCATGTGGGTTAGCTCCCTGGCTGGGAATTGAATTCAGGCCACAGAGGTGATAGTGATAGACTTAACCCCTAGGCCACCAGGGAGGCCCTAGATCCATTGTTTTTGACCTTGAACCTGCTATTTAACCTCTTTGGATTCTGGGGGTAGTGTATGGAAAATATAAAGTGCTTTATAATACTTATAGTACTATTTTATAGAACTGGCAAAACCCAATTATGGTGTGTGCATTATCTAAACCTATGGGAGTTTGTATTCAAATGAGTCTACTGTTTTGTTGCACTATCTTGGATACTTACAGAAGTTTCAGAGGATCTTATACATTCTTAAAACTACAATTTTAGTGAAAACTATGGGTCCTAATTGCCTATATCTAATCCCAAATCCATATTCCTACAAGAAAAAAAAAAGTTGCCTTTAGAAAATCTGCTCATTCTGTGGTGGGATAGGCACACTTGGTTAAGTTTCTCTCTACTCTCGGCCACCTATTTTGTCTAGGTTCGTGTGAGCACACCAATAGTGTCATTGTGGGTGCGGGAAATTTTTACTCTGTGAAGACAGTGACTTCACCCTCATTGTTGGCTCTCCATTTGAAGATTCCCTCCAATTAGTTGCTTCCCTTTTTTTCTAGTAGAGTTCATAGCATAATATCAGTTCTGTGATAACCAAGAACCCAAGTGTTTGGCGTTTTCTGTAATTCCTTTTTGCCTGAGAATCTGTCCCAAATCTGTGATGAACTCAGCCAGTGTTGATGTTGGACCAGAGTGCATTGTAAAGCTTGTTCCTTCCTGGAACTTCCTTAGTTTGCAGCTCTTTTTACTCTTTCTGATTTAGTGATGATAAATGTTCCCGGTGAACATGTGGCCAACACATTGAATAAATATTTATTTATTTATTTAAAAGATTTATTTATTTATGCAAAGAAGAACTGGGGTACAGGCCAGAGGTACGGGGAATGAGAAGATTCACCAGGGACAGAGCGGGGAACAGAAAAGGCAGACTGACTGAAAATACACTGCTGAGGGGAGCAGTGGGCAAGACAGGAGAGTTCTGCTGCGCCATGTGGGTATCTTGCCAGCCGGCTGGAATGGAACCTGAGCTGCAGAGGCTGCGGACAGCTTCATAGTACTGTGCTCAACCGCCTGTGCCACCAGGGGAGGCTCTGAATAAATATTTAAATTGGATATTGAAGTGAATGCAAATTAGGTCAGTTTGGGGGCTCATTTTCGTACATGTGCCAGTCCCACCCCATTGAGGTACTCTGGCATTTGAAAAAAAGAGTCTTTTACTAAAAAACAGGGGAATGTTGTGTTGCTTAACCATGACATTCAGAAATTTCTTATCTACATTTCTTATCCACATGTCTCAGAGACAAAAATTTTTAGTCATTAGAAAAGAGACAGTCTCAAGGGAGACATGTTTGTATGAAGTTTAAAAATTTGGACATTTATCTAAATGGAAATTTTTGGTTATGGATTCAGAACAATTGGTTCAAATACTGAGGGAGCTGAAATAATTCACTTAGATTGAGAGGAGTGTACCGCTCTTGTGCATATTTAAGTTAAAGCTGCAGATTTTATTAGCTTCTTAGACATTTTGTGTATGTTTAGTGCAGTATACATACAATTTGATAAAATTTAACAGATGTATGAACCCTTCACCACAATCAAGAGAACATATTTAGTTATCTTTGGATTGATGGATTGATGGTATTTAATTGAAATTTCAGAACCAGATTTCATCTCTTCTTCAGCAGTCATCCTGCTATTCAGTTGAATTTTTAAGTGAAAATTTGATTTGTGCTCATATATTTGTGTTCAGTCACAAGGCATTGTTTTTGTAACTGGAGTGGAGATTTTTTTGCTTGTAATTTAGGGTGTGGCTGGAATGCATCCTGCAGCGCGACTGGCCTCTAGTGGTGCCTCTGAAGAATAGCCTCGCCATAAATTCAGAGCAACAGGTGAAATTTAGAGAAGAGCAATTAGCATCTATTAGGATCATGCCCTCTAATGGACAGAGCTGGTGAAATGGAACAGCAGGGCGTCCATAATTGGAGGTGGGAGTTACCTCCCGTAATCTTGGGATTCCCCAGCATGGAGAGTGAGTGCTCTGATGCCGTGTAATGCTTTATTGCAGTGGTTACTTGGATTTACAATACAAATACAAAAGGATTTTCATTATCTAAGAGAAGAGACTTATCCATTTGGCCGTCTTCTCTCTGCTGTGTTGGCACTTTTTCAAAATAGATCTTTGTTATACTCCCTGTATTTCCTTTTGTGCCTTTTTTCCCCTTATAGTTTTGAATTTTGATTAAAAATCCAAGAAATCTGAAATGGTACCTATGTAGGTGCTGTTGGTACTGTTGATTAGGAGTCATTTGATGAGGAGCATAGGAAAAGGAGACCCTCAGCTCTTTGAATTGGTCAAGACCAGTTGTGAGATAGACAGGAAAATCTGCACTACTGCTACATTTTTACCAGATTTTTCTGTTCCTGTCCTCCGAGCCACTACCTCAACATCCTCAACATACCTTTTGTTCTTATGCTTTCCAGCAGGGACCAGAAACTCTGGAATTTTTAGCCGCTGTTAAGTACATTTACACCATACACCTCACTGTCTGTGCAGGTATTTTTTTTTTTTTAAGAAAACTCAGTTTTGTTTTTTTTTTTTTTAAGATTTTATTTATTTATTTATACAAGAACCGGGGTACAGGCCAGATGCGTGGGAGGGTGAGAGGATTCACCAGAGACAGAGTGGGGAACAGAACAGGCAGACTGACAAAATACACTGCTGAGGGGAGCAGCGGGCGAGACAGGAGAGGTCTGCCGTGCCATATGCGACCCTCACCAGCCAGCCGAGATCGAACTGGTGCTGCAGAGGCTGCAGACAGCTTCACAGCGCTGCGCTCAACTGCCTGCCCCACCAGGGGATGCCCTGTTCCACAGTTTTTGTACACATGGTTTGTGTTGGTTAACTTTGAGTCAGGCAGGGACTTTTGGAGGCCATTTCCAGATCCATATTTCCTCGGGTGTCACCAGCCCTGGCATAAGACGAAGTCAGCTTTATAGTCCCACTTAATCACTTATTATCCACATCCTCATCTCCGTGCCCTGAAAAGCCTGCTTTTCTCGAACCACTCACCCTCTTATATTTTGGGGGTTCTCCAGGTGGGGTTTCACCTGGGCTCTGGACATCAGCTGCTACAGGGTACCTGAGCACATCACCCCGTCTTTACTGCCTGTTGCTCTACCTGAGCCCCAGCACCCTGCAGGTGCCAGGGACAACTGTGGACTGTCTGCATGGCGCTCAGTCACCCTGCGCCATGTGGGAAGCTGCCAATGTGGTGTCTCAGCTTGTGCCCCAGGCTCTTACTTCCTTTCAGGTTCAAATATGAGAACTGAGTATTTGAGGAGGGATCAGCTGCTGTGATAGCAGCCCCTCCTGCTTCATGAGGAACATCTCCCTACTGCATGGCTCTCCTTGAGACTTGCTCTTTTTTAAAAAAATTAATTAACTTTTAAAGTTGTTTATTGAGGTCATGCTAATGACCACACTGTGTATGTTTTAGGGCTGTACGTCCATACCACACCCACGCCTGCAGTCTGTTGGACC
This sequence comes from Talpa occidentalis, assembly GCF_014898055.3. Lineage (NCBI taxonomy): Eukaryota > Metazoa > Chordata > Mammalia > Eulipotyphla > Talpidae > Talpa > Talpa occidentalis. Next base: position 93,976,911 of record NW_023601322.1, on the reverse strand, counting down.
CCGTCCTCAATCGCCGCCGCCCCGGCTTCCCTTAGTTAGTCTCGGTCCTGCAGTCAGATTTCAAGTGTTGATTTGGTTTTGTTTTTGTCTGTCCCTTTGTTTTGATTTTTCTATCCCACATATGAGTGAAATCATCTAGTTAGTATTTGGCTTTCTCTTTCTGACTTGCTTCACTTAGCGTTATCCTCTCCAGTTCTACCTGTATTGTACAAATGGAGAGATTTCATCTTCTTTTATTTTTTTTAAATAGCTGAGTAGTATTCTGTCGTGTATGTACACATCTTCTTAATCCACTCATCTGTCGTTGCTGGGTCATACGGGAGACCTGTTTTCAATGAGAAGCCTCCATACTGTTTTCTACAGAGGCTGGGCCAGTCTGCATTCCCACCAACAGTGTGAAAGGTTTTTTTTCCCTCCACATCCTTATGTCTGGTCTTTTTGATGTGGGCCATTCTCAAAAGTGTGAATTCTCATTGTGGTTTTCATTTGCATTTCTCTGACAAGTGATGGTGAAGATTTTTTAAAAAAAGATTTATTTATTTATTTATATAAGCACTGGGCGCAGTCAGAAGCACAGGAGGGTGAGAGAATTCACCAGAGCCAGAGTGGGGAGCAGAACAGGCAGACTGACGAAATACACTGCTGAGGCGAGCAGCGGGCACAGCAGGAGAGGTCTGTGCGCCTTGTGGGACCCTGGCCGGCGGCCAGGGATCGAACCGGCGCTGCAGAGGCTGCGGGCAGCTTCGCAACCCAGTGCTCAACCGTGACACCACCGGGGAGGCCCCTGAAGATTTTTTCTTGTGCCTGTTAACCATCTGTATGTCTTCTTTGGGGAAGTGTCTGTTTAGTTTTTCTTCCCATTTTTAAAATTGAGTTATTGGGGAGCGGGTAGTGTTGGTTGTTGTTGAGTGGTATGAATTATTTTGGACCTTGGACGTTAGCTCCTTGTCTAATATATGATGTGCAGAAGTTTTCTCCTGTTCCTTAGGACATCTTTTTGTTTTAATGATAGCATCTTTGGCTGTGCAGATGGTTTTTAGTTTGATATAGTCCCACATGTTTACTTTTGCTTTCGTTTCTCTTGCTTGTGTAGGTCACTTTCCTTACATTTGCATGAGTTCTTTACCACATAGTTTCCCGGTCTCCTCACTAGTTAGAATTATTGATTACTTAAAAAATTGAGTTATCATTGGAACCAATGACACTCACAGTAGTGGTGACTTAAATGAGGTAGAGAGCATTTCTCTGTCGAATTGTGAGTAATCTGGTGCTGGTGTGGTTCCCAGCTGAGTCAGGAATCCAGGGTCCCTCTATCTTATTGCTCTGCCCTCCTCACCTAGAGGTTCCATTCTGAGCTGATAGCCTAAATAACCTAGTCATTGTGTCCAGCAGAATGCAGACATGTGTGCACGGGAAATTGCCCAGGAAGGGTCTTTAAGGACCCTTCCAAAAGTTGCAAGTAATCCTTTCTTCTTTAAAAGCCTATTGACCATCACATTGTTACATGACCACACTTAGCTTCTGACTAACTGGGATATGAAGTCTTTGCTGTGGTTGTCACATGCCCAATTATTATTGTTACTATTATTTTATCAAAGCCAGAAGGGAGGGCAACTCTTAACAAACAATAAGTAGATAGTTACATAATAATCATACAAATAGGTTTCTAGATTGCCTACCCTACTGGTAGTACATGGGGCCGGTTTTTCTCCCCCTTCCTCTTAAAATTAGAGCCCTCAGAATGTTTATTAGTCCATTAGTTTTTGAAAGTATTTTATATTACCGACTTGTCTGCTATGTAGATACCCAGTATTTTTTTTTTATTATTCTGACTCATTTTGCTCAAATTTCAAACATTTTGTTGAAAATGATGACATATGTCCTTTTTTCAGCTGTATAATATTCCAAACTTCCCCATTATGTTGAAATAGCTGCATTTCATCTTTTTTTTTAACACTTCCTCTAATTGTCACCACATTTAGGCTGCTTCTGTGTCCTAATCATTGTAAATAATGCTGCTGTGAATGTTGTGGAACATATAGGTTTTTGTTGATGGTCTCATATTCCATAGGTACAAGCCCAAGAGTGCAATTGCTGGCTAGTATGTTATTTACATTTTTAGTTTTCTCAGGTAAGTCCAAAGCAATATTAATTACCTCCAAGGTTATCATGTGTTATTTTATTTAGTGCTCTCCCTGGGAAAATATTACCAGCCTTTTAATATCCCTTCTAGTTAAGATTGTCTGTCATTTACAGAACTGTCCAGTACTACTCTCCTTCCCTTTTGATCTCATTGGATTTGTTCAAAGTGAGTCATTCATTTTTTTCTCTGCTGTACTAGAAATATATGTATGATGTGATTAATTTGCTAACTGTGATCTTTGTACCAAATTGTCTCAGATAGCATGCTTTCAAGACAAGTGTTCACTTGACTAAATTCTGTTTGCAGAAAGATATATTTCTGATGACACTCTCTGCTAGAGTTAATAGCTTTCATGCAAATTGGTTATAGTCAACCATAAGACACTCTGCAGTGTAATTCTTCTTTTTCTGAGTGTTCCTAGCTTATGTTCTGTCTGGTAGACCTTGCTGCTACAAGCTACTGAGGATAATAGATTCTGGAATGCAATTGTGCCCAATTTATATAGTTTGAAAATGTTTTATTTTTTTAAAAGAGATTTATTTTTATTTATTTAGGCATACAAGAACTGAGGTGTAGGCCAGAGGTGTGGGGGGTGAGAGGAGTCACCAGAGACAGAGTGGGGAACAGAACAGGGAGTATACTGAAACACTCTGCTGAAGGGAGCATTGGGCAAGACAGGAGAGGTCTGCTGCACCGTGTGGGTCAGCTCCCTGGCCAGGGATCGAACTCTTGCCGCAGTGACTGGTGATAGCTTGATAGTGCTGAGACTTTAACCCCTACGCCACCAGGAAAAAGCCCTGAAAGCGTTTTCTTATCAAAATTTACTCTTCTTCCTAAACCAAAGGGAAAATAATCAGGATGGCTTAATGTCAGATCACTTTCAAAACTACCTGCTTTTCATACATATTCATTTCAGGAAAAACTTTCTAATTTTTGTCCAGAATTGAAGGAGTATTAATTCTTAGATATAATCAGGAGAAATCATAGACACAGATTCAGGAGAGTCAGGTGGTACAGATATTTCAGCACTGTTAGTCATTTCAGCATTTGGAAAGTTTTTAAAATTGGGTTAGCCATCAACTCAGAGAAAAAACAAAAATAGCTGTAGATATCTTGCTCTTGCACAACATACATATAAGTATACATACATACATATGGATATATTCCCTCTGCCTGTATGATTTGAATATAGTGATAAAGCCTGACATATCTTAGTGATCAACAAATGCTAACCATGTGATCTCAGGCAAGCCATCCTTCAGAGTTTCTACTTTTCTCTATATTTGCATATGTAATATGTGTTGGATTTATCTTGAAAAGTTTAGAATATACAGAGGAGTAAAGCAAAAAAAAAAAAAAAAACCACCAAAAAATAGCAAGAGCAATAGAGAAAGTCAAAATGCTGGTTCTTTCCAAAGATCAATAGAATTGATGAAACTCCAGCAAGGCTAACCAATAATAATAAACAACAAAAGTCCTTTGTCAGGGTGTCTGTGGTGAGATGGAGGAGTACTTTAAGATGGTGAAAATTAAAACTTTTTAAATGGTGCATATTTCATTATGATCCTATAATTCTGGATACATGACATTATATATTTATTAAAACTCACAGCTTTGTGCCATAATGTAAACCATGAAGCTTAGCTAGTTAAAAAGCAAAGCAAAACAACACAAAACCAACAAGAAAAATAGAAACTTTTCCCAAATTCCAGGGATAGTATAACATGTTAATATATTTCTTTCCAAATGTACATAAGTAAATGAATCATAACTATGTTTTTTTTTTTACTTTCATGAATGAATCTGATATTTCTATGGTGCCAAAAATCAGGGTTTGATTAAATGCAGGGTAATTCTGAATGGAGATAATATTTTTTCTATCTGTAAAATGAAAATACGCTGAATTTTTCTAGGAAATTCAATATGGATTATAGGGAAATTGTTGAATTCTTGTCATGCAAGATGTGGATCAGACTCCAGAGAGCTACGCCTTTAGCATTTTTAATTGTTACCGTTATTTTTCAGTGTTCCTAGTCATCTGTAAATCATTCATTCATGCATGCCTGCATTCGGCCATCCAGCCAACAAAAGTAGAAGTGGGGACCTTGTGGGGGGCTACTGGGGTATCCTTGGTGAGAAACAGTGATGATGGTAGCTGGGGGTAGAAGGAAGGTGTTGATGGAGACATTTATTTATAAGATGCAGGGAGAGCTTGAATGTGGACAATTCTCAGGTTCTAGTTGGGTGCAATTCATTGAGGTGTGGAAACCTAGAAGAGAAATGCCTTTGGGGGAGCGATTCAGAAATACGTCTGAAATAGCCAAGTGGATGTGACAAGTGGATGGCTCTTAAGAGAGACCGCAGCCAGAGAAACTCTGGATTTGGCATAGTTGTGAGATTGAAAACCAGCAAAAGAGGTGCTATTGCCGAGGAGAGTGGGTCTGGCGAGAAGAGAGGCGCTCGCAGGACGGTTCAGACATCTGAGTTCAGATGATGGGAAAAAGGACTCCCTAAAAAAAGACTCCAGAAAAACTGAAAAGATAAGACACTCAAGAGCCAGAACTAAGAAAAGAGAATTTTCCAACAGGGTGGAGGGACCCCAGTGGACACTGCTGGAGGACTTTGGGGGGTCTTGGTGGTGGGTGTGATGTGGAAGCAAACACCTCAAGAGGTGATAGCCTATACCTTTGAGGCATGTACAGTGTTGTAAACCAATGTTAACTAAATTTAAAAAATAAGAAGGAATGTTCGACCTTATGAAATGCTATTAAAAGATCAAATAATGTGAGGACAAACCTCTGTCCTCTTTGGCAACATGGTAAGTAGTATCTTAGTGAGATAAATCCTATCAGGACAGTGTTCTTTACCCTTCTCACCTTTGTACCATCCCAGGGACTGACTTCATCTTCTGTTCCTTTCCACTTTCTCAGATTGCTTTCCTCTGCTCATATAATTTCTCTCTTCTCTTTGGACCAGAAGGAAAGTGTGACACAGCAATAGGAGAGGCAAGGCAGAGAAAACAGGACGAAAGAAGAGTTAATCCATTTTGTCTTGTATTCTTCTTCAAAGAATTATGTTTCCTTGTTTTATTTACCTGCCGTCTGGACCTTCATCTACTTAGAAAAATCCATGATAAAATATTATATGCTTCATCAAGCCCATGTAAATATGCCCTTGGTTTATCTACTCCTGCCGTGATTAAATTACAAATAGAGCTTTCTTAGCAATTTAATTTGCTGTAATCCGTGGCATGAAATGGAATTGGTTTTAATGTGGAATCCAAATACTGTCATATGGCTATGTCAGGTTGACTTGAAGCCTTTCCGTTTTCTTCACTTATTTCATTTTTAGAATACTCTAGAAGAAATGAGTTGGCATGGAGTGCTACAAAATAAATACTTCAATGGTTAGTGGTCAACTGAGTTTGCTGGCCTTTATGGTACAAAAACAACTGATAAAATACTATTTTCTAAAAATAAATACTTTTTAAAATTTTTTTACATCGTTGCTCATTTTTAAACAATATTTGCTCCCCCACCCCCTCAGGTGTAGTCCCCATAGAGTTTCCTTCCCCAAGGCACCCATGCACCATCACCTCAGTCACCTGTGCTTCTCCCTCCCTCCCTCTGATCCCTCTCCCTGCCCCTCCCCTGCAGGATGTCTCTGGTTTATAATTGTCCGTTTTTGCTTTGTTTTGCTTTGTAGTATTATTTTTTTACACTGATGTCTTATTGGGTTCCCCTATATTCCTACTATAAGTGAAACCATCCGATATTTTTCTTTTTCCTTCTGGCTTATTTCACTGAGCATAATTCCTTCTAGCTCCATCCACATTGCTCTGAATGGCATGAGTTTATCTTTCTTGACTGCTGAATAATATTCCATTGTGTATATATACCATATCTTCTCTTTTTTTTTTAAAAAAATCACATATATTTATTTATTTATTTTTTAGCATAATAGTTTCATTAAATTTTATTTATTTATTCTTAAAGATTTATTTATTTATTTATACAAGCACTGGGTACAGTCAGAAGCGCGAGAGGGTGAGAGAATTCAGCAGACCAGAGTGGGGAGCAGAGCAGGCAGAAGGACAGAAGTACACTGCTGAGGGGAGCAGCGGGCGGCAGGAGAGGTCTGCGCGCCATGCGGGACCCTCCTCCGGTGGCCGGGGAGCAGCCGGGAATTGAACTGGCACTGCAGAGGCTGCGGGCAGCTTCCCAACCCGGCGCTCAACCGCTGCGCCACCGGGGAGGCCCATATATATACCATATCTTCTTGATCCAGTCATCTAAAATAAATACTTTTTTAAGTGGAAGATGTTTCTTTGAAAGAAAAGAAAAAATACGAGGGCTGTTTTAGTGGCAGTTTTTGAAAGTGGCCAAAAGTTGCTCCACTATATATCATCATGAATTTATTGCACGTGACTAACATAATTTAGAATCCTGCTTAGCTCTCAGTGAAATGCAGTTAGAACAGTGCATAGGACTTTTGAAGTATGTAGGGTTTCTGGAAATGCATTGCTGAGTGTTATTTGTGCCTTTAATCATTCAACATTTAAGAATGTAAGCTTTCCTTGTCAGTATTTCAGAAGTCAGCTGTATAAAGTTGATAGTGCATATGCATTAGATGGATCCATTAGTCATTTTCCAGGAAATGGAATAGGTATTCACATCTGATTGTTTTCTTAAATATCCAACCAGAGAAAGATATGGAAGCCTCATTTTATCTTTTTTTTTTTTTAAAGATTTATTTATTTATGCATACAAGAGCTGGAGTACAGGCCAGAGGAGTGGGCGGGGGGAGTTGTGTGTGTGAGAGGATTCACCAGAGACAGAGTGTGGGGAATAGAACAGGCAGATTGACCGAAGCCCACTGCTGAGGGGAGCAGCCAGCTGGAGTATCGAACTGGTGCTGCAGTGGCTGCGGATAGCTTCATAGGTTGCGTCCCAACCCATTGCTCCACGAGGGAGGTCCCTGGAAGCCTCATTTTGTATTAAAATACTTATATTTGAATTTTAGTGAGTTAAACATTGTCACTGCTGTCGGGTTGGAGAAGTTAAAGAAACTAGAGCTGGCAAAACTTTATCAATTAGTTTAGGAGGCAGCAGAGACTGAGGCGAGGCCTATGGAGAGAGCCAGGTTGACAGTAAGAAACAGTTGTAAGTGATATAACAGGAATTTGGATTTGGAAACGATCAGATAAGTGAAATAAAATTTGCCAGAAAGTGTGGCAATATATGCATCCGAGTGGTGCTCGTATGCCTCCGATCACATACAGTGTTGTAAACCAGTGTCACCTCAATAAAAAAATAAATAAAACAATTGTCCTTCTTGCCCAAACCTAAAGAAAAAAAAACAAAAGTCGATCTAAGATCACAAGAGATTATCTCAAGTCTCCTTCATTTTAAGCCTTACTATTGAAACTTTCAAACACACATAAAATAGTTGTCATTTGTGAAAATTTTTTTGTAAAGATAGTATTTTTGGACCTGATGTGCTTCAGAAACTGCACATCCAAATTAGGAATGAATAGTCTAGAATAATCCTCCCATTCTGTTTCAGAATTTTTCTCACCCTAAGCAAAGAACCTGATCATATCCTATTTCTCAAGGGTATATAAAAGCAGACCTGACTTACTGCAGATCCATGTGCAGTTGGAGAATGCAGCAACAAACAAGTTTTAAAATTAGTTATCAATATATTGATCTAACCTAGAATGGGGTTAAGAGAAAGCCTAGGTAGGATTTGGCAACTGCAAATCTACAAATCCTGGCTTGTACTCAGATTTTGCTTGCTTTGTTTCAATTTCTAGTCTTATAAAAAAGAAAAAAATCCTGCATGCTCTCCTAATTTTTAATCTACATTAAATGGAGCTAAGTGTTACTTGGTATGGCTTGGCCCCGAGGATGCTTCTTGTCTTTCTTCTGCAAACCAGAGGAATATTCACTAAATAGAAATCATGTATGTAGCAAGCGTTATAATTCTCTCAGCCTTGTTATGAAAACATTTAGTTCTCCTACAGTTCTTTGCAGCAAGTGGATGTAATGGCTCATCCAGCAGAGGGCTGCCGAACTCTACTAATTTCCACGCACACACACCACAGCACGTTGATATAGTTTATTTCAGTTTTTTGTTTTGTTTTACTTATTTATTTATTTTTAAATGGAAGCTCCTTTTCTTAAAATATGTCACAGACTACTCCAGGAGCCTCTATGCTGAGAGGAGTGGCCCAGGGCAGCTGCTTCTGCAGGAATTCCAGCGAGCCCTGGAGGAGAATAGAAAGTCTCCTCGCTGAGTTATTCAAAAACACTCTTCCAAATCCAAAGTCAGCTCTTCTTGGGAAGAGTCATAAATATTTTTCCTCCTGAAAATCTCCCAATGCTGACATGGCAGGGAAGATGTAGAAGCAGAGAGATGTCCGGACGTTCTGGGTTTTGTCTTCAGCTGTTATTAGCTGTAATTGTAGTTCCTAGCGTGGGGCTGTGTGTCTCGTTCTTGTTTTGTTCGGGGAAAGTCATACTGTATCTCCAGTCTTATGAGTGAAGAAGACATTTAATTTGCCAAATTTTCTTCACAGCATTTCCTAGGCGTGTTCACTGTATACTGCTATATTTATTCCTGTACTGGGGCCAGGTTTACCCTTAACAGAAATTGAATCTTAGGGATTAATTATGACAGTGAAAAAGCATTCCATTCCTGCCTATTTATCATTTTGCCTTGGGAATAAATCTCTTTGCAAAAGGACCTTTTATAGTACCGCATATATATATGAGATTTGCACTGTTTGGAGTTCATCTTTTTTTTTGTTTTTTTGTAATAAGCTATATGCACTTACAGGTATTGTCTCATCTGCATTTTCCAGTTTGCTGTCTCTAAGTGGAGTCAGAACTAACAATACTTGTAAAACAGTGTGGTTGTAGAATTGCTAATGGGACTGTGAAGATACTCGATTTTGGTGACATTTTGATTTCTTAAATACTTACTAACACAATTCTCTGCTTCATTATGAAAACTTACTAAGGAAAGGTACAGCGTTCAAATGTCCAGTAATAGATAAGAGTGTCCACAGTTCATTTGATGTCTGTTTTGCTCATTTGTCTAATATTTATTATCATCTCTTTTTATACAAAGTTGTGTAGCTTGGTGGAGAGGTAGATGGAAAAAAAAACATAAAATAATTCTGAATGCAGAGAAAATTCAGACTTCTCCATGGAATGATGTGACTTTAGGTAACCTGGACAGTGTTTTTAAAAAATTTAGAGCTTTTGTGTCACAGTGTCTTGCTCATAGTTGCGTGGGTTGACGACTTTATAGGTGTGTCTTTGTTCTCTTATTTATGCTGTGTGTGTGGTTCTATTTGTATGTATGCTGGTCACTGTACTGGAATATTATTTTTGCAGATCCTTTGAAGCCAAGGCATCCTTTCATGAAGGAACTCCTCCAAAGAAGATCAGGGCTGGGTTTTGTTGAAACTGCAGGCAATAAAACCCACGTTGTAAATCTGCTGGGAGGCTGTTTTTCTTACCCCTTCTCTTTTGCATAAAAATACAGCTCTGTGAGGTCTCAGATTGTGGGGACTTCCCCCCAGTTGTCTTTGCACTTGTGAGACATTGCCACTGATCTCTGCCCTCTTGCCCCTGAAATTTTCAAAATTAAAGTTCCAATTTGCTAGGGAAATACATACAGGAAACTGAAGCAATTTCCGTGTAGCGATCTATCAGTTTGGCCTGGAAATTCCTTATTATTATCGTCTTCACTATTTGTTGCTTTTAAGGAGTTATTTGTGTTTCACCCAGCATTCCTACTCTGCTTCAGGAGGCGGGTTGGTCTGAATGACCTGGCTCTTATGAGCTGGGAACAGAGGCTGTACATGTGGGTACTTAGTTTTATTTGAGAGTGATCTGATTTATAATGACATAAAATATCATGCCACAGAAAAGGCTTGACTGTGTCTTACCTCTGAAAACATGCTTTCCAAAGGAAGTTCGATATAATTTTATAAGTTGGTTTCCATGTTTATTAAATAGAACTTTGCAGGAGTAGGTATAAAAATGAGCAGAGCTGTTCATGCCTAAAGTAAGAAACATTGATTGCTTAGCAACAGATTTTGTTTGTAAGTCAGTTAAATGAAGGCTGCAAGAAAAAGAGTATCTTATGCTTGCTGGTGAAGAAGTGAGGATGCATCATGGAAGGTCTTTATCAGTGAGGAGGGGTGGGGAAGACCATTAACTAAACGTGGTGACAACTAGAAGCAGTAACAAGCCAGATATTTAAAACTTCATAAAAATGACTCATGGCCCACAGGCATAGGAGATAGGAGTAGCATGTTGCAGTGCCTCAATTTTCTGGTATCAGCAATGCAGCCCCTGGCGGGTTGTCTTACAAAGGGTTGTGTTATTGAAACAGCATGTTTTATAAGTTTTTCTATGTGTATTATAATATCCACTGTACAGAGGCTCTACTGGGCATAGAATTGGTTGTGGGAATGGATGACAGTGTTAGCGTTCATGTTTTAATGATCAAAGGGCACTGGTTGGAAAATTGTAGATTTGAAAGATCCATTTCTGACTTGATGTTTGGTCTTCTGCAGCATTTTTTATACTCTTAAGATTACCTTTTGCCATCTTTCTATTGCTAATTTTGAAAAATAACAAAATATTTTTGCTAATAACTTCCTGATCAGAAATACTGAGTTAGAGAGCTATATTTCATGGTCCATAAAAAGTATGCAATTAACAGGCCAGGAATTTTAAACCCACATTTACTGGCTTTTAAGCCTTCCTGATTTATGTGCAAATATAAATTATTTCACAAAAATTTAAGATATGCATGATTAAAATTTGGAGTCATCTAAAGAATAACAATTAAAGTAGTTCTGTCTCAATCAGGAAAAATGAATCTTTTCCTTTTTCTTTTGTAAACAGTCTAGTTAAAACTTGTCCTATTAAACTGTTTATCCAAGTGGCACTTCTGACATTATGCAAATATAAAACTTCCAAGTACTTCTCAGAATTCTCCCTGGCTTCCCAATAAAGTTATTTCCCTTGAGATGCTAAAGCTACACACATAATTCCTGACGAAAAATATAATTCTTAATGTAAGGATACAAAGTCCTCTATGGATAAGAGCACATAAAGCACCCTCAGTGACCCTCAGGATAAGCAGGTTTGAGTTGAGGTTCCATTGTCATATGATAACCGCAATTCAAGGCTTTTTATTTGATCAAAGTAACAGGGCTAAAAAATAAACCCAGAGTTTTTATGAGCAGCTGTTACAAACCCCAAAGGGAAGTTATACGTGTTTTAAACACAGCAGTAAATTGTCAGCAGGAGCAGGAGTTAGCAGCAAGGCTTCAATCCATGATCGACTATAGGGCTTTTCTTGTCCATCCTGAGTATGTGTTTCTGAATAAAAGTCCATTTATAAGAAGTGAGCAGTACAGAAAAGGCATTTAAAGATAGAAATAGTTTGAAAGTTGACACCAAGCATTTGAAGATTGTATAGCAGCTTGTGATTCAAGATCTGAATCTGGGAGGGCCTCTCTGGTAGCGCAAGGGGTTAAGATGCAACCTATGAAGCTGTCCGCAGCCTCCGCAGCAGGAGTTCAATCCCCAGCCAGGGAGATACCCACATGGCGCAGCAGACCTCTCCTGTCTCACCCACTGCTCCCCTTAGCAGTGTATTTTCATACATCTGCCTGTTTTGCTCCCCACTCTGTCTCTGGTGAGTCCTCTCAACCCCCACAGGCCAGTACCTCTGGCCTGTACCCCAGCTCTTGTATGCATAAATAAATAAATCGCTAAAAAAAGAAGATCTGAATCTGATTAGCAGCAGTCACTGAGATCCTTCGCAGTAACTGCCATTGATGCCTGCAGATGGTCCTTCCAATGCTGAACTCTGGTCTCTATGCAGGCAGGGGCCCTGCCATCCGCCCCACTGTGTCCCCAGCGCCTTGTGACTGTGTTTGCCAACAAGGTGGCACCAGGATGGCCATGATGCAGTGGTGAGATGAGGACAGTGAGCAGGTTTAAGCAAATAATTGAAAAAAAGCCCATTTTACGATCCATTCCTGTATTTTCAATCTAAGATACCATCTGGTCAACAAAAAGGAAGATTTTTTAGCTCTGTGGAGCTTTCCTGACTACTGAATGAATGTATTTCTTTATTTTCTGTCAAAGTGAGCACAGAGAAAATGCATTTGTTGAAGACAGCTCAGTGAAGGGGTTTTCTGAAGTTTTTCATGAGCAAGTCCAGTGGGTTTAGACAGACAAACTGCAAATGACACAAGCTACAATGACACACATTTATTTATCTTTGTTCAGGTTCTCACTTTGGGATGGATGAATGAATGAAGTGTTTTTTTTTCCCCAAAGATTTTATTTATGCATACAAGAACTGGGGTGCAATCCAGAATCGCAGGGAGTGAGCAGATTCACCAGAGACAAAGTGGGGAGCAGAACAGGCAGATCTACTGAAATACACTGCCGAAGGGAGCAGCGGGGGAGACAGGAAAGGTCTTGTGGGTCAGCTTCCCGGCCAGGGATCGAACTCATGCTGCAGTGGCTATGGATAGCTTCATTGTGCTGAGACTTTAACCCCTGAGCCACCAGGGAGGCCCTGAATGAATGAAGTTGAGGGCAAGGTTTGGGGGACAAGGATAAACTGGTGTTTTGTTTTTTGACATTTTCCTTTCCTGCCATCCCAGATGAGGTGGCTGCCGTCAGGGCCTCCTGGCCACCCTCACGGTCATTATGGAGAAAGCTCAGTGGTGACAGAATGCTAACTATTTATGATCTTCACTTTGTGTGGCTTTATCTTCTTTATGCAAAGGAGTCTCCAGAGGAAAGTTTTTCACTCCTTGTCTGCTGACTGTCTTTAGCAGCTGCAGCATTTTAGTGAAATGCCAGAAACTGGATTCAGAGGCTGGACCTTGGGAGAGGGGGGCAGTTCGCTTCTGCTACTTTGTCCTAAACGGTTTAATTGCCAACCCTGACTTGAAATTAGGGTGCCCTTGCTTCCATTCTTCAGGCGAAGTGGAAGGAAGACACCACATGACATTTTGGCTTTAACCAAATCATCTGTATAGAAACTTTTCTATGGAAAGTGGCATGTCTTGTATTAGTACAAGCACTGCTTTATCACTTTGGCTTTTTGGATTTGACTTTAGGTAAAACAAACAGGGACCAATACAATCAATGTTTGCTTTACCTCACCCTGACCATTCATTAGTTGCAGAACACACAAGAAATCTTAACTATGGATAATCACCGTTGAACTTGAGCAGAATGAGCCCTTGGCTTAGAGCTCAAGCCTTTTTTTTTTTCCTGATTAGGTGATGTTTCAGCTGTCTTTGTGGTGCGTCTGTTTCTTTTCCCACTTACCACCCACAGTCCATTTGTGGTGGAGTGACAATGTAGGCCATTTGATTGCACAGCCACTTCTCCTGGGTGAGGCTGGGGACAGAAAAGGGATTAAGTTGCATGTGGCTGGCTCAGTTGATATTGAACGATGCCCCGGCTGATGCCTGATGTCTGCGGAGGATTTTCTTTGGATTCTGATCAATGGCGTGCTGGACACTGAGGACAGCAAATGTTCATTTTCTCTCCTGTCTTTAAAATGAAGTATGTCCTCTCTGAAGGGCAATCCATCTATGCTGGCTTTGGGTTTAAATGTAAACGACAGCGTGTTCCTTACTTTGAAGGCAGACACAAGCTTATCCCATTGATGGCCAAGATGCTTTGTGGAAGGAAGTGGCTTTTTGTTACACGTTCAGAAATCAGCCAGCGTTATACCTGCGCTGAAGCTTGATGGGCAAGACTCCTGTAACGTGGCGTGTGCATCACTTAAATGGCCGGGAGCTCCTGGGGCTGGAAACGCGTGCCCTGTCTGTGCAGAGGCCAGCTGGTGAGTGTACATTGCTCTCTTTGCTTGGAAAAGTGACCCTGATTTTGTATACCGTTCAAAGAGAAATCCTGGGAAAGTTTGAATGACACAAATATATAAGAAAGGATGCTTTCAGAAAATCATTCTCTGAACAGCTTGCTATGGAGCGAGGCACTGTTACCTTGTTATTTCTGCCTGGGAATGTCTGATCTGCCTGGCATTCCGAAAAGGAATTCTGTGCTGCCCTCCATCTATGGAGGCAGTCTGATTTCTGATTGGGGAAAAGATAAATGCAAATCAACACACTGAAGAGGGACTTGTGACTAAAAATATTCATGCTTGATGTCTGAGGTTTCCTGTTCTGTGATTTGAGTGCTAGAGCCGGCAGTGGGGCTTTCTGGGGGGTTCCCCCTCCCAAGGGGGCTGGCTTAAGAGCACCGAGCCGCAGCCCCCCCCCAGGTGCAGACCATCCCAGTCCAGGCTGGCTGCGACACGTCAATGCCTTCTAGTATCCTCCACCGTAAAATCGTGGTGACTTGGCTTCTCTGTGCTTTAGCCAAAGATGTTATGAGACAATGTAAGCAAAGTAGCGTGATGATTGTTTTTAAAGAATTGGCAACCACGGGATTTTGTGAAACACTTATGGCAGTCAGACAAACATCCGATGCATGACCTTTATTCAGGGGATACAGTGACAAAAAGAGCTCTGCTATGTTCGGGCATCTCAGGGATTAGACTCTTCATCATGGCTAAGCACTTTCTGTCAAGTTATTAAAGGTGTAAAAATGTGTCCTTCTCCTGGCGTTAGAAAACAACATAATTAAATGGCTCCTGTCAGCTTTTCCAGGTGGATCTGTCTAGTGAACTCATTAGAGGCTGATGAAACAAAGGTCTTGGCGACAAGGCGAGGCCTCGCTTTCCTCTCTCGTTGTACTCGTGATCTTTCACCTCCCCCTTAGGCAGTCTGCAGAGAGGCAGAGCTCGGCCACCCTCTGAAGGCTCTCTTGTAAAGCTGCAAGGACATCCTCCAACCCAGCACCACGGGCAGAGTCGTAAACATTTTTTAAGTATTTAGGGGAAAAGAAGGTGCCAGATGGCGGTGCGGAGAACACCCCGTGCTCCATCCCGCTGCTCTCCCGGAGCCACCATCATTCTGATGACGGGGTTGGCACCATCACCGCTGATGTCTCTCTGCACGTACCCCGGAGGAGGAAGGCGGTGAGGGATGTTACCTCAAGTGCAGGCGACAGTTCTCCTGGTTGAAGAGCTACAGGCGCTCCCGCCCCCAAATCCACAAAGTGTCTTTCCAGGAAGCCGAGATGTCTGTGTGTGTTCCTGAGTACACGTGTGCTAAGTGTGCCAAGTTCCCAGAGGATGGGGTTCGTCGTGAAGCTGCTTTTTTATTAGAAGACGAATTCTCAGCTGTTCAAGTCAGAGAGGGTTGTGCTCCCCATACAAAAGTCTGTTGTGCTGACTGGTCACTGAAACACGAGCCCGCCGCTGCCAGTAAGTGCTGGCCCAGATAACGGCCACGAGTCTCTCTGCTCACTGACTTTTTTTTTTTAAGATTTATTTATTTATTTATACAAGCACTGGGTACAGTCAGAAGCGCAGGAGGATGAGAGGATTCACCAGAGCCAGAGCGGGGAACAGAGCAGGCAGACTGACAAAGTACACTGCTGAGGGGAGCAGTGGGCACGGCAGGAGAGGTCTGCGCGCCATGTGGGACCCTCGCGGGCAGCTGGGGATCAAACCCGGCACTGCAGAGGCTGCGGGCAGCTTCTCAGCCCAGCGCTCAACCGCTGCGCCACCGGGAGGCCCTGCTCACTGACTTTTGAACCAAATTAGGTGCTGGGTTCAGGATGCTCCGTGGAGTGTATTGTGCTTGCTGTGATGGATAGTAGTTTATTACTCTCCCTGCTTTTGACTTAGATAAAAAGAAAAAATCGTTCATTATGTTATAATAAACTCAGACATGTAGAAAACAACCACAGTATAGAAAATCAGTGTTCCTTCCCCTAGAAGAGGGCCAGTCTTACTATTTCATGGACTACAGGATGGGAATCTACACTCTTCATTTATCCAGGCAGCTGAGTCATCAGGGTTAGGATCCCAAAGTGTATCTTTTGGTAAGAGGATACTTTTTTTTATTACTATTGATTAAATTTTTGTTTTCTTACATAGTTGTTCATTTTTGTACAGTAATTGTTTTCTCCCTTCAGAGGTGGTACCCATAGTGCTCCCACCACCACAGCCCCCATGAACCATCACCACAGTCCCTTCTGCTCTTCCTTCCCTTGTTTTGATCCCTCACCTTCCCCCTTCCCTGCTGTGTTCCTCAGATCTATAGTTTGCCTGTAAGTTTTGTCTTTTTTTTTTAATTTGTTTGGTTTCTCTATATTCCTCCTTTAAGAGAATCCATTTGATGTTTCCCTTTTTCCTTCTGACTTATTTCACTGAGCTCAATCCCTTACAGCTCCATCCATGTTGTTGCAAATGGCATGAATTTGTCTTTTTGATTGCTGAGTAATATTCCATTGTGTGTATATACCACATCTTCTTGATCCACTCATCTGTTTTTGGGCATTTGGGTTGTTTCCATACTTAGCTATTGTAAATAGTGCTGCTATCAACATAGGAGTGCAGTTTCCTTTTGAATTAATGTTCTTATGTCCTCTGGGTGGATTCCTAGGAGTGGAATCACTGTGTCGTATGGTAGTTCCATTGTTTGTAATTTAAGGGTCCTCCATACAGATTTCCATAGTGGTTGGACCAGTTTGCATTCCTACCAGCAGCGAAGAGGTTTCGGTTCTCTCCACTTCCGTAAGAGAATACTTTTAATGTTACTTTACTTTTTTCTTCATAACAGGGTATATGTTGAATCAGTTTCTGTTGTTTAAATGCCAGTGATTATAGTAGTTATCAAAACTTTTGTAAAATAAGGCCAGTGTGAGAAGGGGCTTTCCATAATCTGCATAACACTGGGTTATAACTTAGTCTTCAGGGTCCAAGGATGACTAAGAAATGAATGGTACCCTGTTGGCCCTTGGTAAAACTGCAATAAATTCCTAAAAATTTGGTGTCATATAATTGGAATACTGTAGAACATTTCATCATCCGGAGTTAACAGGTTGTATTCTTTGCCTTCTTTCGTTGCTTCTCCCATCCGGAGATAGGAATCCTTCTTTATGTCATTACTTGAATTTAATTTAGTATTAACAGAAGCAGTCAGTAATTAATGAGTGCCCCTGTACCCCTAGACTGATGGAGAGTGCTTTTCAGTGCTGCCTGCTTCCTCTCTCCCTGTTCCATCTCTGTCCTACTCTCCCCTTAGGAACCCCCCTTTTCTTTCCCAGACAATCTGGCTGAGCCCCGATTAGCTGGGTGCTCACTGACAGCTCCTTTCCATTCCCTGCTTCATGCGGCTCCTAATGCAGCCTCACGTGGGTCCGTAACTGACAGCGAGGCCGGGCTACTCCCAGCCCTTGCCGACTCACCCCTGCATGGGCAGGCCAGTGGCAGGTTACTCCAACTGTGCTGGTCTTCTCTACCCCCCTCACCCCTCAAACGGCAGCATTGATTTTTTTTTTAAAAGAACCTTAGAGAAGGGAAGGGTTGAGAGATTTAAAAGGCAGGAATTCTTGTCATGTGCTCCAGCCCAGCTGCCGTAGCAACGGCGGCAGCGGCAGCAGCGGCAAGTCATTTAGCGAGACTGCACCATTTTCTTCTCACCCTGCATAGAGGTGTGGTTGGCAAAGGCAATAAACTCCCCACCCCCGAGCTGTTCCACAGAGGTGGCCTCTTCCTGGCTCCAGTCAGAAGACACAGACTGTCTGGAGGAGTCCCCAAAGACCGTGCCAACTGGTGAAGTGTGTCTCAGGGAGGCTTTTTCCACTAGGAGGATGCTTGTCAGCACTTGTGGCCACCCAACTGCTGAGGAGCTCCCAGGCTAGTGCTCCGCCTTCCCCTGGGACCGGCTCCGAGTGTGGGTGCACACCTATGCCCGAGTGTGTGCAGGTGTGCGCTCTGGGGCTTGACTTGGGACCTTGGGACATCGTGGTGAGTGATGGGTGCTGCAGAGGCCGGAGCAGGATTATGACCTAGTCGGGGGCGGAGTGGATCCTTCTGTGAGTGTCCTGGCTGCCAGCCGCTGCCCGGTGGGGCACATCACGTCTCCATCCAGCTCGAATCACCTGCATTTCTGGGGAAACGCAACCTCCGCCGCTGCTTCTGCTGATCTTTTCCCTGCAAAATGGCTCACGCTGCTGCTTCTATTAAAAAAGTTCGAGAGGCTGAATTGGATGAAAAGGAAAAAAACCTGGAGAGAGAGAGGAAAAAACAACGGAAAATCCCCAGGGAACGCATGGAACGGAAAAGAAAGGTATGAGGAGGATCCCCTCAGCCCTTTCCGGCTCTGGGTACCGCTGTCAGCCTCAGAACTGGCAACTTCATCTTCCCTTCCCTCCATCATTCCCCTGCACCATTTCTAAGCTCAGCCTGCAGCCTATAGCTCGTGCCTAAATTTGCTGCATTGGGAGGAGATACTTGAGCACAGCAGATTTCCTTTGCTTGAAGCAAGCAAAGCAGAAAATGCATCCACTTCCTTTTTCTCTGTTTTTCTCAGTTATCATTATTCAGCGGCAGTGGCAGGTGTTTTATTCCTCCAAGTGGCTCTGAACACTTGTCATGGGGGAAGGAAAGGGTTGATTTATCCTGGGAGGGGGAAAGTATTCTCTTGTTCCTCTGCTGCTGGATCCTTAGCCCTGCGCCTTGTCACCGACTATCTCTATTTGCTGTAGATGCTGGTTCACACTGTTCTGTGTGGAAATGCATTCAGGATACAAGTGTGATGAGCTGTCTTTGCATTTTAAAGTATTAATTTTAATGTTTTGGTTCTAGCCTTTATAATCTTACGGTTTTCTTTTCTGACTTTAGCAAGTAAATGAAATAGACCAAGGTTAATCAATGGCGAGGAATGCTGACGGCCTGAATAGTAAACTATAGAATTGTTAACACTCTTTGCATATGCTTTTTTCTTTAAAAGAGAAATAATCATACAACTCAGTGGATTTGAAAGAGTCATTTAGCTGCTGGTGTGGTTCTATAAGGAGGGGGATATCTCTGTCAGTGCTTTAATGAACAAAGTAGGTCACTGAATAAATTCAGAAGATGATAGATGGCATATTACAGTAGCAGAGCATAAAAATAGTGGTTTGTACACGAGCTGTTGTTAAACATAGCTCTGGGATTAGGGGTGCAGTGGGGATCCATACGCTCAATAGTCCCTATGCTCAGTGCCTCCCGCCTTTCATAATAGATGTGTTTACCTTTCCATTTGGGAGATATTTCTTTGCCTAATTTTTCATAAGACACTTGAGGACCTACACTGAGTGGAGATCTTAATGCAGAGGGATTCATGACATTTGTCTTTTATACTTATTTCTCCACTCCTTAGGTCAAATGCCTGTTAATAGGCAACCCAAATAATTAAATAAGCAGCATGTGATATTTTCTTTGGGGGGGTATTTAATACTGCCTGCCTCACCTTCAAAATGTCTTGTTTCAAGGGTGCATTCTTTTGCTACAATGTTGAAAGTAATACTGGCCATTTTTGTTGGAACTTGACGTCCTAATTGACAGTTACTGCAGTTCTGTGAATGGAACTTGACAGCGTGAAGCAACTTCTTGTGATTCTGTCTGTATCATCTCTCCTTCTCGAAAACATAGTATATTATTTCTTGAGCAGAGCTGCTTTTTCAACATCCATTTGTGACCCAGTAACTTGGCCTAGCTGGAGGGTTTGCCGGGCATATCCTTTGCTGCAGAACTATGCATACACTTGACAATCTCTTGGTCTTGCTCTGGTTTATGTCTATATTTACCCCAGTGATTTTTCTTTTCTATATCTTATTAAGATTGAAAAACTACTTTGCTAAAATGGAAACACAGAATTAGTAGCTGAGAATCTCAGATGCTTGGATGCTGCATTGCTATAGCTAGAAGTCAGCATGGTAGGCAAGATTATTGGTTAATAATGTGGTCATATGACAGGATCATCTGATCTTCACTTCCAGACAGTATAATTAAGCTAGACCAGAGGAAATAGGGGGAATAAGAGGAACAAGAGTTCCTCCCTGTCCCTCCCATACACACCTATTGGGCCTCCTCCCTTTTCTACTGCAGATGTATGCAGACTCACATAGGTGTTTAGAAGGCACAACAAATCCTCACCGAGAGAGTGGCTGGGTTTTGTAACTGTTCAGATTATGTTCCAGGTAACCCCTACTTCATGAAGAAATGAAAAAGGGTGGTTGCCTGTAAGTGGAGATGGAACAGCATCTCCAGAAAGTAATCTAATAAATATTAGGATTTGTTTGCTGCTGCCATTTTATAACATAAGGGAATACAGCAGCTACAGAGATGATGAGTGTGTAATTCTCATATCCATTTGTTGTGTCTTGCAAATGAACCTGTTTTATTCACAAAATTGATATGAGAGCTGCCCCAATGCCAATAACAGGCAGCTGTGGAACTTGGGGGAAAAAAATCAGCTATTTTGAAGAGATGTTTACTGAAGTAAAATTATTGATTATAAAAATGAGTCAGGGAACCTCCTATTTGGGAGTTTATTTTAATATGCATTTGTAAACTTGCTGGTAATTAAGTTAATCTTTGCATTCTTATTTTGAACCATCTAAAACTTTTTAAATAAATGTTAATTATTTATAAACTTGAAACATGTTGCATGCTTGAGAAGAACCCCTCTACCAAGTTGTCAGGGACATTTTTTTAGACGGCTGTATCTATATGCTAGGGGACTAATTTCAATCTCATAAATGGGATTTACCTCAGAGTAACATGTTAGCCTTCTTTGGGCTGTAGTCGGGATAGCTAATGTTTAACTATAGCATTTACCGATTTTCTATTCTATGTCTGTAGATACTCTGCTGGTATATACCCTGGTAGCATACAGTGTATCTATATCATACTCTGTAGAGTTTAGAGTAACTAAACTTTAAGCAAATGGACCAAGATTAAGGTTAGTTGAAGTAAACTTATTTAGCATTTATTTGTTCAAAAGAATACATTTATATTCTAGCATTTTATAGAGATGATAGGATATTTCTGTTGTGATTTTTTGCTGATATTGACTTATTTCCTTTATGTCCAGATATCAATAGTTTCTACATTGGAATCTGAAAATTTTAGAATTGAGAAGGTTGCCAAAAGGGATGATGAAGTGCTTTATCAAATTTGCCACAACTTTGTATGACTTAGTTTTAGAAAGTGATTTTATATATAATATTCTTTCTACAACGTACACAGGTTATTTCCCAACTACAATTTTTTTTAATTTGGAAAAATAATTTTCAGAGAGTCAGTTAAGAAACAAAACAAGGCCTCCCTAGTGGTGCAAGGGGTTAAGTCTCAGCACTATCAAGCTATCACCAGTCATTGCAACATGAGTTCCACCCCTGGCCAGGGAGCTACCCACATGGTGCAGCAGACCTTTCCTGTCTCACCAGCTGCTCCCCTCAGCAATGTATTTGCACCTGAATATGAGGCATAAATATATCATTTTATCTGCCAATGCTTTAATTTCTTCATTTCCAGTGTACTATCTCACAGTTGAAACAAAAGAAATTACTATGAGAATCAGTTAAATAACATATTAGAGAAACTATATAAATTTGAGGTGGTCATTCTATTGTTATTGTATCAAAATATTTCATCAATTTTTTTGAAAATCAGCTATTTGAAACCACATTTTACTCCTTAAAAATTGCTGTCAATGATAGACTAAGATATATCATCATTCTTCTTTATAATTTTGTCAGGATCTCAAAATGTACTAAGATATTTGCCTTTATTAAACTGACACAGGAAGGTGACTTTGCATGGGATTGAGTAGAAAGTAAAGGCAAATGTTCTCCTAAGTCCTTTTCATTGAATTTCATAGGAAAGGGTTCTGATTAGTTCTTTGTATTTTTTTAAATCTATGTCATTATTATCTTGGAGGAAACAAGACTGTTTTCCTTCCTTCCTTCCTCCCCCCCCCCTTTTTTTTTTTTAAAGATTTCCTTATTTAGGGTCTCCCTGGTGGTTCAAGGGGTTAAGCACAGCATTATGAAGCTGTATGCAGCCACTGCAGCACGAGTTCCATAACCGGGCAGGGAGCAACCCACATGGCACAGCTGACCTCTCCTGTCTCACCTGCTGCTCCCCTCAGCAGTGTAATTCAGTACATCTGACTGTTCTGTTCCCCACTCTGTCTCTGGTGAATCCTCTCACCCCCAGCACCTCTGACCTATACCCCAGTTCTTGTATGCATAAATAAATAAATCTTTAAGATTTCCTTATTTATGCATACAAGAACAGGGGTACAAGCCAGAGGTGTGGGGAATGAGAGGATTCACCAGAGACAGAATGGGGAACAGAATAGGTGGATCCCCTGAAATACGCTGCTGAGGGGAGCAGCGGGCGAGACAAGAGAGATTTGCTGCGCCATGTGGGTAGCTCCCTGGCCGGGGATCGAACTTGTGCTGCAGTGGCTGCATACAGCTTCATAATGCTGTGCTTAACCCCTTGAGCCAACAGGGAGACTCGAAACAAGGCTATTTCTAAGACAACCTTTGGGGGACTCCCCTTATCCATACCTTTGTCCACATGTTAATAAATTGATGCCAGTGAGGGTACTTAGCATATGTAACAGTGACCATCTGACCAAGTTATAAGGGGACATGGAAAGATGAAGACTTTTAAAAGTTGTTGCTTTTAGTCCCCCTTTGATAAATGGAAGAGTGCTTTACTTGCATGTTTGTAGAGGTCTGTATTCTGTCCCTTTTGAACTGTGTTAGGAGTGGTAAACAAACATAAACTGGGATGGCCAGCTATGCCCGCCTCTCCTGGGAGCCTTTAGGTGAATCCTGTGGTGTAGGAGGAGAGTGAACAGGCTGGTCACCACCCCCCTGCCCTGGCGATGTGTTTTGGGGACTCCATAGGGTGACTCCAGAGGGAAGCCCAACTCCGAGAACAGCAACACACAGCCAAGAGCCATGGACACAAATTTCTGGGCACCGAACCAAGTGCAGTAGGATTAAAAATACAAATCACAGCAGAATAATGTGATCCTGTAGAGTCTAGTACATTCTAGAACTCTTCAAATGGGGAAAATTCCAATAACAACTTTAGGGTGTATTGCAAATGGTCTTTTGTCTCTTCCTATAGTCCTTTTGTCAGTATGTCAGTACTTGCAGAAACCACACCAATTATGGTAAATTGGCAATGTCTTTATGTGGACTCTCCCATGTCTAATGTCTATATGTAGGTGGAACTTTTTACAGCTTATTGATTTGCTTTCCCATTTGAATCTAAGTGAATATGTTTAGACCTATCTATTTACATATGGCGACTTCCATAGAATTCTAATTGTTTTCAAACCCATTTCTTCAGCTTTAACTTTACTCCTGTCCCCCTTTCTTATCTCAATTCATAAAGCCTTTCTCAGCTAGAATAATTGTCTTTCTATAAGTAACTTGCACTATTAATGGCACTCTCCACTGGCATCGTAAGTCTGAGTTTTTCGAGTTTTTAATTATAAAGAACCTCTTTCAGCCATTGAGTGGGTGACTAACTACTAGTTCAGGGTTACAGCTGTCAAATTTGTGGGATTGTGGCAAAAATAGTCTCAATTACATGGTTTAAGATAGGTTTTTAAGACGACTGGTGAAAGATAAAATCTTAATTTTTTTTAAAGATGTATTTATGCACACAGAACTGGGGTACAGGCCAGAGGTGTGGGGGATGGGATGATTCACCAGAGACAGAGCAGGGAACAGAACAGGCAGACTGACTGAAACACACTGCTAAGGGGAGCAGCGGGCGAGTCAGTAGAGGTCTACTGCACCATGTGGGTTGCTCCCTGGCCAGCCGGGTATTGAACTCGTGCTGCAGAGGCTGTGATTGCTTCATAGTGCAGTGCTCAACCCCTTGTGCCACCAGGGAGGCCCGATAAAATCTTAATTTTTAAAAGCTGCTCTCAGCGAGTTTATTTTGGGCCATCTAAAATCATTAAACACATCTCAGCATAATGTTGTTCCCTTTTTTGTTATATTAGTCTGAGTTCATATGTCTTTTAAAAGCAGAATTAATTCATTGGTGACCTTATTAAGCTTTTAATATTTGTTATTCTGTTCATCTCTTACATAAAAATCATATCACTAGTGCCATTTGACATCATAAGTAATACTGAAAGTATTTTACAAAAGTATTGTGGATTCAGTGAGAATACAAAACAGGTAAGCTTTCTACTCATTTTTACTATATTTAGTGATCATTTTATATTTACTTATTTTAGTTTTGCCACCCTTTTCATTTGTATGTCTGAAAATAATTTTTTCGTCACGAAGAATACTTCATTTTATTTTCAGCAACAAAGACTCTGCATATAAAGATTAGTAGAGAAGGCACTTGCCTCATTTTGGAGTTCTCCATCCGTTTCTAGTGGAATCAGGAGCTATTTGAGTTTGACTCTTTTGGTTCAAGAATGACTTGTGATTTTAAATATATATTGTGGAAACTTTACTCAAAATCATCCAACTCCATCCCATTCATAATAAATCAAAGCCCTGGGGTGGACTTAAAGCTTTTTTGTGATTCCATCCAGAATTGGAAGCCACTGGAATAGTTTTGTCTTCCCGCCCACCCCTTCCTCAGCCCAATCTTGGAATTTGGAGCAATAGCCAATCATTTCTAATGATCAGCATGAGTCTGAATTGCCATTGAGAAAAATTTTCCATGTGTCAGTAGGGGAACCTGGCAACCTTGGAAGTTCAATGAGACTAATTGGTCTATCTAATAACCAATTAATTCTGAATCTGGAGAGGAGGAAGTGATTGTTCAAGAGAGAAGTTTAAGGCTTCCCCATCTGCAGTTTAACTATCTCTGACTTCATGGAATAGTCTTCAGGAACAGGGCTTGTCTGCTTCTAAACTCAAAACAGATCGAGGATATCCAAGTTAAGATTGTAGGGGAAAGCCAATAAATTCTGATTGTAAAGTGTTGTGTTTAACAGATTATACTGTTTTGTGTAAACTCAAGTAAATTTCCTAGGGATTTAACTGGTAACTTAGCAGCCTTGGAGACCTCAAACCTTTAGAGATGCAGCACAGTGTAACTCCTAACTCAAGTCGACAGCGACGTTTTCTTTTTTGTACTCGTCTTGGGTAGGTTTTCTATATCTTTTCAAAATTATATAAAAGGTTATGAGTACAGATGAGGAAGAAGGAATGAGTAATTCATCTGTGAATTATCTGCCCTATTTCTTCAGATAGCCCCTTTTAATAGCTATTACTAATCAAATGCTTACAGTGGCAGGGGTTTTTGTTTATTTGTTTGTTTCATTTTATGCAGGAATATTTTACCAGCTGCTCTCTCTCTTCCTGGCTTCCTGCAGCTGCCAGGGCTGCCAGGAAGGGATTCCCCACTGGTTTGTGAGGAATTCTGGAAAGGATTTTTTAACATATGCATTTGGAATTACTCCTGCTATTTCCTCTCATTTCATTAGTAGTTTGCCGGAGGACCCCCCTCCCTTTTTTTCCTCATTAGAGCTTTATTGTATTCAAACTTAGCCTTTTTGTGGAGCTATCCCTTTATTTTTATATCATTACTACACTGTTTATAACACGGGGGACAATTCAACAGAGAACAGTGGGTATAGAAATAAGGAGTAGAAATATCAGAAACACAATTATAAGCCCATTAACTCAGTCTTTATTTCCTTGGAAATAATAGTATTAGTTCACATTGATTTACATTTTGTCCTGTGTAGAGACCTATTGATTACTAATTATAACTCATTTAAAGTTTGTAAGAAAAGGCAGAAATCAAGACTCATGTTGACCTCTTCATATATCTGTATGTGAGTAATGATGGATTTTTCCAAATGTCTGTATTTCAGGAGAGTTATTAAATCTCTAGGTTGTAATTTGTAAGAAAAATGCATTAACATTATGAGCATGAACTAAAAAATCTACATTAATTTTCTGCATTTGAGAAAGGTTTACTGTGTACCCTTTCAAGACATTTAGCAGCACTGGAGAGGGGTGTAGGGTCTGAGATTATAAAGAACAGGCAACATGCAAGAAAGCTGTTCACTAATGTCATAAGTGGTATGTTCACGAGATTATCAACTACTTCTAAAGCTCCATACAAACAAATTTAGATTGGTTTTTAATTCTAATAACTTTGAGTTTGGCAAACAGTTGGCTTGACCTTAATTTTCTCACCTGCAAAATGAGGAGGACCTGAGATCTCTTAAAAGTCTTTCTGTTTGTGTATAATTCACATTATCTGAGATTGTCTATTTCTGTATATGTGACGCAAGTCTTCTTTAATAAGCTTTGCATTTGTAAGCTCTTATCTGGCAGAAGAAGTAATGGAATGAAATAGTTCCTGTTGTGGTACTTAAAATTTTCTCTAAGTTGTTAAAGCAAGATATATAGAAAATGAAGTAACCCTATGAAGCTGTGTGGTTTTCTTGGTTTTGTATATCAGACGCAGATTTGAGTCATTTCCCCAGAAATTTATTGTGGTTCCCTATTTCCTATTAATTCCTCTCTAGACTGATAACACTAGGACTGATAAACCCACAGAGAATTTACTCATGACATTGTGAGTCATTTTACAAAAATCCACAGGCAGTGATGGGGGCTGTCTTGCATCTGCAGGGAGCAAAGATGAATTCGAGCCTGCAGTACACACTTCAAGAACCCCCTGCATTTGCAAACCCTTCAACTGTGCTGCTCAGTGCAAACCAGACCTCTCCTGGGTTCTTCCAAGAGTAGGAGCACAAACTTCCTCCTCATTTACGGCTCCTGCCTCGAACTGGGCCAGAATGCTTAATTAAACCATGTCACATCCTCAAACCACTGAAAGCAATCAAGTGTAAGTGGAACAGGGAACCTGGAAACAGAAACTGCTTTGAGGATAGAGGTCACATAGGAAAGGAGGTGCTCTTGTTTAGGGGGGGTCACCTACAAAGCAGGGGCTTCCGTGCGGGCTCTGAGGGGCAGGCATCAAAGACTGGGTGTGGGTGGGGGAGAAAAAGGCTTCTCTGAAAGCACAAGCTGCCATTATTGGGAGAAGGACCAAGTGGAAAATGCCAACCTTTCTGGACTCATCTGAAGGGCTTTGTGTATATGTGAAACACTCAGACCCGGCTTCAGACAAGAGGCGGACAGTGTCACACGACTTAAAAACTTTGGGCTTTTATACTAGAAAACAGCACTGGAAAGAGATAAAAATTTGTAGTGAACTAATATGAGGATCCTTTGGCCCTCGACGGAAACTTGGTACTGAGTTGTCTATACCTCTTTCATCTCTTAATTGGCCTGCACACATGAACCTTCTATATTATCCTAGAGTTACTTTTTTAAAAACTTAACAATTCAGTCATATCCAGTGATCTTTAATATTCTTTATCACTCAATCAAGAAACTGACTTATGCTTTCTAACTGTAATTACATTTTCCACTTAGAGTCACTGAAACCTCTTAGATTATTCTTTTTTTCTTTCTTGTATCAGGTAAAAATATCATGCTTGCCTTCTTATCAACCCCTATTTCCAAAGTGAGTTCAGATTTATGGAACACATATAACGTGAACATTGCAGTTTCTTGGATCAAAGTATTCAATAATATTAATGAAGTGCTGTGAGCTAAATTTTAAATTGAGAGTGATAATGATTTTTAACTGAGTGGAAAAGATATTTTCTCTCTAGCAATATCTCGCAATTTCTCTTCTAAATGGGTGTTTAAGGTCGATGTCAATGAGCAGGAAATGGGAGGACAGTGCTAGATTAGTTGTAATAGCTTTTCAATTTATAGTTTGTGGACTTCAAGCTGGGCCTTGGGAGGAGAACCTGCAGTGGACGGAGTATCTCAGTGCATGGACATGGGAGCTGGTGAACAGCCTGGCATCAGCAGAGTGCCAGGACCCATAGGGGTTGGTGGGGGGTTAAGGATAAATCTGAGTGCACAGGACAATCCTTCAGAGCAAGGAAGAGGCAACTGACTTGGAATTCAGAAACCCTGGAAAACTCTGTGAAGATATAAGATTATGGGGTAGAATTGAATTAGTGAGTCCACCCAGGAGACTGTTTAATAATAATAATAATAATAATCATCATCATCATCATCATCCTACAGAGGAACAGGGCTTGGGTTAAAATAGTTGCCTAGGAAAATCAGTGGGAAGGGAGACAGACTGGGTATTAGCACTTAACTAGAATGTGGAACAGAGGCGTGAACAAAAAAACCAGAAAAAGGTAATGTCATTGACAGAAACAAAAATTTCAAGTGCAATTCAGGAAGCAAATTAAAATGTATTCCTTTATGAGGGCCTCCCCGGTGGCGCAGCGGTTGAGCGCTGGGTTGCGAAGCTGCCCGCAGCCTCTGGGGCGCCGGTTCGATCCCCGGCTGCTCCCCGGCCACCGGAGGAGGGTCCCACATGGCGTGCAGACCTCTCCTGCCGCCCGCTGCTCCCCTCAGCAGTGTACTTCGGTCCTTCTGCCTGCTCTGCTCCCTGCTCTGGCTCTGGTGAATTCTCTCACCCTCCTGCCTTCTGACTGTACCCAGTGCATGTATAAATAAATAAACAAACAAATAAATAAATAAATAAATAAAATATGCCTCTATTAAAAAAATAAATAAATAAATAAAATGTATTACTTTATGAATGGTGAGTTTGAAAGGGTGGCAAAATGATGTTTATACAAAGTCAGAAGGCCAGCAAATAAAAATGGTATCTCTTTTTCTGTTTTGGTATTAGTGGAGGAGCATGAGATTTTAATGTGGAATCCCGCTCAGCTCTTCCATAGTCTGGTAATCTGTCTTTTATATTCCTTCTGTAAATCTTGCTTACTCATGACTAGTGATAATGTGCACTGTCATCTCTCTTAACATTATGGATAGATTCTAGGAAACTGTGACTTATTGAAAGTATAAATGCAAAATACAATTGTTTGGATTTTTATTAGTTTTAAATGCATTTGGCAGATTCTTACATAAATTAATATTTAAAGAAATGGTCCATGCAATGAGTGTCTGTATAGTAGATCAAAGTTAGAACCAAAATTACCTGCATGGTCTTTTCTTCATTATGGTGATATCTTCCAAGTATCGGAAGTTGGGCTTTATGAATCATAGCTCTGCTTTATACTAAATTGTATGCTTTTGATTTAGAAGATGTCATCAGTCATGCATTGTTTTCTTATTTTTCCATTTTATTTCTGAACCCTTTTTGAGTAGAATGCAAGTTACAAGATTGTTTTTTGGGGGAGGGTAATGGGTGGAAACGTGGACATGTAACATTTGCTCATGATCTTAAATATATGCTATTTTAAATAATATTGGCAGCTAACATTCGTGGAACTTTTTCATGAATCTGTGAAGGAGCCTGCATCATGTACTGTTTCTGTTCCCGTGGTGAGAATGTCCAACTCTACTTTCCCCCACTTTGGCCATGAGAATCCACATTTTCTTTTATTTACCATCCTTGATTCTCTCATAATTTTCACAAGCAGACAACTGCTGTCATATACCGAGAATACTCTCACAACGAAGGAATCACTGTTCTGGTTCTTCCCCAAGTGTTCTTCATTTTCGTTCTGGTGAATGTGGTACAGGATGACCAGACTCACTGTAATCTTCCCTCTGCTTTCTCTGCCTTTAGTAATTCACTTGCCTACCACTATCTAGCTTGTGTATGTAATGCTGGTTCCGTCTGGAAATTAAATTCTCAGTTATAATCAAAGGTGCCATGACATTGTACATTGAGCATATATATTGTTTTAATTAAATTTAGTAATTTTTTTTTTACATTTTTGTTCATTTTTGCACAGTACTTGATTTTTCCTCTCAGATGTAGTTCTCTCACCTCCGTGGCCATCACCATAGACCCTTGGACTCTTCCCTCTC
This sequence comes from Talpa occidentalis, assembly GCF_014898055.3. Classification (NCBI taxonomy): domain Eukaryota; kingdom Metazoa; phylum Chordata; class Mammalia; order Eulipotyphla; family Talpidae; genus Talpa; species Talpa occidentalis. The sequence continues at coordinate 93,946,905 of NW_023601322.1, read as the reverse complement.
CTGTTTTGACCCCTCTCTCTCCCCCTCCCTTGCCTTTTGCCTCAGATCTCTGGTCAACTTGCAAGTTTTGTCTTTTTCCTGACCCTTTGATTGGTTTCTCTATATTCCACATGAAAACAATCTTTCTTCTGACTTACTTCACTTAATTCCTCCCATCTCCATCCAGGTTGCTACTCAGCATGAGTTTATCTTTTTGGATTGCTGAGTAATATTTGATTGTGTGTACAGACCACATCTTCTTGATCCAGTCATCTGTTTGGGGACATTTAGGTTGTTTCCATAGCTTACCTATTGTAAATAGTGCTGCAGTAAATATAGGAGCGCAAGTTGCCTTTTGAAGTAGCGTTTTTGTGTCCTCTGGGTAGATGCCTAGAAGTAGAATCGATGGATCAGATGTTGGTGTTTTGAGGGCCCTCCACACAACTTTCCATAGTGGGTGGACCAGTTTGCATTCCTACCAGCGGTATTAAGAGGCTTACTTTTCCTCTACATCCTCACCAGCATTTGTTGTTGCCAGATTCTTTAATATGGGCCACTCTCACCAGTGTGAAGTGGTATCTTATTGTGGCTTCCATTTGCATTTCTCTGATAATAAGTGATGTTGAACATTTTTTCGTATGCCCGTTGGTCATTTTGATCATATATATATATATATATATATATTTTAAAAGATTTATTTATTTATTTATTTATTTATACAAGCACTAGGTACAGTCAGAAGCGCGGGAGGGTGAGAGAATTCACCAGAGCCAGAGCAGGGAACAGAACAGGCAGGCTGACGAAGAAATACACTGCTGAGGGGAGCAGCGGGCGCGGCAGGAGAGGTCTGCGCACCATGTGGGACCCTCGCCTGCTGCCGGGGATCGAACCGGCACTGCAGAGGCTGCGGGCAGCTTTGCAGCCCAGCATGCAACCACTGTGCCACAAGGAGAGGCCCATTGATCATATATTTTTAAACGGCTGCCTCTAAAGAACGCAAGCACTAATTGGAGACCCACAAGCCTTCTGTTAGTGGGACATGCATGCTCTATGTGTAGATGAATGTATGGCAGAGTGACAACTAAGTATGTTTGCTAGGGCATCCCAGGTGCTATCCCTAGACCTCTCACTGAAGTTTGAATGAGCAAGACGAGAGCAGTGTCCTGCCTGCAGCAGCCTAATCCTCTTGAGATTTGATCAGCTGACTGTGCCCATTATGGCCACTGATTTTTTCCTAACATATCACCATTGCCTAAGACATAGTAGATACCCTAACAATTCTAAACATCTAGTTAATATTTTTGTACCATAAACTCAAATGTGTCATCCATTAATATTCTGAACCAAACCTCAAAAGAGAAGCTTGTTGATCAAACCAACCATTTGCAGAATGAAACAGAAGTAGAGTTTATAATGTTTTGTGAACAGCCATTCTCAAGAGTATGTATGAACCAGGAAATTAAAGATGCTATGAAGGATGAAACAAATAGTTTTCTGGAGAAATGCTTTGTATCTTCCTTTGTTGCATGATATAAATGTTGATGCACTGTGTCTGCGTCTTGAAGTCACACTAATGTTTAAGGACAATTAAAACTGAATTAGTATTTTGAAAACTATTAATTTTACTGTTTTCAATATGAAGTTCTTCATCTTTGTAGGACTTGAAACTTTCTACTAGGAGACATGAGGTCTCCCTACTACTATGGACTGGCCACACCCTCTCATAACTCCTATTTATAGTTTCTCCCCTTGACATTGATCTTTGTTCCTATTCACTGCATATTAAAGGGCTAGCTGCCCTAAAGTATCACCATACTCAGTATCTTTCCTGTCCTTTTCCTGCTCTATTTTGATGAATATCACTCGGGCTCCTCTGATGAGGTATATCCAGGCCAGTGACCTAGGCATGTAGGTTCTTAGGTCCATGCTGCAAGACTGAATTCTATCTTCCTTCCTTGTGAGACACATCAGGCTTCCAGTGACTTCTTTTGAAGGACCCCTTTTCTGATTTCTGAAAAGGGCTAAAAAGTATGCATGTTATTGTCATGCAAAAGATAAATATGGACTAGAAGTGTGAAACCCATTTAGATTCTAAGGGTTTAGTGATGTTAGCTTGTTAGCATATTTCATAGACTCACAAGAGGGCACAACCTGTAGGAAGAGAACGCCAAAGGCACACTGTTGTTGCCACAAGCAGGACATTGTCACTGAGTTTAAAACCTCCTAACATTCCTGCACAAGAAAGCACAGTGGAGTTCAATGGGATCTTTGTGATTTCATATATCCTGAAGACTCACTTTTCTCTGTGTGAAACCACATGCATTTTCATGGAAGATTCAGGAATAAAAAACACGTCTGGGGAAGATATGAGTGAACTGCATAGACAAAAGATTTTAGGGTTCAAAGGAAGGGTCTTCCCCTTCCTCTTTGAGTTCAATTATCATTTAATACCGTGGAATGGCTAGGTCAAGAATGTGACCTGGCAGAGTAGTAAAGTCGATTAGGAAAATGTCTCTACCATATAAAAAAGGAAAAATAGAAGACTGTTCTGAGATGTCACAGCTCTCAGACCATGAACCCTAATGCAACTTGATTAGAGGTTTTCTCCCTAATTTATTAATTGTGGAGGTTTTTGTTTGAGAAAAATCCACCCTTGGAATTCTGCCCTCTTAAATATGTGTGTGTGTGTGCGTATATGTGCATATGTACATATTATGTATATATTCTAAATATGTGCAGTTCTCAAAAGTTTATTTGCAGTCTTATGTGTTTTAATTATATCTGGCTAGTTATCCTTTCCCCCTGAGTTTTCAGTGTAAGTTTTACATTTGTCAAATGGAAAAAGTAGGGTTTAAATTGGAAGGAAGAGTCAAAATTCTGGGCAATTTGTTTCTGCCATTCTGCAACTTACTTTATAATGCCAGAAAGAGCTGTGATGTAGAATATGTCTCATTTTGAACAGCTCCATCCATGTTAGAGACACACAAAATTACAGTTCTAACATTTCAAGGAAAAAAGCACATGGAATGGGGTAACCTCTTAGGAATCATAATGGGATATGTTCTATAACAAGGTCTCTGATAACAAGATTATGGGACGGGTAGACTAACCCATCTGATCATGTAGACACCACGGAACCACATCCCACTGGCTTCTGTAGCCATCAAACTCACGTCCACCCCCACAACTAAGGGCTGGGTGTATTCAGCATGAATGTCTTGTAGGAGTGGAGAAGAGATGAGTTAGGATGCACAGACCCAGCATGGCAAGTGCATGGGTACCTTGGAGTCAATTTTTCCAAGTGTACATGAAGGCAGCTCTGAAATTTTCTTGAAAGTCAGTTTTTCGCTGTAACCACAGAGAGAACCCACAGGCATAAATGCAAGCAAAGTGAAAAGGAAATCACTGAAGTGCTGTTGATGACAAACACAGAAATGCTTGCTGAGCATTGAGGCCTAGGGTCTGTTAGGTCCCTTTATAACACAGGAAGATGGAGCTTGCCTTGTGTAAGTGTGGGTTAATCATAAACTGAACTAGATCAGATTTCAGAACAAAGACAAGAAAACAGCTTATCAGAGGTGGTTTTTAACATCTGGTCCCAAAAAGCAGCTAAAATAGAATGTTATTAAAACAGAGCATATTTCATTACAATTGGCCTTTTCAAATGTCAGTGGTTACTGGAAGCTGCATTTATAGTTATTGATGATTCTTTTTTTAGAAAGAATTTGGTCTAAAATGAAATTATGATGGCATACTTCTTAGGCAATCAAATAGAACATGACCTATGATTTTTAGTAAAACTGGGCAAAATCTGATTGGAACTTTACCAGTAATCTAATGAGTTATTACAATAGGGAGTCAGAATTAAGTGTTACAACCAATGGTTTGAGAAATTGAAAATTGTTATTTCAACATTAACAGTGTCATATTAAAAAAAGAAGGCAAGACTAAGTTTTTCTGTAGATTGACGATGGTGGGAAGTGTGTTTGCTTTTCATGAAGGTGCTGTATGCCTTGTTGTCTGCACAAGCTTGGCCTTTGCATGGAAGGGAAGACGCATTAGATGTGACAGTACTGTTGAAGAGGTAAAGTGAGACAGTATTGAGAAGGAGAAGGAAGTGAGCATCACAGAGTAGAGGCAATGTCAGGGCAGTGCCTCTGTGCGTAGGGGATGGCTGTGAAGAACATTGGATGTGACAGGAAGGACAGGGGTCTATTGATGAGCTATCAGTGTGAAGAGAATTGAGCTGGTCATAATAAAAGAGCACAGAACAGCTCTGCAGTCTGAAAGAATAGAATGAGAGAGGTTCCCCTCACCTGTGATACCTTAGAGACATGGGACGGCCAAGCTACCAGCCACGTGTGTGCATGTGTATGTGTGTGTGTGAACATTCATCATGAAAGCACTCTGAGCCTTTAGAGAACAATCATTACCTTTCTCTGGAGTTAGGAGTGATTATTCCCCATAGGTGTTAGGCTTGGCTACAACATCCATGGTGTGTGATCAATAGTCCTGTGTTTACTCAATAAATGCTCTTTTGGCTTGTGGCTACTGTTGCCCTTGGGCCATTAGCATATTTCTTCTTTTCATGCCTCCTAATGTTCAGATGGTATCCAATAGGTTTATTTTTTTATTTGTTCCCCAATTTTCTTTATTGTGGTAAAATACACATAACATAAAACTCACTGTCTTGTCCCTTTTTAAGTGTACATTTTTTTTTAATTTGGTTTTGTTTTTTTTTTAAGATTTATTTATTTATTCATACAAGCACTGGGTACAGTCAGAAGTGCGGGAGGGCGAGAGGATTCACCAGAGCCAGAGCGGGGAACAGAACAGGCAGACTGACGAAATACACTGCTGAGGGGAGCAGCGGGCGCGGCAGGAGAGGTCTGTGCGCCATGTGGGACCCTCGCCAGCCGGCCAGGATATAACTGGCACTGCAGAGGTGGCGGGCAGTTTCGCAGCCCAGCACTCAACCGCTGTGCCACAGGGGAGGCCGTTAAGTATACATTTTGATGGTGTTAAGTACATTCATATTGTTATGCAACCATCACCGTCATCCATCTACAGATCTCTTTCATCCTACAAAACTCTATAGCTAACATTTCTATTAGATAACTCCCCATTCCTCTCTCTCTCTTCAGCCCTGGCAACCCCTCTTCTACTTTCTGATTTCATTTTATATATATATATATTTTTTTTTTTTCATTGTTGTTACTCTCAGGTGTAGTCCCCATGGAATTCCCACCACCTAGTCATCTGTGAACCATCACTGTAGATACTTGTGCTATTCCTCCCCCCTGTTCTGTTCCCTCTCCTGCTGAATGTCTCCAATAGGTTTAGTGTCTAGACTGTTTCCCAACAAAATCAAGCATCTGAAAAAATAATCATGTGAGAGCTGACAGAATAGTAATGTGGCCAAAACAAAGGAACGTTTGATGGTAATTGAATAAATCAGGGAAGATTGCCTCTCTGAGAGATGTATGGAAGCACTTCCGTGTGTGCCTCAGGAGTGTTACACCTTTGCCTCTATGTAAATGTGGTGTTTGGGCCTGGCAAATAGGGCTGAGTAAATATTTATGGGATGAATGACAAAAAGTCTGTAAAAACCAATCCTATTTTAAATGCGCTGGGGGAAATGTTTACTGTGTGCTTATTCGGTGATCGATGGTGAGTGTCTGCTGCATGGGAGGCACTGCCAGGAGTGATAGGGACAAGCAGACCAATAAAATCTGACACCTGTCCACCACGAGCTCCTTGTCCCATGAAGGAGACGAGCATATAAGGTGATGATGACACAGAGTACCGAGGACTGTCACCGCTCTGTCTTCACCAGTCTTACAAATATCGAGAGACATGTTCTAGACGAAGAACTGGTTCATAAAAGGCAACGATCAGCTGGGGCAGGAGGGCAGGGGGATCGATCACACAGGACTCTGTTGTCTGCCACATGAAAGATGTACTTTTTATGGTGGAGATTCCAGGAGGGGGCCTGAATGGGTCTGAGCCTGGGAAAGCTCATGCGGGCCGTGTGTGGAGACTGGCTTGGAACAGAACAAGGCAATAAACAGGAAGCTATCTAGGAGATAGTTCTAGTAATACAGTCAGCTAATGGTAAATTCCTGATCTCAAATAGTGGCAAAAGGAGGGAGACAGGTAGATCCTCCAGCCTGGGTATGGGAAAGGGAATGTCAAAAGTATCATAATTTGGAGTTGGAGCAGCAAAGCCTCAGAAAGTCAGTTGAACTGGAGTAAACAGTCCCAGGAGCAAGGTTGGGGAGAACTCTGCTGCAGGGAGAGACTCTTTATTGAAAGACTAGCTCTAAAGAATGGTGAGAAGGGGGGAAAATCTATTAAAAATAATCTGAAATAACTGCTCTTTGAAGAAAAAAGTCCTAAGTTTTAGAAACATCTGTATTTTCTTGTCATCTTTGCTTTCTTTCTTTTATTTCTTCCTTCCCTTCGTCCGTACTTATATCTTTCTTCAGTGTTCTCCTGCAGAGAAGCTAAGTCATGTGCGTGATTTATAAACCTCTGGCTCTAAACATTCACCCACACATGCAGACATTCGCGTAAGAGTCTATTTGCCGTAACTCATTGCCGGACAGACGGGAATACTCAAGTGCAAGATGACAATGTCCTGGCCGATATTTATTCTTTAGCAGCACGTAGGCAGTCTGTAGCTCAGAGGACCGAAGCCCAAACTGATGTCATTTTAGAGGAGATGAACTAAAGATTTTTGATCCTATAATATTTTTATTTTATATTCCTTGGGCTTTTGATTGTAAAATTAACATATCTTCAAAAAACAACAGACATAGTTAAAAACTTATTCAGGAAGTTTTCCATTTTATAGGGGAAACAAATGATATGGAATCAGGAAGTCTATCCCAGTATGACCAGTAGGAGAAAGATTATAAATAATTGCTTATACTTTAATTTACTCTCAAGAGATCTTCAAATAGGACCCAAATTAATGATTATTTGGACAATGACATTTAGACTTTTTTTGGACATTCTGACTTTTCACAGTCTTTGAAATAAACTGAATGTAGTCTTTCATTCCATAATTTTCGTTAATTCTTTTTTAAAAAGATTTCTTAAATCTTTTTTAAAATTTATTTATGAATAGAAGAACTGGGGTACAGGCCAGAGGTGTGGGAGGGGGCGTGAGAGGATTCACCAGAGACAGAGTGGGGAACAGAACAGGCAGACTGACTGAAATACTCTGCTGAGGGGAGCAGCCGGTGAGACAGGAGAGGTCTGCTGCACCATGTGGGTTAGCTCCCTGGCTGGGGATTGAACTCAGGCCTTAGCAGTGATAATGCTGAGACTTAACCCCTAGGCCACCAAGGAGGTCATGGAGCAGGCTACATAATGCAAGATGATGCTGAAGAGCAAGATCCTGGTCCTTTTATTGACACACATAATTGTTTATGAGGAGATTAAGGAGATTAAGGAAAGGTGAAGGGTGTAGAAGATTAGGGATTGAGAGTCTGCCCTCCAGGCACTTCTTATCTACTTGATGACACAACTTAATCCCCCCCACCCATGGTTCTAATTTTATCAACAAGGTGCTCCACAGATCAGCTTCTGGGGTCCCTTGTCATACATCAGTCCTCGGCCCCCCGGGCATTCCCAGTCATACCTCGTGATGTCTAAGTTGGGAGTATGTGTTATGCATCAGTCCTCAGCCCCCTGGACGTTCCGGACATACCTCCTGATGCACAACCTTCCCAGTGTGGTCCAGCTTGGTGCTCTTGTTTGATTTGAAGGGCTGAAGGGTTGGGCTCCTGTTCCTAACTGGCCAGACCACTTTGACCTTGATTAGGTGACAAAATGGCAGCCGAATAGGCTGCCTAGGAGTAGCAGACCCACATGTATGTTTGGAAATTATCATTTCAAAATACTTTGAGGCCAATAGATTAACATTTGAATATATGATTACATTGAACTGGCTCTGTTTTCCAATTGATAAAGTCTTTTAGTGATAACAAATGTATCAGACACTGAAATCTTAACATTATGTCAAAACCCAAAAAGTCGATGAAAAGTTACTTTTCTTTAGAAATTCTAGGGTGAGTGTGCCACTGAGAAAAGAGACGTAAGCTTAATGCTTGGGAAGTAGTGTCTGAATGCTAAGTGAACTAACAGTGAAGAAGTATGGAGGAGGGCCTCCCAGTGGTGGAGAGGGTTAAGCACAGCAATATGAAGTTATCTGCAGCCTCTGCAACCCGAGTTCAATCCCTGGCCAGCCAGGGAGCTACCCACATGGCACGGCAGACCTCCCCTGTCTTACCTACTGTTCCCCTCAGCAGTGTCTTCAGTCCATCTGCCTGTTCTGCTCCCCACTCTGTCTCTGGTGAATCCTCTCACCCCCTGCACCTCTGGCCTGTACCCCAGTTCTTGTATGCATAAATAAATCTTTTTTAAAAAAAGAAGGATGGGGGACAAGTGGGTTTTTATTTGCAAGTCCCAGTCATGGATAATTGGAGCTCAGTGATGCAGTTTCCTATATGCTTCCTAATAGGACATTATCTGGAAGGGTGGGTTATAAATTCTCATTTCTCTTGTCTAACTACTCAGACATCATGTTAACTACTGGGTGTATGAGACACCGAGACACCTGTGAGTGATCCCCTGGCAACTGTGACAGTAACATGTAGAGTGGAGCTGTCCGTCTTCTCCTGGCCACCCATGATGAATTACCTCTTCAGAAAACATTGTTCCTTTGGGCACCACACTTTCCTTATGAACTTATCCACAGTGCAACATTCATTTTTAAATCCCCTTAACGAAGTACTTTTCAGATGACATGTGTCAGCTGTCTCCCTAGTTTACACATGGGAAACGTACAAGAAATGTCAGGAAACTAAACACAGGCTTAGCTACTCAAGCCAGAAGAATGGAGCGTCCTCCTGCTTTTTTGTTTTCATCACTTGTCTGAGTATTATGGACTCACATACTTTTCTTCAGGAAAAGGAGGCGAACACAATAGCTAAATTGTCTTATTTATGTTGTGTCTCAAAACTCAGGCCAGCGTGACAGAGCTGAGAATTAGTGAAATGTCCCTTTAGGCTCATATGGGATATCACACACTTCTTGCCTCGTTGTGTTTTTAATGTCAGTCGGCGACATTTATCGAGTGCCCACTCTGTGCTGGGTGTAGCCTTTGGACACCGTCTCGAGCTGTTTGCACTGTTTATTAAAGAATGTCCTCCTTTATCTACCAGAAGTCAAGAGGCAGCGGTCCAGAAAGGAAATAATAGCTGGGAGGAATGTAAAATGAAATTGGTTAATTGATGTTTGCAGGCACATGAATGCTTTGGCAATATTCATTTTAATGAATTTGTACACAACATCAGCAGTAAACCTCCTTTATCCTGACCTCAATTAGAGAAATTATACCACATGTTAATATAGGGACTCTGGGGCAGATCTATAAATTATGCAACAGTTTTCCTGATTTATCAATTATATAACAGATGCAGTTGGTGAAAATCATTATATGTTTAACTTTTAGCCAAAGAAAATATATTGAATGTGCCCAAACACAGGGGAAAACAGCATGCACTGAATGTTCCAGCTTTATTTCCATGGGTCACTGATTGCCAAAGTTAGAATAACTTGTCCTTGGTTTTATGTGATTGGGCATGGAGAATTTTGCACACAATAGTGAAATATTAATTTAATCAGATTAATCCAATTAACCAAAACAACTTAACCAAAATAATTTGAATTATGGCTAGCATAGTTATAAAAAAAAAATGAAGTGGGTGGTGTGAGGTGGATTGTAATCTAATAAGCAGATTTTTGAATCCATCAGAGTAACACTGAATTTACATTTTAAGGGAGATCTGCAAGATAAAGTCAAAGTGTTAACTGAGTATCCCGTTAGAACAGTTTATTTTGCAAGTGATAGTTTAGATTGAGATGCTACATCGCTTTTTTGCATTTGTGTGATATTCTTGAATAGTCCTTACAACTTGGAGGAGAGAAAACATACTACATTCCATGATCTTGAGTGAAACTTTCTTCCCAATTTGCCACTGTAAAGACTTCTGGCAAAATATGTTCCTCAGTATTTTTAATGTGATGGCACTTGTCTTTTAGGAGCAAACGAATCAAAACATTTGAAGGAGAAAAAAACCCCTACTAGTTTATGCATTAATATGCAACACTTTCCCATAAAATCCTATAAAACAATCCTCCATCAGTTTTGGGGACTAAGACCATTTTAAGGTGAAACTTTACAATTGCTAGTTGTGTGTTCACGTCTTAGCAAAGGCTGGTTCACTGACTCTAAGAACTGCAACACTGGAAGGGATCTGGCAGTCATCTAGTTGAACCCCCTTCTTTAAATAAGCAGAGTAAATTAAAAGCCAGATGTGGTCAAGGTTACAGCGAAATTCACATAAGGTAAGTTAGTGATAGAACCATAGTCTGAGATTAGTAACTCTGAGCTGCAAGATCTTTTCTCTGCATGGGATCTGTGATCTCTCCGTTTACATTAAATTATAAACACACAGCTCTTTCTCCTCCAAAGTGTTAGTTTTCTGATGATTCTGCAGTGGTTGGTTCCTTCTCATTGAACAGGTGAAATTTAGAACTCCAGGGACTGGCTTTCAGACTTGTCCTGGGGGCTTGGATAGCTACTTTCAGATTATAGCTGAGAAGCTCTCCTTTGTTCTCCGTTCTTAATCGCTTTCCTCTTTTTGATGGATTTGAAACCCAGCAGTACAGATGAAATGATAAGAGTAAAAGTGTCTGGGAACTTAAGGAGATATTGCAAACATGTCCTATCTTGGGGGCTTGAATTTCGCTTTCTAAATCACTCACCAAATTCAAGTATCCTGCTCACAGTGTGGCCAAACATGCAAATATTTGCTTTCTGAGTAATTTGCCCTGATGACTTTGAAGCATTTTTGCAAAACAGTAGTGATATTGTTCTGCTCTGGCAGAAAGTATATCCCTTGTCAGATGTCCACAGAGATCCCAGCAGCCTGCAGACACATTGTTAAGGCTTGGGCACTGCAGAGTGTTTGCTAACCTTTCGTTCGGGTGGACAGGATGGTAGCTAGATCAGTTGCACATGCACAGGGTTTCACCACACATTTGCCACTCTTAGTTAACCGCTGGGAACTAGAAGCAGACATGCCTTGGCTTCTGAAGTAACATTCCCTTCTTCAAATACCTCTCACCCCTACTTGGCAGGAAGCATGAGCTCATTGGCAAGGTGTGAAGTGATCAGAAGAAGTTCTGTTTTCACATCTAAGATAGCTTCCAGGTTGATCATGTAAATCTGGTCAGTCAGAAAATGGAAGATTTCAGGGGCCTCCCCTGGTGGCGCAGCGGTTGAGTGCTGGGCTGCGAAGCTGCCCACAGCCTCTTCAGTGCCAGTTCGATCCCTGGCTGTAGGCGAGGGTCCCACATGGCATCACAGACCTCTCCTGCCACGCCCGCTACTCCCCTCAGCAGTGTATTTTGTCAGTCTGCCTGTTCTGTTCCCCGCTCTGGCTCTGGTGAATCCTCTCACCCTCCCGCATTTCTGACTGTACCCAGTGCTTGTATAAATAAATAAATCTTTAAAAAAAAAAGAAAAAAAAAGAAAATGGAAGATTTTAGCTATCACCGGTGCTCCAGCATTTGTCATTTGCCATTTGTGATTTGGCCGTTCTAGCTTGGGCTTTAAATTTAAGCAGTGGGATTCCAATGCCACCATGGAGCTTGTTTTAGGCAACACTGATGCTGGGAGCCTGATGTTATACTCAACAAGTAAAACATTTCTCTACTGGAGAGATGATGGAAGATTTCCCTGGGATTTAAAAAAGAGAGAGGCGTAGAAATCTAATTGCTAGTGATTTAGAAAAAATATAAACTAGGAGCTGTCAACATTCCACTTTTGTGGTTCATAGTCTCAGTGTACTTTAAAAACATCCTTCTGTTGCCTAACATTCTCTTCTGGGAAAATTTACTCCAAACAATATTAATTTTTTCTCCAAATTCTAAGAAGGGAGTCTACTGCAAATCTAGAAATGAAATTATTGCTTAGTCGTCCTTAAATTTTTTCAAAAATCATCAAACCTGTTACTGTTTATGCATAAAAAGGAGAAGTATATTCCAGGTAATATTGTTGTGTTCCTATCTTGCCTGCCTTTTAATCCTTCTGTTAAGGAACATTTAATACTACTGGTTGTTTTAGGTCCATGAGAAGATCAGTGAGTGAGACAGGGCATTTTATGGAAAAACAGCAAGAGTTGATAATATTCCCAATCTCAAAAAAAATAGAACAAATTAGGGGGTCAACATAGATATAAGTAACACTTTCAGGGCAAAATGAATGTTAAGGTCAGCTTTGAAGGAGAGAGCATACGTGGACTCATGGAGGGAGAGGGCTGTGTGCTTCGATGAAGGGATATTAAAGGGATAGAAGAATGCCAGGGAAGAATTCATGTTGTTAAAACATGCCAAAATCATTCATATAGCACCTAGTGGCTGTTTTCCCTAGCCTGGAGCCGTGAAATATTACTTCTACATGTGTCAGTACAAAGTTTCAGCTCATAGCTCTAGAATGAAGGGAGGTAGATAGAGAAATGTTTACGATCTGCTTCCTATTTTTAAGTTGCATGATTCTTCATGGAAGTCTGTGGAACCTTGAATTTTCAAGCTTGAACCACTAATTCCAGCAGTGGAGAAAGCACTTCTTTTTCAACAACTGGCAAAAGCAGCATTTATATTCTGAATAAGAGTTGGTATATATTGAAGAAGCACCCATTGTAAGATCATATTAGTATCTCAAGGTTCTAAGAATCTTGCAGAAGATAGGAGAGTTAAAAATGCTCCCTCTTAGAAAGTTTGTAAACTTACCATTAAACATCATAGAAACAGTGCATGATTCAAGTATGTGGAATGAAAAGTTACCATATAATGATGAGTCATTAGTGTATATAAAATAATTCAGGCAATAGAATAGGAAAGGCATTGCTTGGTACATCTCAGCCCTCAGCCTTCTCTTGTCATTCATGTTGGAACTTCACCTTTATGAATTCTTTCGTGTAAAGCTTACTCTTTGAAAATGTTTAGGCATTGGAGAAATTATGGATGGAGAAATTATGCTCCATCCTATTGCTGTTGTTTTATAATTGGTTTTACCTGAATATTAGTCATGCCTCTAAGAAATTGGGGTGTGATCTTCAGAATAAATCACAAACGGTGGACCATGAACCCTGGAATACAATTACTCAAATCAGGATTAGTGAAAACAGCATGGTGACTCTTGTGGAAACCCATAACCGCAAATGGCATTTCAGATAGGAGTTTGTGGGACTTTGGAAACAATATAGAATGACAGGCCTTTTCAGAGATGGTGTTTTCAGGTTTTTAAGAAGTAATACCATTACATTTTTAGTTTTCTTTTAATAGCAAATTGGAAAGGTGAGTTTCAGTTCTAGCTTTCACATCAAATTTCTACCAAATAGGTGCTTAAGTATTTAACATTTCATGTACAGAATGTGGATGGTGGATCAGAAATCTAAGATTGGACCTTGTCATTGATTAGATTAAAACTTATTTGGAAGAGAAGATATATACATAAAAAAACAAATAGCAAATGAGAAAGGATATCAAAATAATTAGGAGGAGAATATCAAAATAATTATATAATATACATATACAGCCTTAAAGGAAACTTGTGGGTAAAGAAAGTCAGATTGAGCCACCAGTGCTGCAGGAGGCAGCAGATGCCCAACCAAGGCTGCCCAAGGCCCCACTAGCACCAGCGACCCTAAATCCCCCACACCCTTGAACACCCAGGGCCAGCATGGGGGTGTAGCCATTCCCATCAGAATCCCCACCCACAGCAGCAGCTTGGCCCGGAAAGCAAAGAATGGAGAGACCCAAAAGCACTACAAACAGGGGATACACTGCTGCACCAGCAAGAGATCAGAACCCAGTCACAGAGACACGGAAGACATTTCTCCTATCAGGTGCAGAATTCAGGCTTACCATAGCCAAGAAATTCCAAGACCACAGAGAAAACACAGAAAAGCAGATCAAAGATATACAAGAAAATTCAGAAAAACAAATGAATAAATACCCTGAGAAACAAAATCAATGAGCAGAAGATCGAAAGTGATTTCAATAAAGTAAAATCCATGACCGTCTATAACAAAAGCCTCAGTTTTATCATTATTGGCGTCATACATCCACATGTATTTGCTCATCTCCATGCAAACACTTTAAAAAGTCTGTGAAAAGGTTTCATAGATAACATTTTTGGTATGGAAAAGCATTCTTGGTTATTTTTTGTACAGCTGGGAAATTATTTTCAAAATATCAAAAAAGGTTATAAATGAAACAAAATGTTTGCTCTTATGTGGCCCAATCATGAATAATGGAAAACTGTGGGCAATTTAGAAAGTTCAAAAAATCCATACCAGTGTAAAATGAGCCATTTTGATTGATGTGTTTCCAATGAATTTAAAATGTGGAAAGGACGGCTAATTGTCTTCTGTAAATGATCATGAAGAAAATAATGCATGTAAGCTAAGTGGATGCCTCTTGGATTAAGAAATTGCAAAAATATTTTTTCACCTGCTCTGTTGATAAAGCACAGTGATTAACAGATTTAGTTTTCAGTGTGAGTAGCAAGACTTCAAAGGCATTCATTGAGTAATGCAAAAATGCTCCAATGCAGAAACATTTTACACAGCAGGAACTTAAGTCCATGTGTACAGCAGGCTGCTCACATGGTGAAAAACAAAACAACACCGCCCCCTGCCCTGCTCTCCCCCGGCCTCCTCCCTGCTCCATTGACATGCATAGCTGGCCTGGTAGGTGTAAAAATAGACTGGCAGCGCCTGAATTGGAAGTAGCCACTGAATGCAGCCTGCAGTTGCTGGGGTTTTGAGTTCTCTCTGGCACCAGCAAGTCAGCCAGCAGATGGGGAGAACGGGTGAGGGGCATGGAGGGGAACTGATTGTCCACCTTAGTGTCCCCCTGGGAGTCCCGGACACGGCACAGAGGTGAACAACAGGACCGGGCCATCACCAGCGGGGCCAGGACATCTGAGATGGGCAATGCGGCTCTCTGCCCATCTTGCCATGCGGATAAGAGCGTAAGGGCACAAGGACAGTTGCTGGAATTGGATAAGACCCCGGATTACTATGGCTGTCACTGTGAGGACACCATCGAACCTGACAGGCGGGTGAGTTTGAAGCCACAGGCGTGGAGGGAGGGAGGGTGGTAGCCAAAGAATTAACAGTGGACCTCATTGGTCAAACCTTGAAACTTCCTGGAAGGAAGTTCACGGAATAAAACCAATGTGGCCAAACCACCTGATGCCCCTGATTCGGTGGCTGGTGTTTCCTCCTGGGCCATGCGGTGCCTGGTACTTGTTGCTTCTGAGTTGGTTTTAGCTATGAGCCCACATTTAGGAATAAGCAGCGATGCCATCTCTGTAATTTGAAATTCTGTCCGGAGTGTCAAACATATATTGTGAGTGGCTTGCAGCAATATTGGAGAAATTCATTTACATTCAGGCTGTCAAATTCTTTTGCCTATTTATATATTCATTTTCCACTAAGTCACAGAACAGTACTTTTTTTTGTCTTCTTTTTTTAAAGAATATTTTTTATTGCGTTGATACTGGTTTACATCAGCATGTTTCCAAGCATGTGCTAACTTTGAATCCCAGCCTCATCCTGTAAAGGCATTTTACTTCTAACATTTGACTAACTTCATTGCAAAGGCCTTTAAATACTATTCCAAGTATGAGGCTATTTTGTGAAAAAGCTTAAAAGTAGAGCAATCAAATATTTAAGTTGACTTTCAGATCTTAATAATTCAGAGGGCTGGTATGTTACATAAAATGTTACTTAAAATGGTTACAAAGGCTTATTGTGATGAGGGAGCACTAGGAATCTCTTTCCGCAATAGTTTGATTTTCATTTTTACTGGAGAATAAAGTTTACCTTTGATCTGCCAGACCAGGAATTTGACCTTATTGCAAGATCATTATTTTCGAGTGAAACCATGGGAAGGAGATATGGAGGCTTCTAGGGGAAACAGGTTGCAGTTAGCACACGCCTGCTATCTCAGGCGCCAGAATAGCAAGTCCGGGAGGAGAGGGCTGCTATCCTGTTCACTTTGACTTTGCTCTGACCTGGATGAATTTCATAAATCTGGAGCATTGAAATTCTATCAGCCACTGTGAAATGGAACTTACGGAAAATGAAAATAAATTAGTTGCCATGTCAGTCTTTGTAGTGAACAGAAGTGAAGAGAAAGTGTCAGTCAGCATTAAGCAAAAAAGAGGACAGAGCTTCTGGAATGGGTCTGGAAGTCAGCTGAGGCAAGAGAATAAACAGGAAGGTGGGGAGGGAAACCTTCCCCCGGGGAGAAGGGGCAGCACCTGCTCTAACAACGAGCACCCAGGCTGGTCCCCAGGAGCACTTGAATTTCTCCTTCTGTGTTAGGGCTTCAATTACCTCCATCTACCGGGAGGCTCACTCATATTTCCAAGCAGACACTTCCGGTGCGATTGGTGCCAAGAAATGCTTTCATAATGCATATACATTTAAATTCCCAACAAATAAAGTAACTGTACATTGTAGCATATCAGTGTATTCCTTGGCAAGTAAATACTTCTTTCAAAAGATAGTCCATGAATATTCTTTTATTCATTTAGAATTTAGACTTTAAGATATGGTTCAGTTACAGTATTTTTAAGTCACACCAGTGTGTTCCATTTTTTCAACTTTTAAAAATCATTAAGACAGTGGATTAACATAAGTTAGAGGTCCCTTAAAAACTAAGCCTGAAAAAAAATGTATTTTAAATAGAGACCAGGTTGGTGGTATCTCGAGGCATGGATAGGTTCTTGTAGGGGAAGAAAATGCCAACATGATTTTGAGGTGCGAGGGCTGAAATGACAAATTCATTCAAAACTTCAGAGTTCAGAGAATCACTAAAAACTTTTTAAAACCATATTCAACAGCAATATCATTCCCTTGTTAAAATCTTTCTGTCCCTGTTAATGTAGCTATTGGCCTTGAAAAAGTAAGTTCATTTTAATAAATATTTTAATACTTAAATATAACATTTACATTAATATATGCTATATTAATATATAATTTTTCTGAATTTAAAAGCATATTTCTAACCTGTTGATCACTGAGTAAACTCTTTTATGACAGAATGGATAGACTGTGAGGATTGTGTTGACATAAAAGCTATGGTAGAAGAGTTGCCTTATCATTGACCATCTGAGTTAGATTCTACCCAGAGTTTCTCCACTGTGGTCCCAGCATTCACGAGAAGTTCATTTTTGATGCCACACATAACTTAAGCAAGACAGGTAGTTCTTTCTAGTTTGTTTCCCAAACCTAAGAAATCTGCCCTATTTCTTAACTTTTAAATGGATACAAAAACACTGAAGTCATTCCCTCCTTAAATCATCTAGAAAAACACATTCCTAAATTAATCACTTTCAGTCACTCATGTGTCACAAGTAATTATAAATAATTAAGAAATTCAGGACTGGGCCTACCCTGGTGGCGCAGGCAGTTGAGCGCAGCACTGTGAAGCTATCCGCAGCCTCTGCAGCACAGGTTCGATCCCGGCCAGCAAGGGTCCCATATGGCGTGCAGACCTCTCCTGTCATGCCCGCTGCTCCCCTCAGCAGTGTGTTTCATCAGTCTGCCTGTTCTGTTCCCTGCTCTGTCTCTGGTGAATCCTCTCACCCTCCTGCGCATCTGTCCTGTGCCCCGGTTCTTGTATAAATAAATAAATAAAACGTAAAAAAAAAAAAGAAATTCAAGACTTATAGTTTTGATAATATTTTTTTAAGAAGGGACAGAAAGAAACACTTGCCACTTTCTTCCTTTGGAAATAAACTTAAAACATAAGAATAGTCCATCTTAGAAGATGATGTTGAGACTGGTAGACAATTCTGTAGTTTACTTAAATATTTTAGTTATTTGGAAAGCAATCTGAAAATATATCACACAATCTAGTTATAATACCTGGTTTTCATTTTGCTAGTGCAGTGAGGACCCTGGCAGCAGGTTGATATTTGCGTGGAGGAAAGAAGAATAGTCTCCTTCCAACCCAGACACAGATAGGGGGCTGGACTAGGCTTTGATTCATGCATCCATTCATCTTCAGGCCTTAAGGGCACAGGGAATCCTCCTACCTCCAGAGAGCTTATTCCAGATCCTCAGGGAAATACCTTCCTTTCTACTGAAAACATCAGACTCACAGCTGGTGTTGGGGGCTTTCTCTAAAATGTGGTTGCTTCTCACATTGAGCCTTCCAGGACTCCAAGACCCGCTGTTATCACGATCAACTTGATCGCTCCCAAGAGAAGAAGCATGTGAGGGCAGGAGAGAATCAAGAACAAAATCAGCTGTTTTTACATTCTTATTCAGAATTATTCAAGAGTGGTTCTGATCTTTTCTGTTGACTTTATAAGGGGAAAAAGTCATCTGAGGGCCTCCCTGGTGGCGCAAGGGGTTATGCACCGCATAATGAAGCAATCCACAGCCTCTGCAGCACGAGTTCGATTCCTGGCCAGCCAGGGAGCAACCCACATGGCAAAGCAGATCTCTCCTGTCTCGCCCACTGCTCCCCTCAGCAGTGTATTTCAGTCAGTCTGCCTGTTTTGTTCCCCACTCTGTCTTTGGTGGATTCTCTCACCCCCCGCATCTCTGGACTGTACCCCAGCTCTTGTATGCATAAAAATAAATAAAATAAATCTTAAAAAAAAGATTTATTTATGCATTCAAGAGCTGGGGTACAGGTCAGCGGTGTGGGGGGTGTAAAGATTTACGAGACACAGAGCGGGGAACAGAACAGGGAGATTGACCAAAATACACAACTGAGGGGAGCAGCTGGCAAGATAGGAGTGGTCTGCTGCGCCACATGGGCAGCTTTCTGGCTGGCCAGGGAATTGAACTCGTGCTGCAGAGGCTGTGGACAGCTTCATAGGTTGCGTCTTAACCCCTTGCACCACCAGAGAGGCCCAAAGAACTTTTTGCTTCTTGTATTAGCCTCTTCATTATTCTATATATTTCCTTGTGATTTTAGAGCATGAGTGGTGCATTCTGGTGTTACTATGGAAAGTCAGCACTTTTGTACTAGACTGAACTGAAAGACAATAAACCAACTAGCAAATATGTATCGAGCTAGGTCCAGTTCTAAGTGCTGTGGATATGCTGATAAGACAGAGTTTCTGCGGTAGGACACACACGCTTGAAACCGGCGTGGGGCATAGGGAGCACCACCGAGCTGAGGGAGGAATGTGTGAGGTGTGTCCAAGGAGAGCCATCAAGGCTGAATCATAGTGAATAAACAGTGAAGAGACAGGCATGGGCCACCTTGACAGAAGTTTGGATTTCTTTCTCCGTGTAGTAGGTCTTTGTAAAGAAGTTTGGATTTCACTTAAAGTATAGTACGATCTGGTTTATGCTTTGAAAGATTTCTCCCCTCCCTCTCTCTCCCATTCCCTCCCCCTTCTTGGTGTAGGGTAGATTGTGAGTACAGCAGGAACGGAAGAAGGGAGGCCAATTTAAGTTGTTCTAGGAACCCCTGTGGTCAACCATGAGGGATGAGGGAGGATTGGATTAGTGTATTATTGGTGGAAGAGACAAGTGATCGAATTCAAGATGTGATTTTGTAATTTTGTTTTCACTGAAGGACTGAATGGGCATTATAAAAACAGAGAAGGGGTTTGGGGCTTAAGCAATTAGGATCAAAATAATGTTATTTACTGACATGGAGGTGTGTGGGTATGTGAGAGAGAGAGTGTGTGTGTGTGTGTGTGTGTGTGTGTGTGTGTGTGTGTGAGAGAGAGAGAGAGAGAGAGAGAGAGAGAAATGATCCTTATCTATGAAACATGCTGGTATGTCAAGAAAGATAAACTTTCTTCAGTTTTGAGTATTAAGAAGATAGAATCAACGACTTTAAATGTTATACTGAGCATTATTACTAGTAGCTGTTTTATATTTGCTATATGATTAGTTTTGATATTAATCTTAAAAAGGACCAACAACATGATGAAAATCACCTTGTTAAAGCATTTCAAAATATGAACTGATCTAGAACTTGAATGATATATTGAAAGATAAATAGTGAAAGAAGATAAAGCAAGGTCTATGTCCTCGAGGAACTTAAAATCCTTCTTAGAAATCAGACTATCTACACGTAATTAATTAACTAGAAAAGGTTATAGGCAATTACATGCAATGAGTACCTGTGAAATGCCTAAAAGGGGGGCCGATGTAGGCCATGGTGTTTTGGAGATGCCTCTTGGACAGGCCTGCATTCAGCTACTATAGAACACAACAGCTATGCCAGTTGTTTAGTGGTTCGATATGATCCTGTATGGGCTAACTCAGTAGTTGCTTCTATGAGCCCACACAATTACCCCTTCTATGAGGCTCCTTAGACCCTATCCCCAGGATCCTCTAGTCTACTTCCATCCTCCAAAATGAACAAAGAAATACTGCCTAGACCAGCAAAGGGCCGTCAGGATCACCATCCTCCAGCGTTACAGCCAGCATCAAGTGTGATTGGTCATTGCCTGAGCTGTACATTTTGCTAAATATTTTGAATATCCCTGGATTGATGCAAAAGTTGGAGCCTGAAGTCATTCTTGGAGGCAGAGTACACTCTGGTTCCTGTTGGGAAGAGAGTACATTCACTAAGGATTTATTGAGCATCTGCTAAGTGCCAGGTTCTGAGCCTACGAAGATTAATGACATGCCATCTTGGCTTGAAGGAGGGTAATCCAGGAATGGAGCAAGCAGAAGTCCCCATATTGTGTTACATCTGCTGATTGCTCACCACGTGTTATTCTGGAATACCTAAGAGTGACCCGCTTTGTTTCAGAGGATCAGTAGTCAATGCTTAAGTAGTAGTCAATGCTTAAGTAGTCAATGCTTAAGTAGTAGTCAGTAGTCAATGCTTAAGTCTCTATGGCAGACTTTACATTTTAGTCTTGGAATTGGCAGTCATTAGAATGATAGAGCATCTGGGTATAAATCCCATAACTGGAACACCTTGTTTCTATGGAACCTATAAAATTTGGTTAATAAGCATGGGACTAGCTTAGCAAGAGCAAGTCAGCTTCATAAACTAATTTGGACTCTTTTGTACTGAAAGATCATTGATCAAATGCTTATTAAAGAGAATGAATTAGATTCTGTTTTGCATATCACATAAGCTCCATTCCCTTTGCAGTACCCAACACAGTGTCTAGCCTTTAATGCATGCACAATAAATATTTGTGAAAAATATGAGTAAGTGATGGGGAAATCACCTGCAGTAGCAAATCTAGCTGTGAGCATTTTGCAGCTGCAGTGGCAAGCCCCAGTAAGAAACCACAGACTATGGGAATTGAACAGGCGATAGAGGACAGCAGACAGTTCTAAAAACATTTGAAGAATTTGGTGACTAAGAAGTTTTAATTATAACCTGCTCAAAAAAGGAATGTACTCATTGCAGGAGCCCACACGATACTGCTGGAAAATATTAATTGTGTACATTGTGTACATAATGTATTTTCTTGAATCATTAAGCATTTTCTATATCTAGTTGGGCATAAAAATCTAATCTTTTAAAGGAATTCAATGAAAGGTTTTATTGTGATTAGAGGGATAATTATCAATCTAATAGAATATTTCTATGTTTTTCTTACAGTGAAGTTTATCCAAACCAAACATCATTATTCACTTGAGATGTGTAATATTTTTAGTAGTTTTCTTTTGCTATATTTAATGAAACTAGTTCCACTGTCAATGCAGTGGCTTTTTCAAGGTCACTTGTCCAATGAGCTTAGATACTGTGGAGAGAGCTCTCTTTAAACCATAGTTGACTTCCTTCCTGCACAGACATCTGCCAGACTTGTTCCCTGTGGGTTCATTTGCTATTTTGACTTTAATGCCCTTCTCATGGGTGAAAGTTAAGATGCATTACCACAAAGAATGTCAACTCATCTTCTCATTCGTTCATTTCATTTGAAGGGTTCTCTTTGAATGTTTACACATTTTATATCACACTTGACTATCACAATATTAAGTGCTTGGCTTTTCAAAGCATGTAATCATATAACATGTGCATGAGTACATGTGACTATAGTAAAACTTTCGTGTCTTAAAATTTTGCTTATAAGAATAAAAGTATGACAACCATCATCTGAATTGTGATCGTTTCAGTGGTGTCTCTGAGGCAATGCATTGTAGCCAAAGCCTTATAATAGCTGGTAGTTTCACAGTAGAGGTTGGGAGTTGAAACTGTGCTTTTATTGAATCCTGAATGTTGCTGATGTCTCATTTATTTTAAATTTGGGATGTTTTTCTATATTCTTCCCATATGTCAGTGATGGCAAGCTTGCAATATAACTTTAGGGTCTACCCAGTACTGTAGTAATTTCTATTGTCTAGTATAACAACTTGAAATAAGCATATCATACTTAAAATTTAATCTCTAGGGTTGTTAATTTGTCTACAAGAGAATTCTCACGATCAAGAGAAAACAGAAATCATGTTAAAACTGGAGTTGACTTGTCCCTTTGGTGTCATGTCTTTCTGTATCATTGACCATTAAAAGAAATTTTAGTAAGACATCTAGTAAGACATCTGGTAGACCAGAAGCACATAGGAAAATGTGTGACCTTTTTGAAAACCACTGCTTGTGACATCAATTGCCTTTTGTTTTTACTAGAGTCACACAAGCAAGAGACCATTTTTTAGAAATAAGAAACATTCAACAGTGTTCAATTGCAAGTTTCACAAACTTGTCCATATAGCTATAATATATAATTATTTCTTTTTACAAATGGCTTATGTGATTCACCATCTTATGCACTCTTGCCTGATACATTTTGCCAGCTAAGTGACTGATGATGACATAAGGGATAAAGAGCATTTGGGTCGTGTAATCAACACATAGAATGAAAGGTGTAGTTAATCCTTTGTCAGCAGCAACCAAAATGTGCTCTGTGAAACACCCACATCAGAAGGATCATCTGGGTTGTCTTGAAGTGATGCAGATCTCAGAACCCAACCTCAGACTTCCAAAATTAGAATCTCATAGGTGGGAGTCAAGAATATTTATTTAACAAGATTCTCTATGATCTATAGGGAACTATTAGGTGCACTAATGTCTGATGACCACGACTTCACATTGTACAGGTTGACTTTACTGAGGAGACTGGACTGAATATGTGATGTCAGCATATCAGGACTTTGAAAACCCTTTAAATATGATGAACTTTTAATCCAGGATGATTCAACTGATCACCAAACTCTACTTAGTGGCAGTTAAAGAAACCAAGAACACCCAGGCACGTGGGGACAAAGCCTGGTCACCAGCACACAGGCCCTCCTGCACTTGTTATGTGTCCTCTTAAAGTAAGCAAGTGTCCACTCGGCATCACAGTGGAACTTGAAACCACAGCACTTGAAGTTAAGCTCCACTTCCAAAAGCTAATAGTTACTGTAAACCTCCTCAGAATCCTTGTTCATTGTTTAACCTTGTAAACTCCCGTCAGAAATTTAGGCACTGAAGTAACCAGAAGACATTACTATGAAAATGTGTCCCAGATTTTTAAAGAACCAGAATTTCGTTCCACGAATCGGGCAGCCAATTTGAACAGCAGGAGTGTTCTGAATGATCCGATCCTCCCTTGGAATGGAAGTCCAGTACAGTATCCTGGCTGAATCCCAGACTTCTGTCTAAAAAGTCGTGTAGCACATGAGAGATGATTCACAAAGTTTTTCTGGCCTATAATGTCTTGGTACATCAACTAATGTGAAGTGTCAAATGTTCACTCCATTTATTTTCAGTTTTTTACATGATAGATGCATTTCTAAAAGATCTGTAAAATATTAAATGAGTCTTCCCATGAAAGTAAATAAAGAATTTCATAAGTCTATAAGTCCTACTTTCCTCCCTTTCTCCCTTCTACTTCCCTCCCTCCTTCCTTTTGTTAAATAATCTATAAACACAGAAGGAAATTCTGACCTATTCTTTGGTGTTAGAATTTTATTTTTTTTTAAATGTGATTTTTTTTTTTAAAAAGATTTATTTATTTATTAATACAAGCTCTGGGTACAGTCAGAAGCGCAGGAGGGTGAGAGAATTCACCAGAGCCAGAGTGGAGAGCAGAGCAGGCAGACTGACGAAGAAATATACTGCTGAGGGGAGCAGCGGGTGGCAGGAAAGGTCTGCGCGCCATGTGGGACCCTCACCCAGCGGCCGGGGATTGAACCAGCACTGCAGAGGCTGTGGGCAGCTTTGCAGCCCAGCGCTCGACTGCTGCGCCACCGGGGAGGCCCTGGTGTTAGAATTTTATATAGTGAACAGCTACTTCTTTAAGGAGTTAAGCACTGGTCCAGATGGACATGCCAGCTTCCATCCCTGTAACCCCCTTGCAGTCATTCACAGCTGTGTGTCAGCCACTGTCAGCCAAGGCACTCATTCTGTACTGCTTTCTTTTTTTTTTACGATTTATTTATACAAGAACTGGGGTACATGCCAGAGGTGCAGAAAGATGAGGGAATTCACCAGAGACAGAGTGGGGAACAGAACAGGCAGAAGACCAAAAACACTGCTGAGGGGAGCAGCAGTTGAGACAGGAGAGGTCTGCCACGCCATGCGGGTATCTCCCCAGCTAGCCAGGAATTGAACTGGCACTGCAGAGGCTGCAGACAGCTTCACAGCGCTGCGCTCAACCCGCTGCGCCACCATGGAGGCCTTGGACCACTTTCTGATGCATCCTTCAATACCTGGGAATAGAGCTGTTATACCCAGGATCAAAAGACAATGCACATGAGGAGAATATCGGATGAAAAACAAATAAAATAAATATTTCATGTAACTTATTAATAATTACAGCTGTCATTTATTGGGTCCCTTTATTGGCCAGCTTCTGTAAGTGGTGTTCTGCGTTTACTCCTGGTGACAGCTCTGTGAGTCAAGTGATAAAATATACTCTTACCGTCTGGTATCCCCATACACTCTCCTTAGACATTTTATAAATGTTACCTAATTTCATCCATATAATCCTGTACATTTTATAGACTTCTAAACTGAGATTTATTTCAGTTTAGTAATTTGCTCAGGATCACACAGCTTATGATAAGTGGCAAAACCAGGACTGGACAGGTAGTTCTAAGTTCAGTATGTTATTTTTGTGCTACGCCGCCCCACCCCCTGGCCCAGAGAGAGAGCTTCCTCACTTTGTGATTTTGCTGTGTAGGTGTCTGGTACTGTAGCAGGGTCTGGAAACTATTCGTGCTTACTTTTTACTCATAAAAGTAGAATTTTTGGTATTGTAACAAACCTGAGTATTTCATCAGTTAGAATGCAAAAGATAAAACCAGAGAGTTCAAAAAAACTTTATGCTTGTAAATAACTGGGTTTAGAAGAAGAGCTGTGTTAAAAAAAAAAAAGAAGACGACATTAGAGAAAGTTAAACATAGCTTGAAAGAATTTCAATATTAGTGAAAATAGCCTACATGGAAAATTTCAAGTAAGATAGTGACTTATGTTCTATACCAAAATAAGTTTCAAGTAATTAGGAGTGAAGTGGAAAATGAAGAAAAATGTTTGTTTCTCTTTAAGCTTCTAGCTCTAAGATAGAAGAAAGTGCACTATTTCATTTCTAAGCATTGGAATCATGAAAGCGATAAAATAAAACTCTCTAACAATAGAGGTTTATACTTTTAACTTACAAAATTTAATGCTTCTAAAGGTCAAAAGATAGATTAAAAAGCAAATAATGAACTTGAAAACAATGGTAACAAAAATGACAAAATGTTCTCGCATTTAGAAGACATTTAAAAGGCAACCTACTTGTGAAACTCTGAAAGGGCCAAAAAATACTAACAGACAAATGAAAGAAGACAGAAAATGTAATACAAAATATACAGGTGACTAAATTTTCAAATTCCTCAAAAGTGAAAAAGGCAAATCAATGATATTAAGCATATCTATCCAACAAAAGCAAATTTGAACTCATGACTGTGTTGAGTTTTTTCTACACAGTTATGGGGGTATTTTCTGACTCGACCACTATCCAGGACCAGTTCACAAGGTACACTAGGAAATAGAAAGCTACAGCTTTTGAAATTGCTGCCCCTTCTGTAGGAATTCAGTGGACACAGGACAGGCTGAAAGACTTCTGTACAGAACTTTTTGTCATAGGTTGTTGACAGTACCAAAATGGAAAACATTTGTTGTACAGTTGATGATGGAAAGCTGAAGATGTTGTTAATCTACTTGCAAACTGTTCTGTGAGATTAAGAATATCTTTCTAGACGTCCAAGTGGTGTAGGCAATATTATTTTGTAAGGTTAGCTCTTTCAAAGTTGAAAGCATTGTATCATTATTTCAACATTGTAAAACATCTATGCATGCATAGATAGTACATATATAGAAAAATTCTAGAAGATACCTGAAAATGCACAGCCTTAGTTTTGGGTAATGAAATTTTGGCTGCCAACAGATTTTTAATTTATTTATCAAATGCACTACTATGAGAATATGTATGTGTTTTTATAATGACCCCTTTATATTTCTTAAGAGAAGGGAAATTGTAAGAAGGAGTTAAAGACCATGGAATATATTTGGGTTCACACAGACGTTCTCATGGAATATATATTTCTCTATTTGTTTAGGTTTCATTCACAGATTATTACCTTATTTAATATTCTATGTTTATCTAGCTTCCCAATTAATTTGGAGGAAAAACTTTTCCTGGTTACATTTTCACTTCTTAATTTTTACTAATGTTGTAAGATGTGCTATTATTATTTCTTATAGGTGTAATCAACATTTTAACAGCAGGTATGGTGAGTAGTTAAGAACAGCTGAGTGAGGTTTCCTCCATCTTGGAGGTGGGCCAGGTTTAAGTCCCACTCAGGGAAATATGTCAGTATGAGCTCGTAAAAGCCTGCGTGCTGCTTTCGAAACAGAGGAACAAATGTTGTCTTTGAATCCTATCATGCAGTGGAGCTGGAAAAAAATGTTTCACTGCATGAACATAGTGACAATTGGGACATACAGACATTGCTCTAGATTTATTCATTGAGTATAATGTGCAATAATATTTTACAGGAATATTTGTGACCTTAAAGGTCTAACTCTTGGGTTAGCAGTGTTAAAGAAAAGAGTGCTTGGTATTCCAGAGGTGTCAGTGCCTAATGTTTCAAACTTTGGGCCCTGCCCCTCACACAAGCAGGAAATTGGATCTCAAGGAGATTCGAACATGGTCACTGGACCCGGTATGTGACTCTAGAAGTTTCCCTCAGACAGGAAACAGCTGCCACCCCTATAAATAAGTCAACAGTGAAAGGTATTTGGCACTTTTGGGGGGAGCTGGGAAGGTAGTAACACACTGTGGTTATGATTATAGTCTCTGGGGTAAGGTTGACTGGGTGGCACTCTGAGCTTTGGCATTTGTTACCAAAAATCCATGGACAAGTGGTTTGACCTCAGTAAGCCTCAGTTTCCTAATTTGACTCATTTATGAGGATTAAATCATTTACAAGTGTGTCCAGCATACACCAGGATTGGCTGTTGATATTGCAGTAGGAAGGGTGAGGAAGAAACACGAAAAATCCAATGTATTATTGATTCCTTCAAGTTTAGTCTAGTTGAGTGGCCAGAGGCCATGCACCCAGAAGCAAAGGACACACTGTAGGGTCTCAGTGGTATTGATGCATTGTAAGATAGTGCATGTCAGTGCATGAGCTACAGGAAAATATTCAAAAATTTTTAAGAAGGAATCACTAAAACTGCATAAACATAAATCATGTAGAAATGAATAATGAGCTTGCTAGCTTATTGTGCTTTATAACAATTATTTACCTTAAACCAAAATATCATGGAAAAAATTGTTGTGAACCCAGTCAAAACATATACAATGATAACTCTTCTATAGAAATGCCCTAAGTTTAGTTTTTAAGGAGTTAAAGCTAGAATAACTTCTGTTTATACTACCTGTTGTCAGCTTTGCCAAACACTAAAATCTATGATAAAGTTCTTTGCAAAGTTCCACTGTAATTGTAATAGTCTTTATTGGCTAACATATTTTAGGCACTTGACTAGACTTTGGAAAGTCTCAGATATAAGACATGGTTTCTGCCTTCAAGTAAAAATAGTTTGTTCTGAAGATGGGTGTTCTCTCTCTGTCTCTCTCTGTCTCTCTCTGTCTCTCTCTGTCTCTCTCTGTCTCTCTCTCTCTCCACACACACATACACACACATCATGCACACATGACTGCTTATATGCCATATTAAGGTAGGTAAGTGTATAGGAACATAGAATTGGAATTAAGTCATTAATTTCCTATGACTGAAGTGAGGAATATTTTATATGCATAATAATTCTCAAAGAAAAGTCTCTTCTCTCTATCTTGGTCAAAATAATTGAAACATTTGATAGTCTCTTATTTATTGTAGAAAGGTATTTAGTCTTACTGTAACTAGAAGGGATATTGAAATATATTACTGTATGTTGCTAAGTATCCAGGACTACTGCATGCTCAATAAGTCCCCTCTTCTTTGGATAAGTTTGGATAAGGTTTCATTTTTTTCTTTATATAAAGTCTTTTCTTCCAGAGAAGAATGTTAATATTGTTTCTTATTTACTAGAAACAGGACACTAATAGTTCTATATAGTTAGTATCAGCAAGATACTCTTTCTATATTTGATTTCTTTACTAACTTCACAGTTGCCAGTTATCTATTAACCAAATTAAAATCAGAGACTATTGGGCACCAGAAGCGGATGTCCATTGCTAAGGACAGTGCTTGAAGCACCTCTCAGGGAATAATAATACAACTGGAAGCTGTCCTTATCCATTGCTCTTTATTCATACACCTTTAGGACCAGTTGGACTTTTTTTTTTGTTGTTTTATTTTGATGTTTGATAAAATTAAAAAGGAAGCTGTAAAAAAATTGCTTTAATCTTCAGTAATTTCAGTTGAATGAATACAACTGTAAATTTTGCTAAGCAATACTTGAAAAAAGTTTTAAAATATTGTAAGTCTGTAAAAATTTGCTTGCTCCATCAAGTAATACCTATGTACAAATTGAATTCATGTCCACAAAGGCTGTTTCACACCCTTGTTTGGTTTCAATCATATTAACCACTTTAATTCATGTTGACCAAGGTTGTTTCACACTCCTTTTGGGTCAACTTCATTTTGCTGATTGCCTTCCTTTGTTTTGCTTAATTTCCACAGTATTTCTGGATGTCTTCTATGTCAGGTTCTGTGCTGGAACAGTACAGACCCTCCCTACCTTGGAGCTAGGTTAGTTGGGGAGATGAACGTATAGATGGATGAACTGAGAGCTGCAAGACCCAAGTACAACATCTGGTGCAGTATTGTGCTGGTTTAGTGCTCCATGGTGTTTTTGTGCAATTCAGTGCTCAGCATGTTACGGGACCCCAGAATAAGGAACTTTTGAAACAGAGGGAAGAGGAACTTAGGAGGCTGTTCTGAATGAGCTATCTCCCAAGTCTCTGGGAAGTACCCCTGAAAACAATTTTTGTATACGTCAAATGATAAAAGATCATCAGTGTAAACAAAAGTAGAGTATTTTCCATTATCTCATTAAATCTGGCTTGAGACTGACTTCTCTTTTATTTGTTTTGTTTTATTTTCATTGAGTTAACATTGGTTTACAACATTATATGTGACTTAGAGGTATAGGATCCCCCCTTCTGGTGTATGGCATCATACCTCACCACCACCAAGGCACCTGGAGTCCTCCACCAGAGTCTCTTGGGTTATCTTCCTACTCTGTGGTCTCAATTCTGAAAGGACTGATTTCTCTTTCTAAAGAATTTTGGGTACCTGAAGCAAAGCTTAGTTTTATGAACTAAATTAACCTTGCTTTTGATTTTACTTCTGTTTAAATTAGCAGTATCCTTACTTTTCAAAATTTTCTTAGGAGTTGCTGCCACTGCTCTTATTCTAACAAACTAGGATTTT
The DNA here is from genome assembly GCF_014898055.3 of Talpa occidentalis. Taxonomy (NCBI): domain Eukaryota; kingdom Metazoa; phylum Chordata; class Mammalia; order Eulipotyphla; family Talpidae; genus Talpa; species Talpa occidentalis. The sequence continues at coordinate 93,916,921 of NW_023601322.1, read as the reverse complement.
ATTTTTGGAAAACTGTCTCCAAAGTCCAGATATTTTTTGAAATACAGTAGTAACTAGAGGGGTTTTTATAGACTGATTTCCAAACATTGCTTATTTGATGCAATAAGCTAAAATGTTTTTCTTCAGGCAGTGCAAGATACAGATACTTAATTTGCTAATCTTTTTTTCCATTGCCATGTGTTATATGCTATAATCAGTTATACACATTCCCTTTTAAGTCACTTTTCCACTCCATCTTTTATGTTTCATTGTAAAATTACATAAGCCCTATAGATTGCTTGGAATTAGAGCAAACCATTCTTGACAATTGTAGTTCATAGTGCAAGAATAAATTTAGAAAATTACTGCAGAGCACATCCGTTGAGGAGAGTGACTTCTCATTGTACCTCTCTCTTAATGGGAAGCATCAGCAATGTGTTAACAGTATTCTGAGCTCATATATTTATATATTCCTCACTTCATTATAAACTCTTGGCCACTTTATCATAAATTAGTTGTCCACATATGTGTAATTTTATTTCTGGACATTCTACCCTTTTCCATTGACCCGTGTGTCTTTTTATTCCAATACCATGCTGCTTAACCACTATTAATTTGTCATATAGTTTGAAGTTGGGGTGTATGAGACCTCCATTTTTTGTTCTTTTTCTCAGGATGGATTTTTCTTACATGCACATTTTGCTGTGCACTCTTAGGCTAGCATGATGAGGATCAAAAATGAATGTGAACATGATTTATATATTACACTTAGCATAATGCTTACTTCTTAGAATTGAAATTTTGCCTTCTGAAGTTTGCTGTTTACACTCTTTGTCTATGTAGATCATCACAAATGTGCAAAAGAGCATGAAAGCTGTGCATGCATGTCCCTTTGGAACCCACACACAGTGCAGAATGGGTAGACAAACAACTTCTCAAAAATCAGATGCACACTAGAAAGACAGAGTCGTGACATCTTACAGATGAGGGTAAACTTAATAGCAGTTTAATGAAAGGAACTAGAGACAAATTATTTCTAACTAACATTATAATTATCATGCTGGAATTCTTGACACCCTATAATTGTATTAAAAATAATAGACACTCCAAGGGGGACACAGTTTGGGGGTTTATATTCCTAGAAAATTAAAACATTGTTTTGAGACAAGAAAGGATATTGAAAAGTAATAAATTTGAGTTTTTATGTTATTTCAGAGAAGATATTAATATTGCAGGACTTCTATAATCAAAAAATGAAAGAAATGAATTGAGTGACTGATACATTTACTCTAAGTTGGTCTTTTGGTGAAAGAGTGTAAATGAGTTCAGAATTGCTTCAAAGAAATCTCTGGTTGCCATGATGTATGATTGTTAAGCTGTAATTAAGTAATACCTCCTAGCAAAATCAATCCGATTAATCATCCTTGGATGTATACTAGAGGTTGTAACAACCACCATGTGCATCTTAGCTTAGCTCCCCTAAAGTCAACAGTGCAAGAAAATGTATTGTGATAGAAAGATATATGCAAGTTATTTTAAAATAATAGCCATGTAAGCTAGGCTTTGTGAAGATTTCCTTGCAGGAAAGTACATGCATTTTAAGTATTGTTTTCCTATCCTGAATAACTCAGTGCTAAAGAGGCAGCCTTCTTAGTGTGTGCAGTGAGGGTGGGGGTGGGGTAGGCATCTCATCTGGGCTGTGTCACGAAACTGCTTCTGAATGAGGGCTGTCTGCTTTAGAGCAGATGGTCTGAAGATAAAGAATTATCAGACCAAGGATGCCATCCCTACCTCTAGGGGGCGATAGTAAATTAACACTGTAGGATGTCTGGCATAACAAAAAATTGATGAAAGATAGTTTCAGTTGGTTGGTTTTGGGTTTTTCTTTCATATCCTCATAGTTCTAAAAGCCTTCAAAGGAGGCTCAAACCTTAACGCTTGGGAGGGAGAATGGGAGCAAAGGGGTTGGGGCCCAGCGGACTACGGAGGAGAATTATTGGGGCTTTGGTGGTGTGTGTGCTGTGATAACATATGTTTGTAGAGGTGTGACCCTTTACCCTCAAAACACAGTAACGTGAACCTATGTTTCCTCATTAAACGTAATTTTAAAAAATAACAAAAAATAAAATACTTAAAAATATAATCAACAACAAAACATCTGAAGCTGCGTTTTGTCCTGATCCTTAAATACAGCAGTGGGATGAACTTGAATATGTTCCCCTCAAAAATCCTACAATTTTGACATGCTGATAAGTTGAGGAATGAAAAGAGTTTTGTCTAGAAATGATTCCTTGCAGAAAGACATAAACTGTCATTACCGAATTATATCAGAAGCTCTCTTGTTTTTTCTCTTGACCCTAATATAATAGTATTATACTTGGTTTTTATTCCTTCATCAAACCAACTTTTATGACCAGTGAATGTCCAAAGGAGATGACTTTGGAAATTTGTGTACAGTACATAAAGCTAAGATCCCCCATGTTTTGGCCCTTATTTACTTGGGGGATGTTGAGTTTTTGATGCTGGCAGAAGCTTTTACAGAGCTGTCCAGCTTGTTGGAAGTTAAGAGGTAGATTAGGTCTGAGATACAGATTGTATTAAAAATATTTTCCATTATTTTATACATAATTAATATGAGTTGGAGATCCCAAAGCAATAATACAAAACTGTTTAGGAATCAATTATATATATAGATGCATTATGTATTATTAAACTTCCATTGCAGAGCTTTTACTTTTCATTATTATTTCTTGTTGACATGTCAAAGGCAGATTTCCATGATACCTTAGCGACTAAAAATATTAGGGAATATGGTGGAAAAACTGTAATAATCAGTTTAGAATTTGTAGAGTATTTTACTGGTCTTTCCATTGTCATCATTTGAACATAAGGTAAGCAGAACTTTGCAAATATATCAGTTCAAGCATCAGTGCTAGGGTTATATATGGAAACCAACCATAATGGTGTATGATACCAGGCCTCCCTGGTGGCACAGCGGTTGAGCGCTGGATTGCGAAGCTGCCCACAGCCTCTGCAGCACCTGTTCGATTCCTGGCTGCTCCCCAGCCACCGGAGGAGGGTCCCACATGGTGTGCAGACCTCTCCTGCTGCCCGCTGCTCCCCTCAGCAGTGTACTTTGGTCCTTCTGCCTGCTCTGCTCCCTGCTCTGGTTCTGGTGAATTCTCTCACCCTCCCGCACTTCTGACTGTACCCAGTGCTTGTATAAATAAATAAATAAATAAATAAATAAATAAATAAATAAATAAATAAATAAATAAATAAATCTTAAAAAAAAAAAGGTATATGATACCACTATACCAAGAAGTACCACTGACAGGAATGGGGGTATCATAACTTTCTAGATAATCTGGAATTATGATAGACTCTCTGGGAAGAAATATTAACTCTTGTTAAATGCTTTAACAGCTAAAGCAATCATTATGGTACTAAGGGAAACAGTCCTGTTCATGTAACAGCCTCCCCAAATTATTTTATGCTTTGAAAGAATCTGAATCATTTAATTGCAGTTTTCTTTAAGTTATTCAATCTGACATCTGGCATATACCTACAGCAAAATGTTTCCCTTATTATTCTGATGTTCTTAGTACAGCTTTGTAAATGTTATGAAAGAAGTCACAAATATTTCCATCTACAAACTTACCATTTTGCCATTCAAGCAGAGAAAAGCTTGACATGCATTTAGTGATGGAATTTCTCAATTTTGTAGGGTTTGGGAGTCTTAGGCAGAACATATGCCTAGAATACAAGTAATCAAAACCTGTTAATTTTCTGCCATGTGAGAAGTTAACGAAAATTGTCAGTTCATCATAAAGTTATAGGAAACTGATTGAATTATATGTTCCCATTTTAGAGAAGTTTCAGTGTGTCTCACTGTAATAACATCTTATGGAAACATTTGATGAAGCCAAACTAATGTCAGCAAAACAAAATCTTTTTTTCAGAAGATTTCTGGGTGGTGAAATGGTAACTGGGGAACTTATTTTCCTTCTGCTCTGTAATTCTTTTAAAATGAGCAGTTTTTAAAATTTTGAAATCACATGGGGAATTCGAACTATAAACTAGTTATCAGATATATATCATAACAGTCTTTTTTGGGGATTAGGGTTTTTATTTCTACTTATTTAGATTTTTTGTGTGTCCCTGTGGTGGTAATTCTAATTCTAATTCATTAAAGAAGGATATTGTCACATTCACATTTTGATGCAGTTTTCAGAAAAGTGAGTGTCAAAGATAAGTGAGTATATAGAAATTTTTTAAGGTATAAAATTTTCTCTACAACTAATTTTGCTTATGTTTATTCTAGAAAATTTAACGAGCTCTCTGAATTAGATCTGCTATTGAATTTGTAGTAAACATTTTGAATATTGGAGGAAGACTATTTGTGCTGTGTGTATAAAGGATAGGCATAGTAGACCAGTGCTAAATAAAGTATGTACAATCAAATATAATCATGTAGTTTTTATATTACAAAGCCTCGATAGATTTTAGAACCACTTATGAAAAGATACTCTGGAATTTGACTTAGCTGACCTTTTGAGTTGAAGGACCAAATTGTGGGTTTTTAGTAGTTCATATTTTCTCTGAGACTATGTAGTACTTTCAATATATGAAAATATTATTTTCATTGAAGTTCTTGCATGATATAAATAGTGTGCATTAAAAAATTGCCTCCACGGTGAGGAAAAGACACTGAATTAGAATACTAATGCTCTTTGGTGATTTTGTCACCTTTGCATAAATTAGGAACAAATGGCTGACTTCTCAGTGTTACCATCTTTTTAAAGTAAATATTTCATTTAATCATAACATGCATATACAGCAAAATACAATAGATTAGAATGTTCCTCTTGATCTTTCTCTCAAAGTTATACAAATGAACATTTTGAACAACATCCTTAACTAGAAAGTAGAACTTTAACATTCTGGATCTTTCTAGAAACTGCTATTCTGACCTTTATGGATTAGTTCCACTAGTTTTTGAACTTAAGTAAATGGCATTATAAAGATGTCTCTTTGGGTGTCTGACTTATTTTGCTTGACATTATTTTTTGTGAGCTTTCTTGATGCTGCATTTATAGATGGTTTGTTCATGTCTATTCCAGGTGTTATAAAATATTCCAGTTTTACTCCCCTTCCATGAGGAGGAAATTTAGTAACATCTTTGTCATGGAAGACAGACCACACCCAGTTCTGGCTCCCTTTTTATTGTTGCTGTTCTGTTTCACCTGCATGCAAATGAATATCTTCAAATAATCTGCTTTGTATTTAAAGCACCCTTTGTATCTAAAGCTCCTGTGTCTGCATCTATACTTGATTTACTGCTGGTAATTTCTCAGTTACAACAAAGCTGCAATAATAAGCTCATTAAGTGTCCTCTGTGCCTGCCATGGGGCTAAGCACTTCCAGCAACTCTTAAAGTACATTTGCTATTTGATAAAGAAATTGAGATACACGTTATAGAACTTGTCATTTGCTAGGGATGGATTTACCTTATCCAACCTTCCTTGGAAAAAATCCCAAGGAATTGCAGAAATGTTTCTTAGTGATGATATTTAAAATAAGGTTGTCCCCCTCCAGTTATTTTCTTTATTTTGGATTGCTCATCACATTTGACTCTCAGGTTAGGCAGGTAAAAGACTCTGTTGTTAGAGTAACTGCGTCCTAGGAAAATAAGTCAGTTCCCCAGATTCCTCACGGATTGTGTGCTTTGCTTAAGGTTAATCAGTCTGCAAATATTTGTGGAGGGAATACTGTCAGCCAGAGGCTGTGAGACTGCCCCAGGCTGGTGCTGACTTCCAGTGATTCATAGTACTACACCAGTGCTTCTCAAACTTGAATGTGTTAATCCCTTGGAAAGTATAAAAGAAGTTAATGACCTCTCTGGTGTTATTTTTATTAGTGCTAATTTGTGTAAAAAAAAAAAAGCTATATAAAACTCCTTAAATGATAGACCATTACTAAAAAGAAAGCTGTACAAATGAAACATACACACAACTAGTACTAGTCAAATAAACGACACCAATTTAATAGAATGAGCGGCTCTGTCCACAGATAATGGCTTAATAGTAAAAGATTAATCCTGAGATGTGTATAATTTAATATGCTCCCAAATTTGACATCAGTGAAAACAAAGAATACCTTTTTCTCTAGGCATCTTGTACGAATCATTACTAATGAATTTATGGTTTGTTTCCTACTTAGAGCATCAAAATGTCAAGGTCGCAGAGAAATTCGCTAATGCCCATTTGAATGGCTTGCACTTGATAATCATTGAAAACAGTCTTTATTTACTTGGGGATGAAATTGGTGTCGTGGTGTAGATGTGTCCCTAAAGCAAAAAAAAAGCTGGAGTCGGGAACTGAAGAAAGCTTTGAGGTGGATTTTCTGATGGACGGTCCAGATTGGGTCACTCACAGATGACCTCTGCGCTGCGTGCTTATTTGCAGCTTTAATGTGTGCTGATATTCTCAAGTTATTTTGATTCATCCTGTGTGCACCATGCTGCCATGTATGATGTTCTCTGGACACGGCAGAACTTGCTGCAAAGCGTGCCTTTATATGTTGTCTCTACTTGGCCTGTGATACACTGAAATTGCACAGTTGTAGCAGTTAAGGGCAGCCATCTGGTTGACTTGGAACTTGCTTATATTTTCCATATTATGTTTTTATTGTTATATAAGTAGCAGATTTAAAGAAACTATTGTAGCAAACTTATGGACCCCTGTGACTCTGCCCCTAGACCCTTTGGGCAGGCAGTCCTGAGTATATAGTGTGACTCTGTGGGTGCACACACTTCCTTGCCTTTCAGCCCTGCTGGGTGCTTTCTTTCCTATAGAATAAGAAAGTATTCTGTTTTTCTAACATTCAGATGCACAACCGTACAGAACTGTGTCAGGGAGAATTTTGGAGGAATTTTTCTTTCTCAGCTTGAGATGCCACATAGAGGTTACAAAGGGTGCAGGTTTTGATAACATCCATCTGTTGCAGATTAAATAAGTGGGACTCAGTCTTTGACTTCCTCGTCTAGCATCAGATTTCACATGCATAAGTACAACTGTTTTTGGACTTTGAGAATCCTAGGCACATAAAGCAGCAAAAGAGAAAGAGGTTAGTGTGACATTTGTCTGAGATTCTCCACCAAGGGGGACTAATGCCTCATTTTCTTTTTATAGTGTTTTTATTTATTTGTTAGAAGTCGATGAAGATGGTATTCAGTTTATTTTTTATTGTGCTTTTTTTAATTTATGTAACATTAGTTTACAGTGCTGTTTCAGAGGTATGGGATTTGTGTTTTTAATAGGTGAGATATCCTGGTGTTTTAAAATTCTTACTTTTTATCCAGAGGGAAACATAGGATGGTAAAAATTGCTGCCTCTCTCACCATGAGTCCCGAATCTTCTTTCGTCCCTGTATGAATTGAAGGTCACAGGGCCGGCGACTGTTTCTCTTAAGCTCCCGTGTCAAGAGTTTTAATCACGGATTGACCTCATTGTAGTGTAGGGTGTGCGTGAGGTGAGTGTGTGTGGAAGGGGAAGGAGAAATCTGTTTTTATGCAGGTGTATACTGTAACTTCAACAGGCTCAGTATGTAGACATAAGCGTTGAAGACTCATTTTAATTTTGTTTGAAACCCACATTCTGGGACCATTTAATAACACTTTTATTTAATGGGTTTTCCCACTTTGGGAAACCTAAATCCCTTAACGGGGTTCTAGAAGAATTCAGCTTGTAAGAAAGCATACTCTGACTCAACTGTCGATAGGTCCCTGGCAGGACGGCTCAGATCTTATCTTTCTACTGGGTTCAGGTCCGCCAGAACACTGGGAAAATTTTTTTTGGTAAAATTCCAGGAATTAGCTGAAAGCTTTTGATCTGCATCCACTTTTTTTTGGAAGCTTAACTCAGAAAACAGAAATGCATTTATGAAAATGGATTATTTAGCAATAAAAACCATCCTCCACAGCAAGCCCAGCCCCCTAGAGAAGGTTCTGAGAGGGTCTACTGGGTCCTCCCCAGTGATCCCCAGAGCCCCTCTCACACCAGCCTTTCTCTTCAAAGCTCTGGGGGTGTCTCTGGATGTTTCCTCATCCCTTCAGCATATGGTCCCCCCTCCTTACTCTACCTGTTCATGACCTTGTTCTTTTACAGAAACACTAGAGCAGCCTGATCTTCCTGGGTTTAATCCTATTCGGTATGTATGGAGGATAGTCAGTTAGGTCTTTAATGCAGCATGTACTTAGCCACCTCTTCCCACCTTCCTAATGAAAATATTTAGTAGCTTGTGTCAGGCCAGCTTTTAATGTTTTTTTTAGGTGCATAGATGGCTGATAGCTAGGAAGCTGGGGGTATCAGCCAAGAATTCCTCTCCAATGGAGGTACTCTGTTTAGCAGCGCCTTTGATTACAGAGTGAATGTGTGATTACCGCAAAGGAAATAAGGCCACAGCCAACAGGTTGGGCATCTATAGTAACATCTACTTCTAGAAACATCTACTTTGGTGCTTTGGAGGGGAGAGGCAGAAGGGCATTTAAAAGGACCTTTGAAGCTGGTAAAACCTGCATTAAATCTTCGCTCTGCCAGTAAATAATTGTGTGACCTTGGAAACTTTCTAGACCTCTCTCATTACCTGCTAAATGAGAATAATAGTAATATCTTCCTCACAGTATTATTGTATTAATATTTTTAAATGAAATTTATTTTCTTACATGGTTGAGCATTAATGATTGAATGCATCTGACTCCTTTTAGCTCAATTCCCAGATCACAGCAAACACTCACTAACTCTTACCTATGTTTTTTTTTTGGACAAGATTTTTTTTATGTAAGACATGCATCCAGAGTACTCTGGACAGTGCCTGCCCATCCAAGTCGCAAATACTTTCTAGGCACAATCTTTATAAGGTGATATCTAGCAGAGATTTCTTTTTAAAAGTGCCGTCTGGGGTGGGGTGAGGGAAGGTATCATCATCCTTTCTACCCGTGACCTATGATTACTTACATGTTATCATTTGATAGTAAATCGTCTTCTTGGGAGATGATGACATCACACAGTGCACAGCACTATCTTTCACTTAGTGGTGATGCGGGAACACACCTGAAGGTGGAAAGTCGCCCTGGAATTTAGAATTTGCTGCAAACAGCAAAATACTTGCATTGAATCGGCATTTTAAAATGAGTCACCAGCCAGTCACCGCAGCACTGCAGCTATTCCGCCGGCACCGTGCCAAGGGCACAGCTTTCAGGAAGCGATGAGGGGAGGCCACGCGCTGGGCGGGCAAAGGGAGAACCACGCACAGTCAATCGATCCAGGGAGCCCCTGTCAACCCTCCCCTGTTCCTCTGTGAGCGACCCGATGTGTAAACACAGCACCCCTTTGCTATTTGGGTGAAATGTGAAGTGGTTTAGTCCCTGGTTCCAGTTCTGCTGTGTGGATGATTCTAATAGGGCACAGTGAATAATTCCAAATCGGAGAATCCCTGAGAAAAACCTGTCCTTGCTGCATCAACATCTGCAGCGTGAGCAGTAGGTCTGACTGCCAAGTACGTTCTTCCAGGCAGGGAGAGAGGGAGGGAGCCCGTGTCTCCTGCGGAGAGAATCCAGGCAGGGAGCCTCACACCTGGTCTCACTTCCTCCTACGTCCATGAGGTCCCTTTTCACTCTCAGCTTTCTTTCTAGTCAGATTTTACATCACAAGAGGGATTATAATGTTATGCAAGGGCCTCGAATCCAACACCAGTTTATCATCCCCTTGTGTTAAGATTTGAAAGTCAAGCTGTTTGAGGCAGCCAGGGGGGCAGCAGGAAACCCGGGCCACTCTCCTTAGGACTTTTCCTGGAAAAAAAATCCCCCTCATTCTCCCAGGATCAGATGTGGAAAGGGGTTGGGGGGAAGGTGAGTTGGAAAGCAGACTCCATGGAGGTGAGCCTCTTGATCAAGAGATGTTGGTCTGGTGTTATACCAGCTGCCCTCAATTGAATGTTTTCCCCAAATCCCTAGAGTCACAGAATTTTCACTGGGCACAGCCCAGACTTGCCAACTAGTGCTACCCCCTTTCCTCGAAGCCCCTCATGCATGGATTGCTGCTCTTCCTTCATAATGAGGACAGGTTACTGCCTAGTGGCCCACACTAAGCTTTGTTCCTCACCCAGCTGATAACCAAACAGTAAAGGAGGCAAAAGATTTCTTCCCATTTACTGAGTCCTTTGAGCTTGACATGAGGCTCAGTATAAAGCCATTAGCATCTGCAAGAAGATGTGGTATAAAAACACAATGGAATACTATTCAGCGGTCAAAAAGATAAACTCATGCCATTCGCAGCAACATTGATGGAGCTAGAAGGAATTATACTCTCAGAAGGAAAAAGAAAAATATTGGCTGGTTTCACTTATAGGGGGAATATAGGGGAACCAAATAAGACATGGCGGGGGTGGGGGGGAATAGTAACAGTACAAAACAAAACACAAAGAAAACGAACAGACAGTTATAAACCAGAGACATCCTGCAGGGAAGGAGGAGGGAGAGGGGTCTGAGGGAGGGAGGGAGCAGCACAGGGGACTGAGGTGATGGTGCACAGGTGCATTGGTGGAACAATTCTTTGGGGACTACACCTGAAGGGAAAAAAAAGCAAACATTGTTTAAAAATGAGCAATGATATAAAATATGTGTGTGTGTGTGTATAAATATTTTTTTAAAAAATAAAGTCATTGGCCTCCAAAGCTAAAATGAATCTGGTGACAGCAGATTTGGGGCTAGTAGGGCAAATTCATCTCCAAATGTGGCCAAAGTCTTAGACGAAATCAGTAACAATTATTTTCATTGTATCGGTTCTTTTGTACACTTTGGCATAGCAGAGCGTATTAAAGCATGACTTTAACATCCTCAAACCACTCTCTAGAAATATTATGACATGGCTACCTTGTACGCTGAATCATTACCTTATGTTTTAAACTCAGTATTGACATTTTTTGCCAAGCAAACTTTTCTGACTTGCTGTGTAAACGTTCTTGTCTCTCTAGGTTTGATCTGTTTTTATGCCATCCATCATTCACAAAAGGTCTTTCCTTTTTCTCACAGTCTGACAGCAATGCGAGCTTCCTCCGCGCTGCCAGAGCTGGGAACCTGGACAAAGTGGTGGAGTATCTGAAGGGGGGCATCGACATCAATACCTGCAATCAGGTGAGAGCATGCGGCTGGCTCAGTGTTACCCAAGGAAGAAGCTCTCATCGTCTTTGGGGGCAGCTCCAGAGTCCAAGAATAGTTGTTCTTCTTTATTGACTATATAAAAGTGATTCAGACTTAAAGTTCATTTTTATTCCCTTACCAACGTTTGAAGTCTCAGCCATTGCCATTTGGAGTTACTGTTGTTGGCAAAGTAGATAGATTAAAAATAATAGTGTCCATGTTGTATGAAATGATCTGGAATGTTCACCAAGAATGACATGTTACTTCTCATTTACCGTCAACTAGTTACCTAGACTCCGGCTTCTTTTCTTGTTTGTGATGTGCCTTTTACTCGTGGGTGACTGATTGTTGCAATGTGAGATAGATAAGTAAGAGGATAAAATCAAATTAATTTCTCCGTTTTGATTTGTTTTTAAATAAACGTTTAGAATGAGAAGAGAATGCTGGTTTAAATGTAGTGTTTGTATTATTCATCCTTCACATTCATTCTGTAAGGACTTAGAAAATATTATACATTCTTTTTTTTTTTAAGTTTTATTTATTTATTTATACAAGCACTGGGTACAGTCAGAAGCGCGGGAGGGTGAGAGGACTCACCAGAGCCAGAGCGGGGAGCAGAGCAGGCAGACTGATGAAGTACACTGCTGAGGGGAGCAGTGGGCGGCAGGAGAGGCCTGCTCGCCATTTGGGACCCTTACCCAGCGGCCGGGGATCGAACCGGCGCCGCAGAGGCTGCGTGCAGCCCCGCAACCCAGCGCTCAATTGCTGCACCACCGGGAAACCCAATATTATACATTCTTTTGGATATAATGTGGTCCCAAGGATGTGGAGATTTTTGTGCAGCTTTTGACTAAGAATTTTATCCCATTAATTAAAGTGGCTACTGGATTGTAGTATTCACTGTAGTGTGCTAAATGTTAGTTTTGAGTGTATGTGTGTGTGTGTATGAGGTGGGGGGGGTCTTGCCAACTAAGAACTAAATAATCGTGGCATATTTTAAATTGACTGGATTATTTCCTTGTGGGATTTGAGGCTGTCTGTAGACTCCCTGTTTCTATCCTGGCATGTGTTGAGCCCAGTTATGTCCAATCTACAGTCCCCTGAATTTAGCAGATGTTTCAAATACAGCTTCGGAAAATTTGACCCTGATATTTTGTCCTGCACTTTTCTCAAATTTCCACCCGCTGATATTCTCACCCATAGGTCACTTGCACCTTCCCCTGCACCCAGAACAGACCTGTTCTTCTGTCCTATCCTCTACATCCACATTTGCATTCCCTCTTACCACTTCACGCTGGCTTACCAGGGTTGCCACAGCAACTTTCTTACACAGTTTCTGTCTCAGTCTTGTCCACTCCGCTCTCTCTCTGCATGACGCCTTGTCTTTCTAAATTAAAGTCTCATTATGGCACTCCCCCCACCGAAGACAAGAAAAGCTTCCTGTGGCTCCCAGTGCCTTCACTGGTGACTCGTTTGTATCAGAACCTCCTGGAGACTCATGCAAAGGGTGTAGAATTCCCCTGGCCCTCCTGAAAGTCACCATCCTAACTGCATGACCAGTAATACATTGTGCTGTCCTTTAGAGGAGTGCAACTCTTGGCATCAAAAAATGTTGAGAGCTGCTTGCTGTTGGGAAAGACAGTCTCCTACATGCTGAGCTTTTCTGCATATTCTTTGGGGCATGACAAGAATGCAAGACCCTGATTGCTGTGATCTTGGGGTGGTGCTATTGTGTGCTACCATGAGAGGTTAGGTGACAGCTGCCCCAGACAGAAGATAGACTTGTTTCTGTTTATGAGAGAAGCTGTGAACCCTCCAAGTCAAGGGTCAGGGTGCTTCCTTTTTTTTTTTTTTAAAGATTTATTTATTTATGCATACAAGAGCTGGGGCACAGGCCAGAGGTGCAGAAGTGTGAGAGGATCCATCAGAGCCAGAGTGGGGAACAGAACAGACAGAATGACTGAAATACACTGCTGAGGGGAGAGTGGGCAAGACAGGAGAGTCTGCTGTGCCATGTGGGTATCTTCCTGGCCAGCTGGGGAGGTTGCAGATTGCTTCATAGTGTGGTGCTTAACCCCTTGCGCCACCAGGGAGGCACTCAGGGTGCTTCTTTAACAAAACCCACTGCATGTACAGATGTCTACCACTGCCCTTTGCTTCACTCCTCTGGGCTTGGGAGGTGGGCATAGGAAACTGGCACACTTGATCATCACTGTTTTTGCTGTGAGTTACAAAGTCCTTTGTCTCTGACCCAGGAGACTTGTATCTTCTACCAGAATAGGTAAGCGAGAATCCCATGTATTACATAGTCCTTGACACAGGCCTATGGAGTATGGCCAAATTCCTTTATCCTAATACACAGGAGCTTTTTATTCTGCACCTGCATTCTTTATCCATCTTAGGTTCCATTATGAATCTTTTTATCTGATGTGTTTTTGGTGCTCTCTTGAACATATAATTTGGATGTAAGTGAGGAAACACTCCCAAATTTCCATATGCGTATGTGAACCTTTTCCACAATACCTGCAAGATTAAATATAATATATAATTTTAGGTTTTTTAAAGTACAAGAAATACATTTCTTTCCCAAATTTTAATATCAGTTCATTATCTTTGTAAATTTGCAATATTCTAAGAAACAAGCAAGGAAACTATTCATTCATTTAGGTAAAGTTATAATAATGTCAAGAAAGGAATTCAAGGAAAATGACATTAATTCAGTCAAACCATGACCATTTCACTTGAAAGTGTAACAAATATGTCAACTTATGAAAGATCTTAGCATGTTTGTCTTTTTAGAAGAATCTCTTACTGGCAATTACTCAATTCTTAGCAACTTTAAAGATAGCATAGCTACTTGAGAAAACTTGAGTAGCCTAATAGATTTGTTCTTGTAGTGGCCAACTACTTGCTAACACATCACCACTGAAAAGAAGAGCACTAATTTCTGTGAGAAGGCAACTGAATATCATGAAACCATACAGGTGGCCGCCTTGGTGGCCTGGGGGTTAAAGTCTCAGAGCTATCACAGTGCTGACCTGAGTTCGATCCCCAGCCAGGAAGCTGACTCACATGGCACAGCAGACCTCTCCTGTCTCGCCTGCTGCTCCCCTCAGCAGTGTATTTTAGACAATCTGCCTGTTCTGCTCCCCACTCTGTCTCTGGGGAATCCTCTCACCCTCCGCATCTCTGTTTTACACCCCACTTCTTTTATACAATAATAAATCAAAAAACAAAACAAATAAGTTAAATAAAACAGAACTAGACCCCAAAAGCTCACCTTTAAGTTCTATCTCCACTGTCATCAAGTCATTTTGATTCGGAAACTCACTTTTTTCTAGTCTCTGCAATAGGATAATAACAACACATTTGAGGCTGATGTCACAGGATGAAATGTAAATTAAATTATGGCATATGAAAGGACTTTCTAAGGCACACGAGTACTACTAGCAATTACTATATATAACTCACTAAGAATCAGAACAATTAACGTGGTCTGCACACAAAATAGGAGATTGATTCTCCTCAATCACCTGAACTTGTTAGGTATAAAGTAAGCGTTTGGTATTGGTTCTTTATTATTATAATCAGGTATGTACATTAAATAGAAATTAAGCGAATGTGACTACTGACTACTGTCAACTAATTAGCTTCTGTGTCTGAAGCTTAATGCCCAGGCTTTCTATGTGACATTTCTTTCATCAGCAGAGACAAAATATTCTGAGATAGGCATTTGCCTGAGTTTGCAAATGCAGAAACTGCACCCACAGTGGCAAAGTGATGTTTCTTCTGGGATCACACACATCTCTGTGTCTCCCAGATCCAAGTGTTATCTCAGGAAGTCTCCCTGAGATGCTTGGCTGCCCTTTGAAGTGTATATAGTGGAATCCTTTATATGCAAGCTCAAATCTTATCTTTACTCATCCTTAGATTAGCATGAGAAAGAGTGCCACCACCAGAATTACAATGAAAACCCAAAATATAGAACAGGAAGTAATTTCTGAACACCCAGGAGAGAGAGCTGTTCAGCCCAAGTATTGCTATTTCTAAACACATCCAAGTTCAAAGCTAATATGGCATATGACAGAGAGAAGAAAAAGTATCCTCTATTTTGCTTGTAAGCCTGAGTTTCTAGGGAGCATTATGACATGCAACACAGAAACCAGGACTGGCTGTTCCCTGTTATATTTCTCAATGAAAGGCAATCTGGCTTCTCCAGCTTTCCAAAAATACAGTGTGTGTTGGCGTGCTAAGATTCCTTAAAATGAAATTTGGACGAAAAAATTTTTCTTTGTAAAATTGGTCTCATAACCACCAAGAGAATTTTGAAACTGAATCCAAAAATATCATTTGGCTTTTAATCATTTAAAGGATATGGGGGAAAAAAATCATACATTTGGCCCATGACAATATTCTTTTTTTAAAAAAGAAACCTTTGTTTTCAGTTTTCTTTCCCGCATCGTTATAAATCTGCTAGCTTTTCTTTAAAAAATGAAACTAGTAATTTATTTATCTTATCATATTTTGTAGGTTCAGAAAACAGAATAAATATTGGCATTTGTTCCCTGTTTTTAAAACTCAAATATCCTTGTGCTCCTCTTACTTATTCATACATTATTCATAATTTAATAATGTTACAGACAAGGTTAACATCCAGGCACTAAAAGTAGACTGTATAATCTTTTCATAAAAAATTTGTAGTCAACAAAAACCTCAGAAGGTTCAGATGCTTTCACCATACATATAATTCATTCCATTACAATGTCTTCAAAATGAAGGGTTTCACTTGCTATTTACGACCCTGAAGTTGAACATTTCATCACCTGTCCTGATTTTTGGGTTTGACCTTTTAACACTAAGGGGTAAAGGTGGGAAGTTATTAGTTAGGTCCTGTATCTTTTCTCAAAAACAGAAGGCAAGGTCAGGTTCTATTTTCAACATAATATTAACGTTCCTAAAATATCAGGATTTTAGCAACACAAAGGTACACCCAGCACTGGCTGTAGCATATGCTCACATAGTTATGACTCACATCAGAAAGCCGTTTTTGAAGTCACATTAAAAATGTGGGTGCTGAAATCCAAATTCTCTTTGTATCCACTCGCCAACTAAGTGACCTGTGCAACCAGCTTCACCAGGGTTCATTTTCCTAACTGTAAAAAGAGAGGTTACGGTGATGCTGAAGTCACAGGGTTGTTGTGATGCTTTAGGATGGTTAGCAGGGTAAGCACTCAATAGTTATTAGCAATAATCATCCCATTTTAATATGGTAAACTTTTGCTCTTGATTCTGGACTTAAGCTTTAACAAGCTTAAGTTCTCACGGGCCGGACAGGTCATTAAAGACACTGTTGCAACTGTGTCATCAATAGCAAAGACCCTGATTACTAGTAAAGTGGTAACAGTGACTGATTATCTGGGTTATGTTAAACTAAACTCTTTTTTTCTGGATATGAAATCTTTTTTTTTACAAATGCCATTTGGGTCCATCTGGTCTGGAACTCTCTTTCAAAATGCCAAATGCCAAACACAATTCTCTTAGCCTGGAACTTTATTAAGGCAGCAAAGAGAATAGCAAAGAATTGAATTAATGGATTTATGAAATGCACTATTTAGAGTTTTTTTAATGAGTTAAATGAGGTACAAGTCTATGTATGAATAATATAGTTCTCTAACTATGTGTTTATGATTGACCCCCCAACCCCCATTTAGAAGCAAAAAGTGGCACATCTGTGCAGTTTTGGATTCTGGATTCTTCTCCTATCGTCTGTCTTCAGTGCATTAATATCAGTCCATGCTCCGAGTGAGCAATGCTGATTCAGATTACATTTGATCAGCATCTGCCTGTAGTTTCAGCACTTATTTTTTCAATTTCAATGTTGCTAGTTTTCCTCTGAAGTTATCCCAGTAGAGGCTTTTCATCAATAACTCGCTCATAGATCTAAAAACTTTGTCTCTGTAACCACACAAAAATATGAAGATGTTTGAAATCCAACTCTTACTTTATTTAAGAAATGCCAGGGTAGATTTATGCAAACTATTTCTGTGACTTTCTTCACCAGCCCTCTGCTCCAGTGGTTTAAGATCAGAACAAGACAATTTATATTCTGGGAATTTTCTCAAATGTTCTCTTCCTGTGACTAAAAGACGTGGATTATAATACATGACTAACTCCGGGCAGCTCCTCAGTTCCCCCTAACTCTGAGATATTATAATCACGGCATGCTTTCTGTCCATCTGAACTCAGACTCACCATCCACCCATCCAGTTACTCAAACTTGTGTTCAGTGTTTACAGTGTGCCAGGTGCTGTCCCAGGTGCTAGGAGGGGCAAAGACCCTGTTCTCCTGGACCTCACAGAGTCCAGCCTACAGGAGTGGGAGAAATAGTCACCAAGGAATAAAGTAAAACCTGTGGAACGAGAGATGGCACTAAATGGAAGGGAGGAGAATACAGCAGGAACTCATTCATTTCACTGCAGTATCTTCGAAGTGATCAGCTTCACCCATCATTTCTGGGACATCATCCTAGATAGGACCTAAAAGATAGCAGTTCTGCAGGCATCCTGGTATTTGGTCTTGACCTTTGAACACTAAGCAATAAAGCAAAATTATTAGCCTGATCTTACATCCTTAATTAAAAACAGAAGGGGAGGTCAGAGTAGCATTTTCAAAATTACATTTCTGAAATAGTCATAGTCATGTTAACTGTCACGTTGGTTCTAACATAACTGTGTGAGCGTGTGCAGCAGAGGAGGCAAGGAGGCAGCGTGCCATTTGAGGGAGGACCTGGAGGAGTTGGACCAGGAAGCCACATGCTGGCTGGGATGGATTAGAAGGGAGACCTTGTAGAAGATTTGACAAGTGAGAGAGACCCCAAGGAGGAGTGTGCCTGGCATGTTGGAAGTCAGCAAGAAAGCCATTGTGGCTGGAGGAGATTGATGGAGGAGACAAGGGGGCAGTCAGGGAAAGCAGAATGTGGCACCAGATGTGTAAGACTGACAGGCTGTTTTAAGAACTTGGGCTTTAATGCTGAGTGAGAAGTGATTAAAGAGTTTTAGCAGAAAAGTTACATCAGCAGAGGTAAACTTTGATAATGACCCTCAGCCTGAATGGGAGCAAAAGAGGAGATCACTTTTGTAATAATTTAGGTGTGACATTACCTAGGGCAACGGGTAGGAGAGACAGTGAGAAGAGGTTGGATATGGAGATATGTTGAAGATAGGGCTCATAGGTTTTGTCGATGGGTTTAGTGTAGGATGAGAGCGAAAGAGAGGAGTTAGGGAGACATTTGCAGTCACTAGAAGAGTGAGGAGGGTAGACTTTCCGTGAATGTAGATTGTGATGAAATGGTTGGAGGGACTGATCAAGAGGCCACATCTACACGCGTCAGCTTCTTTGACCTATTGAATATCCAAGATATTGCGCAGGGAGTTGAATAGATGAATCTGGGCTTCAGAGGAGAGGTGTGGCCAGAAATGTATATTTTGAGCACAGAATATAGACTATCTAAAAACATGAAACTGATTAAGTTCACTAAAAGAGGGAAATTTAAAAAGTGAAGCGATACAAGGAGTGAGCCTTAGGGCACCGCCCTTTTAGAGGTCAGGGAAATAAGGGGAGGCAGAAAGGAGAATGGAGGAAAGAAACTGGAGAAGCCAAAGGTGGAGAACTTGGTGGAAGTCAAGAGAAAAAAAACTGATTTTCAGATGGAGGACTGATGAGTTTTGTAAAGAACCATTGATGAAAGTAGCCATGGTACTGAGCAGTAGCTTTAATGATGTGGTAACTGGTGATGTGATTGTGTTCAGAGGAACCTGGCAGGAGTTCTCTCAACTGGGGATGGGAAGACCAAAAATTATGTGAGGGACTCTTTCTAAAAAGGAGGACTGTACAGGAGGGAGCTGGAAGGGGGGAGGGATCCAGAGAGGCTTTGTTGAAGCAGGTAGTCAATAATAAAATTTTGTTTCATTGATGGAAAAGAAATCAGCAGATGCCAAAGAGAGAGAAGCGAGAGACCCAGATGCTGCCCTGGAGTAGATGAGAGCAGGGGCCTGTGCACTGCAGGGGGATCATCTGCCTGAACATAGATAGCTCAGGAGCAGGGCAGGTGCATGGACATCCATGCAGGTTTATGGATAAAGTGCCGATGCGGTGCTGGGAACTGGGTGTAGAGTGAAGTGCTCTTGTATTTGCTTCTATTTTTTTTAGTGAAATATGAGTCAAGGTCATCCACTGAGAGTTAAGAGGAGGTAATGGAAATTGAGGAGAGAGGTGTGAAATAATCATCTGGGAGAGAGGGAGCCAGCGTGCCTCAGGGTGACAGAGTATCATGGCCAGACAGCACTAGGGACCAGGGTCACGACCAGCTGGCATGTTTCTGTGTCCTGTGCTCACGTCCAGGGATGGGGACAGAGGGACAGTTTCAAGCAGAAAGGTGGTTTAGCTATGTGTGCACACAATGCTTAGAGAAAGGCAAGCAACACATACCAGGCAGTGAATTCGGTGATTATTGTGTGTGCAATTTAGGCAGGTGAGGGTGAAGTGGGCCGTGTGGAAGACGAACAGACTGGGGGGTCAGGGGTGAGGGATGGTTGGAGTTGGCCAACAGCCTGATGGACAGTCATCGGTGGTCAAAGGGATGTCCCAGGGCAAGTTAGGGTTACTTAGGCAGCTTCAGGGACATCACAGGCAGGGACTTCGGGAGAGATAAAGAGGTTCCTGAGATAAGGACAGTAAATCCTAAGATGTGCTAACCAAAACATACTCCAGAGATGAGCTCAGGAAGTCCAGGAGGACTAAAGAAAGGCTATAAAACTCGAGGGAATAAGACCATGGACAGGGGAGGTAAACTCTTAAGATAAGAGTGGGGAAAATGGGCACGTCTGTCTGGAGGAGTAGAGCCACTAGGAGAAAGAGAATCACAAGATAGGATGATGAGGGGTTAGAATAGAGAAAAAAGGGCTTCCATATCCCCTAGACATGGGCCCCTAATGATGTTTTCTGCCCCTCCCTGACATCGCTGCCTTGGAGGCTTTGCTTTTGTTCTTTTTCCCCTAAATAAACTTTTCTTTGCTTTCTTGAATAAAGTTGTTTTTCTTTGCTAACTTATTTAAAATGTCTTCATGGGACAAGAACCTGTGGTGGTTTAAGGGTTAAATTACAGCCCACACCCGCATCAGCTGGACATGGGAACTGAGCAAGTCCTCAGCTTCTCCGTGGAACCGAGCGTGTGAAGACAGGACAGACAGATCAAGGGCAGAGAGGACGCTGGGAACCTAAAATCTGAGATTTTTGGAAAAATCCCTAATGTGTATGTCAGAAAAAATGACAATGAACTAAAAGTTAAAATCATCAAGGGATAAGGGATAGGATCTGGTAGACTCAGGCTGATGCCATTGGAGATTTATTAAAAAGGAGGAGAGAAAGAAATTTGGAAAAGCAAGGAGGGCAAAAAGCTTAAGTAGAGCTGCTCTTAGTTTGGTGATTGATTGGGGTGTGGGGGTAAATATCCACCACTTGGGTAGCTTTAGGGAAGCAGTATTTGGGTTTCATTTAGAACCAGGGACTATTCAGAGGCGAGAGGTAGGATGTGGTGATGTTTCTCACGAGTCCATGCACATGTTCTGGGACATAGTGAAAAGGCGTCAGTAAATGGGGGGTAATCAGAGGCATGCGTGTGGGGGTGGTGTTTGAAGGGATGAGGGTTGACCTGGTGGCTGGCACAAACAGGGATAAAGAGTATGATGAGTTTAGTCCATAAGACCCAAGAAGCTAGCGGTGGTGAGGTTGCAGGTGATATTTGGAGGATGATAGGAGAGGGTCTAGCCAGCATTACAAAGAGTTCTGGGATTCCACCTCAATTTCTGCAGCTGGAGATCATTAGAGGAAAGATCACTTCTTTTTTTTTTTATTCAGATTTTATTCATTTTTGTATAGAAGAACTGGGGTGTAGGCCAGAGGTATGGGCGGTGAGAGGATTGATCAGAGACAGTGTGGGCAGCAGAACAATTGGATTAACTGAAATGCACTGCTAAGGGGAGCAGCGGGCAAGTCAGGAGAGGTCTGCTGCGCCTTGTGGGTTGCTCCTTGGCTGGGGATCGAACTCAGGCTGCCACAGTGATACTGAGACTTAACCTCCAGGCCACCAGGGAGGCCCAACAGAGGGAAGATCTTAACCTAAATGCGTATGTTGAACAGCCTTTCAGGTCACTACGAGCAAACACAGATCATGTGTGAGGCATGTCTGCTGGAATCATTTCTATGCCTGGTTATTTTCTTTGTGCCATTAAAAAATCCTGCAGTCCCTTTGCCATCGCTGATGTTCCCCACTCATAGTCTAATATTTGGTTTTGTTGATCATTTATTCTAAACAGTATAACTTCCTCAGTTCTGTAGAAGTTCCCCAGTCCTTTCCCATCCTCTCTGACCTCATGAATTTCTGTCTTCTTTTGGTTTGTGTGTGTGTGTGTGTTGAGGGCAGTCTGTGATCTCTAGTCTTTTCAAAATCTTTGAATCTATTTGAGATGATAATGTCTTTGCACTTAGGAATGAAGAAAATAGATGTGTAGAATTGATTTCGGGTCCAATGCTAAATAGTCACCCATTGCGGGGCTGCCATCAAGGGCTATCTGGCTATTAATGAACTTGTGTAAAAATAACTTGAGGGCCTCCCTGGTGGTGCAAGGGGAGTGACCCACATGGCGCAGCAGACCTCTCCTGACTGGACCGCTGCTCCCCTCAGCAGTGTATTTCAGAACATCTGCCTGTTCTGCTCCCCACTCTGTCTCTGGTGAATCCTCTCAAGCCCAGCACCTGTCGCCTATAGCCCACTTCTTGTTTATGCATAAATAAAAAGTATTTATGCATAAATAAAAAATGTTATGCATAAATAAAAAGTAACTTGAAATGGTCAAGTAGTTCTATACTTAGTGTCTATTCAGCATCTTTCCTCAGAAATGAGAAGTCTTCAGGTTAGGATGAACAAGTCCAAAATGCAGATGAACAAAAGCTCCTGAGAACACACCTTGGAGCAGGGTGAGCCCTGGCTACCCCCACCTCTCATGAATAAGGAGAAGAAAATTCCATAATTCATAACTCAAAGAGCTGCTGTTTTACTACTGAAACTTTTCCCTCTTCTCACTTAAATGTCAATTTTTGCAAGGCCTCATTTGTTTGGTTAAATTAATTTTTATAAGAAATGATATGTCAATTATTTCTTTAATATTTGAATTACCAAGCATTAAAGCAAAACACTATATGAACTTCAAAGACAGATAATTATTTGAGTTACTTATTATAGTCATCATGATTTAAATGCTAAAATTAAGAATTAGCAGCAAATTACTTAAATATCTGCTAAAACTCATTAAACATTATTATTATATGTCAGGCTCAATTCTAAGCTTTTAATTATATTAACTCATATAAGCATGAAGTAACCATTATGAGTTATGAACTACATGGTGATTCTAGGTCAGTAACTATACTTAATTCCCACAGTTGGAAAAAATTATAGACTCTACATTAATCCTATTTCGCTTTCCTTAGACCCCCCAATTTCTCATGAATTGTAGTTTGTGTTCGGTGGAATAGGAAATAAGTCAGTCTCTGATAGGTGCTACTTAAGGAGAAAAATTATTTCCTCTAGACCACTAGATATATAATATCCAAAATGTGTCAAAGTTAGAAAAGAATTCTGTAATGAATTCTAGAATGTTATGGAATCATACCCATGCCAGGCTTGGCTCATTTCAACTTAAAGTAAAAACAGGAAAGGTTTGAGCTTGGTTGATCCCTTAAGTGTCTTACGGTAATACAATTCTGTGGTTCTGAGATGAGATGACAGATCATAAGAGCATAATTCGAAGAGGTTTTTCAAGAAAATATCCAGAGACTAAGTATTATCTTTTATACTTCTCATTGCCTCATTTATTGTCAGTCAACTCATTTTAAAATGGGGTCTTAAACCTGGATTTTCTCCATCTAACATAGAATTTGTAACATTGGTATGAAAGGGAAGGAGACTGTAGCAGAATTAAGAGGACGTGCCCCTAGGGGCCAAGGGGGAGACTGGAGAGGGAGGGTCTCCAAGGAGAGGAAGCAAGAAGAGAGAATAGAACCCACCTGAGTTCTGCAGCCAATTCTGGTATCTTTATCCCCTATTCCATTGAGAGTCCAGTGAGTAGCCAGTTTTGCGCAAAATATTAAATTCCGATAGAAACAATGCAGAGTTAACAAAGTAGCATATACCAGAGAATGCCTGTTTCATGCAGAATCACTTATCAGTTACTCACTCACTTATGAGACTTTTTTTTTTTTTAAAGATTTATTTATTTATTTACACAAGCACTGGGTACAGTCAGAAGTGCGGGAGGGTGAGAGAATTCACCAGAGCCAGAGGGGAGAGCAGAACAGGCAGAAGGACCGAAGTACACTGCTGAGGGGAGCAGCGGGTGAGACAGGAGAGGTCTGCTGAACCATGTGGGTAGCTCCCTGGCCGGCCGGGATCGAACCTGCACTGCAGAGGCTGCAGACACCTTCACAGCACTGCGCTCAACTGCCTGCGCTACCAGGGGAGGCCCTCTATGAAAAATTTTATTGGTTGTCTGTACTACCTGTTTTATGTGACCCTAGTTTTATATGGCAGTAGAAGAGCTGTCAGTGGGCAGAATATGTCATTAAATTCAGCAAGAGAAATGGCGAATGGAGCTTATTGTAAAACCTGATTGCAAACAAAATGTTATAATACTGCTTTATAAAAATTTAATAGAAGTGGTAAACAAACAAGAAAACCCATCCTTTAGGCGGGATTCATGTATACATAGTTGTTTCAAAGTAGCATTAAGATCTTCTTTTTTAACTACTTGTAGTATTTCATGTTTTAATGGCTATTGTATAGAAATGGCATTATTCCAAAAGATGTAGAATGACAGGTGATACTAGCTCAGGGACTTACAGATCAACAAGCCCAATAGGTTGCTTCAGTACAAGCTCAGTGACAATTTGTTGATTATTTCCAAAGACTGAAGTTCATATGATTTTATCAATATCTAATTTACATAAAGCCATTATCAAGGATGTGTCAATAGTCATCTGCTTTGGTTGGTTTCCATTCATTGTCAGTGACCGTGATATCAGCACAGATGGTGGGGCCAGGCCAGGCTGGCCTCAGGGCCACGAGCATGAAGGACATGCAGATGGACATGGCCCCATAAGGGCAGGAAGTTTCAGGGGCTCCAGACACTGTGGTGCCCACGGACCCCCAAAGCAAAAGTGATGTTGCTCAAGAAGCTCCTGTGACCTACCCATTGTCCAACATGCAGGGGGTCCAACAAGATCACTGACACCAGGCCCTGTGGTCAGTTCCAGTGGGCTTTATTCCTGCTGATTGCATTTACCTGGACAGTCCACGGGCTCGAGAAACCATGTTCTTGCAGGAGACAGCTGTGTGGTCCAGAGGACCCCATGACATGTCAGGCCTTCATCCCCCTTGGGCTACAGAGTCATTCTGCTCCTTCTTCTTCAGCAGATGGTCCCTGCCCTGTGGCCCTGAAGCCCCTCTGCTTGGGCTGTCTGGCCCCCATGGTTGCCACTTACTGCTCAGGAAGTGCCTTGTTAAACTTGATCAAGGCTCAGAAGTGTGTCACTAATATGTGGACTATAGAGAAACCAAACTGTGGGTGAGATCAAGACAAGCTGAAAAACTGACTCTTGAAAGCTGAGTGTGGAACTGCAGCCCAGGGGGTGGGTGGTGGGTGGGGTGGAGGAGTAGGGCAAAGAGGGAAGGAAGCACAGTGAACTATGGTGGTGGAATGTGGATGACTCAGTGGTGGGTGGGGGGTCCTAATGGTGCCACAATTAAAAAAATAGATTTATAAAACAATTAATATTTAAGTAAAACAAACAACTGCATAGCCAGTGGGCTAAGAACAAAGAGGAAGCACAATGGTGGTGGGGTGTGGGTAACTCAGTGGTGGGTGCACTAAGGTGGTGATACCTGATGGGGGTGTCAGGATATTACGTCAATTAAAGATAAAACAAATTAATAATAAAAATGATAGTACAATCAAATCTCTACACTGCTTTCCTTCCTTTTCCATCTGAATTAGTTTCTGTTTGTGATGTAGATTATGTCTATTCAAATTAATTACTTCCTGTTTCCAAGGAGACCAGACTTTGAGTAAATGGATCAGAAAGCAACTTTACAAAATAATGTTTTCCTTGGTTTGGGAAAAGCAGTGCAAGTTTGTCTTTGTTGAATCGTTTGTGTACAGTTAACAAAGTTAACACCATTTCTATACTGGTAAAACCCAGAGATCTGAAACTCAAGTTTTTATTATATTGTTGATTCATTTGTGAGAAACCAGGAACCATGTTTTGCAGAGAAAAAAAAACAAATATTACTTTATTTTTGAGTGAAATATGAAAACCCCAATGCTTTCATAACAAAGGCATTAAGTATAGTACAATAACCACAAATAGGACATTTGCTATATAACAGTCCATTTTTTATATGTTGGTAAGATCTGCTTTCAAAGTTCATGTCACCATACTATATTTAGATACCATGTTTTGCAAAATTTTAAATGAATGTCTTCCGTGCTATGCTGGGTGATTTTTTTTTTAGGGATTTGGATATGAAGACCAGAAATTATAGTACTATCAGACATTATAAGATGGATTTTAACTTTTTGAAAAAACCCTCAAGACAAAGTAGGGTCATCTTGTAAAAAAATATCTTTTCAGTATAGTGTTATTGCAGTGATTTTATGAAATTATACTATGGCTTTTTAATCACTTGTTATGAAAAGGGTATTCCTTCTCCATTTGTTAAAAAGTAAGACAATTTCTTTAACAATCTCTGTGTTCCAGAAACTGGACATTTATTTATTTCTGGCTGGCATCAAAAATGGCACATAGGGCTTCCCCTGGTGGTGCAGGCTGTTGAGTGCTGCGCTGTGAAACTGTCTGCAGCCTCTGCAGCACAGGTTTGATCCTGGCCGGCTGGTGAGAATCCCACATGGCGTGGCAGACCTCTCCTGTCTCTCCCTCTGCTTCCCTCAGCAGTGTATTTCATCAGTCTGCCTGTTCTGTTCCCTGCTCTGTCTCTGGTGAATCCTCTTGCCCTCCCGCATATCTGGTCTGTACCCTGGTTCTTGTATAAATAAATGATTAAATCTTTAAAAAAAAAATAGCACATAGTTGCTCTTTACTTTCCTCATTAGAGAAGTTCTTAGATATTTGTTAGTGGGGAAAAAAAACAAAAAACCTGTTGAAAAAGGTCCCAAATCCAGATTTCTAATAAATATTTACCTTTTTGTCTCTAATTCACAACTGTTGAAAATGGTCTTTCTGACTGTATAAGCTTTGAGTTAATGCAAAAAGACATCAGTGAGAGGTGAAGCCTCTCTGTTCTGCAGGCTGATTTAGCACATGACATCTACAGTTTTGCTTTCCTCATTATTCCACCTCTTAAACCTTCTTTGTTTCTCCTCGCAGAATGGACTCAACGCTCTCCACCTGGCAGCCAAGGAGGGCCACGTGGGGCTGGTGCAGGAGCTGCTGGGAAGAGGTTCCGCAGTGGATTCCGCTACGAAGGTAAAGTCCATGCTGGTAAAACTTATTTTCCTTAAAAAGAACAAATGATTAAAAACTTCCTTTCCTTGGTTATACATATCAGAGGTTTGCTGCAACACCAGGTTTGTTACTGCAGAACTGAAATTGAAATGCTTTCATTAAAGTTTGTAGTGTTTGACTTGTTTCA
Source organism: Talpa occidentalis (assembly GCF_014898055.3). Classification (NCBI taxonomy): domain Eukaryota; kingdom Metazoa; phylum Chordata; class Mammalia; order Eulipotyphla; family Talpidae; genus Talpa; species Talpa occidentalis. The sequence goes on along the minus strand of NW_023601322.1, from coordinate 93,889,979 downwards.
TTTAAAGAACTATCTGATATGGGACTGAAGAAATCTATAAACCCAGTTTCTAATAATTTATCTTTATTCCTTTGATTCACATAGAAACCAATTAACATTTTCTTGTACACAATAGCACCTTTTAAAAAAAAGGTTTAGGGACTCCCCTGGTGGCACAGCAGTTGAGCACTGGGCTGTGAAGCTACCTGCAGCCTCTGCAGAGGCAATTCAATCCCTGGCCGCCAGTGAGGGACCCGCATGGCGTGCAGACCTCTCCTGCCGCCCGCTGCTCCCCTCAGCAGTGTATTTCGTCACTCTGCCTGCTCTGCTCCCCGCTCTGGCTCTGGTGAATTCTCTCACCCTCCCGCGCTTCTGACTGTACCCAGTGCTTGCATAAATAAATAAATAAATAAACAAACAAATAAATAAATAAATAAAGCAAGCTTTAAAAAAATAAAATAAAAAAAGGCTTCCTCTTAAAAATAAATGGATGTGGTAAACTCAGTGGAAATGGAGTAATTTTCCTCCTTTAATTAAACTTATGTCTTTTAATTATTTAACTTGGCATGCGAATATACAGAGTCCTTTATAGTCTAATGCCATAGGCATTTTGGGTCAGGGATTGAATTGTTAGTGTAAAATTTGATCTTGTCACTCTAGTGTGTATGTGTAAAGAAATTAGACTTCTTTTTTTAAAAAAAAGATTTATTTATTTATTTATACAAGAAACGGGGTACAGGCCAGAGGTGTGGGAGGGTGAGAGGATTCACCAGAGACAGAGCAGGGAACAGAACAGGCAGACTGATGAAATACACTGCTGAGGGGAGCAGCGGGCAAGACAGGAGAGGTCTGCTGTGCCATGTGGGATTCTCGCCAGCCGGCCGGGATTGAACTGGCGCTGCAGAGGCTGAGGACAGCTTCACAGCGCTGCGCTCAGCCGCCTGCGCCACCAGGGGAGGCCCTAGATTCCTTTTTAAAGACATGGACAAGGCATATCTGGCACAGTGTTCACACTACTTTGGCTAAAGTATATTTCAGCCTCATCTTCAGGAATCATTTCAAAAGCAACAGAGATTTTAAAAAATATCAGTGTTGACAGATGTTTGTTTTTAAAGGTGAAATTTTAATTTGGAAAAAATATATAGGAGTCACATTTTAACTTGGAAGAAACGGACCAGGAGGGGATTGTGATAATTAACATGGTTGTGGGACACCAGGGTCTGCAGACAAGGTAGGAGAATCAGCCTCCCTAAGGAAACACAAACCAAAGCGGCAGTGAAGGCGGCCGGGGGCCAGCTAGCTGCCCTCATAGCACCTCACCCATGATTGCTGAGATGCAGGCGGGTCCTGCTCACAGCAGAGCATGCAGACATTCTGTTGCTAATTAAGAAACAAAAGCAAAAGCCACTGGCGGGTCCAAAGAAGTTAAAATGTAAGTTCACTGTATGCTATAAACTCCTTGCTCTGAACATAAACACAGCACAAGCTCATGTACCTGTCAACAACGCTTGTGACCAGTCAGGTGAATGTTGAATGAGTCTTTAAAGAGCACTTTAGCTATCATATTATTTGCTTCCCCTGACTTGTTCATATTAATGTAGTATATTCATTTAAAAAGCCATTGATGGTGGCTGAAGGGTGTATTAGTGTCTTTTTCTTTTAAACGCTACTGATATTTTAAAATATGGGTTCACTTTTAATTAAAGATTTAATGGAACAATTTTAGATCCAGAAAAAAATAGTTAAATCTCCTCAGTTAAAGAAAAGGCACTAGAGCCCTCAGGGTAGCATGTGAATTGCCAAAAGTTCCCATAGTAAGTTGGTGGCAAAAATTAAATGAGTGTCCAGAATGTACACAGCTGAATCCATAGCCTTCAGTGTGCTTCATTTTTTTGTTTTGTTATTCATTTCAATCACATCACAGGCAACTCTTAGTCTCTTAGCCTATATTTTATTTCATGAAAAGATTAAATGACTTTTCATTTGTGCTTGGTGCTATGGGTGTGAATTCTGATGCAGCAAATGGTAGAAATCACTGATAACTCTATGTAAAGTCTCTGATTTCATTCCCAAAATATTTTGAGCAACATCCATGTGCTCTAGTGTCTGAAAATATAGCTGAGTTAAGTTAGTTTTTTAACCACTGAAAATTCCTAGGTTTCTCTGCAAAATGAAATAAACCTAATGGTTCAGTAAATTTTTATTTTAAGCTAGCTTTTCCTTGAAGGAGTAATCTTTAGGTGTTGATTATATCCTACAAATAGTGACATTATTTCCTCTCTCTCTCTCTGTCTCTCTCTCTCTCACAGACACACACACACACACTCGTCCCAAATTATTTGATTCAGTGAGAACTTAGCCTTCCTATGTTCTAACATGACACCAGAATTATGAACAGAAGAACAGAAAAGAAAGACACGGAATGGGGTGGCAGTAAAATGAACAGTAGAAACAACATCTCTTGGGCCTCTCCTGGTGGCGCAGCGGTTGAGCGCTGGGTAGTGAAGCTGCCCGCAACCTTTGCAGCGCTGGTTCCATCCCCGGCTGCTGGCAAGAGTCCCACATGGCGCGCAGACCTCTCCTGCCATGCCCACTGCTCCCCTCAGCAGTGTATTTCGTCAGTCTGCCTGTTTTGTTCCCTGCTCTGGCTCTGGTGAATTCTCTCATCCTCCCTCACTTCTGACTGTACCCAGTGCTTGTATAAATAAATAAATAAATCTTAAAAAAAAAAAAACAAAAAACCAAAACAACAATATCCCTTTTCAATCATCCCTACCTTAATAGAAAGGCAAATTTTAACCACACTCCTAGCAATCTGTCCAAAGGACACAAAAACACTAATTTGAAAAGAAACCTGCACTCCCACATTTTCTGCAGCTTTATTTACAATAACTAAGATATGGAAACAACCTAAACACCCCCAAACAGATGACTAGATGAAGAAGATGTGGTCTTTATACACAATAGAATACTACTCACTGATCAAAAAAGACAAACTCATGCCATTTGTAGCAACATGGCCTGGAAGGGATTATGCTGAGCAAAATAAACCAGATGGAGAAAGATAAACACTGGATGGTCTCACTTATATGTGGAATAAAGAAAAAACAAAGGGTCAGGAAAAGAACAAAACTTGCAAGCTGACCACATTGCTGAGGCCCACAGCAGCAGAGGGGCAGGAGAGGGGGTCAGAACAGGGGAAGGAAGAGCACTAGGGACTGTGGTGATGGATCATGGGTGCCATGTTGTGGGGGAAACTATGGGGAGGACCCCCGAGGGGGACCATCAAACACTGCTGAGAAATGAAAATGACATAAGAAAATTAATTAATTAAAGAGGAAAGGCTTAAACATATTTATTTCTATGCAGTTTGGAAACTTCTAATAATTCTTCCTTTGTTTGCTCCACACAGAAGGGAAACACTGCTTTGCATATTGCATCCTTGGCGGGACAAGCAGAAGTCGTCAAAGTTCTTGTTAAGGAAGGAGCCAATATTAACGCACAGTCTCAGGTATTACGTCCAGATTTTCTCTAATGTAAATGAATTTGAACTGGCACAGTTTTGTGATATTCATTTAAAGGGGTCTGCCAGCTGTCATGCACAGAAATTTACTATAAAGACATCTGTTATCTATGTTAGCCAAGTTATTTTATTAACCCATGCTATGATATTTTTTATTTCTGATTTTTTGATGCTACCCCTTTAATGTAACTGAAAATTAGACATATGCAAGTGTATCATTATCTTCAAGGGCATTTAAAAGAATATACAGTGTTTTTTTCCAGAATGACAGTGACATCTGTGAAATTTGAATTATTCATGCAAGTTCTGTGTTGTTCTATAAAAGTATTTTCTCTCCTTAAATTTTAACAATTCTCAAAAGATTAGCATTCCAGTGGGAAATCTGCTGTAAAGTGGGAATCACACTACTTTAGTTACTTCACACCCCAAATGTGGGCTTTACAGAACTCCGAGGGGAATAGGAAAATTCGAGACACGCAGCCTTATGATGCACATACTGTAATAGCAATTGTACAGGGAAGAAAGTGGAGCTGAAATTCTTAAAGTGAAATTGACACAAATTTTTAAATAATCATCAAAATGCATCCTGCTGTAAAACTGATCTACGATCTCATAGAAAGGGGAGAAAATACTGCTCTACCTAAAGCTTAATTCTTGGTGTTCATTGTACAGTTATGAAGAAGTTGAGGTGCCTATCTTCATCTTTAATCCATTTCTGCTTGCTGATTTTCAAGGTTTTTCTTAATCTTTGTGGTAACACAGGCCATAGAGTCGGGGCTTGGTGTACTCTCATCAGCTTACCCTTGACCCGTGAATAGGAACATCTCTGACCTGTATTATTCATTCATCCATCATGTGGGCCGACTTTGATATAAATATCACAAGTTCTGGGCCCGTAAAATACAAAATGTAAAGTTGGAATCAACTCTAATCTGTTTGAATTTTATCATAGGGGAAATCTGTTGTAGTAACAAGAGACAAGACATTGTCCATTTTTATCTCTAATATTAAACTGTTCCAGTTAACCGCGTTGTCCTTTGCAACCCAAACTTTTAGTTAAAATTAATATTTTAACACTTATCAAGACTTTGCTTTTTTCGACAATCTTCACTAAATGGATCATTTTTTAATGGGTATCATCCATCAAGAGTATTTGAATATTCTATAAAATATAATAGCATCTTAGGCTATAAAATCTCCAGCTCCAAAGCAAGGGCGCTTTATAGTAAGAGAACACACATGTTTTTTTGCTTTCGCACATAGCATCTCAAACTTTTGCTTCTATCATGATCACCCCTGTAGGATTTGTTGAAACATGTTTCTGGGCCCAACCCAGAGTTTCTAACACCTGGGGTTATCAGAAAAGTCATGCTTGAAAAACAGAAAAAAATACATTGTGACTTTTCCAACAACCCAGTTGTTCTGAGGTAAGACCTGAGGATTTTCATTCCTCATAAATTCTCAGATAATGCTGGTGTTGCTGGCCCTGAGACCACCTTTGAGAACCAGTGCTTTACAGACTATAAGAAAGCTTGGGCATAAGAATGATGCTAAGATTCACTAAATAAAGATTCAAATGTGTGCCTGGGTCAGTAGTTGTGTATTTAAGAAGCATGGACATGAATGTTTACTTTGGGGTCCTTTGCTCACAGGAAGTTTGCTTTGGTGGGTTCACACATGCATTTTGCTGTTAATATTGATAGAACGAGCTTGGTTACTTTTTTCAAAATGATGAGCTGAACATAATAGTTTCAAAAACTTGGCAGTTCCATTAGTGTTTACACTGTGATTATTGGAAATTTATGTATTTTGGAGACTTTTCAAGGAGAGCAAGCAGAAACCATGGAGTGGGTCATTTTCTTTCAGAGTCAATGAGCTGTTTGTGATAACCATGATCACATTGGATTCAAACAGTTCTTAGCAGATTTATGTTATCATTAAGAGATTAAAATAATTTTTATTTGTACTGTGTGCATTTAGCTCCGTTTAAGATTTCTATTGGAGGGTATCTTGTGAGGTAGCGTCAATATAATTTTTATATTGTGAGAAAGTTTTAGGGTGAGAGAAATTAGTAGTTAAAACTGATTGTTTTCAAATACCTAAGTCATTTGATAGGGTCTATTACGTTATTTGCTTAAGATTGAATTAAGATAGTCACTACTGATTAAGAGAAGTTACCATGTAGAATACTTTATAGTATAATTAACATGGAGGAACTTACACTAAACAGATTGATTATTTTGGTCCTTTCTATGAGGTTTTAGGGCCATTGAGGGTAGACATTCTTTCTTCTCCATGTGTGTTTCTTGTTGGCCAGGCTCACTTAAGATACAGATTTTGTATGTGATGACAGTGGGATTCAGGTAAATGGTCACTGCATAGTCAGTTCCTTCTGAGAACTTGAGAAAGGGGAGAGGAATCCAAATGCACAACATAAATCCTAAATTTTGAACTCAGATTATATGTTCTCTTGCATCTTCCTAAGAACATAATGGAAAGCAAGAGCAGAATAGTCTGTTATTATGGGTACATTGGTGGCTGTGTAATATTTTGCTTTCGGCAAAATGATGAGATTATCTTAACAAGATCTCACTAAAAGTTGTTTGGATGGAATAACCGGGTAGAAGTCAAATTCACAAGATTTGAGAAATGTTATTTGCCTTGAGAATGGTGTCTTGCTTTCTGAAGATACACAGCCACTTTCAGAAAACCTTTACGTAGGCATATGAACCTCTACACATTCCTAGGGAGTAAGGAGAGGCTTCCTGGCTATTTTTACAGGTACCTACTTGTCACTTTAACAACCTGTAAGCCTCTTAGGCTCAGAGGTATGTCTTCTTAAAAATTGTGCCAATTCCATCTTGTTATCAAAGAAGTGATACTTTCAAAAGTTTTTTTTTTTAAGATTTTTTATTTTTCTTTCTTTATGCATACAAGAGCTAGGGTGTAGACCAGAGGTGAGGCAGGTGAGAGGATTCACCAAAGACAGAGTGGGGAGCAGAACAGGCAGATCTACTGAAATACACTGCCGAGGGGAGCAGTGGGCATAGTCAGGAAAGGTCTGCTGTGCCATGTGGATCAGCTCCCTCGCCAGGGATCGGGATCGAAATCAGGCCACAGTGACTGGCGATAGTTTGATACCAGTGCACCACCAGGGAGGCCCTACTTTGAAAAAGTTTTAAAAATATTTGAATCATGAGTTCCTGTAACTTCCTGCAGCACGTTTTTGCTGTTCATATTTGACCAGGTCAGAGTTTTGTTGTGTTTTTTGAACACATATCTGTGATATCTGCAGGATGGCAAACTTATTGGGAGTAAGTGCTTTTTCTCTTGTTTATACTTGTTTATACTTGCAGGCTGCCTCACACGTGTGGATTGGAGGCTAAGCTTATGTGTGTGTTCTTACCGTGTGTGAGAATTTTTGCTGTGCATTTACATTGATGTTTATAGTAGCACAAAAAGCAGTGTAGGCTGCCAGGCCCTCTCTCCAGGACACTGTGCACCTGATCTCTTTGAACCTTCATTTACCTGCCGTTACTGATCACAAACAGACTCAGAGTGTTCATTTCTCTGCCCCTAATCTTCCTCCCCAGGCAACACCACTTCTTACCAGCTTTAAAACTCCTTTTATTCTGGTCCAAACCCTGTGATGGTCCAAATAAATGATTTCTCTGGGGGTAGATGCCATGCAAAAGAATTAAGGCAGAAAAGTTTCACTTAGTGTTATTGGGTAACCCTAAAGTCTATATAGCTGTGGGGAATGATCAAAATGGGGAAGAGCAGTTGCTGTCCCCGCCAAGAAAATCTGGCCCAAGCAACATCCCTCATTTCCTTATTGAGAGGTCACATTTTATTGCTGTGTAAGAGGAGTTTTTCCTTTACATCTTTATTATATTTTCCATGTATAAACTCACAAGAATCAGAATGACTTATAATAAAGTGCTGCTTTAAAAATCTTTTTTTTTTTTCCCGCACAATACTTTCCTTCATGTTGTGTGTATTTTGTGATCATAAGCCAGAGGCACGGCCAGAGGCACAGCTGATGGTGAGCAGACACTGGGTGTGGTGAGATATAGGCAGTTGCTGAGGTGAGAAAACACACTCTGGGGACCTACACGGTGTTGTGAACTCAGGTTATCTCCAATCAAAAGAAAAGGGAAGACAAACAAAATGGATCCCAGAATAGATGATCTCTCTCTAGGCAGAAGCCAAGGTATAGTGTGGGCCTTGGGTACCATAAAACTTTTGGTCAACCGTAGCTTTCCTGCTATTACCCAATGGATCCTCTGGTGTTTGAGCTCTCTGATAGTTATGTTATAGTGAAGAAAGAATGAGCTGGAAGCTCCCACGAGACTCCTTAAGGAACTAGTATCCAGGGAGCTGAGGTTGCATTGGCAGGGATCCAGATACCACCAATCTAGAGCTTCCTAGTAATATTTGCAGTTGACTATGAAAGTGAATGGTCACGTGTGATTTAATCTCATTTGATTTTATAAGATGTGAATCACCGAGGATTTAGTGGCTCAGATGCTGGGGATAAGGGCTTGCGTTCTATGAGAGTTAGGCGGTTAGAAAAGTCAGCGGCAATCTAGCCTGGTCCACCCTGTGGCTTTGTCATTCAACCATCCTTCTTCCTTTTTTTTTTTTTTAAGATTTATTTATTTATGCATACAAGAACAGGGGTATAGGCCAGAGGTGTGAGGAGGTCAGAGGATTCACCAGAGACAGAGTGGGGAGCAGACCAGGCAGACTGAGTGAAATACACTGCTGAGGGAAGCAGCAGGCGAGTCAGGAGAGGTCTGCTGTGCCATGTGGGTAGTTCCCTGGCTGGGGATTGAACTCGTGCTGCAGTGGCTGTGGTTAGCTTCACAGTGCTGTGCTTAAACCCTTGCGCCACCAGGGAGGACTCTCAACCATACTTCTTCTAATCGTGTTTGTTCTTTTACCAAATGCAACTTTAATACTTCAAAGATATAAATATACTTTCTCAAATATGGTTTGTGATCTCTTGTATGACTCCCCTTGTTGTATGTACTTCCCTTGGAATTTCTTGTGGAATTCCTTTGGTGAAGACTCCAGAAAAAGTTTTGTCTATTCATCTTCTTTTTTTTTGAAGATTTATTCATCCATGCACACAAGAGCTGGGGTACAGGCCAGAGATGTGGGGGGAGAGAGGATTCACCAGAGACAGAGCAGGGAACAGGACAGGCAGACTGACTGAAATACACTGCTGAGGGGAGCAGCGGGAGAGACAGGAGAGGTCTGCTGCGCCATGTGGGTTTCTCCCTGGCTGTCCAGGGTTGGAACTCGTGCTGCAGAGCCTGTGGATTGCTTCATAGTGCGGTGCTTAACCCCTTGTGCCACCATTCATCTTATTTTAATGGTGAGTTTAAGTCAGATCTTCTGTTTAAGTATTCTGGTACCCTATTTTACTGACAATTTCTGTTTTTCTTGTATCCTTTTGTCAGTTTTATGCCCACGTCTCTTTGTTTGTCCAGTCCTGGACATTTTATTCCAAAAGACTTTCCTCATTGGAACAGAGAAGTGATTAGTCTGTTATTTTATTGGCATACACATTTTCAGACCATGACATTTCATGCCAGTTGCAAAATGTCATGACCATTGATTACACCCCCAGAATTTTAAGAGTACACACCCCCAATATATGCAAAGAGAGTGTCTTTTCCAGGTGTAGCTTCCAATGCTTTTTCTTCATTGGCCCTCACCATTGTCACAAATAATTTGAATTAGGCGGTGAAGAGGAAGGAAACCTACACAGTCGGCCAGCCTGCCCATCACAGCAAATTGTTTCCATATGGCTGTAGAGCCATCCTTGGCTGTGGAGGCAGAAACTCATAATAATGGAACATTCTGTACACACACACACACACACACACACACACACACGGCATATAAAATGGAAATTGTGATCCAGATTTAAAAAAAAAATAGGTTTAGCTTTCAGCTTTTGTTTTGATCCACTTTTAGACATACAGTTCATTCTTAATATGATTCTAGTCTTTTTTGATTGGGAAAAGTTATTGCTGTAAATCCTGTTCTCTCAAGTGAAGATGAAGGCGTGCACTTGCATTTGACAGGGATGGGAAAAGTCAGTGCTCTGTGTTGTTGTTTTGACTGAAAATTCACTTCTCACGTGATCTCCACCTTATAAGTACATCTATGTTCCTCAGCATTCTAAAACAGAGAACGTGTGCTTTCTCCAATGAGCCACTCTCTGAGTTCTTGGGAAAAGGATGAGAATTGTTGTCTTTAAATTTTGGCAAAGAATGCAATCACTAGCCTATATTCTAACCCAACTCCATCATTCACACACACACACACACACACACACACACAGCTGCAAAGAAACGATAGTAGTTTCATAATAAAATCAAGCACTTTTTTGATTTTTGAAGTAGAATTGATACACCTACATTCTGTCTTTATGCTCATTTATCTGGGAACAGCTGGCATGGAAAGGTTGAACACTGTCATTTTGTCCTGACACTTGAGGCAAATGTGGCATAGATGCCAACACTCTACCTCTTTAGCCAGTGTCCCTTATACTTATCAATTCACCAGCCTATTCAACTCTGGATTGCATTTTAAAAGAACTAAATTTGTAGTAAGTTAAACACAGGGAGAAAAGAAAAACTCAAATTTTGTCTCAATAGAAATAGAATTCCAATTGCACACAGGAGATGCTTCTTTTTCTTGAATTCTTCTGAGTTAAAAGAGAGGGTGAGATACTCTGGCAGCTGGTAGTCAATAGGGCACTGGACTCTGGCTCTCCCTTCAGGTCTCACAGCACAGCCCACAGCCAGCCACCAGGAGGACCTCAGAACAGGGATCCTCCCAGCACAACCACAAAACAAAGAAAAATGTAAAATCATGACCCTGTGTGTCTGCTGCCTGGGGGTGATGCTGTGAGATGGGGGAGGGGCAGGAAGACCCAAGCCAGCTAGGATTGAACCACTCTCTTTTTTTTTTTAACTTGTAGATAAATTGTTTGATTTATTTTTCAGCTTTATTAAAGTACAGCTGACAAAATTGTGAGATGTTTGTGGTATACAACTTGATGATTTGGTAAAAGGATGCCCCCATTCAGTTCACGCTTTAACATACCTGTCACCTCACAGATTTCTTAACCCCTTACTCCCTCCCTCTGTCTTTCCCTTCCTCCTTTTAAGTCCCACTCTTTGCAAAATTTTTATATAAAACAAGTTTTGTCAACTTTGGTCGCCATGTCACCACATGAGCTTATTCTTGTTAAAACTGAAAGTTTGTGTCCTTTTGCCAATTGTTTCCTATTTCCTCACTCTCCCAGCCCTCTGGCTACCACTTTTTACTCCTTTTCTTTGAATTTGACTTTTTTTTTTAGGATTCCACATATAAGTGATTCATGAGGTATTTGTCTTTCTCTGTCTGGCTTATTTCCCTTAGCATATTGCCCTTCTCCAAGCCGCTCTCTTAAAGAAAAGAATTGATTTGCAAATCAGGGGTACCAGCAGATGAAGTCTGCTGCAGGGAAAATGAAATGGTACCTGCAGGAGCCTGAAAGGAATCTAGGAGCTGAGGTGTATGAGATGGAGCCTTAGAGAGAAAGTCAGGTCCTCTGGGGACTCTGTGTCCTCCCATGTAAGGATTTTGTTTTAAGATGTTTATGCCCAGCCCAGCTCAGTAAGAGTTGCAGTTGGATGGTAGGACAAGGTAATTTTTGGAGATTACCCTGGTGCGATTTGCAGAACAACTTGGAGGCAGGCCAGGGCATGTGAAACAAATTATTTGGAGACCATTGATTGCTGTTGACAGCTCTAGATAACAGGGAATGTTAGCTTGGAATGGGATCCTGCGGGTCAGGTGATGGAGGGAGGTGTAGGACTATTTCAGAGCCCTTGGTGATGATGGCACAAGGGAAGTGAGGGAGAAAGTGATGACAAGGAAGACTTCTGGACACCCCCTTGTCAACAATGGAGGTGGTGATACAACCGCTGATGTTAAGAACGTGGAATAAGGACAAGATCTTGGACAAGATCTTGTTTGTAGTTTTGTTATAGGACAGGGAGAGGGGCAGCCCAAACCCCGCAAACCTGCCTATTCTACATGGGTTCTGCCATCCGCCGCATCAACACAAAACATAGGAGACTTTAATGGGAAGGAACTTTAATTAAACTAGGAAACAATACAGGTGAGGCAAAGAGTCTAGTTTCTAAATGAAGCACCCAAAGTTACCCATCCCCTCGTGGGTAAAACTCCATCCATATGGGGTCGGCCCAGAGCAAGGCCCCAAAGCCTGCCACAAGTCTAAAACATCTTCCAGTGGGGACCCACAGAAAAGGGTCACAAACAACCGGACAAGCCCAGAAGGAAAAGAGCAAAATCAACATCAAGATAAAAGCTGCCATTGTCACCTCCCCACAGGTCTCACCCACATCTGTGTCACCCAGTCCACGACCAAAAGACAAGCGCAGTTTCTTCACGTGTCTCTAGGCTCCATGCGCCTCCTCCAGGTCTCCTTGCTCCATCCTGCTTCCTTCCTCCGTCTCTTCCTGCAGCTTCTTCTCTTGCTGCTCAGCTCCACCCTCCCTTGGGTGGGGCAGGGAACCTCCCCCTTTCCTGGGGACCACCCTGTTACAGTTTTGCTTTGGTCACGGAGGAAGGTGGAGCTCGTGAGTTGCATTTTAAGTGCTCGTTAGACACTTGAAGAGATTTTTGAGAGAAGTTAGGTCTACAGGTCGATAGCTCAGAGGGGACTTCTGGAATGAAATGAACACATTTAGGGGTCATCTAATGTAAATGGTTATAGAAGCTACAGAGTTGACTGAGACTGTCAGTGCAGTGAGGACAGGGAGAGGTGGGGACATAGGTTTTAGAGAAATAGTTCATATTAGAGAAAATAAAGTGATGAAGAAACTTTGGGATAGTTGGCCAAAAAAAAAAAAATTAATGATTGAAAAGGTTATAGTAATTATGCAGAGGACTCTGGATCCTTAGCATAAATGAATAGAAAATATCAGACTTATAATCATTACAACAAATGCCAATCAATTCCGGCTAAATAAGCATTTGACTTTAATTTGGGCCGGTTTCAGTTTAGATGATTAAGAGCCAGGAGCTACAGAGTCAGATAACCCAGATTTGAATTCTGCCTCTACCACCACCCACGAGCTCTGTAACCAGGAGCGAGCCACTAATCATCCCTGTGCCTGCATTTAGCTATCCATAAATCAGAACTCATTACAGTACATAAAATTTAGGGATCTTGTGAGGATTGCAGGAAATAACTAGGACAACTTGGCATACAGCCAGTTCTCTGTGTTGATCGCTGTTGTTATTTTTATTATTTTACTGTTAGCTTCAAGGGCGCTGGAAGACCATTAAGCTGTCTCTGTGGGAAGCACGAATTCAGTTGTGATTGATTCCTTAAGCCCTGAGTTCTTTTCCCACCCTCTTTAATACACATTGACTCTTAGGAGTAAGAGGAGAAAATAATCTTTGGCTGCATGAACAAGTCAGGAATATCAAAAAAGAAGCAGTAGCAAGCAAGGTGAGGAGCTCTCAAGCAACTTGGGAATTTAACTGTTGGAAAAGGCCAGGGGACAACCAAGAAGCATGCAACTGTATCAGAGCCTTTGAGCAGATCAGAAACGTTCAGCTCCTACTCATATGCTGTTTGATGACCGACCAGCAAAAAGATGCTGCCGTTAAGGTGCAGGTCACATAGGGGAGCAAATCTAAAGCATTCTGAAGTCATGGATTTGTTTATTGTTCTTTTTCATAACTCACGGACATTTGACAGTGGGAACAACTATGGAGACTTGAGCGGTAGTTTTTGTTTCCTTCTTTCTTCTAAGGTGTTGATTAATTATCAAACTGCTCTATATTTGGGGGCAAGATTCCACATACTATATCACCTTTGATGGATACTTTGGTATTCTTCCTATTGTTATAGAGCAACCCCGATATTAAACGGGTTCCTGGCTGTGGGTCCTCACCCGTGCGCTTTAAAGGGACTTATGCATACTCTACTACAGACACACACAAAAAGGTTAATAAAAGGTTTATTTACAAGAGGAAAGGAAATAAGGAAAATGTACAACTCAGGGAGAAAATAGGGAAATAAAGTCTTTAATGCGTCCTACCCGATCCGACGACCTGGAAACCCAAAGTCACTCTCAGAGCTGGCCGGACGCTGCTAGCTGGCGGAGAGCCCAAAATGGGGGATCCCCAAAGCCCACGTGTCTGCCTTTTGTATCCACCTGGCTGCTTAACCCCACCCTCAGGTCCCAGCCACCTTCCCTTTGGTGGTGATGGGATTTGGAGTTCCCAGTGTCTTTGGCTTTGACCTGGGGTGGGGGTGGAGTCCACAAAGCCTATATGGAATTTGCTTTGGGACATCCTTTTCCCCCTAACACTATCTTCTGAAGTTCTTTGGAAAACTTTCACCTTCTAAATTAGTACTGTGCTCTGTGTCTTAAAAAAAAAAAAAAATTTGCAGAGGCAGTAGGATGCGAAGTGCCTCTAGGTAGTTTAAGTCTTTTGAAAATAAGGCTCCCATAAATGAGTTGTTAAATATTCTGCTTCATTTGGGGGTGTGATTCCGTGTACCCTTCACACATTATGCACTTTATGAAATCACTAGTTTGGACTGAAAGAAGGGATGCGTATGCACTAACTCAGTCATCTGAAATCCAGACTCAGGTGTCTTTCCCAAAGTCATGTTGTTGGTCCTGTCTTATGATACCTGGCTAAATACTTCATAAGTTTTTAATATTGGGTTGTTGGAAAAGTCATGACACATTATTTTGCATTGACTTTTCTGACAATCCAGTATCTGTGTATCAGTCTTCACTTCATAAGTAGCACAAGATATAGTCTTAGTTTAAATGATTAAAACATCCACCAGCCATGGCCTTTCAGAGACCAGGGGAAGCTGAAATTGAGATAACCAGTTGGTGACCCAATGTGGTTCTATTATTACCCTAACACTGATTAACTGCTTAATGCCTTTTGAAACATGACAATTGGCATTGGCCAGAATGTGTTAAGTTTTTTAACTTTCATATTTGTTGCAGTTCCTCAACATGCTTTTTCAGGGGTTATTTTCACCAAGATCTTGAATATGCATTGCCTTCTTAATTTGAAAGATTTGCAGTGCCCAATATGGGACTGAACTTGGTAAACATAAATTTGTATGCAAATAGGTTACATTGTTTGTATTATAGTGTACATAAATAGCTACTCATTTGTGTGTTAGAACTATAATCTGGTTATTTCCACTCGTTATTTCTACTCTTTTTAAAAAGGATTTATTTATTTATTTTTTTTTTATTTATTTATGCAAGCACTGGGTATAGTCAGAAGCGCAGGAGGGTGAGAGAATTCACCAGAGCCAGAGTGGGTTGCTGAACAGGCAGACTGACGAAGTACACTGCTGAGGGGAGCAGCAGGCACAGCAGGTGAGGTCTCCATGCCATGTGGGACCCTCATCGGTGGCTGGGGATTGAATCGGCGGTGCAGAGGCTGTGGGCAGCTTTGCAGATCAGCACTCAACCACTGCACCACCAGGGAGGGCCTCGTTATTTCTATTCTTAATCCATGATAGAGAACAGAAGCTTTTAAGGTGTTCACATTGTCAGTGACCCCCATCAAACTCTGCTTCTTCCTTCTTTTCTGACCACCTTCAGTTTTTTCTGCTATCCAAGGACATCTCAGTTACTGAGTTGACATTATTTCCAGATTCAGGAAGGGTATGTCCCCGTAAGTTCACTCATTCTGGTAGACAGTGACCACCCAGGGGCACTCCCAACTCCAGACTAATGGAAACAAGAACAAGAATTCCCCTCTCTAAGTTTTATTCTAGATGAAAATCAAAGTATGACTAACAGGATGTAGTCTTAGTCGAATATGATTTTTGAAAATCATTTTTCAAAGGGTCATTCCAAATGTGGAAAATTTTATAAAGATTATCCAAAAAGGTAAAAAACGGGTTTTGCATCTTTATGGCACAATAGTAAAAAGATTCTTGAAGTATTTATAGTATTAACATACCTCCCTTACTTAGAACAAAGTATCAATGAGGCTAAATCCATAGATTGAAGGTGTAGAGAAACCACTTTCAAAAAATCTGTGTTGATTTACATGGATTGGTTGTCTTTAAGTGTAAAGTTTCCTGTTACACCTACTATTTGGGCAAATATGTGTCACTTTTCCAGACTAATTGGTGGTGATTTTGTTGGTCATGTTAATTCTTCACTACACATATTTTTGTACCTAAATTTTCAGTGTCATTTTAAATGGTGCATTTAATATGTGTTTAAAGAATGGATTTAATTTAAATTTTAATAACTACAAAAATCACCCAACTGGGAATATAAGGCTACTTTCAGAGGAAAAATGGCAAAGATCATGGCAAACATTACTCTCTAAATTACATGTATTCTCATGAACACCAGTCACAGGGAAAAAGATTCTTGTTGGTGAGCCTATTTGACATTGGCTTGAGCCCTAGCCAAAGCAATGAAGAGGGAAAAGGAATAGGAATATGAATGAAAAAGAAAAGACAAGAATATTCTTTTATATAGAAGATAGGATTAATTTGATAGTGTAAAAATTTCTACACATCAATTGTGAAAACATTTTTATATTTACAAACCAAGAACACACTGCCTGCAAAATTATACCCCATGCAACACAGAATTACCATTTTCTGGTGTTTGACTAAGATTTTCTTTCACTTTGAATGTAATACATAAATGGTTTGGAATATCAGTTGAGGACACTTTGTGGTATTTTGGCTAATTGTCCCATGGAGCTGGGGTCATTATTTTCTGGAAGTGGAGACTGAGAAAAGATTATACAGGAATTTCGTTTTTAGGGATTAGCAACACTTAACTTTTCCTTGGCATAATATAGGTGTGGAACAAAGGGCGTGAGGCTGAACTGTTAGAGAATACACATGTTACAAATCGTGGGAAATAAGTGCCTGCATCCCCTGGACACCTACTGGCTGGAGATGCAATGAAACAGTCTCCAGTTCTTTAACCTTTGGTTGTTAAAACAACCAGACTTAAAAACATGACCTTTTCCCTTAAACTATAATAAATTTTTTGTATTTCTATTATTTTAACCTAACATGTATTTAACCCCAGTATTTATTTTTAAAATGTACTTGAATATGATTTAATAAAGAAATTAGCTGTCCTTCTTACACATGTGTAACACATTTTGAAAGCTGAAGATAAAAAGATTGCTTACTTAGAGAAGTCCATATTTTTCTCTTTCAGTGGGTAAACCAGGCTACTCTCCCTACATTTTCTTGGTATGTTTCTACTCTCAGCCTCTGAATCTATTACCTTGAAGTGCAAGCAATTTCTGGCAAAACTATCTCCGCACTAATATTTTTAGACTCTTTCAGTTTATTGAGAAAATGATTAAAACAGTAAATTTCCATAACCGCTTGCCAATTTTTGTTACCTTCTCATTTTTGTAGCTAAGAACTATTTGGCACCAAACAACAGGAGGCCATCAGCAATCTCAGACAAAAAAAGCTTTCTCATCGCAGTTTATAACATCACAAAGGGGAAGCACTATTTATTGGCAAATCAAATTCTAATTTTAGACCTTTAAAGATACTAACATCTAAGTGTCCTAATTTTGCACTTACCTCAATGACTTAGTAGATATTCACTTATATCGCCAAGAAACATAGGGATCCTGCTCAATGTCAGTGACAATCCTGATAAACATTAACTAGGAGAAGTCCCTTTTGCAATTAGCCATGTAAAGGTTTCATCATCTGACAGCAAAGCAATAATTATCATCTCAGTGGTCATGCCAATTGTTGTTTGTCCAGGTATGCCGCAGGAATACCTGCAAGATCACACATCTGAGAGAGCAGCCTACTTGGTTGTTTATGGGCATGTTCTGAACTCACCCAGGCAGGACTGTCGGTATATTCCTGTTTAAAAATCTGATTTGTAATGGGAAGATTAGCCATGCTGGAATTTATTTATGTCTTTTTAGGAGTGATACTTCAGGGGTAACATCTTCCCTCAAAATTTGTCTTTCCTACTTTGACATCATGAACTTCATGAATCTAGATTTTAAAGGCACATCCAACATTCTTTTTGGAGGGAAGTTTTGTGACAGGGAGCCCCCAGCCTGGAGGGAGGCGACCTCTGTTCTGGTACAGATGTGTCACACTTTCCAATTTCAGGAGCAGCATCAGCAACCTCACCCATTGCCAGTCAGAGCCTATTTCCCTGGCTGAAAACTCAGCCTACATTTGGCGATGATTTGTTTGTTTGTTTTTGCATAGAAGAAATAACTGGGGTACAGGCCAGAGATGCAGGGGGTGAGAGGATTCACCAGAGACAGAGTGGGGAGCAGAATAGGTGGATCTACTGAAATACACTGCTGAGGGGAACAGTGGGTGAGACAGGAGAGATCTGCTGAGCCATGTGGATAGCTCCCTGGCTGGGGATCGAACTTATGCCTCAGTGGTGATAGCACTGAGATTTAGCCCGTAGGCCAGCAGGGAGGACCCTATTCGGTGATGATTCTTCCTTAACCGAGGTGTATGTGTGAGAAGTCTCCCAAAGAACATCCTCAGGCATCTATAGACAACCAACTGCTGTGTCTTTTCCATCCCTTCTATGAAATCAACACCTAGAAGGTACATGGCAGGTTTCCTGTTCTCAGACTGTCCTTCGTCTGAGGTTATGTCAAAGCGAATGTGTTAAATGCTGAAAAATACTGAGTATGTCACATGGAGATGATTATTTTAATGGATGTTTTTCCTGACTGATTGGATCATCTTAATTCTGGTCATACTTGAACTGGTCATTGTATCCAAGAGAATGGGATAGGCTTAAATCATCTGATGCCCTGTATGGAGCTAGAATGTGAGGAAAGAAGTTGAGTATCATTGGAATGACATCATCCACACAGAAAAGCAGAGATTCTCTAAGGAAAATCCAGGATGCTTTCAGAAAAAGGAAGATCCTATATAGGCATCCACAAGTACTCCCTACTGTATTTTGGGCATTCTACTTTTTTTTTTTAATTTTTTTAAAAGATTTATTTTATCTATACCAGAACTGGGATACAGGACAGAGGTGCGAGAGTGTGAGAGGATTCACCAGAGACAGAGTGGGGAGCAGAACAGGCAGACGGACTGAAAGCACTGCCAAAGGGAGCAGCGGGCGAGGCAGGAGAGGTCTGTGCACCATGTGGGTATCTCCCTGGCCGGCCAGGAATCAAACTTTTGCTTCAGAGGCTGTGGAGAGCCTCAAAGCACTGTGCTCAACCTGCTATGCCACTAGGGAGGCCCGGGCATTCTTTTTCAAAAATCCACTTGCTTTCTTTACACAAAGCATTTCTTTACCTACACTTATTTAAACATCCCTTTCACTTTTCCTTTTTGGTTACAAATTCAAATTTATAAACAGCTTAGTTATTCATTTGTAGCTTAACATCTTAATAAGGCATTTATTCATTTTTGCAAGGTGGCCCATGGTCATAAATATCTTCAGTGTGTTGGAGTTTTCTATGAATCAATGAAACATCCCCAGCCACTCAGCTCCATTGCAGAAGGAAGCAGTGGCAAGTCACCTGTTGCATTTAAACTTTAAGCTTGTATAAAGAAGAAAAACCCAAATCCAAGTTAGCTCTAACTGTCAGGAACAGAGTGCACAGGCTGAGAGTAAACTCTTACCAGGATCTGTTTGCCTGGTGCTTACCATACTCAGCACAGTGCCAATTGCTACAGATGTCCCCAACAGGTATGAGACAGGAAGCTATTTTTAAAAGGTGAACAGGCTGTGCACAAGGCCAAGAGAAACAGCAAGAAACAGGCAAACAACAGAAAACAGTCTGTGATTTAGTCCTCACTCATATGGGGTAGGCTGTATCCTACAGAGGAAACCTGAAAATAGCTCAACTATGTTGATGAAAAATTCACAGGAGCCAAGCACTGAAAAGCAAGAAGGTCTCAGAAGGAAAAATGAAAAGGAAGCTTTCCAGATGAGATTAGTAATAGCCGTGTTAGGACGTAGAGTTGACCTTGGTGTGTGTGGAAATACGATGAGACACAGTGATCCAGAACAACATCAGAATGTGTATCAGAGAGTTATTCTTGATTTGACAAGTTCTTGGTCTTCAAAAGTCTATACAAACTGGTCTCTAATCAAGGTAAGAGAGGAAAATAGTTTGTTGAAAATAGTTATGAGGAAGTTTAGTTCAGGTTGATGTACAGGAAGCACAGGAGGGAGTAATTTGAGCTATATAAAGTAATTTAAACGTTTTCTTGGTAATTTATCCAGGAGATGCTAAAAGCAGGGATAATGGTAGATTGATAGGAATACAATATTTGCAGTGGTGTTTCCGGTTGGTAGCAATACTCAGACATGGTAAAATGCCATCTGTCCAACTTGTGGCTCACACACATGGTAGACTAGGCTAGCAGAAAGAGCATGAACTGGGCTTCCCTGGTGGCACAGGCGGTTGAGCGCAGTGCTGAGAAAGCTCTCTGCGGCCCCTGCAGTGCTGGTTCGATCCCTGCCGGTCTCGGAGCAACCTACATGGCGAGCAGACCTCTCTTGTCTTGTCCGCTGCTGCCCTCAGCAGTGTATTTCGTCAGTCTGCCTGTTCTGTTCCCCGCTCTATCTCTGGTGAATCCTCTCGCCCTCACACTCTTCTGAACTCATCATAGATATATGTGAGCTCAAGTCTCACTTCTACATGTTAAGTAGTGAGTAACTGAAGGGCTGACTGCTTGAGCCCTGTGAGAATTAATTTCCTTCAGTCACTTAGGGACATACCAGTTATTTCATTGGGCTTTTAGGCAAAATAGCAAATATAAAGTGTGTATTATTCTCTCTTCTCACTGCCACTGCCCTGACATTTTTGATTAAGAAGGTCACTGCGATTCCAATACTGTCCCTGGCCAGAGCCGTCCTGCTGGTCTCCAGAGAATGGACTTAGGAGAAAATAGAAGGCTAATTGTCCAACTATTAGATAAAAACATCAGTGCTCTCTGAGGAAATTTGATCTCTGTCAACCGGGACAGCTGAGGGCAAAGGAAGGAGCACGATGTGCCCTTCGGGATTCAGATCCCAGCAGCACCTCTTGCTGGGGTGTCCTTGGGTGAATGACAGCCATATTTAGTGTCACCAGTAAAGGGAAGTCAGATCCTAGTTGTGGGGATGAAACATGATGATGTAGTAAATACCCAATAAAGTTTAGCCTCCTTAGGCAGCTTTAAAACATTCACCCCACTAGTGTCATTCAATAGTTATCCTTTAAAGAGACCTTTGGAGAGGAGGCAGGTAAAAGAATGCAGCCTCTGCTAACTCTGCTAAAGAATTTTCAAGTTCAGATAACCTGAGACATTTGTATGACACTTTAATTAATAAAATGCCCACTTAACTGCCAAGCGGGCGTATAATCATATCTTCTGTTCTTTTGCCCGAAGTACACCCCCAGAGTACACAAAATTGTCTTTATTTCTGTGACTACAATTAGTACCCCTTGGTTTTTTACATCCTTTGCAGCTGTGTGTTCACAATATATTTGGGGAATAATTTGAATCATCCTGACCTTAAAACTGGGTGATCACTTCAGGATGCTTCCCAACATTCTCTCTCGTAATGCTAATTTAAAGGAAAAAGATGATATTTAATATCTGGAACAGTAACTGGAGTAGTCATTCAAAAGTAGTGCCAACTGGTATGTGACAGGGCTGATCACGGCTGTAGCCGCTGACAAGTCTTGCGCTGAGAAGAAACATAAACCTTGACACTCTCCTTTCTGCAGAGACAGGAGACTCCACTCAAAGGGAAAGTCTTTACCTTTGCTGAGTACAAACCCAGACCTGGTCTGTAACTGTTCCCACTTTTGCTGGTGGAGTCGCTTATATGATTTGTGGATGAGTTTTCCGGGAGAGATGGAGAACATTAGTAATACTCTTAGGAAATTGGCAGGTGGATTAGGGTATTATAAAGATCCAAATTGTGATTCTCAGACTCTATTTAGACTCTAGAACTGCTGTGTCTAACATACATCAGCTTCACTCACTCCTTGTTAAATAAAGCAAAGAGTCTCATTGTTTTTTGACTGTAAAGCACTGTAAGAAGGGAAGCATGTCAATGCCATATCAGGCTCTGTGTGGTTTTTTTTTTTTTTTTTTTTTGGCTTTTTGTGTTCAAACAGTGAGCACTCTTCAAACTCACCATTCTACTAGAAAGATCCGTGGCATGTGTCCTTGGGACAAACAGGAGAGTTCAGAGGTGTGGTGGGCAAGGTCAGGGTCAGATGGTTTATGACCTTGTAGGACATTGTGTGTTTTAGTTACCACTTTGTAGCAAAATAGCCCCTAACTTAGTGGCTTGAAACAGCAAGAAGCATCTGTTCTCATAGCAGTTTCTGTGGGTCAGGAATTTATTGGTTGCTTCACTGTGCAGTTTGGCTTAGAGGTTTTTACAAGGTTGTAGTGAAGATGCTAATCAGGGCTAGTGCCATGTAAAGCTTTCCTGGAGCTGGAAATTCCTTCCCAAGGTTATTTCTCACATCTTGGCAAGTTGGTGCTAGGGGTTGGCAAGAGGATCATTCCATTGTCTCAGAAGTCTTTCCACTCTCTCTTGAATGTCATCCTTTCCTCCAGAGCAGATGATCCAAAAGAGAACAGGGCAAGAGGGCAGTGACTTTAAAACCTAGGCTGCAAGCCCATTAGAAGCAAATTGCTAAGTGGGCCCCCACTCAAGGGGAGGAGAACTAAGCTCCACCTTTTAAAGGGGGGAGTGTCAAATGATTTGCAGATATATTTTAAAATCACCCCAGGCATAAGCAAGAGTTTGGATTCTATTCTACTTAATTCATTCATGATTTAACACATATTTATTGAACACCTACTATATGCTAAGCACCGTGATAGGTCTTGAATAAGGCCTCTAAGATAGAGTGACAGTAGTATCAGCCTGAAAGATGAGATGAAAGACTGAGTCTCCAAGCATCTCTGCATCTGCTGTGTTCATTTACAGACTCTTTGCTCCTTGACTTCTGCAAATGACCTCTTTGACTGGCCAGTTGACCTGCTGGTCCTCTCAATTGCCCGGTTAAAATGCCCTCGTGTTAAATAATGAGTTCCCTTTGCTATAGCATTTTTATCTATACAAATAGGGCAATTTGTTTTAATCACTGAAATGATTAGCAGCATAGGACTGGAAGTAAGAAAAAACTCAAGTAACAATGAGTTGTTCACAGATATATTAATTTATATGCCGCTGGAAGTTTCCATAGTAACTGTCTACTCTTTAGCTTCTGCTCTTTCATTTTTTTAAAAAAGATTTATTTATTTATGCACACAAGAACTGGGGCACAGGCCAGAAGCGTGGGGGATGGGAGGATCCACCAGAGACAGAGTGGGGAGCAGAACAGGCAGACTTACGAAATGCACTGCTGAGGGGAGCAGCGGGGGAGACAGGAGAGGTCTGCTGCGCTATGTGGGTTGCGTCATAGGTTGCGTCTTAACCCTTTGCACCACCAGGGAGGCCCTAGCTTCTGCTCTTTCAATGAAGTTACCTAAGGTGTCTATTTAGCTGATTGGTAATATGAAATGCAGTTTTCTATGTTATCAGCCAAAGAGATCTTTTTTTTTTTTTAATGTTTAGAACATAAGAATTCTTTTTAATGAATTCTTGCATTGACTTTTACTCATATTTGGTAATTTTACTTTTTTTTTTTTTTTAACTAATCACTAGACTCATTATTCAGCTTAGAAAACAGAATTCCCCAAGTGAAATAAGCGCCCACAGCAAATATACTCAGACTTCCCATATAAACAGCACCTCTCTTGAGAGATGGGGAAAATGAAATAAAAGAGACTAGAGAAGGCCACTGTTTTTCTACATTTGCTATCTGGATTTCATGAAGGCCTTCTCGTTTTCTCAGGTCTGTCTCCTTGGGCAGAGGTACCTTTCTTTGTGGCCTGGGGCACCTGCTCTTAGCTCTCTGAGGGCATTTTATTCTGGCTTGTCTTTTGGCAATAATAGTAGGCATTCTGTGAAGATGGCTCTGTATGTATATATTCTGTAAATTTAGTTATCTTTCTGCTCCTGGGGGCAGGCTCAATGGTATATCTTATTTGCTACTCTCAGAAGGCCTCATCTGAGAGTAGAACTTTTTTAGAACAAAATTTGTGCTGTAAAAAAGAGCCTTCCAGTGTAATAATAACATGAACTCTTGTGTGTAGGTCAGAGGTACAGGGGGTGAGAGGATTCACCAGAGTGGGGAGCAGAACAGGTGGATTGACTGAAACACACTGCTGAGGGGAGCAGCGGGCGAGACAGAAGAGGTCTGCTGCACCATGTGGGTCAGCTCCCTGGTCTGGGATCAAACTCTTGCTGCAGTGGCTATGGATAGCTCCATAGTGCTGACACTTAACCCCTTGTGCCACCAGGGAGGTCCAAGATAGGAGTATTTTTTATGTGACCTGTCATTTCATGTCATCCAACTGATGGGCCTTCCTTTGTATAAGAGGGGAAAAATAGGGTTACTTGCACTGGAAAAGTTAAGGCAGAAAAGTTTTGATTCTTTAAAAATTGGTGAAAATGATACTTCCTAGAGTTTTGGTCTTTATCCAAAACATTGTTTCTAAATCATTCATTACTCTGCACGCTGACATTGTTTGTCTCTGTGTAAGTTACTTGATATGGCCTACAAATAACAATACATTTACTTGCCTTAGGAATGTTCTGAAAAGCTTCATAACTAAATTTGATGAATAGATGTATAAACAAAGCATGTTCATTCAATTTTCTCAGCTAATAATTACCAAAGAAATTTTAAAAGTTGGTTATTGGCTCATTGTTGTATCACTAGTGAAAACAGGAAAAACCTTTTCATAATATTACGTGTGTCTGAATTCTCCAAACAGCATATTCTCTGGAAGTGAGGACAGAAATGTTACAAGTTTTTAATAAATCTGAAAACTGTTGTCAATGATTAATAAACCACATAGATGAAAACCACTTCTAATTTATGAGGGAATGAAGGAGAATATAAGTACATTTTAAGTGATTTTGATCATGTAAATATTTCTAATCCTCACTCTTCACTTGGGTTATTGCAAAACCTCTGTCTACTCTTCCAAACTGTATTCATGCTCTACTTTCCTGGCAAATCCAGTTCTTTGAAATGCAAATTGTACCATGTCAAACACCCTATTTAAAAATCCTTCAGCCCTCCCAAGACTTCAGAAGGCCATCCAGGCGCCTGGGGGCATAGATGGGACACAGCCCCACCCATCAGCCTGCTCTCACCGTCCACTCACTCACAGACCCCTCTGTGACAGGTCCTGGGGTTCTGCTCTTGGAAACACCTTTCTTACTTCTGTGCGTTGCCTCCCTCTTTTTGTGACTCAGTTCAAGCCAGATCACACCCAGTGTCTTCCCACTGTCCCTCCAGTGTAACCTGGGCATATAATCTCTGTATTTCATCATCCTATTGTCCTGATATGGTACCATTAAGAGTCACCTGGGGCCCTTGGTGGTGCAGGTGGTTGAGCGCAGTGCTGTGAAGATGTCCACAGCCTCTGCAGCACGGGTTCGATTCCTGGCTGGCTAGAGAGATACCCACATGGCACAGCAGACCCCTCCTGTCTCGCCTGCTGCTCCCCTCAGCAGTGTATTTCATCAGTCTGCCTATTCTGCTCCTCGCTCTGTCTCTGGTGAATCCTCTCATCCTCCCGCACATCTGGCCTGTACTCCAGTTCTTGTATAACTAAAGGAATCCTGTGCTGTTTGCCTATTTATGTGTGAAGATCAAGGCTTTGCTATAAAAAGTTACAACAGGGTCAAAGAGCTACTATACCCCATCCCGATAGCCAGAGGCGTGAGTCTCATTCTCTGGGACTGTGTCCTGTTAAGTAGCATCAGTAGGTTAAGGAAGGATAATTTCCCACCTCCTTAGGGCCTATAATAAATGTTGATTGCCTTTTTCCTTCACACATTTGATAAGAGCAAAAAACTCTCTCCCTCTTCTAGCTAAGGTGCTGTCTTGGTCTTGTGTTTCCTTAATTTTTAAAGACAGCAGTGCAAATATTGCCAATACCAGTTAATCCTTTAGTTCTATTCTGTGTCCTTCTGCCCCAAAGCAGGGCTTCTGTGGTCCCTAGAGTGAATGTTCTGAAAGGGCAAAGGGATTGCAGCACCCCCAGCTCCATATTGTCCATTGCTCTGTTCCATGGCTCTGCATCACCTATGAAGAGTCCTGAAGGTCGTTTCAAAAATAGGACTTTTAAAAATAGTGCACGTGCTCTGTCTTTATACCAGGAGACTCAAGTTTCACGGGGGCAGCGCAGGCCCCAGGCATCTTCCTACTCTCCCCAGGAGAGGGTGCCTCACATTCACCCTGAGGACCTCACATCTGCAATGAAGGGGGTTCTTCATGACCTGGCTCCCCTCTGTCAACTCCCGGTCACATATTAGCTGTGAGATGTTGGCCTCACCTGCCTCTGTTCAAACAGGGCTAATCACACCACATTGCAGCACTGTTCTCCATGTTGGAGATCGCATTGGGCCATTTAATGTATCGTATAAGCCGAAGCATCCAAGCTCCAGGACACTGCATGAATCTCGTCCCAGGTGAACTGGGCTGTGTGGTCAGGTAGTATGAGGCAAATGTGTTCAAAGTGTTTCTCACAGCGAAGAACATATAGCAGATGCTCATAAATCCATTACATCTTTATTGTTCTTTTTCTCTGCATCCCCTCTGTTGGAAGCCTTTGCACAGTGAGGCTGTGAGACAGGCTGTGGTACACACATATATTCAGGGTGCATTCTAACCAAGGTTCTGCGCATGTGTCTGACACTGAAAGTCCCCCCTCTAGACGCCACATTGTCAGCCTTGATATTTTTTCCCGTCCATTTCGACCACTCTGGCTCACCAGTACCATTTGCAGAGCCCAGTACAAGAGTGCAAAAGGGATTCTCAATTTTTTTTTAAATGAAAAACTATATCAAACCAACAAGCTATGAAATAAGTATCTCCCATCCTCGTACCTTGGCAAATACATCTCTACAACATCACAATACAAATTTAGACTTCTGAGCATTCTTGTTGTTTCATGCAGGATTGTGGCTCAGGGGAGTGCTTACTTGGGACCCTGGACCACAGCTGGCCCCTCTTTTCTCTGCTCCCCCACCCCGCCCAATCCCTGACTCCATCCTTACCCCGAAGCAGCACCTGCGCAGGTGTGCACACTCCAGACTGCACATCCAAGCTCTGGTCATCCTATACCTCCTGCTGCTGCTGTAACAAATCACCCCAGGTACTGTGGCTTAGAGCAACACATCTTTATTGGTTTAACATTCTAGAAGTCTGAAATCAGTCTCACAGGGTGAAAACCAAGGTATTCACATTACTGGTTCCTTCTGGAGCTTCTGAGTGAGAATCTGTTTCTCAGTGATCTTGTCTTTGTTTTCTTGCATCTTCA
The DNA here is from genome assembly GCF_014898055.3 of Talpa occidentalis. Classification (NCBI taxonomy): domain Eukaryota; kingdom Metazoa; phylum Chordata; class Mammalia; order Eulipotyphla; family Talpidae; genus Talpa; species Talpa occidentalis. Next base: position 93,862,983 of record NW_023601322.1, on the reverse strand, counting down.
AAGCCAACAAGGTAGCACCTTCTCTTCTCTCTGACCTCCTGCCTCTGATTTATAAAACCTTTGTGATTACATCAAACCTAGATAATCCAGAATAATCTCCCCACTTCAATATTTTAACTTAATGGCATCTGCAAAGTTCCTTTTTCTACATACAGTAACATTTATAGGTTTCAGTGATTAAGACTGGATCAGACTTGGGGGCAATTATTTTAAGAAACACAAATGGACAAACCCCAGAAAGAAGTCTGAGCAGGGAGTAGAACCATATCTGGGGTCACTTAGGCAAGGGTTCTGGGTGGCTGCATGGCTCCTCAGGGAGCAGAGGAACGGCAGGATGCGGGGTTGGGGGGAGCCTGTCCTCTGAAGCCCTGAGCCCCCTGCCATGCTTGGCTAGAGGAGAACACTCTGAACTTCAACACTCAGGGCAGGCCCCCCTTTTCTCTTGCTCTGTGTATAAGATCTGTCAGAGGAAAACATGTTAGCACATTGTTTTGCTCTGTTACAAGTTCTTGTTCTCTCTGTTTTTTTTTTTTTTTTTTTGGCCTTTTCTTGTCATGAAGGAGCCCATTCCACACCCACTCTTGTTTTTAACCATCCTCACTGGCTTTCCCTTCCCCTGAAGCTCTAATTCCATCCTTCCGCCACCTCTTCAGTGTGCTTAAAATACACAAGATTTCACCTGTTTGCTGTGTTTTAAGGAAGATGCTACCCAGCTCGCAAGTTATTCCCAAGTCCTATAAAAATTGCAAAATCATTCCTCTTGTAATTCTTTTTAGTTTTAAATTTTCTCCCACCATTTGAAGCCTCCAGATTTTCTTTTATCGTCAAATTTAAAATTACTTTTCTTGTTCTACTCATACATTCTATATTCTATTTTGCTGGATCTTGGCCATTAGGAAGAATCTTTCCACACTTATACAACATATACAGAATTTTCCCAAAAGCTGTTTTCATTTCCTTTTAAATTTTTGAAAATCCCCAAAGTTTTATCTTTGTTTTCACTTCTTCTCATTAATGCATGGATTTTTTTTTAAGGGAGTCGAATATGTGTAGGACTCTAATGTGGTTTTGAGAGAATTAATTGGGTTTTGAGAGTTTCTGAATTATTTTACAGAATTTTCTCTTTAAGAAAATTATTGGGGGCCTCCCCAGTGGTGCAGGCGGTTGAGCGCAGTGCTGTGATGTCCACAGCCTCTGCAGCGCAGGTTCGATTCTCAGCCAGTCAGGGAGATGCACACATGGCACGGCAGACCCCTCCTGTCTTAACCGCTGCTCCCCTCACCAGTGTATTTCAGTCAGTCTGCCTTTTCTGTTCCCCACTCTGTCTCTGGTGAGTCCTCTCACCTTCCCACACATCTGGCCTGTACCCCGGTTCTTGTATAAATAAAAATAAATCTTTAAAAAAAAAGAATAGAAAATTATTGGATGATTTCACTTATAGGAGGAATATAGGTAAAGTGAACAAAGGGTGCAAGAAAAAAAAAAGACAAGACTAGCAGGCAAACTATAGATCTGAGGCATACAGCAGGGAGGGGGAGAGAGAGGGATTAATACACGAGAAGGGAGAGCGCAGGAGACTATGGTGATGGTCACGGGTGCTGTGGTGGTGGGAGATTTAGGGGGACCTCAGCTGAGGGGAGAAATCAAGTATTGTAGAAAAATGAACAATGATGTAAGAAAATAAAAATAATTAAAAAGGGATACATAAAAAAGTAAATTTTAAGGAATGTTATGAGCCAATTAAGAAAAATCATTCAACATTAAATTATGTAAACTTATAATTAAGTAAATTAAGTAAAAACAAAGGAAAAGTTTTTCTTTTTAAAAATATTTTGAGAGTTATTCCTTAATGAGTCATTATATATTACAAAGACCTAATGAGAGGAAAATTTGCCAATTTAAACTTAGTTTTAGACTTGTTATAGAATCAGTGATTTTTTTTTCACTATGGCTCCATGATGATATTATATTACAGTAATATATGTTTTTGAGCCCAGATGTTTGTCTTGTTCATAACTGTGTCCTTGTGATGGCCCAGCTCCAGCGGTTGCATTTTAGTAAATAATTGAATACATGAATGTGGTAATGAATGTATGATAGAATTTCGGAATGTATTTTAATAATAATATAAAGGTGTTCAATATAAACCATGGTACCTCAGCCAGAAAGTTGAAATACTAATCTTTGAGAAATAACATAGATACAGAAATTTTTCATGTTTTACCTCTGTATAGTTCTTTTTAGAGTTCTTAATGAACTAAGATACTGGTAAGTATAAGTAATTTTTAGTAGTTCATCTGTAATAGCCACTCCCTGATTTGTCACACCAATTAAGTAAAATAAAGAAATGGAAATTTTTAAAAATTTTAACAAGATTTGCAATCTGAGCAGTAATTTACAGAGTTAAGGGTGTTAACTAAAACTGTGTGCATTCAAGATAATGCTGGCTGTTGAAGTTGTTTATGAATTGAGAAGTTTGAATATATTATGTAAACATTACATGGGCTTTTATATTGTCGAATAACATAGCTATTAAGGTACTAAATATCTTTAGTTTTAACGTAGTGTTAAGTGATGAGAAATGTGAATCTCTGGTCCTGAAATAAATACAGGAAATGAAGGAAATATTTTTCTACATATCTTTTTCCTTATTCTTTTAGGAATTGTGTGTGGGAATTGGTTCCTTTGATTTTTTTTTAGTGCTATAGTAATTAATTTGTATATGTGAAGGTCTATGTTTCTGAATTTCAAAGATTTTACTTCATTGGTATTTGCTCTTTTCCTGACTTGTATTTTCCCTGGTTTAATCTTCACACTGATGGAGGATAACTTTTTCATTGTTTGCCCTCAGAATGGCTTCACTCCCTTATACATGGCTGCCCAAGAGAACCACATCGATGTTGTGAAATATTTGTTGGAAAATGGAGCTAACCAGAGCACCGCCACTGAGGTAAGACTATCAACCCCAAATGCTCAAAATCTTTAATTGTAATGACCATCTTCTTTAAGCCAGCTGCAAAGGATCTCAGGTACCTCCTATCAAATATGCTGGAAACAATCATGTTGCTACTGAACTCTGCAATCTCAGCCATGAACCCAGTGCTAACAGCTCAATGAGTTGCCTTGATTTGGTGCTAATACCAATTTATTCGCACATGCAATTGTGCTTCTGTCATTTTGCCATGTTCTGACTATGGGAGTTTTATATTATTCTGAAATTAGATTAGAGTAAATTCTACCTGTCTCTTTTTAACACTATTTGATCTTTATTAGGATCTATATCAGTCCCTTAAAGGAATCATTTCTGATCACCAGAAATTATCAGAGGTGTCTGTATTTACACACTTTCATGAGGAATGGGTCACTGAAAAGCTGCTCTGTTTGCTAGGCACATAGAATGACATGTAGTTGTATGCTCACAGCTGCTAGAACGATGTGGCCACAGCTGCTAGAACCTTCAATCTATGTCGCTTTACTGGCAACTTCTTTCCTCCCCCAAAGTTAGGATTACCAAAGACTAAATGCAAACACTCCCACACAGAGAGGGGGGCCTGGATGTGCTGGCCTAGTGCCGGTATCTTGTTCAGCTCTAATGTCTTTACAATGAACCTGAAGACCAAAATTATTGCCCAGTTGTGAAGACCCAGAGCTGTTCATACAGGGAACATTACTGGCTTTCTGGTTTGGTTTCTCTCTCCTATTTATTTCCGTGCATATCCTGCCCCCAATAAGTGCCCTGGATAAGTAGCCTTTCCCCTGAGTTTTCTCTTTGGACGAGACCTCTTGGACCCAAAGGAAGGATTTAGAGGAAGGTATAGGTCTCCCATTATGTCACCAGCATTGCATTGCTCATTGAGGATAATCATAAAACACCTTTGGGCCCTGTGGAAAGAAGATGCATTTACAGACCTCAATTTATCTCGGTAACACAAAGAGGCTGAATTAGATTTGGTGGTTCTACAACTAAGCATCATATGAAGTAGCTAATTTAAAAATTCACAGTTAAAAAAAAAAAACAACAAAGAAGAAATAAAAGTAATCCAACCTGAAAGCATTTGGGTCATCTAGACAGAAGAAGAGGCTGGAATGGACAACTTAGAACACGGCTTTCTCTTTCCTCTGAGTGTTCTCCAGTAAACCGACTTGTTTTCAATTTTCTTCTCATTTTTGCTTAGGCAGCTTGGAGAAGAAGTTCAGCGGTTGTGTAGAACAGTGATTTTTAAGTGATTCTCCAGAAACCCTTGAGCTTGGAGAGAAGGCCTCAGCAGCCATGGAAAGCTTGGGTGTGGGAAACTTTGGGGGGAGAGGAAGGAGGCTCCCCTCAGCTTTTTTTACCCACGGTATGCAGGCTTTGTTGTTCCCTGCTTCCTGTTCTGAAGTCCCTCTGATAAATGTGTAAAAATCCTGGCCTCCAGTGAAAGATGGCAGAGAGGTTTGTCCCCCAGAAACTGGCTTGATAACTTTTAATATCTATTTGACTTCCTTTCTTGACAACTAAGTCTTTAGGTGAAATAAATACAAACTCCTTCTACCGTACATTTGGAGGAGAGGTCATAATAATGTTGTAAATGCATTTACACTCCCTTTGGGAGTAAACTGTTTGTGTTTTGTTTTGTTTTGTTTTTCGAGAAAAACTTCTATGGAGCCAGTAACGTTCTGATAGTTTATTCTCATTAGTTAACAGAAATAACTACTAATGGGACTACATTTCCTGCTTGTCACTGGAAAATGCATCTGCCAAGGATGAAATGGTTTCAAGTTCTTTATTCTGCGTGCACTGATTTTTTTTCTCCTACCCCCTGAGATCAGTGTGATTTGTATAACACGGGCCATTTTTTTCTGGACTAATTCTGTCAAAGAGTAGTGTGGATGTCTTTAGGCAAAGCTTGGATAACAATATGAGACTAAATCTCTGCTTCAGCCCTTCTGAGAAATGTGCCAATATAAGAAGGCTGCATTTATTTCATTTTATTTCCTTGAAAGCAGTGTCATGTGTTTGATATTATTGTTTTCAACTATCATTTATTTAAAGAATCCTTTATACTAGAGAGTGATTCTACTCACACAGTAGACTTAACATTTCTAGTGTGTGGTTTGGGAAACTCAGCTCACTGGCCTTCCCAGCTGTCTCAAAGCGCCTTCAGTCTGTACCTCCGTAACATTTCTTTCTGGATCCCAAAATATACCTTCATGTACACAGAAAATTTAATTCCTCTCTGTTTTCCATACTGAAATGTGACTCTTGCAAGTAAATCATATGAGGTTTTGAATACTAATTTAGATAAGTATATATCCGTTATTGGTCCTTTTCCAAAAACATGTTATTTACATGTTTTTAGATGTTATTTACTTGTTTTTAGAAAAGTACATGTTATTTACATATTTTTAGAAAAGTAATATAAGAAAATAATGAAAGAAAAAATGAAAATAAAATATTTTTAGAAAAGAACATGCTATTTACATGGTTTTAGAAAAGTAATAAAAATAATAAAAGAAAAAATAAAATGAAATAATAAAGTAAAATAAATAAAAACAAGTAGATAACTAATCAGTTTTTCCTGGTTGAATATTATAAACTCAAGTGGCTAAACCTCCATCTCTGGACCAAATGGAAGCTTCTCCCTTCGTCTGTTTTGCAGGATGGTTTTACGCCCCTGGCTGTGGCTCTCCAGCAAGGACACAACCAGGCGGTAGCCATCCTGTTGGAAAATGACACCAAAGGGAAGGTGAGGCTGCCAGCCCTGCACATCGCAGCCAGGAAGGATGACACCAAGTCAGCTGCCCTCCTGCTTCAGAACGACCACAATGCGGATGTGCAGTCCAAGGTAAAAGCTGAGCCTGCGTGCAGGAAGGCGCTGCAGCCCAGCTTCCTCCTGGGGGGGCCACACAGACTTCGTAGGCCCTGGTGATCATGCCAATCACCGCTGGCCACCAGCAGAGATAAATGACCCAAGCGGGTATTTCAGGAAGAAGGGGACGAACTATGGAGCACAGGAACCAAAAAAATTAAAGATCATTTTCTTTAAACGCTAAGGGTCTGCTTTGTAGAAATCTGCTCTTTTATCTATAGCCAAAAATAATAGAAACGAAGTTGGAGGCTAGTATTTTGTTGCCTGGTTTCAGGCTGGCTTTTCAGTAGAGGCACTTGGGCAGGTGGGAGCAGTGTATTCGGTTGCATGGAGCAGACGGACTGTTTCCTTGACTTTCACTGTGTAATATTTTCCCTCTTCTTCCCACACCACACTGCTTCAGATGATGGTGAATAGGACAACCGAGGTACGGTATTGTTATACCAAAATATACCTTGTTTTTTTTTAACTTTTTTTTTTTTTTGCCCATATAGCATAAATGCTCACTAATTCATACTAATGATTGGGACTTCCATTATTAGGACATTAATTTGGAAAGTTTTCCCATAAGTAAGACAAATGGGTAATGCAAAGTTATTTAACGTACCATGTATATGAAGCATTATTTAATCAGTTAAACTGTTTGCATAGCTATTAGAATATAGCATGAAACGACTTTTTCATATATATTTCACTCACTGAGATTTGCTGTTAATTTTTGCCTGCAGGAGATAGATACCATCTCCATTAAATGACAATTCTCAGATCAGAGTTTTATAAAGCAAAAAGTGAGGGTGGTTTCTTGGACAGCCTTTTGTCCTTTTATTTAGTCATAGTGGTTCTTTATATTTTCTGTATTTTTCTTACCGCATTATATGTAATCAATAATGATATCAGACAGGCTGTAAATAAAGCAGGTGCTTTTGTCTGATTGTTTTATATTAATTATCATGAAATCTATTTTTCAAACACCAAAGTTAGTGATATCAGTCAACAAAAACGTTCAATTCAGAAGGCTGTCAGTATGGGCTGTGTGGGGTGTATGTGGTGTGTGAGAGTGTGTGAATGTGTAGGGTGTGTGTGGTATGAGTGCTGTGTGAGTGTGTGTAGTAAGTAGTCTCTCCTTGGCTGTTGTTGCAGAGAGACTGTCATTAACTCACATATTGTTGAAAGTGTATTATAAAAATTAACCTATATTCAAAAGCAAATGACTATTGATGGAGGGCCATTTTAGCTTTGCTTTTGTGATGACTGGGCTGTGAACCTGTGGATTTCTGGAGCATTCACATTTAGTATTTACTGACAGTAGTACATTTTAAAAATAAATCTCTTGTTTATTAACAAATTGACACCTTGAGAAGTGAACAGATTTGAATTATTTATATCTTTTCTTTGTTACTTATCTCTGCATGGAACAGATTTAGTCAGAAACTAAATTAAATTTTTTTTTAAAGGCCCAGCTGCTTGGCACATTATTCAAGACTGGATCATACAAATTGATATCTTCATGACTGATTTATTGTCTTTGATATTTTAGTGCTTTTTAGTGACTGCTTAAGATACATTTTTGATAGCAATATTGGCTCCAAACATTGCATTGAAAACAGCACTTTTGCAGCTACAGAATTGACAGATTCATGTAAGGTGGAAATATTTCTTGGGGGACACAAACAGGGGAATGTCCTCCATTGTAATCCTGGACAGTGATCCTCAGCATTCCCCCCATGCTAACCAGGGGGACTTCCGCTGAGGGCTTTGTTTCTCGTCCCTCTGGTTGATCCAATAGCCACAGCCTGAGGCATCTCCATGGATGGCTGTGAGGCTGTGGCAGACAGTGAATTAGTTTATTTTTGCAAATGAGAAAGATAATAATATTACACATGAATAATTGGAAAATGATTCACCAGCAGTCACCCTGCCTTTTTGAAATTAAATTGTAACTTGAATAATAGATGCACACTCAGGATATGTCTCAGTGACAGGAAATACCAAGATAAAAATAAAAAAACATTCAGTCAATTATTTCCCAAAATATAAAAAATTGACATTTTATTAAATCACAGCCGCGTTGTAGATTGATGTTCCCCTCCATTTGACTTGAATATTTGGAAGCACGTAGGCACCAAACAAAAATATTTTCACCACATTTGGGTTTGGAAGGATAGTTACTATTCTGATTTTGTGTCTCACTCTCCACAGTCATAAATTATTTTCAGCTAGTTGTGCTGATAGCACAGAGGAGTTTTTGTTTCCTAAGGTACCTGAATGCTTATTTAGGGCACTTTTAAAAGAAAGTTAACAAAACACATACCAAATGAATTTAAAAAATTGTGGTTGTGATCTAGATACTATTTCTTGAAAACAAAGGTGTGTTTTTTTCCCCAAATGCAAGAGACCAATGCAAAATAATTTCAAAATTGAAAGATATGGTGGTCAGTGAAGAGCCTTTATTGGTTCTATTATCTGATAAATTTTTAAAATTGTGGAAAGCAAAGATAGTACATCTTTGCATTCGCTAATAAGAAAAGACTGGATGATGCTTCTGTTGTGAAAACAACCAAAATTTCTAAATTTTTACCTAAAAGAAAATGAAATATACTTTTCTTTCAATTAAAATTGTTGGAATTCTTAAACTAAACACATTTTGCTGCCCGTATGGTTGATTAAACTGCTTGTTTTAATCACATTCTGTTCTATCTATAAAATTATGTTTAGTTAGCATTTAAAATTAGGGGCAGCTGACTTTTTTCCTTTATGTTCACAGTGATGCCAAGTATGTTACTTCATTTTAATTTTTTTTTATTGTAGTGACAAAGTCTGACGGAATGCACAGAGGATGGAAATATCCTGATTGTATAAACTATGTAAAATGAACTGTACAGCCTGTGCACAAGTCTCTCACAATATTTTCATAGTTCCAAAGACAAAATGCCAGCCAAGTGCTGTTTTACATTAAAAGAAAAAAAAAAAAAAAACAGTGGTTTTGAATCAATCTACAGAGAAAACACTTTTTTTTCCTAATGCTATTAATCCTATGGGTGAAACCTTGTGTTGTTAAATACTATTTCCTTTTTCTCTAAAACTTAACCATTTCTAGAAACATAGTATTGTATAAACAACGGGTCCCCTGAATAGATAAATTGTTGATGACATTAGAAATAATATTACCAAGAAGTATAGGCTATTTAGTTACCTCTTTATATATGTATTTACTACCTTATTGCCATATGATAGATATATAAGGAGTCTTATTTGCAGCATTTATCATCTGAATGGCATTGCTTGTACATTAGCTTGACAATCACCATGTGATTTCTTCACTCATCTAGTGACTGTGGCATGGAGGGAAGGTAATTTACTGACTCCCCTTTTCTTTGCTTCCCATAGAGTGGTTTCACCCCTTTGCACATAGCAGCCCACTATGGAAATGTCAATGTGGCGACGCTTCTTCTAAACCGAGGAGCTGCTGTGGACTTCACAGCCAGGGTATGGATTAAAATTGCTTCTCATTTTAGATGGCAGTACGTGGGCAATTTACTAAAGAACAAGTAAGCACCAGTAAAGGTTTCCCTTTTTTGCTTACCTAGATCTGTGCTGAAGATAGAGGATTTTCCATTTTTTTTGAAATGCAGGAAATCATCACTACCCAAGAGAAAATTCAGAATGTTGTAAATTCACACACATAGGAATCATTTACAGTAGTTAAGGAGGCTATTCATTTTGACATAACTATGAGCTGTTATGTGTAATCATGCCATGAATCATGAATGAGCAGCTACAAATCAATAAATAATTAAACTGTTCAAATGTTAAGTATAAAATGTACAAGCACATTTATACAATGTCTCAACAGTGATTATAAGGCATACAATTTGACAGGGAATTTTCTTTTAATGAATTGGGAATTAGTTGGTGAAAAGAAGTCTTGCCAAAATACCTAAAGAAAACATTGAGTTAGATGTTTAATAGTTTGATTTTATTGGAAGAATTCACTTACATGATAATTATAAAACTCAGTATACTTAAAAAGAATCAGTTAATGCAATGTTTGAGTATTTCCAAGATGATGACATTCAAAAAATCACGGACATATCCTTGCCCTACTGATGATGGCTAATAAAATAAATTGAATCCACATATTTTGATTTTTTTTCTTTTTGAAGTCTTCTAAACTGCAGCTATGTTATTTCTGTACAGCACTATTCTGAAGACAGTTTCTTTAAGATCATTTTTCCATTTTCCAATGGAAAATGTTTTGTATATGTTATGTATTCTATTTTTAAGCTTCAGAATGCATGGTGTTGTAGAAAGAAGTAAGAATTTGAACTACAGCCCTAGCTTAGGTAGCATCCGAAGTTCCCTTTCTATGACCCCAAAGTGCTCCCTCTGTCTGTGGACGTACTGTGTACATCACTACCTGTGTTGTAGCTTTGGACTAACTTAGTTATGCAGTTTCATTCCGTTTTCCATTCTCTAACTCTAGTGCTTTGTGGTTCGTGTGCTGTTTTGTTTCTTAAAATTCAAAGGCACTGAAACCATAGAAACCCTGGATGAGGGGACCACATAGGTCTCCACCTCCTTTGTGCCCCTCTGAGCCATCACTGCCATGCCCTGTCATACCCAACCTGCTCTTGTTTGGTCTTTCCATGGTGTAGAATGGAATCACTCCTCTGCATGTGGCTTCCAAAAGGGGAAACACAAACATGGTGAAGCTCTTACTGGATCGTGGTGGTCAGATCGATGCCAAAACTAGGGTGAGTGTCTCTGTTCTTTCAATTTCCTACCATTATTGTTTTTTGTCTTCTTTTAGAAAGCACCTGTTCTAGCAGTCCTTCAACACAGGCCATGCATTTTCAAGGAAATTATTTTCTTGGGTTGGATGTAAACCTCATGCAATATTTAAAGGCTCCATATCATATAGTAGAGATAATATTTGCTCATAAATGCCCAGAGAAACAGAATGGTGGCCCCTCTGTGGCAGGTTTGCAAGTTACCACTGATTGTTTTTCTGGGAGCAAAGATCAAAGACTGGATTTATGCATCTCTGATTTGATTAGTTGTAATTATCAAGAACCCAAACTCAGTAGGATATAGAAAACTATGAAATGGTAACAGAAAATACTTTAATCCATTTGAAAATCTTTTGCTCCTAACTTCTATATTCCTAAACCATCTTCTTAATCAGCTGTGCTGTGCTACATAGCAGGAGAATTGCTGTTGTCTTTTTGAAGAAAAGGACAGTTGTTATGTTGCACTTTTACTCCTGTCATCTTGGGAAGAAGTGGTGCCTTTCATTCATTTCAAACTTGTTGAGCGGAATAGCATACTGAATTTCTATATACTCTAATTTCTGTAATTAGACAGTAAGATGGGCAGAGAGTACAACAGACTCTGAAGGCCCACCGATTTCAAATCCTGCTTCTTCTACTTGCCAGTTAACTGTATGATATGGGCAGTGTGCTTCTCTGTCTGAACTTACATTAATAATCATACCTATGTCCAGAATTAACTCCTGGGTGTCATTATTTATCCACTTTTAAGTGGGGAAAATTGCTTAGTTACTCTTAACTTTTGATAATATTACTGAAATAACATATGGTTACTTGGTTAAACATTAAGCTAGTACTTCAATATTGCCATTCTCTGGGTTGATTTGGATGATCATAGATTTCAGCACAACATTAAACATTTCCGTAATATAAAATTTGTTGTATAAGAAGTCCGTGGATGGTAGACAATGTCCTTTGGGGGTATTTTATCTTCTCTCTGTTTAATTCTGGGGTTTTATATTTTTATAGTACAGGAATAAAAATCAAATCTAGTTCCCTTGCAACTCTTGAGGCCAGCAAATGATTTTTCATAAGCTTTATCATCTTTGAGCTTCGAGAAACTATAGCAGTCCCAGACTACACGTTCTGGGTTTTGATGGCCTTAGGAATCCTTGCTTTCTTAATCTTGGTTCTCCAAGATGTTTGGCCTGAGTGCCGTGTCGTTGGGCATGTGGGAGTTCTGGGGAGGCATGCTTTGTCTGTGAGGTCCTTGCTGTGGTGTCTGGAGTCTTTGCATCTGAGTTTCTGTGGGTCCTGCTCTCTGCTTTGCAGCATGCCTCTCCCCTCGCTGTGCTGTAGGTGTGCATTGTTTGGAACAACTATGTGTGGTACTGCATTCTTTATTTCCATACTTCCTTCTTTAAGTACCTAACTAAAAAAATGCCTCCCTTTACCGTAACTGTTTCTGTTGAAACTCTCTAATAATTGAGAGTGCCAGTGGAGAGACGGCACTTTGTAAATGCAAGATGATTTTATCTTGGTCAGTCTCCTAAGGATTCGCATTCGTCTTCTTAATTCTTTGCTGCAGTATTCACTGATCATCAAGGCAATTTATTTTTGTCTTATTGATCATTACAATATCTGCTTCATCATCTAGAAGGTGCTCTAATTTGCGTGGCCTCTGTACATTTGCACATACAGTATAATGGTCTAACTCCAACTAGGCAGTGCATTTTCATAAAAAGTTCTAAGAAATGAATTCTTCTTGTCCTCCAGCAAGTTAATGAGTGTACCCTACCTTGGTTTCTTCCTCTGTAAAAGAACTATTTGTATTGTATTTCATCCAGGGTAGCCCTTAGAGACAGCAAAAACTGAATTTTTGAATTTCATTTTAGAATTTGGTGAATCCTCTCACCCCCTGCACCTCTGGCCTATATACCCCGGTTCTTGTATGCATAAATAAATAAAAATAAATCTTAAAAAAAAAAGCTAGTGCCATGGGCTCCCCCCCGAGATAAATGGTCTTTCTGTAATGTTCTTCGAACTTCCCTTATAAGAATTTTATTATAGCTTTTCATTGCATACATTGCAAGGATGTTCTGTTCATAACTTAAACAAAAAGGCTTTGAGTTCCTAGTTGGTATATTGTTCTGTAGAGATAACAGTAGTTAAGGAAACAGACCAGGTCCCTGTACTGACAGAGCAGTCAGTCTACAGAACCCAAGGATTTAGGTTGTTAGGGTGCTGGCAATAGTTCAGCAATTAGCTCTTAAAAACAAACAAACAGGAAAACTCATTTGTAGTCTTTTCTTTTCCTGGTCTTCAGATGTAAATATCTCCATGCTCCCATCATGTTGAATTTGAGCTATCCGCCTGCTGCTCTCTCTGGACACAGATTTTGGGAGAGATATGCAGAAAATCACCACTCACCAGTTTGTGCATGCTGGCTCCAGCACACCAGGATTGGGTCCGACATTGAATGGTTTTCCCATAAGTTGAAATACTTCCAGGTCTCTAAAGAGTTGGGATTTCAAAGCAATTCGTGTCTTTCAATTATGGCTATAACTAAAAGACTATATTCTTCTCACTCAACACAAAATCAAGTGGAAAGCAAATACTGAAATCAAGGACTCTAGTCTGGGAGGCCAATTCTGGAACTATTATTTTTGGTTACTAAACCAAAGGAAAATGGTTTGTTTTTTCTTTTGTCCTTTGAAGATATTTTAAAAGAAAATTTTTTTTTAACTTTTTTGAAAGCTAAAATGATAGCGCTTCTATCCATGGCATTTTTAAAAATATAAATATTATTCATTTACTTTTTATCATAGAGATCTCCGTTTCCACTAGCAATTAAATTAGCCCTAAACATTACTAATGTGTATATTTTGTCAAGAAACTTCTCTTGATCTTTTATTACTTTTCTCATCAATGTGGTTTTCATTATCTGAAAAAAAGCAAGATGTATATAGAGGCTTTCGGATAGTTAAAAAAAATCCTACCCGCAGCTTCTCCCCAACTTTCCCCAGCTCTCAGTCAATCCCTGAGGTTGTTCGCACCTCGTGGATATACTCATTAATTAGGGATTGGGCGTGAAACACTGAAGCATTTTATCAACGTTCTGGGTTTTTTTTTTTTTTTTTTTTGGTATCTGAAAGCCTCATTTTAATGTTACAACAGGAACTTTAGAGCTAGTTAAAGTGATATTTATTCAGACTTTATTAAGGACATTATTCTTTCTTATTTTAAAACCTATTTATTTTTTAAATGTGGAGAAACTATGTAGGGATTATGGTTAAAATACTGAAATACATACTTCAGTGCAAATATTAAAAGTGCACAAAGGATGATGAAAACAAAACAATATATGAGAAAAAGGGATTACCTCTGCTTGCTCCTTGTTATTAAAAGTAATAATTAGACTAATAACAGTAGTGGGTCCCCAATGCCATAGGCAGCAGATGCTCTAGGCACCCTGCTAAGTATTCTAGAAATATCATCCCATTTCATCTTCCTAACTACTTATTAAGTATTATTTTCTTGTGGAGAAAATACGGAGCTGTTTGAGAAATGAGACAACCAAAGGAAAACGGAGTTTCAGAGCAGATCTGGCATACACGGGATGCACAGGTCAGTAAGGAGACCCTGTAGGAATGCAGACTGCAGGGTGCATGGCTGGGAGAAGCCTCAAGCAGAGAGGAGAGGAAAAGCTAAGGATAGAAATGGTTGTAAAAGCTAGTGCTGTGGGGCCTCCCTGGTGGCTCAGGGGTTAAAGTCTTAGTACTATCAAGCTATTGACAGCCAAATGGTATGAGGTATGAGTTCCATCCTGGGCCAGAGAGCAATCCACATGGCACAGCAGACCTCTCCTGGCTTGCACGCTGCTCCCCTTAGCAGTGTATTTTGATCAGTCTGCCTGTTCTGCTTCCCACTCTGTCTCTGGTGAATCCTCTCACCCCCTGCACCTCTGGCCTATATGCCCCAGTTCTTGTATGCACAAATAAATAAAAATAAATCTTAAAAAAAAAAAAAAGCTAGTGCTATGGGCTCCCCCACAACATAATGGTCTTTCTATAATGTTCTTCGAACTTCCCTTATAAGAATTTTTGACCCAAGACAAATACCAGATGATTGTACTCATATGTGGAATATAGAGAAAAGAAGGAACAGAGAAAACTCAAACAAAACAAACACTAGAAATATGACTGCAGATTTAAGAATTCTCAAGGTGGGTTGGGGAGGAGGGGGCCCGATGGCCTAGGGTGAAGGACTATGGGTGCTGGTGGTAGGTGTGGTGGGTAACATCCATTGGAAGAGGTGTGAACCTGTTCCCCTAAATCTTTTGCAGTATTGTAAAGCAAGCCCGGATAAAATAAATAAACACGTATATAGACGTATGTGTACATATATTTAAAAAGACATAAAGAGAACATGGGGAAAGGAACTCTTGAGGTAAAAAAAGTCTTTCAGCTTCAAATGCAGTCTTAAGAATATAAGTAAATTGTCCTGCCCACTCCTGGGTTGTGGTGGGGGTGGGCAATAAAGAGATGCTGGACTCTGTAGGAAGTGTCCAAAGCTTTATTGAGATTGACCATGTCGGGCGATTGAATTTGAGATGATTCACATTCCTCTAGGCAGTTAGATAAATTGCATCAGTAAATGTAAGATTTAGAGCCGATTTAATTCTTATTGTTCCTTGATCTTCTTGTAGGTTTACTGAGTATTCGCCATCATTTTCCTTTTGTGATTCTGAGCGTGTTTTTGGAGGCCTTAACCTGATCACAGAATTTTTATCCCCTCATTGTTCAGACAGGCTGCAAGTTAGATAAGATGAGAAAAGTCATCCCCACCTGCTGGACGATGGCGTGTGGTGCCTTCACTTGCTCTGTGGATTTCTCAAACTCTAGATGTCAGCAAAACCCCCACCAAGAGGGTGTTTGAGAAACCAGCTGTCTCGGATTCTTTTATAACTTATGCGGCAGCTCATGCCCTGTGTTCGCTGCAGGTGCTGTTACCAAGGTGTGCAGAAGCCTAATTCTTTCTGTGGCTTTGCCCGCCCAGTTTCTTTTGAGGCTCCTCTCTGGCAGACTTGAAAATAACCTGGCATCCTACTACATTTTTTTTTTCTTCTGGAAAAACAACCTTTTAATGCTAATTTCCAGAAACCCATTGCTGTGAGATCTGTTTTGGTTATTTGCCTGTCTGAATGCTGGCTAAATAGAGTCACCAAAAAAACTATCATTTGCAGTCAAGGTCCTAGCTCAAAATAGAAGCATACTCCAATTTGATAGATATATATTTTTAAATATTTATTTATTTATTTATACAAGCACTGGGTACAGTCAGAAGCGTGGGAGGGTGAGAGGATTCACCAAAGCGGGGAACAGAACAGGCAGACTGATGAAATACACTGCTGAGGGGAGCAGCAGGTGAGACAGGAGAGGTCTGCTGAGCCATGTGGGACCCTCGCTGGTGGCCTGGGATTGAACCAGTGCTGCAGAGGCTGCAGGCAGCTTCGCAGCCCAGCGCTCAACCGCTGCGCCACCAGGGGAGGCCCCATACTCCAATTTGATCATTTGAGTAGAGATTGTTAAAGCACCTGTTTATAACAGTGTGGACGGACTGTAGGGAAGACACAGGGAGTGCTGGAGTACCCCTGGGGATAGAAACAGTAGGTAGAGATCCTTACCATCCCTGCCCCAGAAAGGTGAGAAGTAGAGGAGGTCTCCAGAACTTCAAATGAGAGAATTGTGTGAGAAAGCTGTTTTGGCAGGAGAGATACAACCATACTTAGGACCTTCAGGCAGTTGTCTTCCACATTTTGATGCATTTCTCATTGACTGAGGCCAGCCAGAAGCCAGTGGGCAAGTGAGCCCACTGATACAATCTGGAGAGCTCATCGCACATGGACAGGGAAGGGAAGAGCTTGCAACTGGAAGGCTAAATGGAAAATGTCTAGCATAGAGATTCCAGAATGCTGGATCAGGCAGAGTGTTATAAATAGATGAATTACACTTTGAGGAGGAAAGTGTACCCTGGAGATATGGCCCTGGAGGCAGGACACAGAAGATAGATCATTGGCCTTCTAGATAAGTCAGATGCTCTGGAGTTCTCTTTATCACTCTCTCAACCTCACTTTCTTGACTGCTACCTACCTTCCCAATCTCTTTCTGTGTGACAGTCTTCATTTCCACCCCCCTTAATCTTGAGACCACCAGTTAATTTATGTAATCAGGACTTCATTTTCTCTTTCACTTCTTAGTCTTGTTCTTACATTTTGCCTCTTATTTCCCACTCACTGTGTTTCTTGGCCATGTCACCCTCAAGAGAAACAAAACCTAAAAGCCAAAAGGTATTTGTGGATGGGGTGGGGGTCACTCTAGAATCAGAAACTGCCAGAGAACCATCAAGTTTAGAAGGTTCTATAAATAACACAATATCTAGTTGTGCTATAAATTTATTGGATGCTCTTTATTTGTAATAAACTTGGCCTTTGAAAACATAATTATGTAGTTTTAAAATGCTGAAAAATATGCCTGGAAATTATTAGACGAATCTGGAAATGGCCCTTATACAGGGGCCTCAGGGAGCTTTTTAGGAGAAAGTATGAAGTGACAATTCTAGACAGAACATGAATGGACAAATCAGTAAGATGAAAACAGTCTAGCAATATCCTCCCAGGTGTGGTTCTGTAAGTGGGTTCTCAAGGTCAGTAAATGGGACATAGTCTGCGTTCCTGTTATCTTGAGTCTACCAACAGCAGCAAGTTTCATTACATTGAACCTCCACTTGCAGGATCTCTTGCCTGCTCCCTTTCTCGGTTTTGTCTCAGTCTTTCTCATGCTCTCCATCAAGATTTCTCTGTGTTATTTTCTCTCTTACTCTTCTTCTTCTCTATCAGTTAACTAGTAGCAATTCTGGTTCTGCTCTATAGAGTGGCTAGGGCTGAGTTCAGGAAACCCTCCCTTCCCGGAGGCATTAGATGCAGTCTTGGTTTGGGTTTTTTTGTGTGCGTGAAATCAAGCCTAATTTTTGAATTCTCTTGTCAGGATGGGCTGACCCCACTCCACTGCGCTGCACGAAGTGGGCATGACCAAGTGGTAGAGCTTCTGCTGGAGCGGGGTGCCCCCTTGCTGGCAAGGACCAAGGTGAGTTGTGGTGAGCAACACGGGATCCCCAGAACTCTCTTGTCCCCTTCGGTGCTATTCTCTGTTCTTGAATTGAAGCATCAGCCAGGCATATTCTAGTTCCTCAGTATTTATGTGCTAGGAATGAGCTATGCATATCAAACTTTCCAAACTCTTTAAAATTAACAAATACATGCGTTAGGATAAATATGTGCCTTGGAGTTCTTTCTACGTTTTATATCTGCTATTCTTACGGCAGAAGGAATCTTGAATGTGACTCTATTATATATCAACGAGACTATTATATATACATATAAGTGACAATATCACTTACATTCTATGAGTCTACATTTTCATGATTCCACAGGGCTGTGTAAATACCTATAAAATTATCTTTTAAGGCAGCACAATTAGTAATGCAAGATGAATCCTTAAGGTCCCCCATCTTTACTTCTTAGGTAATGCTAGTAAAAAAGAATCACTCACCAGTAGCTGGTCGGTTATCATTGGAATTAGCAGGGTTATGTGGGAGGCACTACTTAGGACAGGCCAGCCACGGGCCACCATTTTGCAAGCATATTGTCCAGCAGTGCATTTGGTATTTTCTGTCTCATTTCATCAACCATGCTCAACCATGAGCACACACTTATCTATGTAAATGAAAACCCAGTGATGAGCTGACTGGTTGGAGGTTTTCATGATGCAGTGTATTATATCCTGAATGGTAATGGGTATCCACAGATGCTGTTGGTGGGATGTTATTAAGTTGTCAAGTGATCAGTTACCTCGACAATTAAGGCAGCCAATGCAAGCAAATCATTTTCAACTTACATTGTATTTTTAAGTGAACGTTTCATTGAAATCATTTACAGCAAAAACCTCCCCACATTTAAAGTAGGTGTAGAATGAACTGCTCTTTAAAGATGTGCCCCACCAGCCAAGGAAGGGCGACTTCAAATCAGAAACACATGATGAAGAGAAATAAAGCATCTGCATTGTTTGATTCTCATCCTGTACTGTGAGTGTTGTAGACATCTGTCTTTAAAATGCAACCGTTTGACCGGGGTAGTGGCAAAGATAATTATGAAAAAATTTGTTGAGGAAACAGAAATTTAAATGGAAATAACAACATTTCAAATAGGACATGTGAAAACCATTAAAAAGTTCAGAGCAAGCTGAGGATGGTATGTTGTTCTTTAAACTATAAATTAATCTTGTCTACAGAGTTTGCCTGTAATTGTCAGATCACTAATGAAGACCTTGAAGTACTCTATTGTAAATGTTTTAATGATCTTCTTATAAAACAAGTAGCCTTCATATGTTAGGATCCAGCATAAGGCTCCTGTGAGTGTGTGCTTGTGTGCACTTCTCTGCAACCTTCCAGCTCTCCTTGTGCCTCAAATCACTAGGCAGTGTCCTAGTCACTAAGGGACTCTTGAGATAAATAATGTGCAGTCTGATTTTGAAAAAGTTCAGAGTTTAAGTGGCTAAAATAGACAAGAAGATAATCACAAAATTAGAGCTGCGTGCAGGGTAAGGAACATGATGGAAATGATCAGCTAAGCTGAAGTGAGGTGATACCAGTAGCTTGGAAATGAAAAGGGACTATTCTCCCATCCCCTCCATGAGACACCCAGTCTTGAGACATCCATTATTCATCCTTTGAGCAAATATTCATCTATGTAGTTGCCACTCCCTTTAAACTTTAAAAATTCTGGTTCTCAGCAAATTGAGTCTTCTCTGCCACCCCGGTTCTCGTTCCTGATGATTTCTTTGATCTGGGAAGGAACAGTAGCTCCAAGCTGGCCTCTCCCTATAGTGACTGTGAAGCTCTGTGCCTAACCTCCCACTCTCCAACCAGCCCCTTCCATATTCCAGCAAACTCTCTGCAACCCAGCTCCAGAAATGTGGTTATTCTGCTGTCCCAATTGTGTGGACAATATTAAGAGTCATTGCTTTACTGTACCCCGCCTGGGGGCTCATGCTCTCTGACTCTCCCCTGACTGCTTCCTCCAGGTCCAGTTCATGTCCTAGAATGGGATATGAAGGAGGAATTAAAATTTCAGTACCATGGGTCTAAGAAATGAATAGTCTCCCCTCCCTGACCCACCCACTTCCCCAACTTCATTCTCTTTCCCCATCATTTAGAAGTAAAGAAATTAATGCAGGGCTTCCCTGGTGGTGCAAGGGGTTATGTCTTAGCACTATGGAGCTATCGGCAGCCACTGCAGCACAAGTTCAATCCCCGCCAGGGAGGTGACCCACATGGCACAGCCGACCTCTCCTCTCTTGTGTGCTGCTCCCCTTGGTAGTGGATTTCAGTAGATCCGCCTGTTCTGCTCCCCACTCTGTCTCTGGTGAATCCTCTCCCTCCCCCCGGCACTTCTGGCTGGTACCCCAGTTCTTGTATGCATAAATAAATAAATCTTTAAAAATATTTCATGCAGCAGATTTAATAGATTGCTGTGTGTGCAACTAGGTACAGATAAATGAAGCATCGGTTCTCGCTTGCTTTCATAATCTAATATCGCCCTCGTCCTGGTAAATCCCCACTGAATTGCCACACGTACTACATGTTCATTCCTGAAAGACATATTAATTTGTGTTTCTGCCAAAGATACTTTGCTTGATTCTGAAATGATCCTCTTAGCTTCCTTCTCCACCAGACATCATCTGCTATATATTCACATGTCAAACAGAAGTTATTCTCCTCTTGCTACCTGTTGTGTTGGCGATCAGGAGTTGGCTTTGTTGTGTTTCAGAACCTGGAAGTAATGGCTAACATGTGGCGGGGGTTGCTTTTCTTCTCATGCGCAGAACGGGCTGTCTCCACTGCACATGGCTGCCCAGGGGGACCACGTGGAGTGTGTGAAGCATCTGCTACAGCACAAGGCGCCGGTGGACGATGTCACCCTGGACTACCTGACGGCCCTCCACGTTGCTGCACACTGTGGCCACTACCGTGTCACCAAGCTCCTGCTGGACAAGAGGGCCAACCCCAACGCCAGAGCCCTGGTAAACCTGGCCCAGCCCACATTCACTGAGTACAGGTCAAGACAGGCCGGCCACGCCGGTTGACAGGGGCGGCCACCAGCAACACATGGTCCAGACAGATGGGCACTTAGCTCTGCTCGGGCGTCACCCGCACCGCTGCCTGCTCACCTCACAGCTTGCTAGCAAATGCTGGCGTTGAACAAGCACAGATTTAGGAGAACCCCAAGGGAACACCCCTCAAAGTAGCGAGTTGCGGAGAGACAGGAAACCTCTGGAGTGAAAAGCCATTGTCCCTGGAAGGTGGAAGTTGAGAAGTAGGATTTTTTAAAGTAAGTTCTAGAGGCCTCAATATAGAGGGAGGATAAGACTGAGAAAAGTTGAACTCCCTTAACCTCTTTTGGAAACAAAAGTTTTTAACTGGTGGATGGATCTGACCTTGATGAGAGTGGGAGGTGTCAGCCTAGGAAGAATTCACTTGGAGGTCCTCCTTAAAGCCTGCTTACACAGTGCTGGGCTAACAGAACAGAGAGGCAGCAGCTCACTGCTTCTGAAAGTGTTTCATAAAAACCCTTACAGGCCTCGTGCAAGGGAAACCTGTAAGGCTGCCCTGGAGTAACCTCTGTGTCTCCCCAGGAATCCCGCGTGTTGAATAAATCTTCCTTGCCTCCCTTATCTCCTAACCTCGATCACCAGAAATATTAGGCATGCACTAATTTATACCTGCTGTTTCCTCATTCTCAAACTAAAAGCAAATCCTTTCTTCCCTATATGTTTATGTGGTTGATGTCAGTTAAATTGGTCTTCAGACAAGCAACATTTAGAATGAGAGAATGTCAGCAGAAAGATCAAATCTTGAAGCTATTTTTATTAGAAGTTTTCCATTGGAATCATTTCTTTAAAAAATAATTTACCAGGGATGCAACTATACTTTTTGGATTATGTGCAATTATGGGAGGGTATTTATTTTCTCATACTGAGAAAAATTCTTATTTTCAATTGTATGGTGGTCAGTAAACTTATGAAGTATCACAATGTAATCGCTGCAGACTTTTAAGCACTGCCTGTACATGTGGTTATTTATGGCTTATTCCATCCATGGAATATAACAGACATTGTGAAAATAATTATTCATTAGGTTAAGCAACATCTTAGAATGGCCAGTGTAGAAGAATATTGACTGCTAATTAGTCTGCACTAGGACAGGTAAAACTGTTAACAGAACTGGTAGAATAATGCAAAATAGATATGGCTTTCTATATAGGAGATATGATTCAAATAAAAATATGCTTTAGTATAACCTATAAAGAGTAAGTATGGGGCTGGTTAATCTATTTTTAGATAATTTCCCCCAAATTCAGCACATTAGCTTAGTTTTTGGAAAGTTAGTTTCTTAAAGACTTCTCTACAATCCTTTATCTCTGAGAAGTATCTCCCTCCAGTGATTCCAGAAATTCTCCATACCTTTCTTGAAAAGTATTCGGGCACTGAAATAGTAATTTCTTTATCAAATTAATCGTATCTGATTGCAACAGGTTATAAAAAGCTTTAAATATAAGATGTAACATCTGAATAGCAAGTTTTATGGAGATAATGACCTGCTAATACCCAACACCTCATAAAAACATTTAAACATAAGAAATGTAACTCTTAGTAGACATAAAAAAATTGTCAACATAAATAAAAAGTTCGGCTCATTTGCAACACCTCTGCCTTGAAGAAAATGGTAACAGAACCAAAAAATTTGTTACAGGGGCAGTCATGTTCGATTTTGGAAGCAAAAGAATTGAAAATTTTTCATGCGCTCAGAAATGACCCTTTGTCAGAAAATAGCATGCTTAACTTTTTGTATTTTCAAGACATTTCCAATGCAAACCCATCATGGATCTTCCAAAGTATGATTGCCCCTCTGTTTTTGCTTCTTTGAAGAGTAGGTCCATGTGCTTTGCTTTCCTTTTGTTTTCTCTGTAACCACACACCCAGAATGACATCCAGGCCACCACATTCTAAATCAAGCTCAGGGCTTCCAGAACACACCACCTCTTTTCTTAGCTCCTAGCAGCACCTGCGGCTTGAAGAAATGGTAACGTTATTGTGACGATGTAACATGATTGCTTGCAATGTGCCAGCATGGAGTTGTGTGAAAATCGTTTCTGCATGTTTCCAACTAACCTGATTGTCTTTTGCACAGAATGGTTTTACTCCACTGCACATTGCCTGCAAGAAAAACCGCATCAAAGTCATGGAACTGCTGGTGAAATATGGGGCTTCAATCCAAGCTATCACAGAGGTAGAACAATGTTTCAGCCTGTCACCAAACATTCCTTCTCTTACTTCTTTCCCCCTTCCTTTCATCCATCTTCTGTCCTCTTCACTCGAGTTTCCATTGATCTGAAGAAGCCCCACAGCCCCCACCGGTGCAGAGGAGTAAAATTTGCTGTTGCTTTGTTTCGCAGTCTGGCCTCACACCAATACATGTGGCTGCCTTCATGGGCCACTTGAACATTGTCCTCCTTCTGCTGCAGAACGGAGCCTCTCCAGATGTCACTAACATTGTGAGTATGGTTTGGGTCAGAATAACCCCAGGGAGAAAGTGCGAAAGGAAAAGGCGCGTGTGGGTGTGTGTAGGGATGCGTGTTGTGTGTGTGTCTTTGAAGCCAGCGGCCCAGCTGGGAGAAGGCCCGTGACAACATACCATTAAGGAATGGCTGGAACTTGACGGAGAAGAGTCTCAAAGGAAAAGCAATGAGTTAGAAAATGAAATGGGAGCTGTGGTGGATGACCCGTGTCAGCTTCCGGGAGCAGATGGATGAACCATGGCTCTTTTTTACATTGATTCAAACAAAACACATTTTAGAAGCTCCTCTGAACATCCTGAGTGATTGGTTGCAACATGCTTTTCAAGGCTCATTCTAGATACTTGAGTAAATTGTGCTCTGGATAATTTCAACTAATCAGTCTCCCACCCTCAATCATATGGAAGACTGATCATAGATGCACCATTTAGGGCTTTTGACTTGATAGGAAATTCTTCCTCCAGCAATTACATAGATATTCCAATTTTTCAGCCTGTCTTGATTTGATTTTGTTTGCTGGACTGGTGTCCTTTCCTCCTTGAAAGGAGTTAAATTATTGCAACTTTCCTGTGTCTCCCAAGATGAAAGTTGATCTCCAGACAACTTTCATTTGGCCGGTAAATTTACTGGATACCTCAAAATCGCTCCACCTACTGCGAGTGAGGATTGGCACTTCTCAGTTCTTTATATTTCTCTCGCTTTCTTGGAGTGTGCCTCTTTAAATGTTGATCATTCACTGCAAGTTTTCTCCCAAGCAAGAGAACTTGCTGTATACAAGATACAGTTGTGTATTTGAAGCTGACAGGGGCCACGAGAATAGTGAGTTTATTTCAAAGTGGGTAACAGAATTAACTCTCCCAAATAAATATTAGTGCTAATTCTTAAAATGAATCATATTCTCCAAGGCCATTGGTTGTCCACTGCTGCCAGTTTTGGGTTTCTCGTCAATTTGAGTTGCGAAACAGAATGTTCCATTCACTTTTTATTTGTATTCCCTCTCACATTCTTATTCCTTTGTAATTTGCACACTGTTTCTGTGCTGAAGTTTCAGATGCATGGGCAAGATCCATGTGAAACAATTTGAATCTGAATGCTATTTATAACATTCATAGTGGAGCATAAAATCACTTAAGAATTTAAACGTAAAATCTTTGTCTACAAATTTCCCTAGTTATAATCCATTGCTCCTAAAATAATAATATTAAATGCTAACTTTTAATTACTCCAATAAGGGTAAGAGTAATTTCACAACGTGCCAAGCTGAATTTAATTTGAGTCACTTCCTAGAATTTCAAAGAAATCAACATCCTTCTTTTTTTTTATTGTTCAGAAATAACCATCTCCCTTTTTAAAACTGAGATCTATATAAACCAGTAACTTTCAAGAACAAATACTCAATAATTTCCCACTTGACTGTTTTTTCCCTGTTTGCATCCCGGTGCCTACAAGATCACAGGCAATGAAGACGTAGGCTGAATTAGATTATTGTGTTATAATAATAACATATACATGTATATTCTACATGGTGCTTGATTGATATCTCCTAAGTTAATCTCTTGAGGAGAGATTTTTGCAAAAGCATCAAGAAAATCTGCGTGGAATGATTGTGTGATTCTGTGGTCATTCTTAATTTATTTCTTACCTGACCAGCTCCAGATCATTTCACAGTGATGCTTTTAATCCATATTGATATGCTCCACTCAGAAAAAAATGTTATGTAGGTTACAAGTAGCTTTACAGGTAAAAATTACTAAAAAAATAATTAATTGATAGCCTTTAGATTCTTTAAGTTTCCCAAATTTAGAAATTGCTATATTAAATTTTAGCTTCCAATTGTTGGTCATCATTAGGGTCTTCATTTTATTTCATTTTCTCATGTATTCATTGCATTCCCTTTTGTTCCTTCAGCCCCATAAAACAAATACTTGAGAGACACCAACCAACATAATCATCTCCTCTACACATTTCTTACTCCTTTTTCTGGTTGTTAATTTCCATTTTTGTGCCATGTGTTCTTCAGGGAGCAAATGCCATGTAGAGATGGTTGCCAGATAAAATATAGGACTGCCAGTTAAATTTAAATGTCAGATAAACAATGGATAATTATTTTAGTATGTATGTCCCATGCAATGTTTGAAATAATGATGCTAAAATAATCATTCTCTGTTTGTCATTGTTAATGAAAGTTTACTGGCCAATCCTGTATTTTGATTCGCTCATCTGGCAACCCTGCACTGGAGGAATCTGACTTTCTCTAGCAGTGGGATGCCTGCGAACTTGTGTGTTCTCATAACGTGGGGTTCTGGCTGCTGGATTGAAAACTCTTTGCAGGTTGATGAAGAGCTCTGTGGTCACTGACTGCCTGCTTGCTCTGTCAGAGCCAGTCACCTCCTGAACCCAAAGTCCCTGCCTTTGGAGCCTTTGTGTGTTGCCTGAAATCTTGTTGCATTGTTGAATGCAATGCTGTCTGTTGTGCTTTGATGCTTCCCAACTTGATGCGGCCAACGTGGAAGTCAACTTCGCTGTCAGTGGCGTTGGTTCTAACAACCGGAAGAGGGCATGACAGTCACTACCAGCTTTGGATGTGAGCTTATGTTCTCTGGCCAGTCTTGTTTTTGTCTCAGAATCCAGTCCAAGTGTGACGTGTACCAGTAACTCCGTCATGCAGCTAGTGTTACTGCAAAGCTCCTTTTCCAGAAAGCTGACAAATAAATGCACTCTAAGACCTAGACAGCTGAACTGCCAGCTATAATACATCCATCATCCGAACTCTTCACTGTCAACCCTGGGTGTAGAAGATACCCGTCCCCCTTGGGAGGAGAAAAGCAAACACTTGTGGGGGGTACGCAGAGCACAGTTCAGAGCGTGGCTAAGTTTTCTCCTCTTCCTATAACCAATAAAGGGATTCCTGGCAAAGGTCACACTTTTTATTCTATTGAAGAATTTCCCATAATTCTTAAAGACAATTAGTTTATCTTTATAAAGAAAACAATGGTGTTGAATAAGATGAGATGCCCAACAAAAATATGAAGCTGTTGATTAAAACTATGTTTATCTTCTCATTTCTCTATGGATACTTATGTATAAATAAGGGTAATATAAATATA
The DNA here is from genome assembly GCF_014898055.3 of Talpa occidentalis. Classification (NCBI taxonomy): domain Eukaryota; kingdom Metazoa; phylum Chordata; class Mammalia; order Eulipotyphla; family Talpidae; genus Talpa; species Talpa occidentalis. Next base: position 93,836,567 of record NW_023601322.1, on the reverse strand, counting down.
AAAGGATACAGGTAATTCATAATAAAAGTCAGCTACCTCAGTGTCATTAAATAAGACTTGAACAAGACCATACCCACCTACACCATTCCTTTGGATATGATGTCTAATAGTTTAGATTAGGTTTTTAATCTAACTCATCAATTTCATATATGGAAACATCATAAAAGTAAGTTATTTTAAGTATAAAATCAGAGTATTAGAAATACTAGGGCTACCATAGGAAACATTTTATAAACGCTTTATTTATAAAGCTTGGCTTGTAATGTACATATGCATTCGTCATTGAGAAGGGCCTCCTAGGGCCTCTGTGACTTTACTTCTTATGAGGAAATTTGTCCTTGTCTTTTCATACCTACTAAAATAAAGTAAAATTTCTATACTTTTATAAGACTTAGAGTAGGGTAAAGATTTGAGAGTTTTTATTTTTGCTAGTTAGAAGATCTTACCTTTGTCTATTTAGGGATAGTAGTAAGTGATATGGAAAGCAAATTAGAAATCATGTTCATCCGAAGAGGAAAAATCTTACCATCTACCCACCAAGTCTGAAGATGAATATTACTATTGTAAAAACATGTCATTTTATAAAGCAGCACACTCCTGCTACACTCACTTTACAAAAGTCCAAATGTATCATCAGAAAATAAGAGGTTGAACAAATCACGAACAAAAAAGAAAATTCAAGTAGATGTCCAGGTTAGTGCGTTCAAAATCAAATCTTTTAAAATCACTTATGATATTGTAAGGAATGGGCCTCTGAATAAAGGGTAAAACGGAACTATGAGCTATGACACAAATGGCATATTAGTTCTTGTAGACTTACGGATTTATTGTGCAAGGAATCAGAAAATATTATTCTGTGGATTTTTAAGAAATATCCAATTACCAAAGTCAGTAGCAATTTTTCTTTGGAACAGTCAACTTGACTTGGTTGAAATCATCTTTCGTTGCTAGAATAGTTGCGATGACTACGAGTGAAGACTTGTCTCCCAGCACCCTGTTCCTTTAACACTGCCAGATGGTTTCAGTGAATCAATACCTGCCTTCTTCAGAGCTACCTGTGGTTCGAAAACATTTTGATTTTAAAAGCACCTCTGTCTTTGAGGCAATAATTAACAAGCTTCCCAAAGAGAAAACCCCTGACATCTAACTCCCATCTTTTTTAACACCCTTTCCTGATGAGTGTGTCATGCCTTGATTTGGTGCTGGGGAGACTTGGGGAATGGCCAGTGCTCAGAGTGACTGTCATCACCAGGTAGGACTGTCCCTACTCTGTAGTTCTTTTAAGTACCTGCCTATCATTATGCTCATGGGTGACAAATTAGGGACCTCCTGGGAAAGTCAAATTTGTCTGATCACTTATAGGGCAGTCTCATAACACAAAGACAAATCTGTAGTAAAATAATAGTTTATTTCAGCAATCAATGTTGAATTTTGGAAAGGGACAACTTCTACATGGTACCAGCGGCGTGATTGTTTGCAACACGCTCCCTTCACCTTCAGTATGTAGACGTGCTCATAAAAAGGAGATCAAGTTGTCGTCACATAGTGAAGTGCCACGATGACAGATTTGAGGCTCAAAGGGTAAAAGACCACTTCATGTCACCAAAATGATGTAAGTGGCCAGGCTGATGGTGAAGTTTCGACTCAGGGTAGCCTGGACATTGGGGTAAGTTTGCTGCTTTGTCGTAGGCTGAAAAAAAGAATAGGCTTAGGTGTTTGCTTTATCCTCATGAAGATGGAGAACATACAAACCTGTGTTTTTCCAGACTAATTACGAAATCACCATGTCTTTTCAGAGATTGCTTAAACCTTTGGATGTATTGCTGAATTTCACAAAGAGGCACACCTTTATTGTCCTCATCCAGATTGGTCAGTTCACTCATCATTCCATGGTTCTTGTTTCCTGACAGAGGGGGGAGACCGCACTGCACATGGCGGCCCGCGCCGGGCAGGTGGAGGTGGTCCGGTGCCTGCTGAGGAACGGCGCCCTTGTGGATGCCAGAGCCAGGGTAGGTGCGGCCCCCTCTACCTCCTCCCTTCCGTGATATGCCTGAGTCCTGTCTCCAAGGCAGGCTGCTCTTCTCCATTTCCTTGTTTTGAAAATGTTTTAGAAACCTTAATGCCATCTTTGTTTCGGAAAAGGCTTAATTCAGTAGCATGTCTATTCAGGTGATAAAGAAGCTACTGGAAATACATATGCAAAATGCACCCCGATCTCAGAAATGTTTGTATTTAAAAAGCACAATTTAGTGTTTCTGGGAAATACAGTATTGTCTCACATGATATTTTTGTTTACCTATGAAAGCAATTTTATTTTTTAAAAATTAAAAAAAAATATTTATTTATACAAGCACTGGTGTACAGGCCAGAGGTGTGGGGGGTGAGAGGGTTCACCAGAGACAGAGCGGGGAGCAGAACAGGCAGATGGACAGAAGATACTGCTGAAGGGAGCAGTTGGGCAAGGTAGGAGAGGTCTGCTGTACCCTGTGGGTAGCTCCCTGGCCAGGGATCAAACTCATACTGCAGTGGCTGCAGACAGCTTCATATGTTGCCTCTTAACCCCTTGTGCCACAGGGAGGCTCAACACAGATGATCTTACCTGATGTGCAGAGTGTCCCTGTGGACCAGGGTGATTCAGGGCCCTAATAGTCAAGATTTTTAGGTCACACACTGGGAAGGATAAGGAAGAGGGTTTCTCCTCTGCTTGTGTATCTTGCTACTACCTCCTTGCTGAGATCACTTCTCACCCATTTCATATGTAAAGAGAAACTTTTTCTCTTCCAGCACAGACAACCCATTAGATTCTAATTAGGTTCTTTCCTTACCTGAGCTTATCTGGCCCACTCATGAAGGGGGTAAGGTGACTGGCAGTCCCTCTAGAACTGCATGCAGTCTGGGGTGCCCTCCTCACTCAAAGGAGGGCGGAGCTGTTCCCAAAAGAAGGTTGGAGGGAGTGCCGGGCAGGAAAATGGACACATCTCTGATCTGTTTACCCCTTGGCTTCCTAATACACACACACACCCACACCCACACATGTGTGCCTGCACACGCGTGCCTGCGCACACATGTATATGCCCGTCTGAAAACTCTTACCCTAACTTCATCACTCTACAATTCCCATTATGCTCAGTTTTTACACTAGCTACAAGGTCAGGGGCTCTGTGCTAGGCAGTCTGTATTCTCAATTGAATTTAGAAACAATGCCTTATGATTAAATAATAATAGGTGATAAGGCATATTTTTGCCTACTCCCAATACACAGCAGGTTTTCCATAAAGTTATTTTGTTCAACTTCATTTCATTATTATGCAGAAGAGAATAAAGACAGTCCATCCCGGTCTATCCCTGGGACCACAGTCAGTGGGGAGCTGGCACGTGTGCCCCACATCTGAGCGGTTTTTCTCCTGGATACCAGTGTTCTCCCAGGCCCCGAAGAAGTGCACGAGAGGATGACTGGCATCTCAGTTGTCCTAGCCGGAGGGAGCATGGTGTGTTGTGCCCTGCAATGGAGGGGTGCCCTCCAGGGTCATGGCCCACTATACTCTGAGCTGCCAGGATCGTCTCTGGCTGCCCATGACCCTGAACTGGACCCTGAACTGGTTGAAAAAGGAGTGAATTAAACAGACAACTGATTGTGTAATACCAGAAATGTTTAGGGTCTTTACTTAAAACTTCCCGATAGAATGACCTGAAATTTGCTGTAGGAATGTAACTCTAGTTTATGTCAGTTAGCCTATGGTCAGATTGGTTACCTTTTTTTTCCCAAAAAAATGCAATTCCTAAGAACCTCTTTCCCCTCTGTACATGAGAGAAAGCTGTATCTTCTAAAGTATTATCAGGTTTTTTTACTGGCCATCTTACTTTATCTATTTCTGTAGCCTGTATAGACAAAGAAATGTCTTTAGATTTCAATGCCTGAATTCAAGTCTTATTTTAATAATTAGAAAATCCTACAGGGCATCCCCTGGTGGTGCAGTGGTTAGGCTCTGGGCTGCGAAACTGCCCGTGGCCTCTGCAGCGCTGGTTCGATCCCTGGCTACCAGAGAGGGTCCCACATGGCACGACAGACCTTTCCTGCCGCGCCCGCTGCTCCCCTCAGCAGTGTATTTTGTCGGTCTGCCTGTTCTGTTCCCCGCTCTGGCTCTGGTGAATTATCTCACCCTCCCATGCTTCTGACTGTACTCAGTGCTTGTATAAATAAATAAATAAATAAATCTTAAAAAAAAAAAAGAAGGAAATCCTACAGAACTCATTTACCCCTTAATCTCCTATCTGTGAATAATAGTATAATATACATATGTCATCCCTTCCTTTTAGATCTATTATAAGGACAGGAACAAGTATGTATTGTGCAGGAAGAAAGCTTATAAGTTGCACATTTAAAAAAAAAATTCAATACTATTGCCAAAATGATTGTGTTATTATTTCTCTCTATCCTGAAACTCATGCAATGGAATTTCATCTTTCTCTTCCTTCTTCATATGTCTTTTCTTGTAACTGCATTTACTTGAAAAGCCCCTTCCTGCTCCATTATATCTGTTCTCCATTCATTCTTAGCCCTGGAAAGCTGGCCCAGCTTTCCTTCCTCACTTTTGCTATGACATGTCCTTGGGCGGATTGTAAGATATACCTCTTTTCATCACTAAGGTTACACACGCTTTTCTTTTAACAAGAAAATGATTTGACCTGGTTCTCTTAACGCTGAAAAAATTTCTCTGCACACTCAGTCAGGTGGTTTCCTGCCCCTTATACCAGCTATACCGTCGCTCTGCTTTCAAATGAAAAGCACTTGGCAACAGCCGCATTTGGTTCTTGCCAGAGAGTTGCATTTCATCTTTGACACCCCGCAGGCAAATCCCAAACTCATCTGCAACACTTCCAGGAACAACTTTTTAAATCACATCACAATATCTTCTTTATCCACAGTGTCTCCTTGAAGAAAAGAGTCAGCATTTGTGTCCTTGGCTTGCTGAGTGAAGGAAAGAACAAAGTTTTCCAGCAGCCTGGTTCTTTTTCTCTTGGTGCAGTTCCCAGAGTAAATACTGTCTCTTACTGAAAGCTTTTGGATGGGACTCCACATCTCAGGACTCCTGAGCTAGATTTCTTTCTTATTCAGAATCATGAGTTGGTTTATGCATAAACCTCAGTGAGGGCTGAAGCCTTCATGAGTGGAGAAACATTCTGATGTGCCCAGAAAACAACATCCAGTTTCCTGGAAGTACCTATATTTTAAAAATCTAAGGAAGGTTTTGTGGTCAAGCAGGTCAGCTCCACAGTGAAAGATAAAATAAGTCGTGGTTGGAATAGTAATCATTTCACTTTGGGTAGGGGCTCTTAGAGAGTCCATGAAGGCCTCAGAAAACATGTGAGTGAAATCAGTTGGCAGTAAAGCTGGGTCTGGCCCGGCACTGACTTTCCACTTGACTTGAGTTGTAGGAGGAACAGACGCCTTTGCACATCGCCTCTCGCCTGGGTAAGACCGAGATCGTGCAGCTGCTCCTGCAGCACATGGCCCATCCCGACGCAGCCACGACCAACGGCTACACGCCACTGCACATCTCCGCCAGGGAGGGCCAGGTGGACGTGGCGTCGGTGCTCTTGGAAGCAGGTGCAGCCCACTCCTTAGCCACCAAGGTAAGGCGGGTGGTTGCCTGGTGGCGTGGTTGAGACGTCCCGCAGGTGGTGGTTCTGCTCAGCTACCCAGAGTCGGGAAAGGTGGTTCTAAGTCAGGCCTCTGCCTGACTGCTTTCTTTTGGACTATTCTAGATTCCTTTTCTAAGAGACCAGGAGGGATTGTCCACATCCACGCAGTATCTTCAGTAAAGAACGCTGGCTTCCTCCCCTCTGGCTAACATCAGTGTTGTTTCTCGTGCAGGTCTTGTTTAAGATGATATCTGTGGAGTAAGGGTTCCTTTTGCTTCCCTTTCTGTTATGAAATGACAATGTCTTCCCAAGAGGATGAAGAATAAGATTTGCAAATATGTTGAGCTTATCTTACTCAGGAGGAAAACACAAACTTGCACTAGGCTGGATACTAGATTTATTAAGCGCTTTAGTCCTCTCTAGAACCCTGTATCAGCAAGCCTGTTCTCTCATCTTTACCAGCTACTCTTGTCTGGGGAAGAACAGTGTCAAAATAAAACTGAGTTGGAGAAACACACTTTTATCATCTAAGAAAGAATATACACCAGCCTGAATTTTACGCCAGTTCAAAGTTGCATGTGATGGCAGAATCTTTTTTTCTTAACTTGATACATTCAAGGTGAAATCCAGCATTTGGATGTGTCTTAGGAGAAAGCATGCACACACTAACTGGAGCAAAAGAAATCTAACAGGCACAAGAATAGGAAAATCAAACAAGTGAAGGGCTAAGATGAGTCAGTTGATTGTGGAGCAAAATAATTCCCAGAAATATGAAGTCATTTAGAAGATTTAAAAGACATTTTCAAGCAAAAATACCACATCTGTGGGAAAAGGACACTCACAGGTAGGAACTGCCCTCGTCCTGGGGCGATGCCCTCCTTGCCTTCCTGCTGGCTGTGGCTGTAAGCTGTTTTAATGCAAGACGCTGGCAATTTATTCAAATGCTGAAATCTAAGGACTCACAAGTATTTTAAGATGCATTTAAAGCACAAACATCTAGTAGTAACAGTAACAACCAGTAGTAGTAATAACAATATGTATTAGTAATAACAATAACAATCAAAAAATATATAGCTGTAATAACAAACAAATACTATAATAATAAAGGAGCACTGGCAATCATAGCGCAAGAGAGACTGGGTGATTGTCTCATCAGATGATAAATAAATGAAATTAAGATAAGAACATTTCAGAAAGAGAGAATAAAACCTAGTCCAGTTACTCCCGAAGATTCTGAGGATTTAAGAAATATATCTAAAGCCAGAGTAAAGTAGGGCAGATAAGTGGAAGAAGACATTAAACAGTTCACTTCCACAGTGGAGCAGACTGGACTTCTGCAAGAAGTTGACTCATCATCATTAAAGTTACTTAAGTGTTTATAAATATCAGGGGTAATGAAATCCTGATGAGATTAACATAGTGGAGAAGGGAGTTGTATGACTCAGGAGAAGCTTCCTAACCCCTATTTTGTGATTTTACAGTAAAGATTCTCTGTCGGTTTGTCTAATAATAGCTTCCCAGTTTACAAGGGGGCTGGGTCTACTCCAGCAGAACCTTACGGGTAAGAAGTGTATTGTTCCTTCTCGACTACTTGGCTTGTGTCAAGGAACTCTGTCCACCCGAGTCACCCCATTCTTCGTGGGCACTGACTGGAGGGTGGAGAGCTTTAACGAGAGTTGGCTTCAGTAGCTTAATGCAGGAATCAGGAAACACTTCCTATATTTGTCCCACACTTGGGAAAAGCAGAAGACTCAAGCTCTTCCAAGGACTTATTAGTACCAAATGTTCAAAAAGAAACAAAAGGAAAAACAACTCCATGAACAATAATTTGTGTGGTGACCCCGTGAAAAGGCCAGAGTGCTTCTCGGGGGATTCTGTATTAGGACAAGGCTGTGAATGGACCCCAGGATAAGCCACAGCACAGACCCCCTAACAGGCAAAATTGCTGTGTGTCTCACAGGCCTGCAGGAGTGAGGAGTCCCCCACTCCCGCGGTAGTGCCAGAAAGCATGTGGCTAGGCTGTCTGGTCTGGAGGATGGGTTTGAGATCATGGCCTAGGAACTGGGCCAGGCTTGAGATCTGAGGCCAGGCACTGGACTGTCTTTGTAACACCCCACTAATAGAGACTGTGGAATTGGTTAGGCACTGGACACTCTGAATGTATAAACGTGCAGGAGAGAAGTCTTTAAAAAAAAAAATAAAATAAAATAAAAAAGCCTTAAAGCTGCCATGTGTTTAAAAGTCTGGTGTTAATCAGCACAACATCTTGCCCGAAGTAGAGGGTATTTTACAGACAGAATTGGTGGGGTCAGCTGGGTAAGGGGAGAGCAGATGGGAGGTGCTTTGGAATGGTGACTACCTTTTTGTTCCGTCAACCATTTTATCTTGCTATTTCTGCAAAAAAAATACTGAATCACAATGATTTGTAAAATTTTCACCATGGCTGTTGAAATAGCCTAAATTTTAAGTGACGAAATTTTGGATTTCAGGTTTTATGAAAAGGATAGAAAGAGACGAAGTGGAGCAAAGACAGTCCTTGTCTCAGCCCTGTTGATTTTGAGGCAAGAAAAATACAAGCCTTTATTTCACCACTGGCACCTTGGAGCCATTGTACCGACACCAGTGGTTTTTAAGAAGCCCAACGCTGTAAAGTTAAATTTTAGTCTCTAAGGCGTTAATATAAAATTTCTACATTCGTTCGATGCAGCTCAACATTTTTATATTACATTTTCATCTTTTGCCTCCTTCCTCCCTGTTTATGACTAACAGATTGAACAGTCAGTATTTTTCCCAAGAGGAGAATCAACAGTTTGTTTCATATATTAACAGGAAACATAGTATTATAGCTAATACTATATTCTACTTCTGTTCTTCCTGTTTCTAGAAAGGCTTCACTCCCCTGCACGTCGCGGCCAAGTACGGAAGCCTGGACGTGGCGAAGCTCCTCCTGCAGCGTCGGGCAGCAGCAGATTCAGCGGGAAAGGTAAGGTGTTCCGGGATGCAGGTCACATGACCCAGTCACGTGGGAAAGCTCTGGGCTTGGATTTCAAAATGGCGGCGTCCATGATTTTCCATAGGCGCTAGTTAAGCGGGCAGGTGGAGCCGGGGTCCTTGTGTTCTCACAACAGGACCCAGAGCTTCTCTCTTAAGAATCCCCGTGATGTTAATGTAATGTTTCTTATGTAGTATTTTTATTTATTTTATTTGTTTTTATTATTTATTTATTATTTATTTTTAAATATTTTATATTATTCTTACATCATTTTTCATTTTTGCACAATGTATGCATTTTCATTTTGTTTATATTCCCCATATAATTGCACCCACCCTTATTTTGACCCTAATCCTTCCTCTCCCCGTCCCCCCCCATTTATTATTTATTGAGTTTTTTTTAATTTTCTTACATAATGGTTAACTTTTGGACAGTATTTGGTTTTCCCTCAGATGTAGTCCTGTAGCTCTCCCACCACCATAGGACCCATTATCTTTCACCACAGTCTCTTGAGCTCTTCCGGCCCCTGTTCTGCTGTAAGCCTCAGATCTGTAGTCAGCTTGCAAATTTTGGCTTTTTCCTGACTCTGTTCCGTTTTCCTATATTCCCTCTATAAGTGAGACCATCCGATATTTTTCTCTTTCTTAGGACTCATTTGCTTAGCATAATCCCTTCCAGCTCCATCCATGTTGCCACAAATGGCATGAGTTTGTCTTTTTTGATCACTGAGTAGTATTCCATTGTGTATATATATATATACCACATCCTCTTGATCCAGTCGTCTGTTTTGGGGCATTTAGGTTGTCTCTCTATCTTATATACCATTTTTCGACTCTTGTTTATGGTGCATGAAAATGCCGGGTCACTTAACCTATCATTTCCAGTTTTTTGTTAAGTTTCTCATGTGAAAATAGGTAGGTATTTGTTCATTTTTATCCTTTCCCCCCACCATTGACTATATTAATTAATTAACATGGAATTAATCGATATATCCGTTTTCAGGCATCCTGGTAGGTTCAGGGCAGCTAACTCTCATTTATTAATGCTGACACTTAAACACACCCTTTACAGAATGGCCTTACCCCGCTCCATGTTGCTGCTCATTATGACAACCAGAAGGTGGCGCTGCTGTTACTGGAGAAGGGTGCTTCCCCTCACGCCACTGCCAAGGTGAGGACCCCAGAAAGGAGTCGCGACAAAAGGGGTAACTGTGAGCCGAGCTCACAGGTCTGAGTAATAGTAGCTTTTGGTATCAACACTTTTTCAAAATTTATTTTTACCACTTGCTTCCACAAGGCCTTTTCATATTTTTAAGAGCCAGCGATTATTAAGGGTATGTGCTTCTGAACCCAGAGAGATCATGCTTCCTGCTGACACTCTGTGTCTTGGACACTGAACTATGAATTTGAGAAATAATAATGAATAATAATATAATAAACGTGGTGCAAGTTTTTCCTTCCTCCACCCCCCCTTTTTTTTTGGTTCATTCTGAGTTCAAAAGTTTCCTCATGCTAGACAAGGTTCTCTGTCTTTTCAGTGTTTCATCTGTGTTGACTTGTATGACTCGTACATGCACCCTTTTTGTTTCCTAGGCTAGGAATGCATTTGGGCTGTGTATGGACCCAACTTCTCAAGCACCCCAACATGGACTCCCTAGCCAGGGCATTTCCACCATTTCACTTGCCCCTTGGTTACCCTGACAGTATGTGTGGTTGGCAAATCATGCATCCAGCCATCACTCCTGCTTTTGTTGATTTATTCTGGAAACACTGAGAGCACGGCAGTGTTTATTTCAAAAAGAGGTATTTCGGTGGGATGCGTTTCTCGCTCTGTCCGTTGACACAGTAGCTGCTCTCTGTGTAGCGGCCGCTGACCTAGCACATTCCATGTGTGTCTCACTTCATCTCATAGTAATTTCATGAAATGGGCATGCTAAGGGTATGCCATAATTTCTGTTTTACAGATGAGGAAGTGAGATTTTGTTTTTAAGATTTGTGTATACAAGAATCGGGGTATAGGCCAGAGATGTGGGGGTGAGAGGATTCACCAGAGACAGAGCGGGGAGCAGAACAGGCAGAAGAACCAAAGTACACTGCTGAGGGGAGCAGCGGGTGAGTCAGGAGAGGTCTGCTGCGCCATGTGGGTCACTTCCCTGGCGGGGCATCGAACTCATGCTGCAACTGCTGCGGACGGATTCATAGGTTGTGTCTTAACCCCTTGCGACACCAGGGAGGCCCGGAAGTGAGATTTAAATGATAATTTGTCCAAAGTCACGTGACTAGTCAATGCTTGCGCTCAGATTTGACCCAGACCCAGGAAATCTGACTTCAGAACTAGTACTCTTAAGCAGGAGTCCACTGTGTCCCAAGGCAGTGGGGAGGGAGCGTTCCACTTGTATTATATGAATATGTACCTATCTACACACTCGCATGTCTGTTTAAATTATATATATAGTGAGAGGGTATGCTTTACATAAAAGTGTCTTCTGAGTATTTTGTGTATAAACACACTGAACTAACAAAATACATATATGACTTTGTACACATACCTACTTATACATCTATACACATACACAGGTTTTATTGACACAAATAAACCAGCTTACCACAAAAATTTTATTTATTTATTTTTTAAAAAGATTTATTTATTTATATAAGCACTGGGTACAATCAGAAGCATGGGAGGGTGAGAGGATTCACCAGAGCCAGAGCGGGAGCAGAACAGGCAGACGGACGAAATACACTGCTGAGGGGAGCAGTGGGCGTGGCAGGAGAGGTCTGTCGCGCCATGTGGGACCCTTGCTGGAGGCCAGAGATCGAACCGGCGCTGCAGAGGCTGTGGGCAGCTTCGCAGTTCAGTGCTCAACCGCTGCTCCACCAGGGGAGACCCAATGCCACAAAATTTTTAAACTTTCAAAAGAGAAGAGCCAACTTGTATCATTGTACACACTGTTAGGACTCCTTTTACCCTTTTCTCTGTAATCTCAATTCTGCACTTATTTTCTGTCTTTCCTTCTGTGAGGTTATGATACTTGAAGAGAGTAATCATGTCATTCACTTGCATGTCCCTGTGATGACTCCTCAGTAGGTAGGTTTTCACTTAGTTTGCAGGAAGAAATGCAGAGCAAGTATTTCAAGGAAATAAAAATTACTCCCTGATTAACTTTCCAGGTTGACCATTCCCAACACGGATAGAGAGAGTCTATTAGTACTTGACACAACACTTTATTTGAGCTTTTGCTGTGAAATAGGACTGGGCTGTAGTAAAACTATAAAGCCCATGTCTCCTCCAAAGAGACCTCCCACCTACTTAGGAGGACTTTAATTATGAAATTGTGTATATGGTTTTCCTTGACCTCCTGCTCCACAGCCCCCCCTCCCTCTCAGGCACGCCAGAGTCCAGAAGATGAGCTACCCCAGTCCTCTGCTCCACAGCCCACAGTAGGGCCATGTGTAGGTGACTCTGGTGTCCCACTCACTGCCCAGCCTGTCAGTGAGCAGAAGCCCCTCAGCTTGTGTCCACTTCAAGGGGCTTCCACCTCTACCCCCACTTTCCACTTCCTATTCGCTGCAGTTGCCCCCAGCCCATCCCCAAGCTGTCAAACACATAATACCTTGGACACTGGAACCTCTTTGCTGCTTTCTGCCAGGGTCCAGAACCTTCTTTTAGACTTCACTGGGGGTAGTTCCAAAAAGTTTCACTCTTGATGGAATAAGGATTCCCCTCTTCACAGACCTCTCCTATTATCAAAATCGTCACCCTCTTTGATGATCCTGTGTCTTAGCAAAACCTCCTTATCATTCTCCTCATAAGTCTTTTACTTTATCTAAATTTGCGGGTTCACGCTGACACTTTCCTAAGCCCATTATGTCCACCCTGACACTTACTGATCTTGGTATTGAGCCCATGCTGCAGGAATTGGTGAAATTGGGCTAAGAAAAACACATGGTAGCAAAAGGAAATGCCTAAACTTATGAGCTCCATGGAAATCCATGTGCCTTCTAATCATCAGTGCCCACGGGGCCAAGTGCAGTGTCCTAGAGCACCTGGAGCACGGAGATCTATGTCAGACCTAACCAAAGCTCCCAAGGAGAGTGGCTGAATTTCTCAGCAGAAGGAGAAATATCACTTATCTAAACTGAGATGTCCTTATTTTTGCTTAGTGAAAGGGGATAGAGTAGAGAGATAATGTAGGGCCTTTTGAGGATCAGGGTCTCTTGACAACACATAAGGACATTTAAATTCTTAAAACTCCTTCTTAGTATTTGATACACTTTGTAGTTAGACTTAAGGAAATGACATGACCTAAAGTTGCCTCTTACTGTGGCTTCACAAAGCCTGTTGATTAATACGCTGTCATTCCCTTCAGCATGTCACCATTAATAACAAAGCTCCTGTTTTTGATTTCTCTCACATCTTTTCGTGGAAAATTCTACCAGACTTGATGAAAGGAAAGAAAACACTATAGGTTCCAGACTTAGACATGTTCCAGAATTCTGTTTGCCTATTTGATTTTTCTTTCAATATGGGGTTTGGGTTTTGTTCTTTTAAGCAAAGTGAGTTTCTCTTGTCCTCTTCCGAGCTCCCACAGAAAACTGTAGCCTCAGATACTTACTTTGGAGCCAAACAGGCTGTAGAGATGAAGGGCTACCAGGCTGTGCACTGACCATTTGCTTTATGGCTGTGCCGATTATGAACCGCTATGACCATAACATAAACCAGTTTTGTCGTTCACTGCCTTTTCCATCAGAATGTGACCTCTGAAAGCCAGGGATCAGCAAGAGTTTAAGTCTGGAGGCTTTTAATGATACCCTGAGTGCCTTGTGACATTGGTCACAAAGATTTGGGGTCTGCTGGTTGGAAACTTGTGATGGGTGAGAGTTTGGACTCACTGTAAAGTCACTTCTGACTTTTCTGTTGACTTGAAACTCTTATTTCCTTCAGTTTTGTATTAGGGTCTTTGCTAAACCTACAGGCATATGGTAAAGCTATACTGCTTGTCTAGATGGCACAGACTTTTTAGATTAATTGATTTGTTGATTTCCAGAATGGTTATACTCCTCTACATATTGCTGCCAAGAAGAATCAAATGCAGATCGCTTCCACACTCCTGAACTATGGAGCAGAGACGAACATCATGACCAAGCAAGGGGTGACCCCACTCCATCTGGCCTCACAGGAGGGCCACGCCGACATGGTCACCCTGCTTCTGGATAAAGGAGCCAACATCCACATGTCCACAAAGGTATTCTTTCTGTGCTTCTTGTTTTCATTTAGTCTAGAGACTTCTTGATGAGTGAGGCAGAGACCAACGGGGATGTATTTAACGAAATGTGTATTTTAGGGAAGTGTCAGACAGCAGTGGAGCCAGGCTAATGAGGGATTGGAACTCCAGGATGCCAGACCCACAGGCTCCCTGCCTGGATGGCTGCATTTTGGCATCCTCATCCTGGCTTTCCTCTGCCATTAGTTTCATTCACTGATAAGTGGAGATGTGCGGCTTCTCCTTCTCCATGCACATAACTAAGGAAGCTACCTTGTAACTCCCAAGAGTTAGTATGTCTGTAGTTCAAGTAGTCAGCCCGGATCGCCTTAGCACCTGCTGGCCCTAATTCCAAATTCCAGAGAAAGGCAGTGGAGGAGCCTAAAAGGCACTTGTCAGACATAACAATGACTTGTATTTCAATTTTACTCCCTGGAGGCTGCTTGCACACATATTCAGGCTGCCAGACTGTGGCCGGAACTGAACCGACCAGTTCCTCCTCCTTTTTCTGTTCTTTCATGTTTTATTAATTCATAATGCACTTTAATGGTATGTTCAGATAAGCAGAGTAATTACTTGATGTCTGGGTGCCATACATTTTATATCAAATGGGGCAATTTGTGGTGCTACCTAAAAGGTGGGGTTATTTTTTATTTAACATGTAGGGGAAGCCCCCATGCAGTAAACTGTCTCGGAGACAATGACTCTGGCTCAACTCCTGTGACTCTACATTTTTTACTTTGATAGGAGATGGTATTTGTGACAACATAGATGACTGTCGTGGTTATACAGTGGTCAGCCTGCCCTTGGGTAAATAGTTATTCAACAGGAACCCCAGATGGGTTTGGAATGAATGTTGTTTGGAAGCTTCTCAGCTGAGTTTTTTTAAGGTCTCCAATATAGAAAATGTGATTTGCTGAATGTGTTGATTATCTGAGAGAAGAGGTCTGCGCTGAAAAGTCAGATGAATTTGTAGTTTGTCTTAAATACCAAAAGGTGCAGTCTCTGCAAGCGAGCCATGAATTTTCCATGTTTTTTTTTTTTTTTTTTTTTTTTTTTTACAATAGTATAGCTGATGTGGTGTGTTTTCTTCAAATGCACCCCCTTTGTTACAATTCTCTCTGTAGAGTGGGCTGACACCCCTCCACCTGGCAGCCCAGGAAGACAAGGTGAACGTTGCCGGTATTCTCACCAAGCACAAGGCTGGCCTGGATGCTCATACGAAGGTAAAGCAAGTTGCTGTCAGTGCTATGATGGCCCCTGGCCTGGACCCCATTCAGGTTGCCCAAGGCCCTCCTCCTCCAGAGTGCATTCTGAATTCATGACGATCTACTCCTTCTCACAAATATAAAATGGCTCCATCTCTGCTGGGGTCAAGTCCAAGTGAGCAGCAAAAAGATTCCAGTTTTGCAGGAAATTTCAGTCATTTCTCTGTTATTGCTTTAGCTCATCAAGATGACTTGCTGTTTCTTCCAGTGCTTACCTCCATGTCCTTGGTCTTGAGAAAGTATTTTCCTATCTACACCATTCCGTTTTTCAAGCCCATCTTTTTTTTTAAAAAGATTTATTTTTATTTATACAAGAACTGGGGTACAGGCCAGAGATGCGGGAGGGTGATAGGATCCACCAGAGACAGAGCGGGGAACAGAACAGGCAGACTGACTGAAATACACTGCTGAGGGGAGCAGCGGGCGAGACAGGAGAGGTCTGCCGCACTATGTGGGTATCTCCCTGGCCGGCCCAGAATCGAACTGGCACTGCAGAGGCTGTGGACAGCTCCACAGCGCTGTGCTCAACCACCTGCACCACCAGGGAGGCCCTCAAGCCCATCTAAGCCACATTTTTCATGCCTCTAGATCTTCCTTCCAGACTCAGTTTCTGTTTGGTGTTTTCCAATCATATTACTTGTGCCTTTCTTCTAGCTTCTTGTCACATTAAATCACACGTCTCATCTCCTAGCTGGGGTTAAGTGCCTTGTGATCAGGGTTGTGTTTGTGTCCATGGGCTACATCTATAAGCTGCTAAATAATATTTATACAATCACATAGAATTTCTGCCCATCCTGTCATAACTGAAATTCTCCTTAACACTTCTCCCTGGAATATTAATCACTAAAGTAGTAATTAACTTGTTCATTTTATTTTTTTAATTACGTATAGCTTGGTTACACTCCTTTAATTGTGGCCTGTCACTATGGAAATGTGAAAATGGTCAACTTTCTTCTGAAGCAGGGAGCAAATGTCAACGCCAAAACCAAGGTAAACTATTTGTACTCATTTTCATTTTCCATAAGCGAAAAGGGTCAGCCAGATGGAACGTCACTAGCTCACCATAGCAGCTGGTGCGGATTTTTCATGAATGAGTAGCTCATTTAAGACTTTTCTTGGCAATAACCTTTGACACCCATGTAAGTCAGCTGCAGAATCACTTCTATTACAATGTTAAAGTAACTAACACAGATTTAACAATTTGCCATAGGGAACCATAGATGCCTTGCAGAACAGCTTGATGTTCTGGCCAATTTCCTTTACATTATTTCAGCTCCTTGGCCCCCTCCCCAATGTCTGTCCCTCTTGGGAGGAAGTACAGACATGCTCCCAGACAATATGCCTTTCATTCTTAGGAAACTCTCTCAAATTCAGAATATCACCGGGCCATGCTCAGAGAGACTATCTTGTGTAAGGCCTGATCGCAAGTTCTCAAGGACAATGCAGAAACAACTGGATTCTATCTCTTTTCTAGTGGTCCCTGAGGGTCCTATCGAGTGAAGCAAATCAGATAGTTCATGGGGAAGTGTGCACTCCAGCTGTTTCATGGGAAAGAGAAATGCCTAACATAACTCTGCGTAATATAACTTGAAGCTCCAGATTCCTTGATCTAAAGAAATCAGTATCTGCATATTGCTGTTTTCTAACAATATATAAACATATATATATAAATACATATGTAGACACACCTATACACATATATGATACAGATATTTCAGAAACCTGTAATTAGAGCTATAGAACTATGTAGCTAACTCTATACACACACATATATATTTAATATATATGTGTATATATGATACAGGTATTTCTAACTGCAGTTAAATAGCTATATGACTTGGCTGATATAAATTAATATGAACTCATTCAGGAGTTTTTGGTCTTCGTTCAAGATGCTACTAATTAGAGACAAAAGAAGTTTTGGAAGCCGTTTTTTTTATATCCTCTTAGAAGCAGAAATAAATCATGTCTCTATATATTTATAAATGAAGTAAAAATAAGGTTATTTAATAATTATAAAGGGGGGTATCTGGCCTACTTGGAAGACTATGGATGCCTTGGTGGTAGATGTGTTCTGTTGACATACACCAGAGGGGGGTGATCCTGTACCTCTAACTCATAGCAGTGTTGCAAGCCAATGTTACCTCAGTAAAGAAGAATTAGTTAATTACATCAGTAAAGGGGAATTAATTCAATATGGTACTAATTAGAATTATCAGGCACTAACCTCTAACTGCACTTTTGCTGAGTCATCTCACCATATGCAGGAAAGGTGGTCTCTTTGGGATGCCAGGATCCTCCCGAGAAGCGGAAAGGCAGACGTGGCAGACATGGCAGGAGACTTGAGCTGAACTTGAAAATGTTTACCATATATTTTTTGTTGTGTTTGACAGTTTAAAGGAGTCTACTATTTAGAAGCTACATGTGCGGTCTAAATAACTCCAGTGCCTCTCTGGTGTTTGATCTGCATCCAAATGGACATTGGGTTGAGACAAAAATGTCATTTTAACTGTTCAGGTGTTTTCTACATGAATTGCGTAGGTTTTGGTTGCTTTTTGGAACTCTGTGTTTTAGGGGGTAGGTAGATACAATACCTCCAATTATGTTCTTTTCATAAACACTGCAGAATCCTTTCACATAGAGTGACATTTTTGGAGAAGGAATTATGTTTTCCTCCTCACATCTCATGTGTAACCATAGTGACTTAAAACTTGTTTTGTTGCTATGAAAATGCATTGCCTTTCCTCCTCAATCAGTCATGACTTGGTGTAAAAATTTGGAAAAGTGATTTTGCATCATGGTACTATTAGTTGCTTAAAATTAGAATGAAACTTTGACATTAGCTTGAGGGAAAATAGGTTTGGCTAATTATATGTTTAATTTGCAAAGAAGGTATAGAACTTCAATGTGAATAAAGTACATTTTAAAATAAAATATAGTACAAAGATCCAAGAGCTCTTTGATGGGGATTAGAAGGCAGGAACCAAAACAATGTTTGCTAGCATTTTTCCTGCAAGTTTTTTTTTTAAAGATTGATTGATTGATTGATTGATTGATTGATTGATTTATACAAGCACTGGGTACAGTCAGAAGCACAGGAGGGTGAGAGAATTCACCAGAGCCAGAGAGGGGAGCAGAACAGGCAGACTGACGAAATACACTGCTGAGGGGAGCAGCGGGCGGCAGGAGAGGTCTGCGTGCCATGTGGGACCCTCACCCGGTGGCTGGGGATAGAACTGGAGCTGCAGATGCTGTGGGCAGCTTCACAACCCAGTGCTCAACCACTGCGCCACCAGGGAGGCCCTCCTGCAAGTTTTGATAAACTAAGAAGAATTTCTGGAGAACATAGTTCTTTACCACACTTAAAATCTTGGACATTTCCATTTTATAAATGAGAAAACTAAAGTCTATAGAGGCTTAGGGGTTTGCTAGCAGTTGGTAGAAGAGCTAGTTCTGGCCAGTGGATTAAGCTTCAACCTAGTGTTCTTGTGAAAGTTTGGGGTTGCTCCAGCCTCTATGGTAAATATCCGCATGCCCCAGAAGCTTCAGGTAAATGTCAGATTCAGTTAAGTGTGGGGCATTCTTTTTTGGCCACAGTATCCACTCAGGATTCAGTGTAATGTGAGTTATTAGGGCAAGAGTCTTGCTTTGGCATTATTAATTAATGGAAGCATGGCACCTCCTCTTTGGCACAGACAACGTTATTAGTAAATGCTTACTGAATGTTTTAACTTAGCTGATACCAAAGAACTGAACTACAATAAATGTGGTCGGTACTTGTAAACACCACGGAAAGGAGGAATTTCTAGGAAAAGTAATATCCCTTAATCTCTGCTCCTTCAGTGTCCCTTCATTACCTGATGGAGAGCAGAGTCCCTGCAATAGGTCTGACTTTCTCAGAGTCCCTGTAATTGTGGGGATTCCAGGGTCATTTCCTCATTGGGATGCGTAGTGGTCAGGGCAGAGGTGATGCTATTCCACACTGAGGGATGCTCAGACAGACTGATGGACTCTCACGCATGCTACACCCCCACGGACGGAAAGGCCGCCATGAAAGCCAGGAGTGAGTCTCGTGGCACCCTCGTGTAGACACAGACACTCCATGTGGACAGGAGATGCAAACCGAGCTGTTTTCTCCATTTTAGCCTATTTCTTTGATCCTTCTGTTAGCGTCCTTTTCCCTTTTCCATTTTATTCCTCTTTTTTTTTTTCTTTTTTGGTCTAGTAGTGTGTGAGAAAAGTGAAATTTGCATATGCTAAAGCCACCAAACTCATAGATAAAAATTTTTCCAGTTTATGTGATTTGACCAAAAAGATGCCTTCAGATGTACCAGACCAACAGATTCTCACTTGCGCCTCCAGGTAGATAATAAAAGAAGCAGTCTGACAGCTGGTTTTCACAGGTTTGGAACCTAGGATGACTGTAAAGAAATAACACTTGTCATTTTCAGTTTCATCATCTCTGAAATGGGGGAAAATGCATTCATTTACTCAGTCATTTGGTCCGTCACCCGGTCACCCATTATTTTTTGAAGCAGCTACTATATATCAAGGACGCTTATTTTCAAAATGATAGAAAAAATTGAGAGACAAAAGGTGCAGGGTCTGGCACACAATTGCTCACTAATGATGGGCGTGTTCCTGCCTCCACGGGTCCTGTGCCATTTAATTAATGTCACCGTGTCCCTCCAAGTGGACTTCCTTGAGCAAGGCTGGCCTCACACCCACCTCCTCTGCAATTCCTCACAAATCAAGGATCCCAGGGCTTTCATTTGAGTGAAAGTACAGACCAGAACGTGAAAAAAGAACCTGTTTTGAAAGACCTTATTTACTGAAACTGGGTCACTCAGTTCCAGTGAAATCTCCTTTTGACAAAGAAATTCTCTCTTTTGACCAAGTCTGCTCTCCAGAAGGAGTTGACCAAACATCTCTCAAGCTAACCCTAAGGTTAATTGCTGGCCAAGTCCTGAGGACCCAGCAGTGGTTTGGGGGATCCCTGCAGCTCTGCTTACACCCCTCTTGTGCTTTCCACCGCCGGGAATCCCTTCCTGTGATAATGCTTCCCCACTGAAACCTTCTCTCCCCTGTCCCTTTTTTGATGCTAATTGATTAAACACTATTAATCCTTATAGTCTGGGGTCTGATAGCTCCCCCTTTCATAAGCAAGACTCCTGTCTTTGTGTAGCGAAGCAGAAGGTGTGAGGGAGTGTGCGGCCAAGGATTGGGGCCTCGGTGACAGCGCGCTCCCCAGAAACCAAGCCTGCTACCCAGACGATCAAAGTCAAGGCTAACCTAGTTTTCCTTCTCCCTCTGCTCTGGCTGCCGGCGCCCCGCCACGCTCACGCACAGAACGGCTACACGCCCCTGCACCAGGCGGCCCAGCAGGGCCACACGCACATCATCAACGTCCTGCTGCAGCACGGGGCCAAGCCCAACGCCACCACCGCGGTAAGCGCGCCCCGCGCGGCCCCGGCCCAGCCCCACCCAGCGCGCCCCTGCACCGCGCGTCTGGGAAGCCCGCGATTTCTGGAAAACCTTTGCAGAAACCAGGGTGACTCCGCCCGCGGTGCTCGCCCAGGAAAGGGCGGGGGGGGCGGAGGCCCGACACGGGATGTGGGGGCTCTGCATTTGGCGGCTGGGACGCGCGGGGCTTCCAGCTGGCGCTCAGCTGTGAGCGCCTGGCACCCCACCCTCCCGGCCTGCTTAAGGGCGCTTCGTTTCCGACGCTGCTGGCTGGGACCGAGCTTTTTGAGCCGTGGAGCCATTGAGATGTAAACTACCCGGTGCAATTAAGCCCTCCGGGGGTCCCCCCGCGTGACCGGGGCTGGATGGCGCCCGCAGGCAGGCTGGTGTGGTTTGCAGCACGGCGAGCTTCTGCACAGCTGCAGCGCAGTGTGTTACTGGCCTCCCCATGGAGACGTTTTACCTGCAGCAGGTGGGCTGACCTCTGCGGAGGGTTAAGTGGTACTTGCTGCTCGCAAAAGAGCTGGTGGAGGCATCCTCATCCACGCAGAGGGACTTCCCCAAGCACAAGCAAGTACTTGTAGAGCTATTTGACAACCTTGGGGTGAAAGCTTCGAGGGCTTCTTATTAGAAAGAGCAGACAGCGGCAAGCTTGTTGTGTTGCCATGGTGACTGGGGCTATAGTCTAAAGAAGTTACAAAGACAGACTCGGATGTCATGGTAAAAACTAGTGATTTTCCTAAGCCATGCCTTGTTTTGGAAGGAAGTGCTGGCTCATGCGGAGCTGCGGGTGAGCTCATTGGCTCCCCCAGCCGCCCTCCCTCCCGGTTCTCACTCTTTTTCTCTTTCCCTCCCTCCTCAGAATGGTAACACTGCCTTGGCAATCGCTAAGCGTCTGGGCTACATCTCCGTGGTCGACACCCTGAAGGTGGTGACTGAGGAGGTCACGACCACCACCACGGTGAGTACAGGAGCCTCTCTGCCTCTGGGCTGTGGAGACACACGCTTCTTCACTTACCAGATGTTTTGTGCTTTTCCTTCTGAACTTCTGGACAGCTGTGCAAGTTGCAGCAGATGTACGTGCCTTCCCACAGGCGCGTGGGGGTTTCGCTTCTTTGGTCAACATGGATCTGTGCAAACGTGTGTGTGCAGTGCTGGAGTCACTGACTTTTCCTGCCATGGGCTTGTGGTTTGCTGGCTCCTCTGTCCTTTTGCTGGAGTTGAGTGTGACACCTCCTGCTGACTGAGTGCCAGGACGTGCAGGTTCCCATAGCCTGGGGGTCCTGCCAGCCCTGGGAGGGGACCCACACTGCACTGACCCTGGGCCCCGTTATTTCTACTGAGCACAGTCCATCCTCACTTTCTTCTGATTTCTGATTCTTGTTGTTGCTGTTTCTTTATTTACAAAGAAAGTGAAATGTGCTTAGTAGGTAAAAGGACTCTATATTTAAAATGTTTTATTTTTGCTGCTTTGTACATGGCAAAAAAGCCTCATTGGTTGTTGCCAGAAAACTCAGGTGTGAAGAATGGTGATAGTGAGTCTTGGGCCATTTGGTCAGGACAAAATTTAAAGGGGTCTCCAAAGAGGGAGTGTCTTAGGTGAAAACTCAAGAGCAACACTCTGAGTTGTTGACATTTTCCCTATAGAAGGGACTCTAAGACAACAGCTCTTTAATTTCTCTCTGTGAAGTAGAAAAGGAAAGCAACAGTAGAACTGCAGAAGTTCTTTACAGACAAAAAGATCATAAGTCAACAAATAAATTCTGAATGAGCTTCTAGTAAATGCCCCCGGTGAAGAACGATGCAGACAGTGTTTTAGAACACTGGGTTCTTGTGATAGATGTGAGAAGAAGGAAGGAATTTTGTTCTTGAGGCTGGCAGGAAGTCCCTGTTGACATACTTGGCGGTAAATGGAATACAGTTGATTTGATGTGAAGTTTTAAATAGAATGGGGGATGATTTATTAATGAACTGCAGGACACAGCCCGAGTGTCGATGGGAAAGAATAGAGCCGCCTGTTTCAACAAGCAGAATTTGAAAACCATTGACCAGTCCTCAGAATATTTTTGAAGATTGTCAAGTGTGGCTTTAATGAATTACACAGGAGAAAAACCAAGTCTAGTTACTGCCTAGAGCTATACTCCTGAGGAACTCATCTGGATGATCCTAGTGACTTTTTTCTTATTAAGTGATTTCTTCTACCAGGAAAATCCTCACATCAAGGGCATGTACATATATGTCTTCTTGTGGCATCTTTGAAACAGTGTATATCACAGAAAAGTGACTCACTCAGTGGCAGTATTGGCCAAGAACATCTCTCTGTTCTTAGAAATCCTGTTTTCTATCAACTGCATTCATTACCTTTCCAAGCCTCGGTAATCAGCGTGAGCATTTTGATCAAGTTACCACGAGGTGGCGATCTCGAGTCCCTGGCTTTTTTTTTTTTTTGTCTTGACCTGTTTTTCTTACTTTCATCTCATTAACTAATTCATTCCTTCACTAGTTATTGCATGTTAAATGCATATTGAACCTGCGCAGAGCGCTGATCAATTCGCTGATAAGTTGATCAGTGGTTAAAAGATTACTACTCTCCACCGGCAATTTTCGGACAGTGGGTATGGAGAGTGAGACGTTTTGTAAGAAAGTCAGTCCTAGAACATCAAAACTTTAGAACTTATGTGTCCAATCTCAAAGAGAGCGCAGGCTCATAAATAATACAAGGAGTAAATGATTTTACAATACAGATCTATGTTTAAAAAGAGGAGCAATTAGCTTTCTTAAACAAGTTCTCAAATTTGTCAGAAATTTTGACTCCGGCCCCTCTAGCTCTAGGGGTATAAAAAAGCCCCCTTAAAATGCTCTGTAAACACCTTTCTTTTCAGATGATGGTTATTCTCTATGCTCTCTAGCTGAGCAGTGGTCTAGCAAAAGCCTCTGAACCTAGAAATGAAGTTTCTAGGTGAGAATCCAGCAAACACATGTACAACATAATCACATTTCTGCTTTCCTTTGGGATACTAAGAAATTTTCACCTCTGTTAGTTAAATAAGTAACCTCTTTTTCTAAGGGGTGGTTTTCTTAGTTAGATGTTTTCAAGCTGTCCTGGGTTTACTTTTTATGCGTCTCTTAGAATTAGAACTTTTTCTTAGAATTGTGAGTTTTATTGTTTTGTGAAATGGAATTTGGGGTGAAGGATGGGAAATATGGGTTTATTCCTATCCACAGTGAGTCATCTGGCTTTACACTGTCTCCCTTTGGGAAAGGACTTTTATTCATTTTTCTCACGTGATGATTTTATTAATGACATTTTAAGGAATAACTAATCAGTATTAGTAATCTTTAATTATGATATGCCAGGCACTGTGGACAAATCTGGGATTCAAATTTAGGTTGTCAGATTCCAAAGTGCATGCTTTTCACCACTGATCATGGCTGTGCTTGGAAGTACTTTAACAGAAATTTCATGAAAGAAATGTTTCCTGCTGATTTTTCATTTAAAACGCCCAGTAAAACAGTACCTTTTATTGGTTTTTCAGGGAAGCCTTATATTGCAGTTATATCATTTTCTGGCCTACAGATTCACTAGAGATAATTTGCAGTTACTCACTGAAGGTAGACAAATAGCACAAGAGGTGATTTAAATATTATGTGAAATGAATAAGATTCATGTTAGTGCCGTGGAAAGGTAGTGACATACAAACCGCTTTCCCATCTTTGGCTCCATAGTTGGTACCATGTGAACAGCCATAAGACTCTTCCATCAAGAGACTGTTTCCTTTGCTCATCCTCCTTACAGTGTTCTGATAATATGAATAGAATCAGTGTGTAGAGAGAAGAGGAAATCAGACGTTTGTAAAGGAAAAGCCACCACGGCAGAAATTTCTGGGACATTTTGGAATCGCGGTTTGTTTCCTGAGCCCTGGCTTTACTCACTTTATTTTGTAAGACCCAGGAGGGACTGAGGCAGTTGAGCATTCTCCTGGGATTCTATCCTGATGTGTTTGCCAGAGTGACAGGGACACATTTTTAGCAGCAGAAACCAACAGGCTCCATCTCCTACTGCAGTTCTGAAGACACTGAGATGTCTCAGCCTCCTGCTGAGGAGCACCCGTCATCAATTACTTGTATTATTTGCACCATTAAGGAGTGACGGTGTTGGGTTTTGCCTATCGTCATCGGCATGTAGGAGCATAAATAGCTGAACAGGGTACTAAAGTAAAAATAATAGATTCATACTATCCTCTAAACATTGGGCTGTTCTTTGACAGCAGTTAAAAAAATGTGAACATTCAAGCCCTAAATCTTACCTGATGTCATCGGTGAGTTAAAATGTGAATCATCAATCAGCAAGTCCTTTGATACCTTTTGAAGGGAAGTCAGTAGCTTTTCTTTGACAAAAGACCCATTCACCAAAAGGTTACATTGTTCTTAAACAAAGAATGTCACTTCTACCTGGTGTAGTGTGTGGGAATCCTATGCACCTCTCTCTATATAGCATTTTTTTCATCCTGTGTATTATCCTAGAGACATTATACCAAGTATAGAAACTTTTGCATTTTTTATTTTTATTTTTTTGTGTAGAAGAACGGGGGTGCAGGCCAGAGATGCAGGGGGTGAGAGGATTTACCACAGACAGAGTGGAAAGCAGAACAGGCAGATTGACTAAAATACAGTGCTGAGGGGAGCAGCGGGGAGTCAGGAGTGGTCTGCTGTGCCATGTGGGTAGCTCCCTGGCCGGGGATGCCATTGCGGTGATAGTGCTGAGACTTAACTCTGAAGCCACCAGCGAGGCCCCCTTTTGAAATTTTTGATGGATGTTTTCCATCTGCTGTTCTTGTTCCAACCACACCTAACTAACTGGATAGCAGTTACTTTTAGTGACTCATCTGGGTTGACTCTGTACACTCATCTCTGTTTCCAAACTATTTACCTTAATTTTTATAAAAAAGCATATTTATGTAATATTTCCTTTATCCAAAAAATTGTATTAAGAGCATTTGGGTGTAAATAGAGCAAGTTTAGCTGTGACTCTGTGGGTCGCTGCTGCTGTGCGTGGGCTCAGGAGGTGGCATCCTGGCCAAGATCTGCCGCTGTGTTAGTGGCGTAGAGAACTTGCCCTACAAAGGCAAGAGCGGGGGCAGAGGCCGTGAGAAGGTGGTGAAGCACCCTTTTTCCTTTGCATTGTACAAACAAGATATTACTATTTATAAAATAGCAAGTTCAAGACCCATTTTCTTTTCTCTTTCACATCCCCCTAAATATTAAAAACGCATTACTCATTATTCAGTTACGTCTGTCATATCCTATTTGCTTTGCCAGATGATCTGATTTAATTACATCCTATTTAACTTGCCCACAGTACACTACTCATTTTTACTTTTAAAGTCAGTTCTAATCTTGACCTTAGAATCTTGCATTCTATAGCCAGGGACGGCCCCGATCATCTAATTATAACCTTGTTTTCTCTGTTCTATGGAGATACAGTAGCATAAGCATATATATGTTTCAACAACCAAGTTTTCAAAGGACATTCCACTTAAAGGGACAACATGTTTTCAATTCTTACAACATTACTCATGAGTAGGAAGTCTTATTTATTATCCATTTAACAAATATTTACTGACGATCTTCTAAAGGTCGAGTGCTGGGTCATGTGCAATGGGTACTATTTTACAACAGTGCATAGTGAGGACATTTTTAACATCCATCCAGAAAAACAGAGATACCTACCTGATCACTGTGTTACTTCTTGTGGGGCTGCACACAGTTGTTGATAGTAACTTTGATCGTATTCAGTGACCAAATTGAAGCACAATTATTTCCTTTTGTATGAGTGCAATGAAAGTACAGACCCATTTTTAGCATCTGAACAAAGAAACTGAGAATGTCAAGCAATAAAAAAGCATCATTTAAAGAATATGGCTGTCAGTTTTCAAATGAAGACATAGCTATTGTGGAAATGTTACATATAAGGACAAATATTTGAGAATGTTTCTGTAAAAATGATGTGTGATGGGGTTGTCGCTCTTCAGACAAGCCTGGATCATCTACGCAGCAAAACCTAAGCACCTAGACCACCTATTTGTTGTGTCTCAGTGGCTTAAGTTGAACATTTCACTCTTATGTTGATTCATTTTTTTGAGTTCCCATAGAAATACTAAGTAAGGCACTTACTACACTTTTCCGTGCAGAAACTGAAGAGATGGCTTGGAGACTCAGCTGTCCTTTGGTGGTATTTAAAGTCATGAGAGTTGAATATTTGTCGCTTTTTTTTTTTTTTTTTCCCACTGTGGTGTCCTGGTATATAAAACAGTGCCTGGCACTTACGAGGCATGCACACTGTGCCTGGGTACCTACATCATTCCAAAGTCACAGGCCCTTCATTTTTAAGATTAAATATTCAGTGATGATGATGGTGATGATAGTGTTAGGCCTGGCGATATTTATTGAGTACTGACAGGAGCCAAGCCCTGTTCTTAGAGTTTTTATCTGTTTTATTTCATTTAATCATCATAATTTTATGAAGTAGTTTCAGAACCTCTATTACTTATGAGTAAACTGAGGCCCAGAGAAATAGGGAATTTGCTAAGCCTTCACAACTAGTAAGTGATAGAGAACCCAACCCCAGGCTGGTAGTCAGGCTCCCGGGCTGGGCTCTCAGGCTCACCCAAGCTTCAGGAGCGGAAGGTGACCTCCGACACCTGGGGAACTCTTGGGGAAGGCAGAGAAGCAACAAACCAGCATTGCAGTCCAGTGAAATGCTATCAGGATGACTGAGGGTCTACAGTGGATCATCAGATCCCAAAAGAGATACATTATTTTCTGCCCCAAGAGTTAATGTCTTTCGAATTGCTTACACTTCTCTTCCAAGGCTTTGTTTTTAGTAAGTTGTGTGTGTATGAGTTGTGTGTTTATAAGTTGTGTATATTCGTTGCTTCTTTTTAGAACTCTTAAGGAGACATTATGGAGACATTTTATGGAAGCCTTGAAAAAGTTAATCCAGTTTCTTACTATGACTAAATTATTGACTAATTATTAGCCATGGCTACAGCGTATGTTTTTCAAATGGGAACTCAAAATAACTGACTTTCTTTTGTGCAACCTCACAGGAGTAAATGCCCATTTGTTTTCAGATGGAACAAGTGAGTTTCATGAAAGAGAGTAAGAGAATAAGCTTCTGGGATACTCCTGTGGAAAGGGGTGCTTCCTAGTGGCCTGGCTGCTCCCCTATACTTTTGAGTGGGACCTCCTCGATTCTGATGAGCTTTTGTTTGGTTTTTGTTTCTCACTTTAGTATCCCTGATTTTTGTCTTTTCAGACTATCACCGAAAAACACAAGCTAAATGTTCCTGAGACAATGACTGAGGTTCTTGATGTTTCAGATGAAGAGGGTAAGACTTTCACACAATCTTCCTTGACACATGCAGTGGACCCACCCAGACAAGTCCTTTTTTCGGGGACCAAACTGGCTGTGGATGAGAGCTTCTTAACATTTAAAGTGACTTCTCCACCTTTTTTTTCAATATATTTACTTTTACTGTTAGGGGAAAGAGGATTCTGATTATTTTCTCCTGGTATTAGATTTAATTTCTTATTAAACAACAGGACTGGGAAAAAGAAAAGAAACTGAAAATTGCTGTTAAAATATCTACTGAATTAACAATTATTATTTTTGAAATACAGGATAATATTTTTATAACCTCAGGGTTTCTGAAAATATAAAAATTATAAATCTTAAAAGCCATACTTTTCAATAATGATTGTTAACAGATGTTTCCCTCATGTCAAAACACATTTATTATTTAAAGGCCTTAAAAGACATTAAAGTTGATGCCTTTGCTGGTGTTCTGAGAGAGCTCTCCATTCTGATTGGTTCAAATGTACAGAATATATTTAAATCCAGAGGAAAATAGACTTAGAGAGGGTGGAAATGTACACATAGTTAGTAGTAAGTCGTGCAAATTCAAAATAAGAATCGGATTGTTCAAGTTGGAAAATGTGCCCTCTGGTTTTTGAGATGATAAAAATTAGCTAAGACAATGGATCTCCCAGTTCCTTTTAGGGAGCAGTAGGGACCCCCCGTGGGGATGGTATCATGTATAAGGGTCTTGGACAGCAGCCTAGCTCTGCTTCCACTGGAGTAGTTGATTTTTCTTGAATAGAAAAAAAATGTACTAAAAACTCAAGAAGCAACACATTAAATGTTTCATTATTATAGCTACTGGCCAAGTGCACCATTTTTAAACAATGTGCATGTACCTCACAAGTGCATTTATTGGAACATTATTGCCATAAGGGATCATCCTGGGCCCGATATTATTTACTTTATGGAGGCATACTAAAGGTATTTCTTTAGATTCTTCAAAATTAAATCATAAAGGGCAGCTTTATGTTGATGTCCTTATTTTGAACCAATTTCTTAACTCACCTATCAATATAAGACATTGAGTTGTCTTGTTTTTAGAAGAACTTAGAAGAAGAGTGGACAAATGTTGGCTTAATGAATGATTGTATGTGAAGGAAAAGTTATGGCTAAACCCAGAAGTTCCAAGTATTTATTAGAAGAATAGTGTTATCTTTCATTCTAATATTTCCATTCTATTCTTCAGCATTCTGTATACATTCCATGTTTTGTTTTGTGGGCTCATCTTTCTTACCTTTACTTGTATGTTGAACAGCTCTTAAACAGTTTGGTGACCTGTTTGTTGATGGGGAAGCACTTAGTGATTCAGGTAACTTTGGAGAAAATCGTTGGGGTGAAAGCTCTTCTTTGCTTTTATTTATTTTTTTTTTAAACTGGCTAATCTGCTTCTTTTGAAATAGCATGTTTAATATGGATGGAATTGTGTGTGTGTGTGCATTTAAGTGTGTGGATTTTTATTAACTTGGAATCTTAAAGCCAAGTGTTGTTTATACTATTAATGATTTTGCAACTATTATTAAAACCTATCAACATCATTATATTATCGAATGAACTAAAGTCAGACTGCTCAAAATGAATGTAGTTACTATAATTCTTCTTGGAAGCAGATTATATTGTGGTTGTGGAAAAATAAATTGATAGTTACAGTGTGAAGTTTGTTAGTAGCTAGGAATAGTGATAAAGGATATAAAAAATTACTTAGGGTAAAATTTTGAAAATAGGTTAAAATATATACTTTGAAATAATCTATCTAGCCAGGTTTCCAAAGTATATGTGGTCCTTCTTTAAGCCAAGCTACTCTACATGAAAGTTTAAATTTATAAATTAGCTAGCGATTGTTATTTAACTTAAGTTCTGCTTTCCAAAATGTTTGTTGGATAATTCCAATAGCTAATGCATTCAGAGTATCTATTGGGTTCACAGAAATCCCATTTCTATCAAAGAGCCTTTTGGACTTATTGTTTAAGGTCTAGCTGTAGCCTTTTCTACACTTATTAAAACTGTGCAGTATAAAAGTTATTAGTGCTAAGAACTATTTTTAAGCTTTATTTATGCATACAAGAACTGGGGTACAGGCCAGAGGTGTGGGGGGTGGGAGGATCCACCAGAGACAGTGGGGAACAGAACAGGCAGACTGACTGAAATACACTGCTGAGGGGAGCAGCGGGCGAGTCAGGAGAGGTCTGCTGCGCCATGTGGCTTTCTCCCTGGCTGGGGATCGAACTCGTGCTGCAGTGGCTGTGGATAGCTTCAAAGGTTGTGTCTTAACCCCTTGTGCCACCAAGGAGGCCCCTAAGAACTCTTGATTGGACAGGAATATTGGCTAATGATCAAGAATTTCTTTTTTGGTGAGAAAAGCTTTCCCTTTTTATATATAGCCAACAACCTACTAATAGTATTTTTTCCCAGAAAGAAATTCCAAGTGTATAATTTCTACGTATAGGGTATGTTGGAGTATTGTGAAGTAACATTTTAGTGCAACGAGTTGGTGTAAAGAGATTTGTCTATTTCACATTACCAACCTTTAATGTTGTGTGTGGTCAAAATATCTTTATGGAAGCCGCCATCATTCCCATGGACAGAACTAGCCACGTGTTTGGAAGCTGTTAGCTGTTCCCTGCTGCCTTCACAGCTCTGCTCTCTTAATGGCAGTGCATGAAGCAGTCCACAAGAGCACTCAAGCCACATACGCTGTCCTTTCAAGCTAACTTGCTGTGGTAAAGCAAACATCCCCTCACAGTTTCAGTGCTACTAACTGTGAAGACCTAACTGTGGTTTTAGTGCCGCAATCAGCACTATCCAAACATGATTATCTGATTATCAGATAGTGGAGGTCATGTCATTGTAAAGTCCGGGGTGATCAAAAATGAACCTGAGACATACCTTTAAGAAGCACCTCTGGAGAAATGATGGGTTACTTACCTGTAATATAACTGAAGGCGCTCAGCCCTCTGCTTTCCATATCTGCCTAGGAAGGTCAAGGGAGACAGAGGGTGCCTGAGCGCATCTTCATGACTTGATGAAGGCTAAGAGACTGGTAGGAGGGTCTCAAGAATTTGGGGAGAGAAGTGCAGTGAGGGGGGCCTGAGTGGGCGAGTGCAGGAGAAAGGGAGCGAGTGGGTGACCCCACAAGCCTCCGGAGATCTTAGCTAAAGTCTGGGAAGTTAAGATATGTAAAGATCAAAAGAAAATAAGATCAATGCATGATTGAAACAGCTCAGTCTACTTTTACCACAGTTCAACCAGCAGTGGTGAGTGCACTGAAGGAGTGTTGTAGGCAGAAATGAGAAGGAAGCAGCTATCTCAGGGCAAGAAAAGTATTAACTTGAGTAAGATTTAACTGTATTTTCTCCATGGCATTCAGTGAGATAGGTTTGGGATTCCCCCAGGTGAGGAAAGACTTATCTGCAGGCAAAGATCCTGAGGGCTTTATACCCATTACATTCAGTGGCACCCACAGAGTGAGTGGTGGGTGTGAGGTAGGAAGGCTGTTGCTGTGGAAATAGCTCAGTCGTGATATAAGTAAGTCCTGATGAAGCAACGTGGAGAACTGGAAGGGAACGACAAGAGCAGTGTCATAGAGAATTGTTCTGAACAGACTAAGCAAAGCTGTGACCGAATTAATAGTCTTCTCCATCTTCCTGAGCTGATCCCTCTCATTTTGACCCAGCCCCCAGCCGTAAGTCTTGAAGTTAGAAGTCGGGTTCTCAGTCCCAGAAAACCCAAACTGCCTGTGGAAATGTGACACTGTAGCCCTTATCTCTGGAGCGTCTGTAGGAATGACCAGGGAACCCCAGTGCGGCGAGTATGGGGTGGAATTCAGAGGCACAGCTGGCTTCTCCTTGGACACAGCTCTCTCTGTAGTGAGCATGCACTCCTCTTGGGCACCTCACCTCAGGTCTCAGCCCTTCCTCGCTACTCAGTGCGAGAACCACTTGCTTGAAAAATAAAGGACTCAGTGACCATTCAGAGAAGCTCCTTCTTGACAGTATTGCACATGATGTCCTGTGACCACCCTGTTCATCTTCATTTATCCTACTCTTGAGGTGCAATCCCATAAACCCACCTATGATGAAGTCTGCCAGTGTCCAGAAGGAATCTGAGAGTTTCCAGATATCAAAGGGTGAACTTTACCTTAAACACCAACACAAGGCAGTAGGACAGAGTCTGCACGATATTGTTTGGGGTACTTGGAGAACACCACAAAAAAATGACAAGCCCTAGAACCTGGGCATCAGAATTCTATGACGTGAGTTAACAGGAAGTGATGGGAGGTAATTATCCTGGGTATAGGAAACAATAAGGAAATTCATTTTAATTTTGTTATGACGGAAGAGCATAGAGTTTGCTTTCTGTTCTTCAGTTTCACACCAAATTAATAAGGTGATACAAGGAAGTATGACAGAGTCTCACCATTCTTTCACAGGCTCTCTGAGATGCAAATTTCCTTCCCAATCTATTAGAATTCTACTTAAACAAATAAGATGTAACAGTATAAGTCCAAGCTCTTATTTTAAAGCACACCTTCATCCCTCGTCCCCCACTTGGCTTGAGCAGGGATGTATTTGTACTCTCTGCTCATGTAGGGAATTTACTGAGAGAAGCAGATGGGCAGAGGGCGGGGTGGGGAAGAAGATTAGTTCTGTCTTGTATGTGCTAAATCTGAGCTGCTTACAAGAAATTCAGGTGGCAAAGTCCAGGAGGCAATTGAAGTGTGACTGTGGAGTTAGTGAGAGAGGTCACGATATGGGATTGTGTACATTTGGGATATTTTGTGTATAGACAACAAAATAAGAGGGAAGAGGACTTCCCCTTGGGCACAACGGGTTGAGCACAGCGCTGTGAAGCTGTCTGCAGCCTCTGCAGTGCGGCTTCGACTCCCAGCCAGCCAGGGAGATACCCAAATGGCGTGGCAGACCTCTCCTGTCTCGCCTGCTGCTCCCCTCAGCAGTGTATTTCATCAGTCTGCCTGTTCTGTTCCCCGCTCTGTCTCTGGTGAATCCTCTCACCCTCCTGCGTCTCTGGCCTGTACCCAGGTTCTTGTATAAAAATAAAAAAAAAATTAAAAAAATAAACAGGGAAGATCAGTGGAGAATTATCTACCTTTTGTGAGCATGGAGGGAGGAGAGACTCACAAAGGGGAGGAAGATGAGGAGAGATTTGTGTCAGAGAAATTCAGGAGGGCAGTTTTCCAAAGAACAGCCAACTTTGTGCACCGATTACTTTGTAAAATTGTGAGAATAAGTTGAATAGATTTGACTGTGAAAGGAAGAGGAGTTAGAGTGTGAATTGAAGCAGATCTAAGATTGGGGGAAGAAGTTACTGTATTTCAAAGACAGCAAGACCATGGAAGTTTCACTGTAGAAGGGAAAAGTCTGAAGGGCGTAGGAGACACGCTGTCTAGGCACATGGGAGGAGGTGAGGAATGAAAGCAAGGATGGATTCTACAGGAGGCCATAAGCACCTCACCTTTCAAGACAGGAAGCGAGGTCTGACTATCTTGTTTTTTGGACACATTGAAAATACTTCAAGCTCTGAGTTATCTGTAGAATTTCCCACTTGTGGATCAGTTATTGACTTGCATGTTCTATGAGCTAAAACTGCAACACTGGTCTTCAGACTTGGAGCTTCTCCAGCTAAACATCCTTCTTTTTTTTCTCCTTTCTTCTTTCCTTCACTCTAATAAACCCTTTTCTGTCTACCAACAGGTGACGAGAGGGGGACACAGGGGGAATAGGACAGAAACCTGTAATGTACTTTATTAATGAGTATCGAGTAATTTTAAGAATGAAGAAACTGAACATTTTGGTTTGTATTTCTCCCCTGTAACCGCAGTCAGAGCAGGCGCTGAGGAGAAGCTAGATGAAATGCAGAAACAAATTGACTCTGAGGATGGGCAGGGTGCCCTAATCTGGGTGGAATTAGGAATGTGGTGCCCCAAAGCACAGCTCAATAATGTGGGATTCTTAATGGGGTAGTGGAGTGGTGTGGGAGAGAGAATATTCAAGCAGTCATTGGATTTTGGATTTTAATCATCTTTGTGGGCTCTTGCTCAAGGGCATCCATCAAATGCAATTTGTATTGCATGAAAAATCCTACATTCAGCCATTCCCTTTGCTGTTCTGTAAACAAGAGTAGACTTAGTCTTCCAAAATCTTAACAGAATTCAAAGTTTTTTCCTGAAAATTAGGCTTCTCTCCAAAAGTTAGGCTTTTATCTAAACCAGACACCACCTTTATTTTGGTAAACCAATTCTTAGAATTGAGCTTAATTTTTTTCTCCCAGAAATAAGCAAAGGGACTCCAACTTCTTTGACTCATAAAGGTACTCCTCCATAAAGCCTTACCCGATTCTGCAGGAGGCAGGAAATAGTGGAGCAAATATAAAAAATAATCTGAAAAGGCCGTAATAAAATTCCTAAGCATCCTGATCTTGTCACTCCATCCAGACACCCAGCCTTCTTCCTGGACTTTCTGTCCTTGCTCAACGACATGGACACTTACTGCTGCCCAGTCACTGCACTTCATCTTCTCTAAGGAAGGAATGCTTAGAGAAGCTCTCTCACTCATGCTGCTTTTGTTGCCCTCCACCACCCCTTATGCACACTAGCCTCTCAACTGAAGTGCCATTCTGTCTGCATGCCACCCAACCCTGTGACCAGCTCCAACTCCTTCAAGCTTTCCTTCTGGGGTCCTCTAGGATTTTCCTGCCCAAACACATCGCCACAAACTTGGTGATTCAGATTTATTCTCTTCCACTTCTGGAGGCTAGAAGTCCATTGGTCATGGCAACCCCGGAGGCTCCAGGGAAGAATTCCTTTCCTCTTGTCAGCAATGCTTGATGGTCCTTGGCTTGTGGACACGTCACTCCAACCCACACCTTCCTGTGACCATGTCCTCTGTGTCTCTGTGTGCCCTTTTCTGGCTCCTCTGAGAACATTCTCATTGGATTTATCCAGCATGATCTCATCTGAATCTTTACTGACTACCTTTACAAAGACGATAGCCAATTAAGGCCATATCCTGAGGCTCCAGGTGGGCATGGAATTTTGGGTGACACTGCTCAACCCAGACCACCAGCCTAAAGGGATATCTGTCTCCTCTGACCTTTTTGGTTATGAAAATGGCCTGATATGTGCATATTGTGTTAGATTATATAGTTATTGATCCTTGGCTTGCAGGTATTCATCGCGTCTTGCTGTATATGGAACACTTTGAAGAAGACAATATACCCAAGGGTGGAGGCAGACTACTTCAACAAACTAAATTTTTAAAAATGTAGCCCCTTTTCATTTGCACTATCAGATTGATGAAATATTTAAGGGGAATACAATTGCTTTTCTTTATACTACATGCATTTTTTTTCAAGGAGTGTCTTTGCATGAATGAAATTTTGCTCAATTTTTTTTTGGCATGTTAACACTTAGACCATTTCTTATTAAAGAACAATAACTAGCAATTGCAAGATTCCCCTGTTCATATTCTTAAGTGTTTCCTTATTCAGTTCATTTAACTGCCATATGAAGTAGGTTATTAGTATCACCCCCATTTTCTAGATTTGGAAACTGAGGGGCTGGAAGATTAACTGACCACTAAAAAGTAGAATTAAATTTGAACCAGGTCTCTCCAAATTTAAGGTAAAACTTGTAATAAATATTCTCTGTTGCCTAACTCACTTGAATTGGGTCACTAAAGGAACAACAAAAGAAATTTCAGTGTTGAAACTGGGAACTATCAAATATTAAATGAATTGATTATAAGGCAAAAATCTAATGGCGAATAAATCATGTTTCTATTTACGGAAAGTTTTTGTTTTTTAAAAACTTTCTTTGGCTTTAAGTAATTAAGAGAACTAACAAGGTTTTGATACAGGCCTGTGCTCGTGGGATCCTAAAGAGAAATATAATGAAGTGGGGAAGACATTTAATCTTTTATAATCTTTTAATACTGTATCTTCATTTAAAATGTACTGCTGATTAGAGCTATTATTTTAAATGGGGTTAAAATTATTCATCTTTAACTTAATTACCATTGTGAAGTACATTCCTTCCAGTTTTTTCATATGCAAGTTAGCTTTATTAAAGTGTGTGATTGGTGCCTTTAAAGAGTCATCCAAAAACAGATTCACTCAGCTCTGTTATCCCGCCTTCCCAGCGCATTAATGATTAATGTACATGTAGCAGTTCTGTTATATATACAGAAAGGTGGTATCATTTACTGAGTGTGAAATCTCTGGTTTTGTAAACATTCTATTCAAGCTCATGAGCAGAGAATGCACCCTTAACCATTCGGGGTTCCAAATGTGAGCTCTGAGATTTAGTCACCTCCTAATTTGATTCTCCCCTTGTACCTTGCCTTTGGGAAGCATCTAGTTTCCAAAACAAAAACAAATCTTTTTCATACTGTGCTTTTAAAATTAAATTCCAGGTTGCTTGTAAAAATGTCACAATCTGCTCGCTTCGTTTTCACATTCTTTCCCTGGTGTGCATGTTTTGTTATGGTTATAAATTGTATTATTACCTCGTTTAATATATCTTCTTGTGTTTTGGAGCAGTAGACTTTCCTTAGCATATTGCCAAATACATGGAGAGACTTGTAATGCTGAACATTATGCACAAAGTTATTAAAACTGTCTAGAATACATATATCTACGTATTGTGCTAGTTCTGATAACTAATATAAGCTATAAATCACCTATCGCGATAAAGAGCGAGTAAAGAAAATGGACTGACAATAAAAGAAGGGTAATCCTGGTAATTATTTCTTCTTGGTAATTCACAGGGAAGCATGTAAACTATAGTTTCTCTAAGGGCTAGCACCACATTGGTATGTGTTTCTTTGAGTGTGCAGTGCTCCAGTGATGTCAGTGCCATTATGCTGACTTTTTTCCATCATGGCAGCATTTTATAGTTACTACTTGCAGCTAAAAAATTCTTTCCCCACCTTCCTCTGGTTGTTTCCAGGTGATGACACAATGACAGGTGATGGGGGAGAGTACCTGAGACCTGAGGACCTGAAGGAACTCGGTGATGACTCTCTGCCCAGCAGTCAGTTCCTGGATGGCATGAATTACCTGCGATACAGCTTGGAGGGAGGACGCTCGGACAGGTATTCACACAAACCTTACCTGCGACTTCAAGCAGAAATGGTGCAGCACATTTTTATGATAATGACTGATAAAAGGTAGACATGGTCATCAAGCATCCTGTGGTACCTATCCTCTCAGCAGTTAGCGTGATCTTGAGTTTGTGAGTAACTTTTAAAAAGTGCCCATTTGAAAGAACAGCTGACTGAGGTCTGAGAGATTAAATAGCTTAGCAAAGTCAAACAACGATTAGAATCAGAGCCTTGATAAATAAAGAGCTCTCCTCTTTAAATATGATATTTTTGATCCTCCATCATTTTTTCTCTAACTACATAAAAGGACATAAAAAGGTCAGTTTTGCCTGTGCTTGTTTTTACTAAGTGACAACTACAGATCATTCCAGTCCCCTGGGCTTTTTTTTTTTTTGTTAGTGCCATATGTTCTGTGCATAGAGGTGTGTTGCGAAAGGAATTGAAAAGAAACAATTCAGAAGGAAACTATGCTTGGCACTGACTTTTTCATAAAAATGAATCAGAACAGATTCCTATAAGAAACTTCATCCAAAAAATCAATCAATCAATCAATTCAGACTAATTCAGGTTAAACATGTGGTTGTCCATATCGTGTAATGTCTTTTGCTGATAGATAATCTCAGGTTTAGAGTTTTAATATTTGCTCTTTTCTCAGCTGCATGCAATATATTGAGAGCCTTCAAAAGAAATACCGTAGCAACCAATCCATTTTAATGGTGAATTCGCCAAATCCAGGATTTTCTTGGGTCCTTTTTCTTGAGACCCATGTCCCATCCCCTACCCTGTTTTTGTTGTAATAACTCATTGTGCATGGAATGAGTGCCTTTGGGGCTGACTTTGTGGTTTGTGCTGGAGGTTCACACACGACTTGAGGCAGAGTGCTAAATTCATAGTCTACCGGGGTGGGGAGAGACTCAGCTAGTGATGCCACAGAGTGCTGCTGTGGCTCAAGGTCCCCGGAGGAGGGAATCACAAGTGAGACTGAGTGATGAGTAATGATGGCAGAAGAAGAAGGGGAAGGCATTTGTGGCATTAATAAGATCACGAGCAAAGGCTCCATGTGGGTGTGAGAAGCAGAGCAGGGTGGTATTGTGTGTATGTGTGAATGGAGGGGAAGTCCTATTTGCATTTTGGATGGAGCCCTCTGACATTGAGACGGAGGATGAATTTTGGAAGAGAGTTGAGAAATTGTTGAACACAACATTTGGGACTTTCTGATAAACTTATAATAATATTAGTTGACGTTGTTGAGAAAGGATTTGAATTCTAACCTTGTTAGTAGCACTCCTGAGGAGAATTTGGGAAGTGAAAAATTTGATACATTTACAAGGAAAAACTAAGCAGATTTGGTGATGGATTTCATGGAGGGGTGAAAAAGAAAGGAGATTCGATGGATTCCTTGGCTTTGATGATTTAGTAGAAGGTGGTCCTTGGGGTGAGAGTGTAAAAGAGGAAGGTCTCAGGGTCAAGTAGGGGAAACTGGTGATGAGGAGAAATTCAAGCTATTGAATTTTCCATACTGAGAGACCTGGATTCTAAGATAGATTTGAATTATTAAAAGACTTCACATTTCAGTAACACAAAACGTTTATAGCTTTGCACAGATTTGTGATACTCTATGAATAATCATATGACTTTCTCCAAAAAGTGTTTCTTTCCCCATGGTGTCTTTGATGGTGAATAAGTGTCCAAAAATCATCATTTTCCCCTTTTTTCAATGCACTGAGGTTGGGTAAGATTTAGAACAATACTGCCTCTAAAACAGGAGTCAGTTGTTTGTGGATTCTACCTAAACTGAATACTTACCAGCATGTCAGGACAGGGACCAGAAAGACACGCCTTCTTCACCTGCATTTCATCATTTCCAGGACGGAAAGACAGGCAGCATTTTCATGGTTTCCCATTTCCATGGTTTTCTTGTTTATTATTATTTTTTTAATTTTGCTTAGACAACTCAGTGTTACCTTTTTTCAGTAACCATGTTCCTTTTCATGATCTCTTTATTTGGTATGCTTTCAATAGTACCATGCCCAGGTAGGTATTAGATAGCATGAAATCATGCCTTCCTGGATACATCCACATTTCTCTGCTCATTGCCCCATATGTGTGTGTGGTGATATTCTAGAATTATGGATTTATTCTCAAATTAGGATTTTCATGCATAAAATTGAAGAACCATTTGATCTAGAAGAGGTGATGACCCAGGTATAATTTTGTTTTAACCATGACAGCTCCACCTTGTGGTTGATAGTTTACAATCCTGCATCAGTTCTACCTGGAGACCAAGCCTGTCCTGTATCTCAGTACTTCATGCACTTTTTGTAATGTTCATTCCTATAAATCTAGCACCATTCAGTGTGTAAAGTCACAACCTAGATCTCTGAACTCCAAAGCCGTAGATAGAGATTATGTCATTAACAAAACAGTGCCCCGTAGAACTTGGCAGGGAAAATGGTTGAACCCATAGACAAGCCAACTCCTTCAGCAGGTTGACCCTGCTACTGATTTTCTCTCATTGACCCAATTCAAGCAAAATAAAGAACAGTATTTAAGTACTGTTGATGTAGTGCTGCCTATGATAAAACACCAACAAGCAATCTTTGCTGTCTCTGTGGTTTATTGGCGGGGAGAGAGGAGAGGGAATTGGTCAGTTCAATGAGACAAGTTTTTGCTGTGATTACAGACCCTTCCCCACAATGATTTAATACCTTTACTCAATGTCAAGGTCAGGCCAAGGTTAGTCACAGCAATCTGCAGCCTGTTTATCAAGTGTGCTATCACAAGCCTGCAGCAAAGCTGTAGGACCAGCTGTAATGTAAGCTGCCTCAACCAGCCAGGCCTTACACCCCTTGCAGGGTTTCGTAGGACATCAGGGTGCCCTGCCTCCACCTTTTCAGAATCCTCTGTCTTCTCCAGGAGTGTGAGTTTCAAAAAATAATCCCCAAGCTTTATTTAGATCTCGTTATATGATAAATACACAGATTTGTATACATAGAAACACAAGCATGTCACTTACCCTCTGAAATTTGGGTTCCATTTTGGGGCCATAAAACCTACAGTGGAATAGGAGGGAGAAGACATTAAATTGCTATGCATTCCCTGCCAAGTGATGATTTTCTCAAAGATAATTGGAGTTGGCTATATTGACACTTCATGAAGATAACAGTATGTGACTTACAAAATCAGGTCTATTTGCAAAACGAGAATGGTTTCTAATAAATTTGCTTAGACATTTAGTCCATAATTCTACAGTGTTTCACTGGCCATTTGAATACCTACTAGCTGAAAGCAAGTGAAAATTTGCTTCTATAAATATTGTGAAAGCTTGCTTATCTCTTCCCCCTTCCCCCGATATGGGCTTTGGGCTAATTTTTTTTTTTTTAAATAAATCATTAATTTTTGGATAAATATATTTGAAGTATACCTTCTTGAAGACATCAGTCTGTCAATTGATTGTGCAGATTGATTATGAAAGAATAAATGTCCATTTATGTGAACGTCAAGTTTTACCCATTGCACTTGAGTAAATAAATCAGAACCTTGAAATTCAGATGGATCAGAAATGCAAAGCATTGCTTCTCAAGGCCTAAATCCCATTTTGAAGCCAAACCTCATTTTTGGTCGGTGTCCACTGGCAGTTTGTTTTTGTGCTGGCACATGTGTCTGTGTTCCGCCTTGGCGCTTAGGAACGGTTCCTTTCGCTCTCGCAGCTCATCGCCACAGCAACCAGCTCTTTCATGCTTCACTCACACACACAGGACATGCAAAGGGAACAGTGCTGTCCTTTGAAACAGCATTGTTAGAGACACCAGAGACAAACAAGAGGAACTCCACTTCCCCAGGAAGCATGCATCTGGCCACAGATCATTTCGCTGTCCACCTTCCAGGGGAACGCACCCACGCCAGGTCATCCACCGCCTGGAGAGCAGGGGTGAGAGGCGTGGAGAGAATGACCGAACGAAAATGAAACCTGTGCTTTCCTTTTGTGCTCTCTGCCTCTCCCTCTCCCCCCAGTATTTTTCTTAGTGGCAAGCAGAATGACAGCGAACACAGATTTCAGTCCTCTAGCCTGCAATGAATTTCCTCTGCGAATCTCCTGTCCTGGCAGTAAACAAAATACAGTTGCTGGTTTCAAACATTTCTGGGAAGAAAATGAATCAGATTAAGAGTATCAGATTTTCACTTCTGGATTCCCTTGTGTCCGGGCCATTGAGTGGTAGGAGCCAGTCAAAAGTTGTGTCAGGTTAGCCGTTGGACAGGGAGGTGACACAGAGACCCACCCATGTTTCCTTCTCCCACGGTTGCGATGTATGCCCCCCTGCAAGCTGCACTGGTGGCTAATAGCACGCTTTTTTCACTCTCCTGCTCGGCTCATCATTTCATCCTCCCAACCCTCCTACCGCCGTTGGTATGTGACATGACCTGCCAACCTACCAGCCTCCGATCCTTCAGTTCCGACAGGTCTCACACCCTGAGCCATGCGTCCTACCTCAGAGACAGCGCCATGATGGAGGACGCGCTTGTGATTCCCAGTCACCAGGTATGTTGCCTTTTGCCTTTGAGGCTCTGCTTTCGGGAGAGTTTTGGGGTTTTTTTTTTTTTTTTTTTTTTTTTTGTTTTTTTAGCATTACCTGATACTGGAAATGTCCAGAAGTGCTTTACTCTTAGTCAAGCAAACAAACAAACCAAAAAAAAAAAAAAAAGAAGAAGAAGAAGAAAGCCATCTAATTCAGCTGTCAGGCAAGGATATGAGGATTTTTCTAAAACATGAAAAATGTTCCCTCATTTTTTGTTGAGCAGAG
The DNA here is from genome assembly GCF_014898055.3 of Talpa occidentalis. Lineage (NCBI taxonomy): Eukaryota > Metazoa > Chordata > Mammalia > Eulipotyphla > Talpidae > Talpa > Talpa occidentalis. Next base: position 93,794,597 of record NW_023601322.1, on the reverse strand, counting down.
TGTTTCTGAAATAATTCACTGCTTATTTCTTAGCTATCCTGAGTAGTTTTGTGGAGGCTATACAGAAAAAGTCGGTTCCTTTATATCTCTATTAAAGAGAAAAAGCAAGCTAAGGTATGTTTCAGGTGTAAGATGAACAGTAGAGGGTAAATTACATCTGCCAATGATAAAATACTAGCTTATTGGAAATATTAAAAATTGTTATCTTTTAGAAAAGTTGTGGCATCTATTCTGGAATATTTTAACTTTAGGTCGATTTTATCAGTTTGGGCTGATTGTATATAGGGATATAGATGGATGCCTCTCCTCAAATGTGATCTTATATCAATAATGTCATTTAAATGTGAGTACATTATTAGAGATACATTTTAAATGCCTCTGTCCACTAATTTTATTTTATTTTATTTATTATTTTTTAAAGATTTATTTATTTATGCATACAAAGGCTGGGGTACAGGCCAGAGATACGGGGCGGGGAGTGAGAGGATTCACCAGAGACAGACTGGGGAACAGAACAGGCAGACTGACTGAAATACACTGCTGAGGGGAGCAGCGGGCAAGGCAGGAGAGGTCTGCTGTGCCATGTGGGTAGCTCCCTGGCCGGCTGGGGGCCGAACTTGTGCTGCAGAGGCTTCACATTGCTTCATAGTGCAGTGCTTAACCCCTTGTGCCACCAGGGAAGCCCCGTCCACTAATTTTAAATGCAAACTTTTTCTAGGTAAACTACCTTTTTGTGATAGCACTTTTTGGATATCATCACATTAGACTTTATTTTTTTTTAATGATTCAAATAATTTATTAGGATTCACTTAGGAAACTTCAAACGTTAGCCCGAGACTCAGTTTCCCAGTAACATAAAGCCAGTGTGCTGACTGCCCCACTTTATTTTATTTCTTTTAATTGTGTTATTTTTTTCATTTCATTACATTTTATTTTAGTTGAAAGGGAGTATTTTTTTTTTTTTAATCTAGTGTTCTTTGTATTTAGGTGTCAACTCTAGCCAAGGAGGCAGAAAGGAATTCTTATCGCCTGAGCTGGGGCACTGAGAATTTAGACAACGTGGCTCTTTCTTCCAGCCCAATTCACTCAGGGTGAGTAAATCAATATTATGCATCCAGATCAAGAGGTAAAAGGAGATGAGAGTGAAAATAACAGCTTTGTCCAGTAGCTGTAGCTGATGACTAGCTAACAGAGGAAATGACCTTTGTTTAAACTTGTAAATAACATGGCTTTATCCAACATGGCCTCTATCCACACAAGCAAGCCAACCCAAAGGCTCGAATTCAGCACAGAACATAGGCCATTGTTTTAAGAAAACTAGTGGAATTGCGTCAAACATCTTGCTACTAACCAGAATACACAGGTGTCATCTATTGTTCCCCTTTGTCTTCAAGCCATCTTAAAAAGGGGGGCATTTGCTTTCTAGAATGTTCTATTTACAAAACTTAAGTGGTGGGTTTAGTAAATGTCTTTCCTCACGTATTAACGTGCTTAAAATATTGTTTACAGAAGTTGGAATCATGCAAATAGGTAGAGAAGGCTGTTTGAAGTAGGGGCATTCTGAGAAGGGAAATTTGAACTCACTAGGTCAGGGTCTCAGTTACCTTCTAAAAGTCACCCTTAGAATATATATATATATATATATATATATATATATATATATATATATATATATATATGGCACTAGTTAAAGAATACTGCCTGTTTATATTGATTGATGAAAAATCAGGAGTGTGACTTAATAATTTTAAAGAGTGTGACTCTATAGTTTTAGGTGTAATAGTTTTAAAAATATTTTTAAAAATTTAAAATAGCTTTGAAGGTGTGATCTCAATGATATAGAATATACAGTTCCTTAAGAGTTTTAACTTGTAATGTTGTACAAGTGGTTTTGCTCTGACATTTTAGTAGTTTCAAATCATAAAGTAATTTCATAATTATATATAAGCTATATATAGTATATATAAATATTTTCAATTTAATCACTTTTTAAAAGCCCATCCATATTTTATCTAACTAAATGGAATACTTTGATTTGAATTATTATCCCAAATTCCTTATACATGATTCCCAGAATTATTTTAATAGATTCTCTCATATTTTTATTTTTCTAAAATATTCTTCTTTCAGGATAGTTAAAAAAAATTGGATCTCAGTTTAATTTCTGAAAGCTTGTAGAATGAAATGTTAAATAGATATTGTAAATATCATAGTATTCTTTTCCTTGTTAGATAAGTAAAACCCATACACCAGGTACAAGAATTATTCAGGGAAATAAGATCCAGTTGAACCCTCATGCAAATTTATTTACATATTTTAAGTGTATAATGAGATCATTAAACCTGACCACTCTGAATTATTCAAAAAGTGTACCACCACATCCTGCTACTAAACTTCTAAACAGTGATGAGTAAAAAGGAAAAGAGACCTCACTTTAAAGTGTTGATAGAAGACAGGTCAGAATCCAGAAAGCATAATAAAGTATTTAAAGTCCCTATCTGACTGAGAAAACTATTTTAGGTAAAACATGGCTAACTATTAGTAGCTGAGTTTGCCAAAAATAACAAAGAGCTCTGGTAATACTTCAGCTTTCAAACTCATTTACTTTAAAAAATGTATGCCTCAAAGAAGGCTTTTAATTACTGAAAGGAATTATAATACTCAGCTAAAATACATCGATAGACATGCCAATTGTATATAACTAGATATACATGTGACAAATTATAGTTGATTACTTATGATGAACCAAAAGCTTCCAACGATTAAATATTAATCACTTATTAAGATAGGTATCTTTAAAATCTTGGTCTCCAATAACTCAGTTTTCTGTCGTCTTCAAACATGATTGCTAGTTCTAAATAATTTTCTACTCTGATTGCACATTAGAATTATTTGGGAGCTTTAATATATATTTCATCCCAGACCTCAACCCAGACCAGTAACATAGGGATCTCTGTTGTTAGGTCCTAGGCCTGGGTATTTTTGCAGGTTGTTCAAATATATATTTTATATTCACTGTTAGAAAGGAATAACCTTGCATAAAATATAGCTTTGCATATTAGGGAGACCAAGATAATTGACATCCTTCTAGTTCTCGCAAATGTTTTGAGTTTTTTCCATTCACTTAGGTATTCATTCTTCTGAGATTGTCCATTGCTACAAAACACCAAACCTGTGTCAGTAAGGAAAAGAGATTAAGTTTAGCCCCTCCCTTTAGGAAACTCACCTCTATGTTCTTAATTGAAGTTGGAAGACGATTGGTGGTAGAGAGATAACACAATGGTTAAGCATGTGTTTTGGAGTCACACTTATCAGAATTCAGATCTTCACCCTCACACCAATATGTTGACAGTACACGTGTTTCATAAAACATTTGTTTCAGTTTACTTATCTGTGAGGTAATGGTTACATTATGGATCCTACAGGGGAACTGTAAAGACCAAGTGCTTCTCAAATAATTAGTATTTTGCTAGAATGAATAGTACTCAGTAGAATATAGCCATCAATATTTAGACAATCCTCTACACAGCTTCCAATTCTTTCACAATTAATTACAAATAAGCTAAGCAAAATATATTCCAAATTCTCTAAATGATAGTACCAATGTGGTTGCAGTTCATAATGGTAATGTTTAACTTGTTATTTTTATAACAAGGTGATGTATCATCTAAGTGTCTCCACTATAGTGTGGTATAGTATTTGAACACACAAACTTTGATGACTCTAGTATAGGTGATACTGTTGGTGATGCAGCGATTCTGAATGTCACAGCATTCAGCATTTAAAAGTCACCATGATACTAATGTACATGAATAACATTTATCATGTCATATCATGGGATAATGATTACACACCAGGTTGCTATGTAGTAGTTTTATATATTTTTCAAGAAACTGAGGTTTTCCTTAACCAATTGGGTGAATTGGTAAGTTACTTCAAAATCTCCTTAAAAGAAAAAAAAATTTTTTGATAGAGAAGATAATCAAGTTAGCTTTCACAGGCACATGCCACTCATTTTGTGTATAATGTTCTGTTAGCTTTGAGAAAGGAATTTTAGACTAACAGAAGACGCAGCTAATACCAATAAGCAGTATTAGTGCTTGTATTTGATCTCTGTGTTTCCAATGACTAATTTCCATAACTACAGGAGAAAAGGTATTGGTGATTCAAATGATCGGTTGTGCCCCGTACATGTAGCCAATACCTGGCAAAAGAAAAGGCTGACAGTAATCATTTTGTTGTTGTCTTTTAAGGGCTTTCATCACGGATTCACTATGAATCTACCCACTAGTCATTTCTAGAATCTCAGTCATCCTCATCAGCATAAGCGTGGGCAAGAATTTGAATTTCACAATTCTTCCATTTCATAAGTGCGTAATAGACTAGCAGATGTAAGGTACAGTTCCTCTCACTAGCTAGTCTTGTGACTCATTTTAAATATTGTTATTCCAAAGGTCTTTATATGTTTTTGGTAACACCCAAGTGCCAACAGTTAAACATCAAGTTATGATGTACTACAAGACATTATCATAACTAGAAGCACATAGGAAGGTGATCTTCTAGAGAACTTCATTTTAATAAAAACATGGTAAAGGCAATTTTGGTGTGAATCTAAAACTGCTCTAAAAATAAAGCCTATCCTCCCCAACAAAATATCTTGAGGATAGTAGCTCAAATAGTTGAAATGCAAATAATTCAAGACTGTATCTTATTTGGCAACATTCATGTTTATCTAAATGTCAATGGCAGTAAATCTGGTTGTTCATTTATTTTAAATACCCTAGTTTTAATTTTTTTGAGGTCCATGAAGGTAAATTCTTTTGGATGAACATAATTGGGTTTTGTTATAAGGAGCAAAACACGTTGGACTTCTAGTCCATTAATGATATGTCCATTTTTTATAGCATTGCGTATGGAGCACACAGATGAACCCGATGATAAGCAGACTCCGAGAGAAGAGAAGTAAAGGGCAGTGCTACAAAGTGAAATTAGACAATCTGACTAATGAGAAGGGTAGCAATCCCCCAGGCAGGAGATGAAAGTCCTTAAAAAAGAGCACTAAGACTTGTTTTGCGTAGTTTTTTATTCCATACTGGTAGGTAATGAATGTTACCTACTCCACTTTGTAGTTTATGCTACTATTTGTCATTGAAGCTATTCTTCAAATTGTGCCTTCTCTCTTTGCATTTCTTCTGTAGTAGCCCACACGGTCAGTGTTGATACTTTGCAAGTATTAAAAATATGAATGGAAAGCTTCTGAGTTCAGACTAGGTCCATCAAATCGAAGACACAGTAACTTTCATTATAACACCACTTAGGTTTTGTAGCTTTTGGACACTTAGACTTGCTTTAGTGTCCCCACAAATGTTCAGGTAAGGTTACAAAATTCCCTACCAGCGATTTGATAACATCTCCACTTCCCTAAAGTGGGAACCAGCCCTCAATCCTCCAAACTGTGCTCTTCTCTCAGCCTTTGCATAGAGCTTTATCTCATTTGTATTTCCATCTTTTTTTTCAATGAGTGCTGTATTGGTATAGAAATAAGATATTTCACTTGACGCCACTTCTGATTTCCTTCTTTGTATTTCACTTGATCCAGTCCTCTGTGCTAAAGTATCTATTCTGTTGCAGCCGCACCTCTCCATGTCTTGACCGTGACAACAGCAGGTGAACGACTGTGTAATTCCTTCTCTGAACATGTGCCTACCCCTGTCCCTCCTCCATTCCCCCTGCATATTCCCTGCCTCAGGATGCTTTAGTGTGAAGATACCTAGCCAAACAGCTAGACAGATGCCCTACCGGTCATGGCCATCGCTGAATTCCCCTTTATGATGAAGGGAAAGTGGGTGTTTTTCATTTTGTAGGAAATTAGGTGGGTGGGGCTGTGCCAAAATTAATGTTGATTTACTGTGAAAATCTCCTTCTATCGTGGGTCTCCAAATCTCAGCTTCTTTTGTGAGGAAAATAGGACTAGCTGGCAAATGCTATTCCCAACCATTTTAAGCGTCATTTAGGAGGGTTTTTTTAGCCTCCTTCTAGGTGAAACAAAGACCAAAACTTCATTACTAATGCATTTCCTCACTGGTATTACCAACCTTTTGCTATTTTGGAAAGTGTGCTGTAGAGTAATTCTACTCAGTGCTCTAAAAATATCCATCATTCTGTGTTGTTTAGATAGAGTTGTTTTTCAAAGAGTCCTTCAGACAACTGGTCATGAATTGTTACGTCCTCTGTCATGACCCCCACACTGATCAGTCTGCAAATAAGACCAGTATAATTTCCACTTTTGAAAACTTTCATATCCATCCTTTTTCTGAATACCCACTAAATATCATGCTTCTATACATGAACATTGCAACTGATAAATATTCCTTTGGAAAAATTGGAGCACCCCCTTTTCAAAATCATTTTCCTTCAGTTATTCCATTGAAGGAGCTGGGAGATTAGGGAGAGGATGACAGGCGAGAAGGAACTCATGGTGCGCTGCTTCTCACAGGACCTAAGTCAGACTTCATTGAGGCCCTCTTTGCTAAGTATGTGTCAATCACTGAAGCACCCTGACCTGTGTTTCCATAATCTTTCACGCAATAACTAACTCTGAATGCCGCGAGCTCCTGTCCACCCTCGCCCTACGGTCCTGGATGAATTAGAAGTGAACCTCAGGGTTAGTAACTTCTGGGGTGCAGGATGTAGCCCCCAGCAGCCCAGAGCCGTTGTCTCTGCTATCTCCTCTGAAGCAAAGCATGCTCCTGTCTAGCTAATCAAATGGCGTCTTTTAGGCAAGTCATCCGCATAACAAGGATGGGTTGCTTCTGCTTTTATTCTTTTTAAATTGTGATAACGTTGTATCTCACAATTTAGAAAACCTCAATAAGAAATTTGCATGATTGCTAAATTTCACTGGGAGAGTAAAATATGCAATTAAAGCCCAACATGTCATGTGATATTTTTTGTCTGTGAAGTCGTAAGGCCGTGTTTAGTGCAGTGTGTGTATACATTGTCTGCAGAACTGCTCATTGACCGTTGTAACCATTCAGCAAGAATAATATTTACTTCTTGGCATAGAAGTAGTTTTCCAATTAGGATTTCTTCCAGAGCAGCTGAGAGAAACATTGAAAGAGATTTCCTAACCTGGCTAACAGTAAACAGTAGACAGGCTTTGACACTGAAAGGCACCTTAGACTTTATTTCTTTGAAATCTCTCACTTTATGGATGAGAAAACTGAAACCTGAAGACAGAAAGTGCCTTGCCAGACAGAGACAGATCTAGATACAGACCAGACATAGGTCTGGGAAAGAACAGGGTAGTTGCTGCGTCTTCCTGCTCTTTGATAATGATATTTTTATCTTATTTGAATAGTAAAATTGGTAAACTAATGAAAATCCCATCATCATATTAAACTGCCTTAGCAAAGTTCTGGGTTCATTGTCAACACTTAGTAATTTTCAGCCCCCATCCCTTTTTTTTATTATTAAAAAAATATTGTGGTTACATTGGTTTAAAACACTGTATATGATTCAGGGGTAAAGGGTCACACCTCTTCAGGTATATGTCTCCACATCCATCACCAAGGCCCTCACAGCCCTCCAGCACAGTCTATTCGGCCCCTCCTTACTTAAAGACCCCCCCTCTTATAGCCTCAGTTCCATAGTCAGATTTCTAAGGTTTGTTATTGGTTTGGTTTTTTCCTGATCCTTTATGTTGTTTCTCTATATTTCACCTATAAATATCTTCTTGTAAGTTATATTGTTCTATAAGTTTGAAGACATTCAAAATATATAATCTCATAAGGGTATAAGGAAAGGGAAATGTGGGAACAATAAAAATGAACCTTTTCATTGATTAAATTCCTTATGCTTTCCCCACACGTGGTAATCCTCACTATTCCTTTACGTGGTGATGGGATCTCCCCTCCTTGACAGATGAGGCTCAGTTTGAAGGCCTCCCCAAAGGGCGTTTCCATTCTTGTACCACCCCCTCTATCCATATTTAATGATATTTCTAACTCAGTTTCTTTTATCTCCAAATGTTTAAAGCATAATCTTGTCCCTTTTAAAATTTTTTGAACATTTTTATTGAGGTACCAAAACTGTAAAATTAGTTTACAATACTGCTTATGATTCAGAGATTTAATTTTTAATCTCCTGAAACTATGAGAAAACCATGTTTATTTAATCAGCTCTGGTGTGTGAACTGATTCAGCTCATAATCCAAAACATTCAACCTTTCACTTTCACACCTCCTTCTGTGCCCTCTGTCCTCTGTCCTCTGTCCTCCTTAGGGTATAAAAAATTCTCTCTCACCACTGATTTGTTGTTTCAAAATTGTTATATCCATCACAGAAAACTATCCAGTAATTCTACTATCTGTCCAAAAAATGACACTTTGGATAGTCTTGTATTTTTAATGAAAATACACAAACATTTACCCAATTTTATGTTCTAAAGTAATTGGGATTAACTAGCATGTTGACTTTCATTTAAAAGACTTTTTATCAGCCCCTAGGTAATAAGCCTCCATCATTGTTTCTCCCATTCCATCTCATTTGAAGAAAAGACTTCTTATAGTACACAATTCTATAAATTCAGCTTTTTTATTTATTCTGTTACACTGAGTCCTATTTACTTTGAGTATTTTCTTTCTAGATTTATAAGCATTTGTATCTGTTTTGACTATTAACACTATCTCTTTCATGCCTTCCAATTCTTTAGTTTCTATCTCGACATCTTTCTGTTCTCTCTCCTTTCTTGCTAAGGGAAATTCCTTCACTAGAGCTTGTTACTTTTTGTGAGTCTGTCCCACTTCTTTTAACTACTTGATAAAGACTTAGAGGCTTGTTTTCTTTGGAAATTTAATTTTAATTTTCTCTGGATTATGCATATTGGCACCTTAATTTTTCCAGTGTGCTTTGTATTTTAATGCAGGACTGAAGTATTATTGTGCAAATCTATAAAGGCCCAAAGACACTGATAATTAAATTTGTCCCTTGTAGTTTCAGTCTTTACATTCTTTTATTCTGACTTCCCAGTCTTCTTTTCTTATATAATTTTCACTCACTCCAAAATTGCTTATTTTGATAAATTTAAACTCTTCGTTTTTGCTTACACCCATTTCCTAGGGAAATAATCGTATTGGGTGTCTTATTTTGGAGCAGGAAAGTGACTGTAGAAGAATATTTAACATTAAGCCGAATCCTTCCCAATTACTTTGCTATTTTATGAGCTGAAACATCCGAGTGTATCGATTTGGGCCACCAGTTGTCCAGAGACCAAAGACTTAAATTGCTTCCTATTGTGGCCTTTTCCCCTCATTATTAGACACAAATATATGCAGCTTCTTACACTTGCCTTTCTCACGCTTCCATTCATTCACTTACTCAGCAATTATTTATCAGCTGCCTACCATGTCCTCTGTGCACATTATGTTGGACCCTGGGGGTCTCAGGAAGAAGCACGTGGCTCAAGGCCAATTGTTAATGGTACCTACAGGCTCCTGTATGTGGGTGTAATTCATGTCTCAGTGGCCAGGGAATTAAGCAGCCCCATGACAGCAAAACCATCATGGACATCTGAGTTTAGACTCTGAGCTTCTTAGCAACAGCCACTGGGTTTTTCCTGGGGTGTTATATCTCCAGTATCCTGGCATCCCACATCCCAGCAGGGCCTCTGACTCTTAGTAGGAGAGTAATAAACTCTGCAGGAAAAGGAACATGGACATGGGAATTATGAAGTAAATGAGAGCAACAAGAATACCAAAAGAATAGTCACTGACACAATATCAGAGAAAGCCATCAAACATGTAGTTACTTAAACATGATCATAGCTTGGAATGTAGCTACTTCAGTTCACTCTTTAGCAAATGCTCCAGGAGGAGGTACCTGGTTTCCCAGAGGGAGATGTTATACATCACCCCTCACTGGACCAAATGTAGTGGAAATAAAATAGCATGTAACAAGATTATGGAAACTTCTGAAATGCCTTCATCGGGGACCAGCGGTATTGAGGACTGAAAATACCAGGAAGATAGATTATGGTAATTCTGTACAAGTTTGAGTCCCTGTCCTGTCCTGTCACCAAAGGTGATCACAATCAAAAGATAAAAAGTTAAAATCAGAGAACGTAGTAATCACCAGTAAGTCAGAAATGTTACAATGAGTTTGGAAGCAATACTAGTTGACATTTAAATAGATTTTTTTCCTGGTTTTTATAAAAATCAATATAAATAACACATCACATGTAATAATAAATGGAAAGGAATATAAGCCTTTATATTTATGTAGAAGTGGCACCAGTTCCTTCATTCTTTCATTCTTTCATGTAGCCCATTTTGAAGAGAAAGGTTTAAAGAATTCATACTTAAAGACTAGTAAGAAGAAAAGCAACCATTGTTTTTTATTGTGTTTTTGATAAAGAGCAGAAACATCCACACTGCTGTACTAACTGTTGGTTATGCTCCCCAGTTGGGGCCCTAGACTGAGCACTTAGAGAGCTGGGTGTGAGTAGTAGGTCAACGCTGGCTCCTGCATGTGGAGAGGACCATGAGCCTCTCTTGGTGATCTTCTCCTGCATGACTTGCTTCAGACAGGCCTCCTGGGCTCCTCTGCATCCATTTTTATTACCAGCAACAAGATTTCTGTGTAACTGCAAGCTTAATGACGTTCTGTGTCCTGCTATGACGAAGATGCTAAGCTACTTTCTTTTTCACTTGTCTAAAAATAACATAAATGTGTTGTGTTTCTCTCCCATAACTTACCTCGATGGAATTCCTTTCTAATGTTTCAATGTTGTTGTGGAGGCAATATCTAGGTGTGGTGAATCTGGTCTAGTTCTGTGCTGGTTAAGGTACAAGTAGACCCATCATCCACCTACCTGTTTCTGTTTTTGTGCACAGATCTTGCAAATGTAATGAAAATCGGGAAGAGGGTGATATGATTTGTGTAAGGGTGCACACGCTGTTTGTGTCCTTGAGTATGTGTGAATGACAGTCGGATTGCTTGTTGTAATTTTTGCTCCTTGACAAGGTGACAGCCTCAGAGATTTTAATGAATGTTACAGCTAATAGAATGATTAAGGGAACAAACAAATTCAAATTAAGCTGCATCAGAATCTGTGGAGACCATCCCACAGGGAACAGCTTCCAAGTGAAGACACATCTTTTGTCTTGGCACACCGAAAGGAAGTTTTCTGGGATTGTAAAGTTCCCCTTTTTTCATGAATAACTAGCTTGGCAAGAAAAAAGCAAGAACAATAGAGATGCTTTTACATTTCTAAATTGTTAGCTATGGAGACTCTCCTCCGAATCCGAATCCGCCTGCACTCATTCTTGAGTGTGTATGCTCACCTACACTAAAGCTTCATTTCTAACTAAAAAAAAAAAAAAAAAAAAATCAGGAATTATGACTTTCTGCATTCAGTTTACTTTAATGTGGAGGGAATCACAGTGGACAGGCACTCTTTATGAACACGAACCCAGGATTCAAAACACAGAGTGTAGGGGACTTCTCTGTAATCTTGTTTCCTGTCCACCCACCTTTGTTTCTATTGCAGTGGTAGAGCAGAGAGATTTTTACAAAAGTGAAAAATTGCATTTCCCACCAGTAAATTGGTTCTATCCAAAGAATTTCATTATTTTGTTTTCCTTTAGAATACAGTCAGTTGAAAGTCTATATCCTGGCTAAGATGATTTTGCAGCAGGATGCCTACCCATGGTTTTTCCTTGGGAGAAAGCCTATGGATCTTTTTCTTCTTCTTTTCTTTTCTTTTTTAATCATAGAATTATATTAAAATGAGCAGCACAAGTTGTAATTTTGAAAAATTTTCCTTTTTCCTCTCTGCTCTATCCTCATACTATTTTAATATGTGGATTTTTTTAGGACACGCATAGAAGGAAGCAGAAGTCATTGCATCTATAACACAAGCAGATTCATCAATTTTCTTTAGATAGTTTTATTTCACTTTCTAAGTCAGTTGAACACAGCTTCAGTTTTTACTCAGTGTCACCCTTGTCAGTAAAAATTAGCAGAATTGAAAAAAAAAATATTAGAATTGTTCTATAGTTGGATTCAAAATAACACAACAATTAAAGCAATAACACAAATGGTATAACAACATTGGTATAAAGTAAAATAACTTTGGGAGACTAATTTTTTGCCACCACATGTACAAATGAAAGATACCTGGAGAATAAAGCATGATGGGGAGAAATTAACTGGGTGAAGCTTGTCTGTCTCTGATATTGCTAAACATGGCTAATCTTCTATTTTGATTTGTAGTTTCCTGGTTAGTTTTATGGTGGATGCCCGAGGGGGCGCGATGCGAGGATGCAGGCACAACGGGCTCCGTATCATTATCCCCCCTCGGAAATGTACAGCCCCGACTCGAGTCACCTGCCGGCTGGTCAAACGCCATAGGCTGGCGACTATGCCTCCGATGGTGGAAGGAGAGGGCCTGGCCAGTCGCCTGATCGAAGTCGGACCTTCTGGGGCTCAGTTCCTTGGGTAAGGGTTTCTGATAAACCTCCCAGTTAGTCACTGATGCGCGTGTGTCCTCTGCATTACTAGGACGGAATGGAAAAAGGTACGTCAACACAGATTTGGGAAGAAGATTTGCCCCTGAGATTTTTCTAGAAATCGGAGGTCAAACCTCAATGCCTGACTCGACTCACATGCCTCTTACTCGAAGGCATTAATGAGAAACAGTCGGGGTCGTTATTATTGTTTCCTTTGGCTGTGATAAGAGCTGCTAGACTTTCAGTGCGAATAATCATGTTTAAGCCGATGGTAGGTATTTTTTATTTCTCATCTGATTACTGAAGTGGTCAAGTCATACATAAAGAAATACTACTACTTGGTTCCCGACACCATTTTAAATTCTCATGTGGTTGTGAAACAGAGTCATTATCTCCACTTTGGAAAGCAGTATTGCCTTTCTAGACGATCCAAAAATTTAGTCTATGTGTTTTTTTCTGTTGTCAAAATTGCTACTTTGAGTCTTCAAATGGCACAAGCAGTCTGGTGTCGGTCTAGTCAGAGTTTTCATTGAAATAACAAAATCAAGACTCACCTCCCTGGTGCTCATTGTAGCAATTTTGAGCAGAAATGAGCCTTTCTTCTTTCTTCTGTTTGTTTGTACGGCTGCTATTACATTAAGTGGTAAATATATCGAGAAACGAATAGCTACCGCTGAAAACTGACAAAAGGATGAAGTTTTGGAGGGGGGACAAGTTTCAAAATATTTTGAAACAAATCAATTGTATTTAAGTCTTGTCGTAGCAAGTCTTTGCACTCAAAAACTTGGAGAAACGCCTTTCACTCGTGAACTGTTTGGCTTGCCCGTGTTCTCTCTGGGAGAGAATGCCTCGCTTTAGAACTCAAGAAACATTCTAAAGCCCTGTAATTTGGAGCAATCTGCTGGTCGTTTGCTCCAAATTATGTTCACCCCTGAAAAGGGGGCCTTGTCTGTATTTCTCGATGATAGAAATGCCCTCCCGTGTCCTCCTATCAAACAAGAAATTCAAAAGGAGCCCATGAAGTTCTGGGTTGCATCAGAAAATGCTATTCTGGTTGAGTGACGCCCCTCCAATGCCTTCCATGCCCCGTACCCACCTGACGCCGTTCACAGCCGTAGCTTGCCTCCCCCAAGCTCAGGTAGCCTCAGGCGTTCCACTAGTATTCCGATCTGCCGGGGAATATGCATGAAAACACCCGGCCCCTCCAGAGTCAGCGTTTTCATAATATTCCCCACGGCTTTGTGTCTCCAGTGGGACATTTTTTTTTTTCCTTTTTCGGCTCATGCCCTGGCGGTGAACCTCAGTAGGGAACAGATCTGTCGCCTCCGGGCCTTCCTTCCACGCGCCTCCATTGTACACTCTGGGTCTGGCGTCCTTGCTCTTTGTGACCAATGGAGGGGCAGAACCCAACGCAGTGTGAAAGCAGACGTGACACTGTTGAGCAGCTGGTGACGCTGGGGTTCTGTGGAAACCATTCCTGAAGCTTACTTATGTTCTTTCTTTCACTGCTGCTTTGGATGTACTCAGTAAACTTCACCTGCCAACGGCTCCTCCCCCACTTAATGAGGGAGAAAGTTTGGTCAGCCGCATCCTTCAGCTGGGGCCTCCTGGAACCAAATTCCTTGGGTAGGAGTGACTTAAAACAAATTGATGGCTGCTGGCCCCCATTCTCCTTCTGCAATATGATTTCTCTTTTTGTCATTGTCCCCGTGACATGTCCCTCTGTATGATTTAAACTCTGTATGACCTATCTCTAGTGGACCATTTCTGACCCCTGTGGTTATGTGACTTTTATTTTCGAGTGATGTTTTATATCTTTCCCCTTCAAGTGCTGTGACCTTCATTTTCGTTGACGCATGAGATCTGCCTAGTTGTACTCCGTGCTAGTGATGATGTTGTTACGATAGATTTGGAGTCTGTATCAAAGCAACCTGGACTCAAAAATCAAAAGCCTCTGTTCATTTTGAGAAGGAATGCGACCCAAAAATAGTAGGGCAGTGCATGTTCCAGATCCTGAGTTTAATAGGCATTGGGCACAGTGGGGCTGCCAGCCAAGGGGCTCCATCGGAGGGGCACACTGTGCTCACATGCCTATTGTTTCCTTGAATGAAGAAAATCCAAGCCAGAACACGAGTGCATGACTCTCGTTGACAAGTAGTTGACTTTTCTGACATCTCCTCATTGACAACACATCAAATTCCGCCACCTATGAACCATTTCCCTTCTAACTCACATCATCATCTTGCACCTTGTAGAATCAGCACAGATCATAGACATGCATGCCCATTTCTTTTGGTTAAATGTGTCAGACTTAACACTGATCAAAGGAGAAGTTCCAGAATGCCACATGCACTCACAGGGCAAGGTCATTTGGCTTATAGTAGCAGCATGTCCCGAGGACTGGTCCCCCTGGTGAGGTGGAGGGCTACCCAGCGACCACCTGCTAGCCCCCGGGCTCTAGAGAACACCCCACTATGTCCCCATCCCCAGGAAGAGACGCATTCCAGGTCACTTTGCAACAGACAGAGTCACGGTGCTTGTCTTGCTGGTGGTGAGCTCCCACGCACACTAAATGCCCTGCGTTACCATGTCAGGCCTGTGATTGTGGAGATCCCACACTTTGCCGCCCTTCGAGGAAAGGAGAGGGAGCTGGTGGTCCTGCGCAGTGAGAATGGGGACAGCTGGAAAGAGCACTACTGTGAATACACCGAGGAGGAGCTGAACGAAATCCTCAACGGCATGGACGAAGGTACCTCCTGTTCGGGCGGCTTAAAGAGCTCTAAACTTGAAGCGTGGAAGTGATGCCTTTGTGTTAGGAAGTAGGGGTGTGTGTGTGTGTGGTGTGTGTGTGTGTGTGTGTGTGTGTTCCTGGGTTATTACCGCAGCAAGGATTCTGCTGTTTCAGCCGTGAGGAGTTGCAGTGCATTGTGTATTTGCCTCTTCTGACTTCTGTTCCATTTAGGAAAATAAGATCCTTTAAATAGCAAATCTCAATCTCATTTAAATAAGGAGACACATTTCCATTTTTACTGTAAACTTTTCAAACCTAAAACAGGAGATAGAATGGACAGTATCATAGCATAACAAAATGAACCGAATGAAAACTGAATGAAAAAAAACTGAATGAAAACTTAAAACTTAATTTTCAAGTTAAATCACTTTCTAATTGGTGTCTTCAATACCTAATTTTGAAGTTTAGCTCTTTTCAAAATCATGGGTGCATTATCTAGTATCCCATGATTTTGAAAAGAGCTAAACTTCAAAATTAGGTATTGAAGACACCAATTAGAAAGTGATTTAACTTGAAAATTAAGTTTTAAGTTTTCAAGTGTTAAGCTTTTTCTGTCGGAAAATTTACATATCCCCTATCTCCTGCGTTGTAGGCTAATATAATTTTTAAACATTCAATTATTAATTAGGTAGAAAAATTATATTTGCTCTCGCTTCTACACAGAATGGAAACAGAGTTATCCAGGGTTGAGTTTCATGTATAAACACACACATAAAGTTAAGGAACTTAATTCTTCATTAGTGTTTTAACCTCTGTCAATTCCAAATCTGGCTTGGGCCATTTGGGCACAGGTTAAACTGTCTGACTAGAGGGAAGTGGCTCATTTTAGATCCTCCTTACATTACAGAGACAAGAGCTGAGTCTTAATTCCCGCGTTACCACATGAGGTAACTACCCCACTAGGCCAAGTCCTTTGTCTCAATGCCAGGAGCTTGCCAAATTCTGTACAGAGTTGGTGAACATTCACGGTATTGTATCCCTGCTAATCTAGTTTCTCAGTCTTCAGAGAATCTGGCAAGGCTTACCCTGTTCAAGAAGTAGGGGAGAGGAAATGAATCTATCTAGATGTAGGATCTGCTAGATATCAGTATTTTCTAAGCAGGATAGAAAGATCAGAATTGGCTTTGGCGCAGTATTTAGCCGCATCTACCTGGTGGGCCATATACATGTTCAGGTTCAAGACAGTCCCACTGAGCTGCTTACGTGTCCTTGATGCTGCCATGTACATTGGCACAGTGACCTCGGAGATCTTAGATGGGGACCTGCTCCTACAACCTTCCACATATATAAAAAGCTGGTTTTCAGATCAGATTGGTGTGAGTCCATGTTGTGTTTGCAGACGCCTTCTTCATAAACGTGTGCTCACGCTGGCCAGGGGAGCCATCTTCCATCACATATGAGCAGGCCCTTGGGCTCAGGCTTCTGCTATCTCCTACTCATAGTCAAGGATGTATAGTTATTGCTCCCGTTTTCATGGTGAATTGGAAATGATTCCTCAAAATGAACAACTTTCCATAATCCCCTAAAGACATTTGGTGAGCCCGTTAATCTACACTTTCTACATTTTAACCCAGTCTGGCTATCGGGCCCTACCTTTCTATGTGCTGTAGTTTACAAGGCACCTGTTCAAACCCTGCCTCCTGCTGCTAGATGATATGTTTGGTGAGAGCCTGGTCTCAGGGCAGTGTGGAAGCCCTGCTTTCCTAATTACTGATTGTCTTTCCTCTGCATGTGACTGACTCATAGCCATCCCACTGGCTGGCCACGCACACACAGACCTTCCCCTCCCAAGACAGATTTTATTTCAGCATGGACAGGGCCAGGTTACTATTTAAAACCTCAGTAACTGCTTTTTGCGGTAACTGATATTTGCAAAGAAAAGGAGGCTGTAAGCGATTTCCTCTCCATCCCAGGAACCAAGGATAGAACAGGTGATGTCCAGAGCTGTCCCCTCACACACTCCCATTCAGAGGGGCCCTGCCATACTCCACCTGGAGCTCCATGCTTTCTCCATGCCCAGAGAGGATCTGTCTTCCACCAAGAAAGACCATTTGCAAACTGAATGCTGGCAGGTGTAGAAAGATTACAATTTTTTTTTTTTCTGAGGTTGTCAGAATAGTCTCGCTATTTAAGTCTTTCTGATTTTTTTTTTAAAGATTTATTTATTTATTTATACAAGAACCGGGGTACAGGCCAGATGTGTGGGAGGGTGAGAGGACTCACCCGAGACAGAGCGGGGAACAGAACAGGCAGACTGACAAAATACACTGCTGGGGGGCGCAGGGGGCGAGACAGGAGAGGTCTGCCACACCATGTGGGACCCTTGCTGGCCGGCCGGGATCGAACCTGCACTGCAGAGGCTGTGGACAGCTTCACAGCGTGGCGCTCAACCGCCTGTGCCACCAGGAGGGGTCCAATGTTCCTGCTTTTTTTAAAGAAGTGTGTCTTGCTGTTATGTGTGTTCACTGTTACCTTGCCTGTGAGTTTGCTAGAATGCTCTCAGAAGGAGCTCCTTCCTGTGTGAAGATGGCTTGTTTCTTGTCTCAGTCCTGGATAGCCCCGAGGACCTGGAGAAGAAGCGAATTTGCCGCATCATCACCCGGGACTTCCCCCAGTACTTTGCGGTGGTGTCTCGCATCAAACAGGACAGCAACCTGATCGGTCCCGAGGGCGGGGTGCTGAGCAGCACGGTGGTGCCCCAGGTGCAGGCTGTCTTCCCGGAGGGGGCACTCACCAAGCGGATCCGAGTGGGCCTGCAGGTATGCCCACCATTGGGGTTATCCCAGTCCAATTTTATTCCAGTGATTGACAGGTATGAAAGGGGAAATAAATGATTCAAGAATCAGATGATTCTTGGGTGAGCAAAAGCTGCCATCAAAAACTGCTAGTACAACTTAAGGCACCACATTGATTTATGAAAATATAAGCAAAGTGCTGACGTAGGACATTGGGTGTGAAATCCCACACTATACTGTTTATTTTAATGTTTTCTCTTCTTTGAAAAGGCTCAGCCTATGCACAGTGAGCTGGTGAAGAAGATTCTAGGCAACAAAGCTACCTTCAGCCCTATAGTTACTTTGGAACCCAGAAGAAGGAAATTCCACAAGCCAATCACCATGACCATCCCTGTCCCCAAAGCTTCCAGTGACGTCATGTTGAATGGTTTTGGGGGAGAGGCGCCCACCTTACGATTACTATGCAGCATCACTGGTGAGTCACGCGACCATGTTAGTGGGGTGTTCAGAAAGAAACTAAGCACTGTAAGGATGGAATGTTACCTTTCCTATAAGACACCTGCAGGGTTCCATGCATTCATTCAGGCAAACGGCTACTAGGAAGTGACCCGGGACAGGAAGGGAGCAGCATGGGCTAAATTAAACCCATCTCCCAGACGATAGATATTTCCTACACATTTTCATATTCATCTTTATAGTAGCACTGTGAGTAAATTTGAACACCATTTTACTGAAAAGGGAGATCAGTATTTAAAGAAGTTCTATGAATTGCACAGGATGGTACCACAGGTATTTGGCAGAGTTGGGATTCAACCCAATCCCATAAACCCCAAAGCTGAGATTTTTTTTAAGCTTTCACTGAAGACATCTTATAGCTGATGGGAAATAAAGTGCATCGAGAATAATTGCTCAATTTTTTGCTCTAGCCCATATTTGCTGTCTATGAATTGGTTGTGTCTATTGAGCTGACTTTGGAAAAACAAAGTAAAGGTATTTCAGCATTAACTGAAATTTTGGTCTTTTCCATTGGAAATTGTAACAGCTTTCAAATAATTACCTAACTCCAGAAAGATATTGCTAGGGCATTGGTTTTCTCTGCCCAATAATGTCATCACAAATGGGGAGAGGTAAAAAATCCATGCAAACAACCCGTGTTACAGCTATTGATTTGACTGATTATTTCTTTCATTTAACAATAACTATTGTTAAATAATATTGGCACTCGGTAAATATTTCTACTCTTGTCAGTAGAAATAATCATCCCTGGTTGTTTGGGTATCATTAGAATATATATATATATATATTTTTTTTTTTCATTTTACCTTCATATTGGAAGAAATGTTCACTCGTATTTTGTTCTCTTTCTGATCTTCCCTTATTATTAACATTTTTTTTCTAAACTTATGATAGTAAATTATTGAGGCCTTACCTTGTAAATTTAATATGACAAAGTAAAGATACTTGATCTAAATGAATGTGGGGGAGTCTCAGGTTTCGGTAATGATCGCTTTTTTCTGGTTATCACTAGCATTTCTGGGTTTCTCTGACATACTTTTTTGTTCCACATATGATTCATCTAGTGCTCCATATGGCAGGGAAGAGAAACAAGTAAGATGGAAAGATGTCTATGGCCATCCTGCCCTTGGCGATGATCAGTCAAAACACTTTGTGAACCTAGGCACTGTCTAATGTAGTTATTCCATCCTTTTGTCATCAGATGGGCTGTGGACAACAACTTCTTAAGTTTATCTATGAATTTTTAAAAATTCACTGTGTTACATAATTCTGCTAAGAATTTATATTACAAAGGCCCCACTAGACTGAATTCCCTTTCTTTGGAAACTCATCTCTTCTTTTTTTAAAAAATTAATTTATTTATTTATACAAGAACTGGGGCATAGGCCAGATGTGCGGGAGGGTGACAAGATTCACCAGAGACAGAGTGGGGAACAGACTGACGAAATACACTGCTGAGGGGAGCAGTGGGCGAGACAGGAGAGATCTGCCCCACCATGTGAGACCCTCGCCAGCCAGCTGGGATTGAACTGGCGCTGCAGAGGCTGCGGACAGCTTCACAGCGTGGCGCTCAACTGCCTGCACCACCAGGGGAGGCCCAACTCATCTCTTCTTTAAGAAACTCCCACTCAAGATTTTTCTTCATCTCAAACAAATACCCCTCCTGCAATGCTTTGAGATTATCTGATCTTTATCTCTGCCCACTTATTTTCTCAAATAACTGAAAGTCAGCATCAGGCTCCTCCATGGTGTTTTTCCCATGTCGAGGTCATCCCATAGCGTTCAATCATTCATTCATTCATTGACCTGGAATATTAATGTTTTCCAAGTATATTTTCCCCAGTGTTCAATGGTGAGCAGAGATGAAATTTTGTTTCTTGAAAATAAATGATGAAATATAAAGTTAAACAGCAAAACCATATTTGATTCCCCCCCACTCATTTTTGCAAGTTATTCAGTATGTAGCTGGACAAAGAATCTTTTAAAATAGTCAACTGTATACATACATTTCAAAATTATTTTCAGAGCCTAACAATTACAATAAGAGCTTCAGAGAGCCAGGCAGAGACTAGGACACCTTGTAATTCAAAAAAGTTATTTAAGTAGCCCTTGGGTGGCCCATTCATGGGGAGGTGATGTCTGCTGTTTCCAGCATGTCATTTTTTTTAAAGATTTATTTATTTATTTTATGCAAGATCCGGGGTACAGACCAGATGCACAGGAGGGTGAGAGGACTCACCAGAGACAGAGCGGGGAACAGAACAGGCAGACTGAGTGAAATACACTGCTGCAGGGAGCAGCAGGTGAGATAGGAGAGGTCTGCCACGCCATGTGGGTATCTCTCTGGCCAGCCGGCCGGGAATGAACCGGCACTGCAGAGGCTGTGGACAGCTTCACAGTGCAACGCTCAACCGCCTACGCCACCAGGGAGGCCCTCCAGCATGTCATCTTTTAGTCATTTCATTTCTAGTGTGTCATTTCTGAGGGAGTGGGTGGGATTACGGCCAGAACTATAAAGACTTTATTTTACAGTCCAGAACCTGGAGTTTTGCCTAATTTTTTCCACTGTCATATTATTTCAGGTGGAACCACCCCTGCTCAGTGGGAAGATATTACAGGAACTACGCCATTAACATTTGTCAATGAATGTGTTTCCTTTACCACCAATGTGTCTGCCAGGTACGGTGTCATAGCACACAAAAGCTCAAACTTGTTTGCCTTTCATCAAAAATACGTCCTTGGTTTTGGTCCTTCTATTCTTGAAAAGTGATTTTTTTTTTTTAGTAAGGTTTAAAATATAATGGGCATTTGCAAGCGATTGTATGTCGGTAAGGCCATAACAAAGTACAACCAGACAGATTAAAATCTAAGGAAAATAAATGATTATGGGCTTTGACTGTAGGACTCTGCTTTTAGCAGACACCACTGATTTTTCCAGCCCCAAAGATCTTAGGAATGATGCATTTCCTGCTGTCAACAAAATAGCCTGAACTATTTAAAAAAAAAAAGATTTATTTATTTTTGCATAGAAGAATTGGGGTGCAGGCCAGAGGACTGGGGAGGGGGGCAGTGAGAGGATTCACCGAGACAGAGTGGGGAAAAGAATAGGCAGATCTACTGAAATATACTGCTGAGGGAGGCAGCGGGCGAGACAACAGAGGTCTGCTGTGCCATATGTGGGTCAGCTCCCTGGCCGCGGATCGAACTCAGGCCATCATGGTGGTAGCACTAAGACTTAACCCCTAGGCCACCAGGGAGGCCCAAAAGCCTCAACTTTTCCCAGCAGAAGAATGATAATGAAAACATAACCCACTGTGACTTGCTTTAATACCTTAGTGGTTACAGTGATTCTTACGCATCCTAACATATTTAAAAATGACCCATTTGCACATCTTTGAAAAGCTGAAGTTGTCATTTTATTTCATATGTATATACTGATTCAATTAATATATTAATGTTACCGCCCCTTTGTATGGCCCTTAATGGATTGGTATGTATCCTCCCATTCGTAATATTGGGTTGCTACAACCACTTTGTGACTTAATTCATGCAAGAGGCATTATGTCCATTTTACACATGAGAAAACTGAGGTTGAGGGTGATTAAAACTTAAATCAGGTGGAAATGCAGGAATAGTACCTGTGCTCAGCAGTAACTGAGTGTGGGGCCAGCTTGGGTTCCACCACCCAAAGGGTTCACTGTGGAGTGTCTGGTTGTGGGTGGCTGTGCCCTGACCCTCGTATCTCGACCCTCCATGCCAGAAAATGAATGAGATGTACACCAGAGGCAGTCAGGGAATTCAGAGGAGAGGATGTCTATGGTGACTCATGAAATATGTAGGAACCTAGTAGGTAAAGGTGGGTAAAGGCAGCTAGCCCAGCAAAGGTGCAAAGTTAGAATGCAGAAGGGCCCAGGGAGTTAGCAGCTATGATCCAGGTCATTTGTGATTCAGAAATAATGCTGGGATGTTGGTGGGCAACACTGCCTTATAGAAAGTCTTCTAGGCTAGATCAAGAAGTCAGGAGTAATTGTGTTATTGTATTCGCAATTTGATTCCCAGGAAGTTGATGGAACAGTCAATAAAATGTAGTTGAATCAGTACAAGGAAGTTAATTGTGAGAGCCTGATGGGAGCCAGGGGCGATACTGAACCTTGAAAACATTATGTTAATGGAAAGAAGCCGGACACAAAAAGACAAGCGTCGTGCAATTCTGCTTAGATGATGTATCTAAACTAGGCAGAGTCATAAAGACTAGAGGTAGAAGAGATGTTACCAGAGGCTGGGCTGGACAAGTAGCTGTTATCACTCAATGGATATACTGTTTCTGTTGGGGATGATGAAAAGTTCTGGAAAGATAGGGTAACAAGTTATATAACATCATGAGTGTTCTTTTTTTTTTTAAAGATTTAGTTATGCATACAAGAGCTGGGGTGCAGGCCAGATATGTGGGGGGTGAGAGGATTCACCAGAGACAGAGTGGGCAACAGAAAAGGCAGAAGGACTGAAGGCACTGCTGAGGGGAGCAGCAGGTGACACAGGAGAGGTCTGCTGTGCCATGTGAGTTGCTCCCTGGCCGACCGGGTATTGAACTCGTGCTGCAGAGGCTGCGATTGCTTCATAGTGCTATGCTTAACTCCTTGCGCCACCAGGGAGGCCCCCCATGTGTGTTCTTAATGCCACTGAATTGTATTCTTAAAACTGCTGAAGTGGTAAATTTTATGTTATGTATATTTTAATCACAAAAAAGAGATCACTTAGGAACTTGAAGGAGGAAAAGGTTAAGAGGATAAGGAAACCTCATGAATGTTTTAAAGATTATGGGAAATGAGTCAGGGGAAGATGGATCAGTGATCTCAAAGCTAGAAGATATGGAATAAACCTTTGCAAGTGAGTGCACAGGAAATAAGGAAATGGCCATCCTGGGGGGGCTCCACTTCCGCAGAGACAATGTCATTTTTGGGCTTTATGTTGAGGGCAGAAACTCAGGGAGTGTGAGGAAGGTGTGGAGATGTTACCATAGTGAATAAAATGATACCTAAGGACAAAGCTGTCACAGACTTAGCTGACACTAGAAATCACACATTAGTCAATGTCACAAAATCAGTCATACCTTCTCTGAATTATATTCCACAATACTTAGGAGTTCAGGAACAGAAGCCAAATTGATAAAACATTTGGGTTGATTTAACCTCTGTTCAGTAGTTTGACTGTAAACATTTCCATGCAAACTTTTTTTGCCTTGTATTGGCAAAATGGCAGGGAGGCAGTTTTGCTGTAAAACGGAAAAGAACTAACTTGTTAAGAGTTTGGTTTCATTTCTCCACTGGCTGAATAAGAAATCAAGTCCTGGCAACCTGCTATGTCATCATTTTCTAGTATATTAGTGTGTGATCTGGATTCATATTTTCTGAGTTCACACAGCCAGTAATTTTGATCACCAAAAAATACCCCCCAATTTATTTGCAACTATGAATGAATGAAAGACTTGAAAGTCAAGTGTTCAAGAACAGTCCACAAAAGAAAATCATTTTTTTCCACAGTGTTGCTGTGAATGGACACGCATTTGTAAACATGTTCAAATATTTTGTATTTTGTTACCAATTTTTCGTGTTTCCTGATGTCCCTTTGAGTGTCCTTTTCTTCATTCTTTCCTCTTTTATGGCAAAATAGCCTTATGGCCCATTAATTATGCAGCAAAACTGCCTGGAACCGATTCTACCTTGCTAATGGGAGAGTTCTTTGGAAAACAGTGATGAGATGAGAAAAGGCTAAGCAGATTTTTTTTTTAAAGATTTATTTTTTATTTTTATTTATACAAGCACTGGGTACAGTCAGAAGTGCGGGAGGGTGAGAGAATTCACCAGAGCCAGAGCGGGGAGCAGAGCAGACAGACTGAAGTACACTGCTGAGGGGAGCAGCGGGTGGCAGGAGAGGTCTGCGCGCCATGTGGGACCCTCACCCGGTGGCCGGGGATGGAACCAGCACTGCAGAGGCTGCGGGCAGCTTCGCAACCCAGCGCTCAACCAACCGCTGAGCCACGGGGAGGCCCCAGCTAAGCAGATTTTGTTGAAAAGAGTTTCAGGAAATAAAATGAAGAGCAGGAGGGGAAATCTTCAAAACAAACTCATATACAGATGTATGTGTCGTAATACCTGAAACTGAGCCTGCACCACTAAAGGATTATAAAACACCAAAGATGAATTTCAGACGACTGAATCCAGGAGGAAACTGAAGATGCAGGATCTAATAGTTGGCTTCCAACCTGAGCTCTGCGCGCTGCCCTTCTCCATACTCTCCCCTCTCCTCCCTTCTCTTCCCCTTTCCTTTCCTGTTCCCTGTCTCACTTCCTTCTTCCACCAGGAAGCATTGAATGAGACTGCTCTGGTCATAGTGAAAAAAAATCTTTTTTTCACATGTTGTACTTTAAACTTCAGATAACTGATCTTATTTCATGTTGCAGGTTCTGGCTGATAGATTGTCGGCAAATCCAGGAATCCGTTCCCTTTGCATCCCAAGTATATAGAGAAATCATCTGTGTACCATATATGGCCAAATTCGTAGTGTTTGCCAAATCACACGACCCCATTGAAGCCAGATTGAGATGTTTCTGCATGACTGATGATAAAGTAGATAAGACCCTTGAACAACAAGAAAACTTTGCTGAGGTGGCCAGAAGCAGGGATGTGGAGGTATGATATTGAAAACAAGTGTATGGTGCTGTGTTGTTTATATCTTTTCTAATATATAATTAAAAAAATATCAATAAATAAAACCGTGATTGGTCAGTTGACATCTCAATCAGTCAGAAGGTCAGGATCCAAAATTAGTCATTTTTAGCCAGTCTGGATTTTTCCTACAGGTATAGCTTCAGTGTAGGTAAGAACTCTCTTAAAGATTGTCCTGGAGGGCCTCCCCTGGAGGCGCAGCGGTTGAGCGCTGGACTGCGAGGCTGCCCGCAGCCTCTGCAGCGCCGGTTCCTTCCCCGGCCGCCGGTGAGGGTCCCACAAAAAAAAAAAATAAGATTGTCCTGGAAAAAAACTAGGAGTTATTGATAAATTTAAAATATATAAGTGACTGTAACAGTTTGGATGTTTTTAATCTTTCCTTATTGGTCTTATTTTTAACAGAGTAAAGAAGACAGTCTAGCAAGTATATCCTTGTGTAGATGGGAAATTATATTATCTAGGGCTTTTCTCTCTTGCTTTTTCTTATTTCACAATCTTCCATCAGTGGAATCATTTGGATATTGAAATTGGGTGACTTTTATTGTGATGTCAAAAATTGTGGGACAGTTACATTTAGGACTTAAGTATA
Organism: Talpa occidentalis; assembly: GCF_014898055.3. Classification (NCBI taxonomy): domain Eukaryota; kingdom Metazoa; phylum Chordata; class Mammalia; order Eulipotyphla; family Talpidae; genus Talpa; species Talpa occidentalis. The sequence goes on along the minus strand of NW_023601322.1, from coordinate 93,768,733 downwards.
TATTGATTTTTTGATCTGACTTTGGCACTAAGGACAATGGCCACAGTTAAGACAAAAGTCCATAGTTAGGACTGGTGTATGCATTTTTAAAAAATTCTGAAATTCTAGGTAGTACCATCACTTCCTTGTGTTGATAGCAAGTAATAATTGCAGTTGTTCTATTTTGTGTTATTTCTCTTTTCACCAGGTATTAGAAGGGAAACCCATTTATGTTGATTGTTTTGGCAACCTGGTGCCATTAACCAAGAGTGGCCAACATCATATATTCAGTTTTTTTGCCTTCAAAGAAAACAGACTTCCTCTCTTTGTAAAGGTAATATATACATGCATATTTCTGGTACATTTTATTGAAGACTAAGTAAAGACTTGACTTCCTTTAGTTGGGGAGAATATTAGCTTTTCAGTCCTTTCCAATGACTTTTTAACCATTATATCTGTATATATCTGTGTATATATATATGTGTGTGTATATATATTGTTTTAGATCTGTAAAACTTTAAGAAGAAACTAACCGTTTCACTTTTGAAATTCAAACTCAACCTTAAGTTTTAATTACAAACTACGTTTAGGACAACAAATGACAAGTAGTTAATTCCTTAGTTAGAATTGCTGGCTGTTCTTTTCTAAATTTGAAGGAAAGACTACTTGTATACTCTTCTTTCTTTTAAAATGTTTGTGGTTAATTTTTTCAAATGTGTATTATTTACAAATGCGGAGACCACATGAGTTCTAAGTGACAACTTGTTAAAGTAAAAGCTCTCAAAAGAACAGGGATCTCATGCTAATGAGATTATCCCAGGCAGAGTTGTAGACTCAGACACTTGAATAAATACTGAGCAAACATTTATAGAGACACTTCAATACATGAATTTGTTGTCTCTGTTTGGAAATATGAATCCATACTAGGGATTTGACAATGATATATACAGTTTCATTCTTGATTCTAATTCTAAACAGGGAAAAACCTGTGGGAATAGAGGAGAGATTTTCATAAAATCAAAAGAAAGTAATAATTCTGTTCTGCTCCATTTTTCCAGCCACCCTTCCCCCCCCCCGCTGTTTTTCACAATATATTTCACTAATCTACAAGTTGTAATGCTCCATCCTCAACAGATAGAAGCTGGCCTAGCAGTTTATTTCTTGTGACCATTAATTCACAAACTTTACATCGGCAATAACGTCTTTTATTATTTTAATATCTCATGATTTTTCCAAGGACATGTATGCAAGCCTCTTTTATTAAGTTTTCCCAGGATCACTACTGTCCCATTTTTGGTTTGATTGTTTTATGATAGATTCTTACATTTAGCAGTAATTGCTGAGAGGTTATGGATCTACTTAACACAAACAGCTGTATAATTAAGCTAATATTTGATAACATTATATGCAAAAGTCATCTTATAAACAACCCAATACTAAAATGGGAAAAGGATAAGTGTTTCTTTTTTTTCTAAAGATTTATTTATTTATTTTATACAAGAACTGGGGTACAGGTCAGAAGCGCGGGAGGGTGAGAGAATTCACCAGAGCCAGAGCGGGAAGCAGAACAGGCAGATGGAGCAAAGACACTGCTCGGGGGAGCAGCAGTTGAAGCAGGAGAGGTCTGCTGCGCCATGTGGGTTTCTCCCTGGCCGCTGGGGAATCGAACCGGCAGAGGCTGTGGACAGTTTCATTGCTGTGCCACTAGGGAGGCCCGATAAGTGTTTCTTATCTTAGGGAAATGCAAATCAGAGAACCCCGCTGAGACAGCCCTTCATACCCATTAGGATGGTTATGATCCAAAGCAAATAAACAAAACGGAAAATAACAAATGTTGGTGAGGATGTGGACAAATTGGAATCTTGATGCATTACTGGTGGGAGTGTAAAATGGTGTAAACTCTGTGAAGAGCAGTATGTTGATTCCGTAAAAAGTTTAATATAAAATTAGTATGTGATCCAACAATTGCACTTCAAGGTACAGACCCAAACGAATTGAAAGCGCTTGCACACCAATGTCCATAGCAGATTTAGTCACAGTAACACAAAGAGAAACAAACCACATGTCCTTCAGTGGATGAATGGATAAATAAAATGTAGTGCATGCATACAATAGACTATGAAATATTACTCAGCCTATAAAAGGAAAGAAATACTGACACATGATACAACATGGGTAAACGTTAAATAAAACTAGTGAGCTACCAAATGACAAATATTGAAAGGTTCCATTTCTATAAAATAGTCATATAAATAGAGTCATAAAATAGAATTATGGTTGCCAAGGGTAGGGGAAGGAGGAATTGTGAAGTTACTGCTTAATAGACAGAGTTTTAGTAGGAGAAGATAAAAAGTGCTGAAGGTGGTGTTGATGCTTGTTCAACAATGTGAATATACTTTAATATCACTGAACTGTCCACATAACAGTTGTTGAAATGATAAATTTTTCCCTTGTCTGTTTAGTCACAATTAAAGAAAAAGAAATTACAACATGAGCAATCCTTGAAAATATTATGCTCAGTGAAATAACCCAAATACTATAAAACTCTACTCATAGGATGTACCTAGAATAGGCAAATCCATAGAAACATAAAGCAGTATAGAGGTTTTTATTTTTTTTAAAAGGTTTATTTTATTTATACAAGAACTGGGGCATAGGCCAGAGGCACTGGGGCGAGAGGATTCACCAGAGGCAGAGCGGGGAGCAGAACAGGCAGATGGACCGAAAACACTGCTGAGGGGAGCAGCGGGAGAGACAGTAGAGGTCTGCGGCGCCATGTGGAAATCTCCCTGGCTGGCCGGGAATCGAACCCACGCTGCAGTGGCGGTGGGCAGCTTCATAGCACTGCGCTCAACCCGCTGCACCACCAGGGAGGCCCAGAATAGAGGTTTTTAGATGTTGGGGCCTCCAGGCAGTGGAAAATTTGTTTAATGGACACAGAGTTCCTATATGGCATGATGAAAAGTTTGCAGCAGTATCAAGGACAGCACAACTTTAATAATAGGATTAATGCCACTGAATTATGCCCTTAAAATAGTTAAATGGTAAATGTTATGAATATTTTACTACAACCTATTAAAAGCAAAAGAATTCTTTAAAAGTCATTCTAAATGGAAATAGGAAAAGGAAAAAAGGAACATATCTAAATTCTTACTTAAATGAATTTTATTTTTCATTGGTTCTTTTGACGGTCATCTAATTACATTAAACAGATGTCAAATAGGGGTGAAGCACGTGTCTTTCTTGTTCAAGGTACGTGACACAACTCAGGAACCTTGCGGACGACTATCATTCATGAAAGAGCCAAAATCCACGAGAGGCCTGGTCCATCAAGCTATCTGCAACTTAAACATCACGCTGCCAGTCTATACAAAGGTATTGTGAAGGCTGCTGTAGTGCCATTGCCATTCAGACAGTATAGAATTTGACTTTCATATCCTTTAAAATAAACAAAAGCAAAGAGACCAAACGCAAGGATGGTAACAGTCGCTTCTGATACCCTGTCGGATGTAGTTTTCCCTCTACGTAAGGAAAAAGCAGCTCTACGTGACTTTGCACGAAATTCATATTGGTGGAAAAATTTCAATGCACACATACTGGATAAGGAAGAACATTAGAATTTAATATTTAACAGTGTGGGCTAATTTTTCAAAATAGTATTGGCTTTGTTTATCGTTTTTTTTGTGCTTTTTTTAGAACCACTCTACTGCATTGGGCCCTAGAAAAATATTCTGAGTCCATTAGCCTCTACTACCAACGCCTGGCTGGATCATAGATTGCTGACTTCAGAGCACTCTATTGTTATCTTATTGCTAAAACGATGACCTAGTCATGGTATCGCCTGTAGTAATTTAGGGATATCCAATTAATATTTCAACTGTTTTAACATAACTGGAATGCACAGTACTGCTGTGATAGAAGGAGCAGATCTGAAACATTGTCGAAAGGAAAAATGCAATAGTTCCAAATTCGACATGCAGGTCCTGCTCCTATTCAAACCTGTCCCCGTTACCGAATCCTTTATTATTCTGATCAAATCAGACAACAGAATGAATTCAATAAATGCTGGAGATAATGTCTTTTTATCATTGAAGAAACTTCTGATCGGTATTCTTTTTAATGGAAACTGTAGCTGGTTGTTCACGTGTGTGGACAGTGACAGGAAGATCTAGCAAACAAAATCTAATTCAAAGCCTCTATCTGAACTCCATGAAACAAAGCATTTCCTATACTAATTTTTATCCACCACAGTATATTTTTCTGAAATTATTATTCTTGTAAAGATATCAGTCCCCTAGGGAATAACAGTACCATGCTTAACATTGTAAATTCTTATTAAATGGTAAAAAGAAAATGCGATATTTCCCAGGTAAGTCTCCCAAGAATCGGAATATAGCAACAGGTGCATTGACTCACACTCACGTTGTCTGATTGCACTTGGTTACTGCAGAGTTTACTTTGGCTCTTGTAATGTTGATCTTTTGTCAGTCACCAAATCAGAGGCCAAATAAGAACCACACAAAATCAGGTTCCACTGTGGGCACAACACCTTAGTGAAATACAAAGATGAATGAGCTTTGTCTCGGAGGCCAATGAGCTTTCGATATCAAAGAAAGCATTTAAGTTATTACATTATATTTCTAAGTCAGGAAGTATCAGACTGTTATTAATGCTATGATCCTCAGGACATCTTTCCATTTAGTGAGAAGAAGAAAATGCCAGACATTGCATACTTCAGATCTACTTTACAGTTTACTAGTTCTTTATTATAACAGAACTCTTGAATATTGCTTGGGTGTTGAAATTATTTTCACCATATGCTTATTTGTGGCTTTTAACATTTTTGGCCGGTACTATAGGTAATGGGATATCATCTCTTATTTTGATAGACATATCTCATCAAGTCCATTAAATGTCATACTTTGAGGCAGCTGGAAATCTAGCTTCAGGAATTGGTATACTCATCATTTTAATTCCTTTATCTAATAAATTAGTCTATAATTTTTATTCTTTTGTCTTTAAGTCTACAGACTTTCACATTTAGACCAATCCTCCTAATTTTGTGCCTATTTTTAAAAACCGTTAATAGGGAAAAATAAGACAAGGCTGATTGTATGCTTACCTGTGGCTGTTTGTTGGCAGGGTATTTAATCTTTGCTTTTCTTCTAAATACTCTCTACTCTTCCTGCTTTCTTTTTTTTCCGTCTTGCATGGCATCTTGGGGCGCAAGGAATCAGAGTCAGATCAAGAACAGGAGGAAGAGGTAATTTTGTGACAGTGTCACTTGGTAATGACTGTGTCTTTGTTATAACCTCTGATAAGAGCACATGGTTACCCTGTGTTCTAAGAAGGATAAACGACTGTCCTTAGTCACTAAAGGGTCACCATTTTACCTAATCCCTCTGAGTCCCTGTATTCTCATCTTGTGGACTAACTTCAGAAAACAGGAACGTTTCCCTGTAAATCTCCTCTCTCTGTGGATTTGTTTTTCTCTCCCAGCTGTGGGGAAGACTAAAACATCTCAGTGAGTCTCAAAGATTGGTTGAGAGATGACTGAAAATCAGAACTTTTCTTTAAATAGCTCTAAGATACAAGCTCGTGTCACTAACTACAGGGGGATGTTTCAGATGCTATATTACATATGATATAACCACTGTGGTTATTAATGGAATGGATTCTAGCATTTTCTCAACTTTAATTTGCAATGTTTATATATTACATATTATAAACATACCACAACTTCTCCAGGCTCCTCAATAATTTTGAGAATGTAAAGGAATCCTAAACCTAAAAGTGAAAAAGTTTGAGAACCACTAAGGCCAAAAAACTTGAAGGGCATATAATTCATCCTTTAGACTATAATAACGTCTTAATGGAGAACCTTCTTGTAAGATGGGTCCTTTTCCAAGTGCTCCCCATAAATCACCAACACTGATTTCTCTCTCACCCTGTGATCTGTGTGTTGTCTTATCAGAGATGCTATGTCCTAGGTGAAGAAATCAAGGCTTAAAGAGGTGACCTTAAATATTAGTGAACAGCCATTTGCATTACACCTGCTACAGTATTTTAAAGCACGTATGCGTTGTTTCCTTAAAAAGATCAGAAAATGCCCAGACATCGCCATAGAAATGAAAGCAGTCATTGAAAAGGTCCTTATATTTACCTATCAATATGTCAGTCATTTCCTCCTCCTAAGATAGACAAATGCAATTATTATTAGTTGCAAATACATGTTTTCAAATATACTTTAAATTTTTTTAAATGTCATGGTGATGGGTTGGAAATACAAGAATATCAAGAAAAAATAATAAATACCCTTGCACCCACCAGCTTAAAATGGCAGGTCTTACTAGTTGAAAAAATCCCCCTGAAGTCACTTTTTTTTCAGATAACCTGGCCATAGAGCGGGACAAGAGAAGCGGTCATATATAGATTCCTAGTCCTGCTGTGTATGAGCATACACATAATAACCCACGACAAGACAGAGTCATTCTTTCCCTTACCTGTAGCCGTTCTTTGTTTCACCTGTTCAGTTTCCTTCCTGTCCTTGGCGACTCCATCACCAAAGCTATTCTGATTAATAGTTACACGCCCTCTTGAAGGAACAATATGTTTATGAAATCAACTATATTCAAATAAGACTTTTTTCCCCATTAGGGTTTATGATTTTTCAGTTGAAATTTTTTTAATGAAATTTTCTTGATTTACCATTCATTTGTCAACCTGTGTTATTTGGGAAGTACAGCTTCACACCTCCATAAGTGTGTATGCTTTTGAATATTTGGGGGCAACTATTCAAGGCAGTAGATCCAGTTTGTATTCATGTCGGGATCTGGCATTCTGGCTTGTAATGAGTGATACTGGAGATACTTCTGTCCCTGGCATGCTACTTGTTCTTTCTTTCCTTTTCTCAACTAAATTGACACTGTTTAATACCCACCTCATTTTCTTGGCTTTGCCCCTAATGTGTATCTCTAACATCGAACATACCCTCAATCCCGTCTTCCCAGAAGTAACATGTGAGAAAGGACTTTCTACCAGCAGTGTCCAGAAAGGAGATTCGTTTTTTCAAAGTTAATAATCAGAGAGACTCTCAGGAAGAACTGTAGTCAATTACTGTGCACCTCCCCTACCATGCGGTGTGTCCCCCTGTGTGTATATAGTTATGAGTAGGAGCGTATTGTACACATCGGGGGCTGTGAGACAAGACGCGATTTGTAACCATTCAATTTATGTATGTTTTCTTTCAGATCGATATGACATCAGAAAAAAGTAAGACTTTAAATAAAATTGAGTTTGTTTGAAAGCTGGCTATCGTAAAGAGAAGCATGAATTAAGATGCAAGCTAGTTGCCATTACTAACCACTATAATAATGATATTTTTATATTCTTATTAATCATTAATATATATTGAGAAAAGCAGCTTGGCCAGTTAAATTACAAGGATATCTAATTCGTGAGCTGATTAGCAGTAAATGCGATGATTATTCATCTAAGCATTCACTTTCTTTTGATATCCCTGTTAACCCTGCTATTGCTGTTATGCTTGTTTAGAAACCCACCTTAGCTACCGTTTTTGTCCATTTGTTAGCATAACATTGTCATCTCATTTTTTTTAAGCACTGACCTGACAGTATCACTTTTTATTCCAAGTGGCACTGACTTCCGCAGAGATGGTTCTATTTGTAGGCTCCACCCACAAAAGTGATACTGTCCAGTAGCTGAGAACTATAGCTTACTCCCCCTGCCCTGCCCGCCCCTTGCATCCCTTACTGTGGTGAAGTGTAACTGGCTTATTCAGGCTTAAGACCTAATGGATTTTGGTGAAAACTCTCTAAAAAAAAAAAATTAAAAAAATAAGTGCCAAGAATGCAGAAGTAGAAGCCTCCAAATGAAATCACTGATCGTGGCTGTGTGTAATTGATACGGCTAATTGTAAATAATGCAGAGCCTGGATGTTATCTAGTGCGGAGAAAACTGGGGTTTCTAGACCTGCAGAGAGTGCTCTTAGAAGTTAATCCAGGTTTGCAGCATTCGTTTAATTCATTAGCTAGTTGGCCTGTTTTTGGGACTCTCTCTGGCTACTTATGTGAAGAAGTGGAATTTTGTAGGTTTCTTTATTGCCTTTAAGCCCCAAATGCTTTTCAAATTAAAAAAAAATAATAATGTTAATTCAACTTAAGATTTAATTTACTGTATTTGAGTGTGGTATTTCTAAAAGGAGAAAACTTAGAACCATGTTTACTGTGGTCGTCTAGCCCCGTAAAAGACTAGAGGACTAGAGGGATTATTTTTTTTCTTTTTCTTTTTTAATTCTAGCACAGTGAAATTTACTGCTCAGTTATTGGAATGCTTCTAATTGAGAGTCTCCTTACCCTGATTTTAAATCATTATCCATGACTAGAATATTGGAAATTCTGGATGTTTTCCCTGAACTATGTAATTAAAGTAATTGTTCTTTACATAAATTATTTTAATATGTTTTTATATGTGCCTATTCACAGAGTATAGCTCCTCAGTAGATAGTGATTCTCTCAATAGATAGTGATTTCTTCTTTGGGACAACTGTGCTTATCTTAAATGGCCCTCTCCTTTATTATTGGAGACAAATTAGTAGGAGTTAAAAATGAATCCATCTACCTGGCTCTATCATTTAAAAAAGAAAAAAAAAAATGCACTGTGCAGTAATGCCACAGATTCCACCAAGTGACTCCCAGGCGTTTGTGGAAGTTTTAAAAAATTCAAATAATAGACTCCTGTTTGGCCTTATTTTAGGTTAAAGGCAATCACTGAATAATCTCCCTCTAGGCATAAAATGATCTCTGTTGATTAAGTCCCATGAGTTAATCCTAAGAGTTTGACTGAGTTTTCCTCCTTGCCATGAAGGAGTGCCCCCTCTACGGATGCCCATATCCACTGCGTTCAGCACCCTAGGTACCTCGTTCAAATGTGCAGGGAAATGAATGTGCTTCACCACAGTAATGTTTCTCATATCCATTCTAATTCCTAACCATCCTTCCGCCCATGCGCTCAGCAAAGCTGCCTCTCTCACCGGTTTCCCTCCACCTTTGCTTTGCATGGAAATAACTTGGCTTACATAAACTGTGTGCGTGTCGTGTGACTGTCTGATTTTGGTTGCCATGCATCACATTTTAACTTTGGACTCACACATAAATCTCATCACAATTGTTGTTCTGGTTGTTTTTCTTTCCCTTTCTTTCCTTTCCCTCCTTGGTCTGTCCATTCTGTGTCTCAACAAGGAGGTTGCTCGTGGAAAGGGCCATGCCTCTTAGCACCAGACCGTCTGTTTTACTGTTAGGTGTGAATTTCCCTTAGATGAAACGCCAGTTTGGAGCTGATTCAGATGTATTTTCGATAGTCATCGTGTCTTGGCAGAACTAAACACGTGGGAGCCCAGATTTTTTTTTTTATATGAGTAAAAAGTGATATCTGTGTCCTTCAAAGGTCGTCTGAGTTGGCTACGACTGGCTTTCTCCTAGAGGAAATCGACTTTCTGCGATTTCTAATGCTTTTTTCCTTTTTTTCCCCATGTTCCTTTTTTTTTTTTTTCAACATTGATCGTAACATCTGAACAATCTTGAGATCCTCTGTGTAATTTCACTGCGTCTGTTCTTGTTTTGATTTGTGATATTTGTGTGTGTGTGTCGGTTATCTGTTAGAGCTTTGTCATGGATGCGTGGATGTGCTACACGTGAGAAAATTAAGCAAGTTATTTCCTGCTCATTTTTCCTTTTCAGTTTTATTTATTTATGGATTTTTTTCCGTTAGCCTTGCTTTGCTTTCGTATCCTGAGAACTTGTGGATCCACCATTCCCAGCCCATTTTGTTCTCCCTCCCACCACGACAGGAAAAAAGACACTGTGTCATTTCAGTCCTGATTACATTTGCCAATATCTTTTTTGATTTCCATTTTACTTTCGATGTTTTTCATTCACATCAAAGATGATGAGACAGAGTCTACAGAAACATCTGTCCTGAAAAGTCACCTGGTTAATGAAGTTCCTGTTCTGGCAAGCCCGGACTTGCTCTCTGAAGTTTCTGAGATGAAGCAAGACTTGATCAAGATGACGGCCATCTTGACCACAGATGGGCCTGGCAGGGCAGGGTCCATGAAAGTGAAGGAGCTGGCGAAGGCAGCCGAGGAGGAGCCAGGAGAGCCTTTTGAAATCGTCGAACGCGTCAAAGAGGACTTAGAGAAAGTGAATGAGATTCTGAGAAGTGGGACCTGCAGCCGAGACGAAGGCAGTGTGTCCAGTTCCCAGCTGGAGAGAGAATTAGTGGACGAGGAATGGGTTATTGTCAGTGACGAGGAAATAGAGGAGGCAAAGCAAAAGGCAGCTGTAGAAATCACGGAGTACCCGTGCGTAGAAGTCAGGCTAGAGAAAGAGACCAAAGTGAAGGTAGACAAGGACCCAACTGGGCTCGTGAACTACCTGACTGAGGACCTAAATTCCTTTGCGCCGCCTCACAAAGGGCGAACGGATAGCGTTGGCGACATGGCCGGGGACAGGCGTGAGGCCATGTCTGAGCACCGAGGGAAGGGCGCTCCCCCGGACGAGACAGCAAGCACACAGAAACAGCTCAAACCCAGCCCAGGCATAAAGAAACCGGTGCGGAGGAAATTGAAAGAGAAGCAGAAACCCAAAGAGGATCGTTTGCAAACTGGCGCCGAGAAAACCGAGTTTAAAAAAGGGAGTTCGGAAGAGTCACTGGACGAGGACCCCGGCCTCGCCCCTGAGCCTCTTCCCACCACCAAGGCCACGTCACCTCTGATCGAAGAAACTCCCATTGGCTCCATAAAGGACAAAGTGAAGGCGCTTCAGAAACGAGTGGAAGATGAACAGAAGGGTCGAAGCAAGTTGCCCGTCAGGGTCAAAGGCAAAGAGGATGCCCCCAAAAAGCCAGTCCCCAGGACGCCGGCCTCTGCGTCGCCCTCTCTGAGGCACGGGCCCGTGTCCCCCTCCCCGAAAACAGAAAGACCTTCTCCCCTCTCCTCCTCTGCCAAAGCCGACAGGCATCCTCCGTCCCCGTCAAACAAAACCGAGAAACACTCACCCGTGTCCCCTTCTGCAAAAACCGAAAGGCACTCACCCATGTCATCCTCCGGGAAGACGGACAAGCACTCCCCCGTGTCCCCCTCAACCAAAAACGAAAGACACTCCCCCGTGTCGTCTTCCACAAAAGCAGAGAGACACCTGCCTGTTTCGCCTTCAGGTAAAACAGACAAACGTCCCCCTGTATCACCCTCCGGGCGGGCGGACAAACACCCACCGGTGTCGCCTGGGAGGACAGAGAAACGCTTGCCCGTGTCGCCCTCTGGCAGAGCGGAGAGGCATCCTCCGGGCACCACCCCGGGGAGAACCGAGAAGCACCTTTCCGTGTCCCCTGCCGGGAAAACGGACAAGCAGCCCCCTGTCTCCCCCACCTCCAAGACGGAGAGGATTGAGGAGACCATGTCTGTCCGGGAGCTGATGAAAGCTTTCCAGTCGGGGCAGGACCCGTCGAAACATAAGACGGGACTCTTTGAGCACAAGTCGGCCAAGCAGAAGCAGCCCCCAGAGAAAGGCAAAGGTCGGCTGGAGAAGGAAAAGGGGCCGACGCCGACACACAGAGAAACCCAGAAATCGGAGAGTCAGACAATCAGGCGAGGCCAGAAGTTCCTGGTGACAGGCGCTTCGGAGTCCAAAAGGGGGCTCCGTGTCTCCTCCTTAGGGTTAAAGAGAGAGGAGGCCGCCGGAGAAAAGGAGAAAACTCTCAGCCACAAGCTGCCTGAGCCTGTTCCGTCAGCCCCAGAAGAGGAAAGCCATAAAGAGAGCGAAGTCCCCAAAGACAAGCTGGCTGAGGACCAGGGGGACCTGGATCTCCAGATCAGCCCAGACAGGAAAACCTCCACGGACTTTTCCGCGGTCATCAAGCAGGAGCTGGAAGACAATGACAAATACCAGCAGTTCCGCCTGAGCCAGGAGCCCGAAAAGGCCCAGATTCACTTAGACCAAGTGCTCACCAGTCCTTTCAACACGACATTCCCCCTGGATTACTTGAAGGACGAGTTCCCCCCGGCTCTCTCTGCGCAGAGCGGGGCTCTCGACGGCAGTTCCGAAAGCCTCAAGCAGGAAGGGGTGGCCGCTTCTCCCTGCGGCAGCCTGATGGAAGGGACCCCCCAGGTCAGTTCAGAGGAAAGCTATAAGCACGAGGGCCTAGCCGAGACCCCTCAGACCAGCCCAGAGAGCCTTTCTTTCTCACCGAAGAAAGATGAGGAGCAAACCGGGCAACCAAACGGAACTACCGAGTTAGAAGCGCCAGCAGAGGCCCACTCTGAAAAAGAACACCCCTTAGACAAAGACGTTTCCGCGGCTTCTGAGCCAGATGCGGTGCCTGCGGGCCCAGAGCCTGCTGCAGAGAGCGTGCTCACAGAAGCCACACCAGACCCCGCCGAGGACGCGCACCCCGAGCAAGAGCGCCATTGTCCTGGCAGCTGTAGCCTGTCGTTAGCAAAAGAAACCCCCAAGGACTGACGGGGGATGAGTCCTGTGATGAGGGACAACTTACGCACATTAGCTCAGCCCACAAGACACAAACTGAGACTGGCCCTCGGGAATCCACGACCCCAGAGCTCTCAGAGGAGACCAAGGCCTCATCGCCACTGCCCGATGCATCTGTAATGTCAGAGGCAGCAACGGGGTCTGAGGCCAAGCCCCAAGGAGCTGTAAGGAGTCCCCAAGGATTAGAACTTGCCCTCCCTTCCCGGGACAGTGAGGTCCTCAGTCCCGGGGCTGATGAATCCTTTGCAGTGAGCCACAAAGACTCGCTGGAGGCCAGCCCGGTGCTGGAGGATAACTCCTCGCACAAAACCCCTGACTCCCTGGAGCCCAGCCCTCTCAAAGAATCCCCTTGCCGAGACTCTCTTGAAAGCAGCCCGGTGGAACCAAAGATGAAGGCTGGCGTGCTCCCCAGTCACTTTCCTCTTCCTGCAGCCATGGCGAAGGCAGAACTCTTGGCGGAGGTGGCCTCTGTGCGGTCCAGGCTGCTCCGAGACCCTGACGGCAGTGCTGAAGATGACAGTCTGGAGCAGACGTCACTCATGGAGAGCTCAGGGAAGAGCCCGCTGTCTCCCGACACCCCCAGCTCGGAAGAAGTCAGCTATGAGGTGACCCCCAAAGCCACAGAGGCAAGCACCCCCAAACCAGCCGTGATTCATGAGTGTGCAGAGGAGGATGAGTCAGAGAACGGGGAGAAAAAGAGATTCACACCCGAAGAGGAAATGTTTAAAATGGTAACTAAGATCAAAATGTTCGATGAACTTGAGCAAGAAGCAAAGCAGAAAAGGGACTGCAAAAAAGAAGCCAAGCAAGAGGAGTCTTCGTCAGCCTCTGACCCAGACGCTGACTGTTCAGCAGGCGCCGATGAGGCCACCCCCTTGGAGCGTGCTCGGGGAGAAGGTGATGTCCCCGTGGTGGTAACGTTGGAGAGCAGGAAGACTTCTTCCTCCTCGGAAAGTGAACCTGAGTTGACACAGCTGAAGAAAGGTGCTGACTCTGGCCTCTTACCAGAACCTGTGATTCGAGTACAGCCTCCGTCCCCGCTTCCATCCAGCATGGACTCCAATTCCAGTCCCGAGGAAGTACAATTCCAGCCTATAGTTTCCAAACAATATACTTTCAAGATGAGTGAAGATCTTCAGGGAGACGCAGGTCAACCAGAAGGAACAGACTGTGAATCTCGTAGCCCTGGAGACAGTCATAGTGTTTGCACCAATGGGCCAGATATGTCTTACAATGATCTAAATAAAGATGCTAATCAACCAAAAATCTGCGAGGGCCATGGGTGTGAGGCTGGGAGTCCCAGCTGCTTGGCCACACCCGTTGCTTCGGCTCTCCAGAGTTCCCCTGGTGGTGATGTCACTGACCAGCAAGGTGTCCAGAAGGAATCAGTTCTCCAAGACATTGATGAAAAAGACACAAATAGAGAGGAGATCGATATTTCTAAAGCAGAATCCCCCCAAGTAGATTGCCCCAGTGCAAGTTCATCATCTTTGGCCTCTTTGCCTCATTGTCCGGCATCCACTGGAAAAGAATTAGGTGTAGACATAGCCTCTGCATCTTCTACTACAAAAATGGAGCTCACAAACACTGAGGAAACTTTGGAGGACCTCGCAAAAGACCATTCTACTCAAGGCTCATCGGTTACGGCTCAGATAGACAGATTGTCTGCAGATGTTCTGGCCTCTGGCCTGGCTGAAACTGATGACATTTATGACCCTGAAATCATAAGTCCTTATGAAAATGTCCCTTCCCAATCCTTTTTCTCTAGTGAAGAAAACAAAACCCAAACAGAGACAGGACACACAACTTTTCACTCTTCTGAAATGTATTCCGTTACCATCACGTCCTCTGGTGAAGACGTAGTGACGAGCTCCTCCAGTAGGACTCTTTTGAGTAGAGAATCTAATTTGCAGAGCGAGAACTCAGAAATAACATCCGAACAAGAGAGTGCCTTGTGGGAAATGCAATCAGACAGAGCCCCCTCATCATCAGAGTCCACTACAACAAATACATCAATAGTTGTTGGTGAGCAAATAAGCAAAGTCATCATCACAAAAACTGACGTGGATTCTGATTCGTGGAGTGAAATCCGTGAGGATGATGAAGCCTTTGAGGCTCGAGTGAAGGAGGAGGAACAAAAGATATTTGGTCTGATGGTAGACAGACAATCACAAGGTACCACTCCTGACACCACTCCTGCCAGGACCCCAACTGAAGAGGGGACCCCAACCAGTGAGCAAAATCCGTTTCTCTTTCAGGAAGGAAAATTGTTTGAGATGACCCGAAGTGGTGCCATTGACATGACCAAAAGGTCCTATGCGGATGAAAGTTTTCACTTTTTCCAAATTGGGCAAGAATCTAGGGACGAGACACTCTCTGAAGACCTGAAGGAAGGGGCTGCTGGGTCTGAGTCCCCACAACCGGAGACATCGCCTGGGTCCCTAGCACTTTCAGAGTCAAAGGAAACAGTGGATGAAGCAGACTTACTTCCCCATGACCTGAGTGAGGAAATAGAGGAAACTTCTGCTTCAGATGCTCAGCTTGACTCCTCAATGGGGATCTCAGCCTCCACTGAAACATCAACCAAAGAGGCTACTTCTTCAGGGACGGAGGATGTCCTCACCACACACACGGGCGATACACCCCCTCTGTCCAGTGTGAAGCAGACATCTTGCTCTGAATCCCCTGAACAGGTTGTCCAAGTTCAGTTAGATTTTTCTACAGTCACTCGGTCTGTGCATTCAGGGCGGGATGATGAATCACCCGATTCTTCCCCAGAGGAACAGAAATCAGTCATTGAAATCCCTACTGCACCCATGGAGAACGTGCCTTCCACTGAAAGCAAATCCAAAATTCCTGTTAGGTCTCTAGCCATCTCAACCCCAGCACCTCCATGTACAGAGGGCAAGCGTTCCCTTTCGGAAGACTTTGTGTCCAGCCTGGATGAGGAAAGCAAAGATGAAACAAAACCAAAGTCTAAAGTTCCCATCAGAGCATCCATCCAAAGAGTCGAACAGCAGCTTTCGCATCCAGACTCATCTCTCCAGCAGACGGGGGCTCCTCAGGGACAGGACATGACCGGCAGAGTGTCGGACAGTAGGAGCAAATCTGAATCGGATGCCAGTCCTTTGGACTCCAAGAGCAAATGTCCAGTGAAAACTAGAAGTTACACTGAGACAGACACACACAGTGGAGAGCGGGAAGAGGGGCTTGAGTTAGAGTCAGAAGAAGGGGCCGTAAGACCAAAGATGTTTGCATCCCGCCTGCCAGTTAAGAGCAGAAGCACCAACTCATCCTCCAGAGGGGCTATGAGCCCCACCAAAGAAAGTAAGGAGCATTTCTTTGACATTTACAGGAACTCCATAGAATTCTTTGAGGAGATCAGTGACGAGGCTTCCAAGTTAGTGGATAGACTCACACAGTCAGAAAGGGAGCAGGAATTAGTTTCAGACGATGAAAGCAGTAGTGCCCTCGATGTGTCAGTAATCGAAAATCTGCCACCCGTTGAGACCGAGCACTCAATTCCCGAGGACATCTTTGACACAAGGCCCATTTGGGATGAGTCCATTGAGACTCTGATTGAACGCATCCCTGATGAAAATGGCCATGACTCTGCTGAAGGTATTTGCCAGCCACTGGGATTCCCTGTGCTAAGCATGTCATGAATTTGATATAGTTTCTTTGGTGTGCGTGTGTCTGTTTTATTTGGTGATTTGTGTCTCATTTTCTTTAAGCTTTCTGTAGTGATTACTGTGTTTGTGTAAGCCCTTTGTGTTCTGTGCTTTCTCCATATACTCTTGTCTACAAAAACAATCTCAAGATTGAGTAATGAGAATGCTTATGGAAACATCAACATGACAAGCAGGCAATGGTGAGATTGCCTCTCGCAGCCGCTGCACGGAAGGCCATGCAAGCTTTGAGTTTTGTTGTTCTGAAGTCCCGGCCTGAGCCTCCAAAAAGCTCCTTTGCTTTTGCCCATGAATTGATTGGGTTTTGTTTCATAGTATGAGGATTCGTTACTCTTCCTTGTCACCTTCGTGTACTTTAAAATAATTTGTACTTAACGATTTTGTGATCATTAGGAAGCCATTTGCTCAAGAAGATGTCACATATCACGACATTCCAATTGTTGTGATTCCGAAAGGTTGGATTTCAGATCCCATTGGTAAACACTTTAAGCAAACAAAATGAAGGTAAAAAATACACTTTTCGTTTATGTGGCAGATGAGTGCAGAGTGTGCTCCGATTAGAGGCAGCAAACAACAAAAACTCAAACTTTGCATGATTTAAGTTGACTATGAGGGGAGAATGGCTCTTTGAACTATGAAAAAGGAAGCCATGGACGACTTTGAGAATTGGCCTCTGGTCTTCCAATATCTCTACAATAAAGACTATTATTCTTAAATTTGGGCTATAAAAAAAATCAGGATACTACGATCAACAATGCTGCCCTTGAATTAATGGAGGTTAAAATGAATAGGAAGATTATAGATTGTGGGAGCAATAGATGGGCCTACCAAGCACTAAGCAGTCAGAAACTGTGGCCAAAAGACATGCACATATGTGTGTACACCAATATAGGAAAGACATACAGATACACACACTTTTATCCCTCCTCCTTCCAAGGTCACTAAGACCCAGGCAAATGTTGTTTCTGGCCACACTCAAAAAGTCCAGGATGGTCTGATGAAACCACGATCTAGGGCTGTTGTCAATCTCAGATGTGATTTCCTTCAGACTTGACCTGGAATGATCATGCCACAGGCAACACTAGGAAGGCCTTACAACCTGTCCATTTCTTCATCCTTGATGATTCCTCTGGTGTTGAACAAGAAAGATGATTGTCTTCTGGTGGGTCATATCCTCTCAGATAGTTTGAAAGGAAAGTCCTAAGATGACTACAAATCAGCAACTTTATGTAATTACATCCAGTGACTAGTCTTGATTCAAGAGATATGGAAGCAGATGGTTTTCATGATTGTACTCGATTTATTCCCCATTCCATTCCAGACATCATACAAACAAACAATTTCATATGACTTAAAATGTAACAGCTACTCTGTGTTATTATGGACTATTTGGACAAGTGACTTCCTTGCTTTGAATGATCAGCCCTGTGGTTCCTCTCCCGTCATAGACAACCTTTGGCCATTCTGTTTTTGACCTTCTGTAGATCAACAGGATGAGCAGGAACGGATCGAGGAAAGGCTGGCTTATATTGCTGATCACCTGGGCTTCAGCTGGACAGGTAACATGAGCATGACCCAGTTTTTTCAACAAAACCTCTTTGGTTTAAATGACGTCATGTGCCTCCTGTCATTAACAGGCAAAAAGATCTTTTTTTCCCCCTTTTCTTTGAGAATCCAGGTTCTGCATTAACTCACTGTGCCTACAAGGCCAGGCCTTTGGTCATTTCTGGAATTTAGAATAATGGAACCTCAGATTGGGAGGTTTTGAGACTATCTCAGCCCTTGCCACCCTCCTCTGGCAGTTGTGGCAGTCTAAACCTTGGTGAGACCACTGTGTTTCAGTACTAATGTTAGATGCGATTGTCATAAAATGCAATTTGAGATTTAACCAGGCTCCTCTTCTGAGATTCCTGCCATTGGCTATCTCATCATGAACTGTACAAAAATTGGCTTGGGATGAATGTTGATCTATGTATGGATTGAGACGGGGCGCTGATTTTCTTTAGGTATGGAAATGATAATGTATGTTAAATAATTTATAGAGGGTTATTGAATTCTGAAATTAGCATGGTTTACTCACAAGTCATAATTTGTAGGTTTTCTGTTTACCCTTTCATCTTACCTGTGGCATTGTATTAATGCAAGATTGTCCATCTGATGACTTCCTTTTATGTCACTTGTGACTACTTTGATTATTTTATTCAGACAAACAGTATAAAGTTAATATTCTTTTCCTTGCAGATTTTTAAAGATTTGGTGATGACAAGAAATTCAATATCATCTTAATAAGTCTGATTGATAATGTGGAAGAAATGATTGGAAGCAAGAAAAATAGCCATTTTCTCACTTTTGAACATTTTAAAGCAAGTTAAAGTACTGGTCAGATTTATTGAATTGATGAATTTAGGGGGGAGAGCACATCAAAAGACCCCTGATTGACTTACTAAATAGAAAACATTCACAACTATTAATTTTATTTCTTACATATGTCTGTAAGTATATTTACTTATACATATGAAAGTACCATGTGTATTAGGAGAAAGTGTGAAAATTCAAACCCTAAAACCATTCAGAATGAAAAGTCTGATCCTTGCATCTCCTAGCCCTATGCTTTGAAAGTAACTGCTAACACCTTCTCAAATGTTCAGAAAAAAAAAAAAATTCATGCCTAATTTTAAAAAATAAGCAGATTTGTACTTAATATTTCTCATATTCCATCCACACAGATACCTCCATGCTGGAATTAAATAGCTTTTTAATTGCACTGGATAAATATTTAACTGTTTCCTCTTTTTAAAATTTATTTAAATATTTTATTTTATATAATTCTTACATCTTTTTTCATCATTGCACAATGTATGCATTTTCATTTTGGTTATATTCCCCATACAATTGCACCCCCCTTATTTTGACCCTAATCCTTCCTCTCCCTGCCCCCCAAACCCCCATAGTGTGTCTCTGGTTTATAGTTACTTGTTGATTTTGATTTTTACTTTGTATTGATTAGTCTTTTTCCTAGTCTCTTATTTAGGTTTTCTGAATTCCTGCTATGAGTGAGACCATCTGGTATTTTTCTTAACTTGTTTCCTCTTAATGGCAATAAGTGTCATTGTATATTAGTGTATTTTTGTAGGCATGTCTTTAGGGTATGTTCAGTAATTTAGTGGCATTACCTAGTAAAGGATATCTATATTATTATATGTATATTATAACTTTTCAAAGATATCCAAATTGCCCCTCATTCACCCCCCCATATACATTTAAACACCCATATAGAATATTAATGGACTCAAAAAAAAAAAAAAAACAACTTTGTGATTTCTTCTCTGGATCAGTAAACGCTTCCCAGACCTTTTATTTCCATGTCACCAAATCAAAGAAAGAAGTTTATTTGACTACCAAAATAGACCCACAGCTAGGATTTATCCAAGTAACCAGAAATAAGATTTATATGACTTTAAATGTCACCAAATGATGATTAAAAGTGAGAAGTGCTCTGTTTCTCCTGTTTGCAGTCATTTACTTTCCATTATCTTAGTTAACAGTGTGCATGTTAATGATCTCTGCTATATTTTGCAATTAAATGGGCCTGAATTATACATATTCTATCACCATTGCCTCAAATGTACTGTTTCCATGATGACAGTGATCGATTCTATACTTGGTTTTGAGGAAAAATTCTGCAGTTAGTTGTAGAATAACACGACCTATGAGATTCACTTCTTCGATGTAGAAAAAAAAAAGGGGGACCCCATTATACAGCAATAACAAGAACACATCATTTACAAACCCCCCAGACCAGGGACAGAGACTCAAGCCCTGAAGTTAATGCGCTTACAGAGTGCTGCTTTCTCTTGTAGAACTGGCACGGGAGCTCGATTTCACCGAGGAGCAGATTCATCAGATCCGCATCGAGAACCCTAACTCCCTGCAAGACCAGAGCCACGCACTGTTGAAGTACTGGCTGGAACGGGACGGGAAGCATGCAACAGGTAGGGTACGAGGTGGCCAGGTGTTTGGCTAAAGGCAGACATGAGTCTTGTTCGACAAATCCTTTCTTGCAGAATAAATGACGAATTCCATCAAGCTCAAGTACTACGGTGAGCAGAGAAGCAGCTCTGGCATTCCTAAAATGTACCTGCTGCCCGGTCTTGCCCTCTGTTCCTGAGAACAGCTGTAACCAGTGCAAAGCGAAATCTCTTGTGGCTGACAGGAAGGAGCGTGACTAGAGTCCTAAAATTTTCTCATTATTGCTAGTAGACACTATTGCTTCCTAGCGTTTTATCACTAGCACCTTACCTTCTGCTCCTGCTTCCCTTACCCCAAATTACTTAAATGGTACAAATGTCAAGCAGATAGTTTACGTTATGATTTATATGTGATATTCTCACCACATCAAATGAAAGGGGAAGCAGTGTAGACTAACTTCTTATTCCTCAGCTGTTATAAATTTGTTGCTCCTTTTAATATCTCACTGGAGATCTAGCTAGACACCTCACTTACTTGCGCCTATTCTTTTTTTATTCAAAGATTTTTTTATTTATTTATACAAGCACTGGGTACAGTCGGAAGCGCGGGAGGGTGTGAGAATTCTCCAGAGCCAGAGCAGGGAACAGAACAGGCAGACTGATGAAATACACTGCTGAGGGGAGCAGCGGGCGCGGCAGGAGAGCTCTGCGCGCCGTGTGGGAACCTCGCCGGCAGCCAGGGATCGAACCGGCACTGCAGAGACTGCGGGCAGCTTCCCAGCCCAGCGCTCAACTGCTGCGCCACCAGGGGAGGCCCTACTTACATCTATTCTATATTTATCTTTCCTTTTATCATGCCGCTAGGTAGGATTGTCAGAAAGCAAATAAAAATAGAGGATGCCCAGTTATATTTAAATTTCAGCTAGTCCACAAATACTTTCAGTATCAGTGTATCCCATGCAATGCTTGGGATAACTTACACTAAAACACTATTTGCTTTTTAGCAGAAATTCACCTGTGCCAGGGGGTCCTTGTTTATCTGACAACCCTGTTCTTAGAGCTTGTGCTGACCTGTACCAACACCCTTTTTCTGTATATCTGTTTGTTTATTTTTACAAAAGTCTTTCATTGGCTTTTGTTGTCTCCTGTACAATTGTCAAAAATTTAGGAAGGCCATGGAATGAAGGCGATGTATAAAAGGCTTTCCCTCAGATGCCATAAATCCTTTCTCTCTTAACATCCCAGATACCAGTCTCATCGAGTGTCTCACCAAGATCAACCGCATGGATATCGTGCACCTCATGGAGACCAGTGCAGAGCCCCTGCAGCAGCGCCTCAGTCACAGCTATGCCGAGATGGAGCAGACCATCGCCCTGGACCACAGCGAAGGTCAGATGTGCGTGTGGTGTGTGCGTGTGTGGACTGTTCCGGGGGTGCATGTGGTGTGTGTGGGATGTGTGTGGGATGTGCATTTGTGGGTATGTGTGTTTATGGGGCATGTGTGGTATGTATATGTGGTGTGTGTGTGTTGTGTATAGTGCGTGTGTTGTATTTGTGTGGTATGTGTGAGTGTGTGTGGTCTATGTGATATATGGGTGGTATGTGTGGAGGGTGTGTGTGTGTGTGTGATGTGTGTGGCATGTGGTGTGCGCGGGGTGTGTGTGGTATATATGTGTGGTATGGGGGTGTGTGTGGTGTTTGGGGGGTGTGTTTATGGGGGGTGTGGTATGGAGAGTGTATATGTGGTATGTGTGAATGTGTGTGTTGGAAGGTTAACTCAGGTAACTGGACCTACTGTCTATCTTTTCTGGAGCATGCACTGTAGCTGCTGGTCCTCATACATACTTCCTGCCACCCCGAGAACTCCCTGCCCATTGTTGAGGCAGCCATAGGCCTCATTCATTGCTCTTTCACCAATGCCCTTGTCAGCTCTGGCTGCTATGACAAAATGCCATACACTGGATGACTTCACAGCGGAAATGTATTTCTCACATTTCTCCCAGAGACTGGGAATCCAAGAGCAGGGTGCCAGCATGCTTGGGTGCTGGTGAGCATCCGCTGCTAGGGTGCAGGCACTGCCTGTCACTGTGTGCTCACCAGGGGGAAGAGAGCAAGCTCGTTCTTGCCTTTTCTTATGAAGGCATAAATCCCATTCATAAGGGCTCTGCCTCATGGCCTCGTTACGTCCCCAAGGCCCAGCCTCCAGATGTCATCCCCTTGGAATTATGGTTCAGCTGGTGAATTTTAAGAGGACACTAACGTTTAGTTCATGACCATTTGCATTCAGTTCCCTGATGGCACTTCTGCTACTTGTGCTTTTGCTCTGCCTTGGCCGGCCATCTCTGCGTTGACAGGCGAGGCCCTGTCACTAGCGGTAACTATATTCAGGCCCTCGTCTGAAGCATCACAGTTACTTCCTCTTTTGCTTGTTAAGCAGCAATTCCCCAAGCCTGCTGGGACCTCCAGCCACGGGCCCTACCTCCTTTTCAGGGCTGATGCTTCTCTAATCCAGTCACATTCATTTGCAGGCCCTCTCTGTCTCTCTTCTCTTTCTGCTCCTATTTCCTCCCTTTCTTCTATCAAGCCTCCAATATTTCTCTACGCCTTGTTGAGTCTAATTTGATGACCAAGCTTCACATTTCCTGGAAGAAATAGAAATGATCATGAGCAAATGTTCCTATTCTTCCATCCTAGAATCCATTACCCTAGGTGCATCTGAATATCTACACTCTGTCTTCCCTGCCATTGCAATGAATAAAATTTCCTGGCTTTGCTAAAATCAGCATTTTCCTTTAATAGTAAGATTTCATTCCCTCTTTTCCAGTTGAGGAATACATTCTGACTTCATAGAGCAGGTTCAACAGCATTTAAACACACTTTGCTAGGAACCCCCCCACCTTTTGAAGACAAGATAAAGCAAACAAATCCTTTCATCTTGCCTAACCATTGATGATTGCTCAGTTTTTCCACCCACTTCATAGTCAATCTCTTCAAAAGAAGCATCTGAATTTCTTCTACTTCCTTTCTTCCCATTCTCTCTAGAATTCTCTCCCGAGTCTACTCCAGTCAGGCTTTTACCATCATCACTAGACATAAAAAGACTTTTAAAATTTACTAATCATTTCCATAATGCCAAATGCAATGAGTAATTCTGAGTTGTCTTCATCATAACTTTACCCCTTGGTAGCATTTGACATAGTGGAGTCTTTCCTGACATATAGTCGATCTAATATACCAGCCCTATGTAGTATGTACCTTCACCCAGTTTTACTTTTCTCCTAAAGTTTGTCATAAATATTTATCTATAGAAATGCAAGTTCAGAGCCTCCCCGGTGGTGCAGTGGTTGAGCGCTGGGTTGCGAAGCTGCCGGCAGCCTCAGCAGCGCCGGTTTGATCCCTGGCCGCTGGGCGAGGGTCCCACATGGAGCGCAGACCTCTCCTGCTGCCCACTGCTCCCCTCAGCAGTGTACTTCGTCAGTCTAGCTGTTCTGTTCCCCGCTCTGGCTCTGGTGAATTCTCTCACCTTCCCGCACTTCTGACTGTACCCAGTGCTTGTATAAATAAATAAATAAATCTTAAAAAAAAAATGCAAGTGCAGTGAAGACAGAAGCTTCTCTTACCTGGTTCACTGCTATGTCTTCAGCATCTACCCAGCTTCTGAACATAGTTGATACGCAGTGTGTACCTGCTCAGTGAAGAGGTGATTGTCAGTCATGTTTGTTAAACACCTCGTGTGACCCCTCATTGCTCTGGACAGAATGAAACCCCTTATCCTGGCATGAGATCTTCCTTAAAAAGAGTACTAACTTCAGAGTGTTGTTAATGCAAGTGTTTACTTGCAGATTAGTTTGAATAGTTCCTGACTCGTAATAAATACAATGTATTGATAATATTTTTTATTGTCATTAGCATTGAACTCTCAGTGTTCTTACTTACTACTCAGCCTTCTTACTACCTACTACACTCTACTTAGAGTGTAGATACTCAGATGCACTTAGGGTGATGGATTCTAGGATGGAAGAATAGGAACATTTGCTCTTAGTAGTAACTGGACTATCACAGTTGATGCCTGTTTATCAGCAGGTCTCCTAAAGGTATCACACCCTCTGAGCTTCCTTTCCTACCTCTCCAACCCTCAGTTGTCTCTCAAGTCATTCACTGGCTGGCCCCTGTTGTCAATCCCCTCTGCACTTGTCACCTCGCTTGCCTGACCTCCTGTAAATGACCATCATTTTGAAGACAGAAGTGTCTTATCCCAGGAGATGTCTGTTCCTTTGTTTTGTTCCTTTATATTCCATATAGTGGTGAAGTTATCCTGTATTTGTCTTTCTTCTGACTTATTAAATGCTCATTTAAGTAGACAAGCTTCGATTCAATACTTAACTTACAGTTTGTCCCTGCAGGATTCTCGGTGCTTCCAGAGGAACTCTGCACTGTGCCACGCAAGCAGAAAGAAGAGCCAGCTGCTTGTAAAGAAAGCGAGTCCTCCGATCACCCTCCCATTGTCTCTGAGGAAGACATTTCTGTCGGCTATTCCACTTTCCAGGATTGCATCCCCAAAACTGAGGGGGACGGTGCAGGCACAGAGCCCTTTCCTCACACTCCCAAGGAGCAAGTGCAACAGGATTTCTCAGGGAAAATGCAAGACCTGCCTGAAGAGTCACCTGCTGAACGTCAGCAGGAATACTTGTGAGTTTCAAAAGAAGGCCTGTCAAAAGTCATTGCAAAGAAACCAGCCCCTATGGTAGGCAAGGATGCCAGGCAGATGCAAGCATAAGTTGTATTCAAGTGACCACACCAATAATAAATGCCAGCGCTACTTTATACCTACCATGATGGCTTCATTTTTTAAAAATGATGTAATAACGTTGGCTTACAACACTGTATAGGATTTGTTGGGGTAGCTTTGCTCCCCTCCAGCTGTATGTGACTGCACCACCAAGGACCTCTAATCCTCTACCACAGTCCCTGGGCCTTTTCCCCACCTGGTTGCCCACCCCCCTCCTCTGTCTGGTCACCTCAGTTCTGCTGCAAATTTCCAGAGTTTATTTTAGCTTGGTTCTGTCTGTTCTTTTGCTTTATTCCTTTATATTCCACACAGCAGTGAAGTTATCCTGTATTTGTCTTTCTTCATACTTATTTCAAAAAGCAAAATGTTTAAGAGACATCACTGTGACAGCTATGTGTGGCCCAGATTTGCTTGAACCACCTACCAGTTCTGTGACTTTGATCAAGGCCCTGAGATCTTTTAGTTTTCATTTCCGCATCTAAAAATTATGCTGATAGAGTTACATCCTGTGGAGTTCACAGGGTTGAAGATCAACCTTCAATCAAAGCCACATTTATTTATTTATTTAAGATTTATTTTATTTGTACAATGGCTGGGGTACAGGCCAGAGGCACGGGAGGGTGAGAGGATTCACCAAGACAAAGCAGGGAGCGGAATAGGCAGACGGACCAAAAGCTCTGCCACACCATGTGGGTATCTCCCTGGCCAGCCGGGAATCGAACCTGTGCTGCAGAGTCTGTGGACAGCTTCACAGTGCTGCGCTCAACCCGCTGCGACACTAGGACGGCCCTGGAAAGCCACGTTTAAACTGTAAACTCTCACGTAGACCTGGCAGGGCTCATGTGTTAGACACGTTCCTTCATTTCTCTGTGGCCTTCTGTATGATGCCTGTATGCCCTGGCCCTGGAGCAGGGCCAGTAAGAGCTAGGAGAGCCACCCTGTGTTGTCTAGCAAAGCAATGAGATAGCTAACCATAAAAAAGAAATGCAGAGGCCTCCTTGGTGGTGCAAGGGGTTAAGTCTCACTCAACACTATCAAGCTATTGTCAACCACTGCAACTTGTGTTCAATCCCCAGCCAGGAAGCTACCCACATGGTGCAGCAGACCTCTCCTGTCTCAGCTGCTGCTCCCCTCAGCAGTGTATTTCATTCAGTTTGCCTGTTCTGTTCCCCACTCTGTTCCTGGTGAACCCACGCCTGTACCTCTGGCCTGTACCCCAATTATTGTATGCAAAAATAAATACAAATAAATCTTAAAAGAAGAAAGAAATGCTAATAATAGAATCTATAAAATAAAATAGAAGTGCAAACACATTTTTACAGACTGTTGAATGGAAGACTATTGCAGTGGAGTGGGACAAAGAAAGGATGTCCGGGTGCTTCTGGCTGAAGGAAGCTGCACAAGCAGCGCAGGGCATCATTCTGGGCTTTATGGATGCAAAGGAGAGAATGTCCAGGGACACTTGTCTAGGAAACAGACCTGGAGAAAGGCTGGCATGTCCCTCCCCCTGGAATCTGAGAGCAGGGAGTCAGCAGGTGGCGCCACAGAGTTCCTTTGCTGCTAAGTGAGTTTGTGTTCTGGGAATTTGAGGGGCTTCTTCCACTGATCACCAGCCTGAGGTTTTAGGAGAGAGCAAAGAGAGAAGGAAAAAGGGAAAAATGGGAAGCAAAGAGGGAGCACCATAGAGACATACAGGGCAATTAATTTTCCAGTCTGTGCCAGACAATAGCAGTAATTTTTTTTTAAAGGTTTATTTATTTATGCAAGAACCAGGGTACAGGCCAGATGCACGGGAGGGTGAGAGGATTCACCAGAGACAGAGCGGGGAACAGAACAGGTAGACTGATGAAATACACTGCTGAGGGGAATAGCGGGTGAGACAGAGAGGTCTGCTTCACCATGTGGGATTCTCACCGGCCAGCTGGGTTCGAACCTGCGCTGCAGAGGCTTCAGACAGTTTCACAGTATGGCGCTCAATCACCTGCACCACCAGGGAGGCCCAATATTAGTAATTTTTTAAAAAGAGCAGCAAAAGAAGTATATTTTCTTGTTTTTTAATCCAATTGAAATGATAAAAGATATCACATTCCCCCTATATTTATAATTCTGATAACTATATAAATGTGGCATTTATCTGTTGCTTTTTAAAAACGTTGCCACATTTGGATTTGCTCAGAAGCTTTACTACCTGCAGATCCTTGTTCTGGTAACCTACCTCAAATCTTCCATATCACCTTCAGTTGTCAAAGAAATGATGACATTAAAATGCATATTCCTGTGCAGATTGGGAGCCAGTACTACATTTTAAGATCATTTATGTTTAGATTGTGTCTCTCCCACCCCGTGCTAGATCAATGGATGTCTATACTATATCTTACAGGCTGATTTTCCTTCAGATTTCATTTCTTGGCTAAATATATAACATCTGTTCAGGCTTTCCTGATCTATGAAGATGAGCTCCAGAGCAAAGTGTGCATGCGCCTTGCTATAACCTGTGTTTCCTTTGCAGCGTGACATCCCCAGGGACAGAGGTGTCAGAACCCCCACGGGCCACGGCAGCCTCGGGCTCCCCCAGCCAGACCCCTGAGGAAGTCAGTACCCCTCCTGACGGGGAGAGGCCCTACCTCCAGACCCCGGCCCCCAGCGAGTGCGGAGACTCCCCCATCATACAAGAACCCGAGGAATCCCCAGAGCTCAAGGAGGAACACTCCCCCCAGAAAACCAGCCTGGTGATCATGGAGTCCACTGATGAGCAGCCCCGGGCCGTGGAACAACTCGATGAAGATGCAGCTTTTGTAAAGGTGAGACTTTCCTTCTCTGATTGATGGCCCGCGAGTCACAAAGTGAATCAGATGACTTCGGTTTTCATGTAGCACCAAAAGCTTTGCAGATAAGTTAACCAGGGCTGTGGACAGTCTCAGTGATTGCCTGTCAATCTGAGAACCAGTGAATCTTGGGGAACAAAACGGTACAGAGTTTCAGTTCTTGCTATTTGACCACAATCCCTCACTCTATCTCTGGAAACCTTTTAACTAAGAGAAATGAAGATTGACATCAGAAATAATGTATCTGACTTAGCTTTTCAAAATTAATAAATCTAGGTATAAAGTCTTTGGGAAGGATAACAGAGCCTCCGTGAGCCTCCAGCATGAGGGAGGGTCCCAGCCTCCGGTCTTGTGAGCTCTCTGTGCTGCCCGGTGGTGAACCCACCAACTGTAAATCAAGTGGGGTTCACCTCCCCAGACAGTGTTAGAATTTGAGGAAGGATTATTTCCAAATTTGACTTAGGAGATTTATTTTAACAATGACCTCAAAAAGGACATGATCCCTAAACTTATTGCTGGTTCTAAATGTCCAAATAGTTTATAGTGTGCATTCCAGAGGCAGGGGGTGGGATTCGGGGAGGGTCTGGAGGAAGCTGTCCAGAGGCATAACTAACATCCCATCATAAGGTAAATAAGAACAGGAATTGAAGGTACGACTGTATGACTATTGCTGTGCTGCTGTATACTAGACAGAAAATTAAGAGACAAAATCCCAAGAGTCCTCATCACAAGGAGGGACATTTTTCCTTTTTTTTCTCTTCTTTCCTTTTATTTTTTTTAAGATTTTTTTTAAAATTTTATTTATACAAGAACCGGGGTACAGGCCAGATGAATGGGAGGGTGAGAGGATTCACCAGAGACAGAGCAGGGAACAGAACAGGCAGACTGATGAAATACATTGCTGAGGGGAGCAGCGGGCATAACAGGAGAGGTCTGCCGCGCCATGTGGGTATCTCCCCAGCCGGCCAGGATCAAACCCGCACCGCTGAGGCTGTAGACAGCTTCTCAGCGCTGTGCTCAACTGCCTCCACCACCAGGGAGGCCCATTCTTCTTTCCTTTTTTTCCTATTCTATCTATATGATAAGACCGATGTTAGCTGAAGCTGTTGTGTTCATCATTTCACAGTATATGCAAATTAAACCATCTCCCTGTACCCCTGAAAGTTGTATGGTGACATATGTCGATTATTTCTCAATGGAGCTGGAGAAAAACATCTATTTCTTTGGAAGATTTTCAAAACCAGTTAGAAAAGTTCACTTCTAAATTATTTAAGTAAACAGACATGAAAATCATTACATGTGCCACTTATATTTTTTCACAGAATCTTATATGATGTGATATAAAATAGCAATGAAAACATAACGGGAAAAATGTCTGATAATAGTGTGAGATCACATCACAGCGTTTCGCCTTTCACTGACTGCTGACATTGTGAAGAGGCTATCTTGAGAAATTCATTTAAGCCATTTATTTTCATGATGTGCTCTGAAGGTTCATTTCCCTCAGCATTGACTGAGGGGTTTGATCCCTCCTCAGAATTCCTGAACTAAAGGAATTGAGTGAGAGCAGGGAGGCCAACAAGTTGTTTTAAATAATTCAATAGATGATTCTCATAGGGAGAAGCATGAAATCTGTTTGAATTAAACTTCATATAAATTAAATTAGATAGTATTTTTTCCTCTTAAAAACTAAAAACTGGTAATGCATCAAAAAGTTTTTATTTTTATTTATTTATTTTAAAGATTTATTTATTTATTTATTTATACAAGCAATGGGTACAGTCAGAAGAGTGGGAGGGTGAGAGAATTCACCAGAGCCAGAGCGGGGAGCAGAGCAGGCAGAAGGCCGAAGTACACTGCTGAGGGGAGCAGCGGGCGGCAGGAGAGGTCGGTGCGACATGTGGGACCCTCGCCAGCAGCCGGGAATCGAACTGGTGCTACAGAGGCTGCAGGCTGCTTCGCACCCCAACGCTCAACCGCTGCGCCACTGGAAGAGACCCTCAAAATGTTTTTCAAGCAGGGCCTCCCCAGTGGTGCAGTGGTTGAGTGCTGGGTTACGAAGCTGCCCGCAGCCTCAGCAGTGCCGGTTCGATCCCGGCTGCTCCCCGGCCACCAGAGGAGGGTCCCACATGGCGCGAAGACCTCTCCTGCCGCCCGCTGCTCCCCTCAGCAGTGTACTTCGGTCCTTCTGCCTGTTCTGCTCCCCACTCTGGCTCTGGTGAATTCTCTCACCCTCCCGGCTTCAGACTGTACCCAGTGCTTGTATAAATGAATAAATAAATCTTTAAAAAAAAATGTTTTTCAAGCATTAGTATCATCTTAGGAGTAAATGCGGTATATAAAAATTAAAGCATTTTGGGGAAAAAGTAATATATCTTTGGCTATAAAAGTTACATTTATTTTTTTCATGTGTTCACTGTGAGTTTTGGGCAGTTATTATAAATAATTAATTCATCCCTGAGTGGATTTTCATTCCAACTTTGCTTCTACACAGAGTCATACAAACTTCAACTGAATGAGTTTTTTACTTATTTTTTTCCTTAAATGCATTTTTCCTTAAATAACTTTTTTACTTAAATGAATTGTAGTAAAACATGTACTATAATTGTTGTCTAGGCTTAAAAGTTACCTGATTTAGTTTAAGACTCCATTGGCTAAGTGAAGTATAGACTTGTAACTGTTACCTGGATTATTTATATAAACTACCCTATGCATAAAATAAACATTGCTGTGTTACTCTGTATTCCAAATACATGATATACATCTATTCAATTTATTTTTGATGGACATCCAATTCTCTCTCTTGTTTCCTGTCTTGACCCCTCACTTCTCATAACCCTAACTTGAGGATCCAATTTTAGTCACTTTTTTTGCTCATCATTTTGCTAGGCAGCTGAATCCTAAATGTATTTAATGTTTAGAATTGACATGTTTTTCTTTAGCAGAAAGAATATAAGAATATATTGGGCCTTTTAAAATATGCCCAAAAAAGTTAGCTGAGTTTTCCTATTTATTTTATTTTATTTATTTTTTTTTTTATATAGAGGCATGTTTTCTTTCTTTCTTTCTTTGTTTTTGTTTATACATGCACTGGGTACAGTCAGAAGCTCGGGAGGGTGAGAGAATTCACCAGAGCCAGAGCGGAGAGCAGAGCAGGCAGAAGGACCAAAGTACACTGCTGAGGGGAGCAGCGGGCGGCAGGAGAGGTCTGCGCGCCATGTGGGACCCTCCTCCGGTGGCCAGGGAGCAGCCGGGGATCGAACCGGCGCCGCAGAGGCTGCGGGCAGCTTTGCAACCCAGCGCTCAACCGCTGCGCCACCGGGGAGGCCCTTCCTATTTATTTTAAATAGCATTCCTTCAGGACAGAGTGACTTCTCATATGGCTCCCAAGACATATGTTCTCATCTAAAATGGTCTTCCTAGCTCCATCTCTGGAATAGGCCTGTAATTATAATGGGACTGGCCTCTGCCTCTCAACTTCATTGCAGAATGCATCTGTATTATTTATAGCTTACCTTGATGCCAGGGAGATGCACTACTGGCTAGGTGTGCTAGCCACAGGAGATTTTCATTTCTTGCAGAAAAGTTCTGCTATAAGCAGAAGACATGCTCATACCTTCAGGTTCTCCTGGCAAACCTCAGCCCAAGTGTCGATGCTCAAAAGCGTTAATTGTGTTGCTTGGATTCTGTGCTTACATTCCGTTATCAGAAGTTGAAGTTCAAGAAGCCCTGTGGGCAGGCTGCCTATGTTTTCTGGCACATTTTGACAGATGGGCGCCCAGATGCTGTCAGAATTCCAGAATTATTTTTCATTCACTGAAAAGCATTATATTCTCACTCAAGTTTGAGGCTAGCCTTTCTGCCAAAGCCTCTGTGAATGAGATGTTCAGAAAACCTAAGCAGAAAGCCATGGCGAAGAAGTTCCTTAGAATGATAAACAAAACCATGCTTCCATGCTTCCACCAGGAGCTAACGCAAGAATTAGGTGAGCTGGAGGTCAGCTCAGATGAGGAAGCGATGGTCACTACCAGGGTGGTTCGCCGGCGAGTGATCATTCAGGTACCAGCTGTCAGATGATGCACGCGCAGGCCAGCTCTGTCCCCGTAGCTCCTAGAGAGTGATGGATCTGGAGCCATGCAGGCTTGGCATGCTCCCTGGATAGTGCATGGCCACTCCGGCAGATGCCTTAACTCGCCCCAGTTTTGCTTGGAGCAAATGTGGAGGCAACGCCAGACGCAGCCTTCCTTCCAGACAGCCCACGGCAATCGCACGACTTACCTCCCACGGGGTCCCACTGCCTCACCTGGCGCTTCTCCGGTTTTGTTTGTTTCAAGTTTACCTAACTCTGGTCAGATTCTCCCAAGCATGTCGTTACCCACTTATTTTTGGTTGTGTGTTTTTCTTTTAAGCATACTACTTGACAGGATTGGCATCTCAGCCATGCTTCTGGGGAGTTCCTTCTCTTGGCTAACAACGCTCACCTGATAACACACGCGGGCGTAATTCCTCAGCATCGGTGCCCATGCTGACGGCCTCTTTCCTCTCCTTGCAGGGAGACGATATGCCTGATATACCCCCGGAAACAGTCACACAAGAAGAGTACGTCGATGAGCAGGGACACACGGTGATAAAGAAGGTACTGGCCCCTGTCTGCTTGCGTGGGCTCTCAGCCCCGCTGGCTACCAGGAACCATGCCCTGGCCACGAGAAACAAGATGCATGAATAAACTCTCTTCCAGGTTACCAGGAAGATCATCAGGCGGTACGTCTCCTCGGATGGCACTGAGAAGGAGGAGATCACGATGCAGGGAATGCCCCAGGAACCGGTGAGCCTGGAGGACGGAGACGGTTATTCCAAAGTCATAAAGCGCGTTGTCCTGAAGAGCGACTCGGCACAGTCAGAGGTGAGTCCAGCGCGATCCTGTGGCCCTTCCTACGGCACTGGGGTCTCCACGTACGTGGCCCTCAGGGGCACCTGCATTTGTTGCCTCAGGATGGGGTGGAACCTTGAAAGAACCATCAAGAATGGTCACCGTTGTAGCCATGGTCTTTCTTTGGGTCTTTTCATTTCTGTTTTCTATTTAATTTGTCATTGACCACAGCAGACACCCGAATGACAGATTTTAAGAGCCTAGAAGCCCACTTGCTGGGCACGCGGTGTGTTGGAAAAGACCCCATCTAAGATGTATTCCAGAACTCCTGGCTGCCTGGCGTGCAGGCGTTCCTGGGGAACTGCAGATTAATACTTGAAATTCCAGCATCTGCATTTCAGTTGCTAAAATCAGGACCCAGGAGCTCCTTGATGAATGGTTTTATTTCTTTCTGTTTGACTTCAATCTTTCGGAAACATGTTTATTCCCTCTGACATGCTGTTTGTGACATTCCCACTGTCTTGCATTCATTCACCACCTCGAAATTGTATTATTCTATCTACAAGGTTCTCTGGAAATGTGCTTTTTAGATTTCTCTTGCCTCTGAGAATTCCTCCTTGGAGGGCTGCTCTCAAATCCACAAACAAGACAAACCATTTAAATGTGGGAGAGAGAGAGGCCACCCACACACTGTTCTCCCTGCGTGTTGGTCTGAGGAGTGGATTCCTTTACTCAGGAAACTTCCTGACAGATTTTCACACAAGTGATGGAGTGGTTGATTTAGTGCCGTCTAGGTAAAGTCATTGTGTAGATGTTACCAATTCATTATAGGCTGTCTTTTTTTTTTTTTTTTTTTTTTTTTTTTTTTTTTTTTCCCAGACTACTGTATAACATTGTGGCTTTTTGTTTTGATTCATTGCTTCCTTGTTCCATTTTGGCAGGCAGAAATTGCATGTTGTGTGTCCTTCATTCATTAGGTGACTTTGTCTGAGCCCAGCATTTTGTGCAGTACCTCACAGTTTCAGGCTGAACCAGTGGAAGGCCGTAGAGTCAGCAAAGTTGTTAAAACAACTGTGGTTCATGGAGAGAGGATGGAGAAACACCTGGGGGATGCTAGTTTAGCCGCTGATCTTCCTTCAGCCAAAGATGACTTTGAAGAGGTATAGAAGCTTCATCACTTTGTCTTTGTGTGTGTGTGTGTGTGTGTGTGTGTGTGAGAGAGAGAGAGAGAGAGAGAGAGAGAGAGAGAGAGAGAGAGAGATTCATGTTTCCCTGGTGTTTGAAAAGCATTTTTCATTGTGTTGTATATGTTATGTACTCATGGAAGGATCCAGAATATTTCAAGACAGTAGGATTCCTATTCGAGTAACTTGTATGGTGAAATCAGTGTTTCTCAGCCTGTGGTCCCATCTTAAGAGCTTCTCAAAATCCAGATGACCAGGAGTCACTTCTGCTGACTCAGAATCGGAGCTGGGGTTTGGCTGCGCATCTTACTTAGAAGCCCCAGAAGACACACCAGAAGTGCCCTTTACTCCAGCTAATAAGGAAAAGAAAGCATGATGTCAAACAAAAATTGCCTTTCTTAGCTAATATTTTCAAGTATTCCATGAATAGGCAAGAAAAAAAATTCAGACGTATTTTACACCCATAAATTTAAAAAGCATTTATAGTTTACTTAAGTTCTGGTTTCCAACAATTGGAGTGACAGGTCCACAAACCCTTGCCTTGATTCCCAAATCCAAAAATCCTGAAAATCAGAACAAGTTTTTTAAGTTCATAGCAAACTCTTTTGTAGGAAAGTGAATATGAAGTGACCTGAGCTACAGTGACTTTATATTCATGCTTTGCTGTTGATCTACCAATGTGTCTGACTGCAGGATGCTGTCCCTACCTCAGTGGGGCTATTGAAGTATCCGTCTGTGCATCTCACTTGTCAGAAATGCAAAAGGAAAAATATCTGAATTCTAAGCACATCTGGCCCCAAGGGTTTAAACTAAAAAACTGTGAGCGTGTGCAAACATTTGCAAAAAAGTTCTGTTATGGAAACCTTTTCAAGTTAGATGTTACTTGGGTTTCTCCTCTACACTCCCTGTGTGCATTAAGATTATATATGAATGCACTGGGACATTGAAAGTTTACCTTACTGGGCCTCCCTGGTGTCGGAAGGGGTTAAGTCTCAGCACTATGAAGCTAGCCACAGCCACTGCAGCACCAGTTCAATTCCCGGCTAGGGAGCTGACCCACATAGCAAAGCAGACCTCTCCTGACTAGCCCACTGTTGCCCTCAGCAGTGTATTTCAGTTTGTCTGCCTGTTCTGTTCCCCACTCTGTCTCTGGTGAATCCTCTTACCCCCTGCACCTCTGGCCTGTACCCCAGCTCTTGTATGCATAAATAAATCAATCTTAAAAAAATAATAAAAATTCACCTTATTTTTTTCTTTTATTTTTACATAGAAGAACTGTGGGTACAGGCCAGAGTTGAGGGGGTGAGAGGATTCATCAGAGACAAAGTGGGGAGCAGAACAGGAGGCAGACTGACTGAAATACACTGCTGAGGGGAGCAGCAGGGAGACAGGAGAGGTCTGCTGCGCCATGTGGGTCAGCTCCCCGGACGGGGATAGAACTCAGGCCATAGCAGTGACAGACACTTAACCCCAAGGCCACGAGGGAGGCTCGAAAGCGTAACTTATTTGGATTTTGCAGTTCTCATTTTGACACCTGGTAACTTTGGATCATCAAAAGACCAATAATCTGAGCCACACACTTTGGGTTTTATTTGCTGCTTGTTTTTGCCTCTACTTCTTGTTAATCATTAAAACCTCCCTGAGGAAGGAACGGGGACTGTCGAGGTACAAAAAAAAACTAACCTGTATGGATATGAGGTAGCAACATTTGTAAAGTAGAACCAATGTCCCAGGCAATCGGGAGATGTTTAAACACAACCCAATACTTCGGTCCGCTTCTAAGAATTATTTTTATCCTTTCAAGGTGTGTGTTTATACCGTCAAGCAATCAGGCAAAGCAGAACATTTACAAACCTGTGGTTTACAATGGTTTTGTCTCGCTTGTGTGTTTTCTTCCTTCAGGCTCTGAGTTACACAGGTAGCCGCCTGAAAGTCCACTTGCCCAGTTTAGTAGAGAATGAAATACTGAAAGAGGATGGATCCGTAATTAAGAGGTTTGGGTTAGCATGGGGTGATGGTTTGCCAACTAACACCTTAAAAAAGTTTTCCAGTGTAAAATAAAAACAGAGCCCCCACACAGGCCCTTAACACTTGGGCACAGCTGCCTCTGTTGTACTGTCAAGGGGTGACCCCGTCAGCTTGCAGTGCCTGAGCACCCTCGCGATGCTTTCAGAGTCACACACAGTGGTGGCGAGATGCCAGTTCACAGCGCCCTCCCTGAGTGTAGCAAGTCCAGAGTTTCGTTAAGGGCAGACAGCCCAGTTGTTCCATTGTGTTGATAGATTTGGAGAGCATAGGAGGAGGAGCCCAAGCAATTGTTCACCACTTCATCTTGGGACATTTGCCTTCGGTTCAGTCTTAGAAAATCATTGCTTTCACAGTAACTTGCTTTTTTTTAAACATCAGTTTTTTGTTTTTTGTTTTTTTTTTTTAAGACTCATTTATTTATACAAGAGCTGGGGTATGGGCCAGAGATGCAGGGGGTAAGAGGATCCACCAGAGACAGTGCAGGGAACAGAACAGGCAGACTGACTGAGATACACTGCTGAGGGGAGCAGCAGGCACGACAGGAGAGGTCTGCCGCACCATGTGGGTATCTCCCTGGCTGGCCGGGGCTCGAACCTGCGCTGCAGAGACTGCGGACAGCTTCACAGGCTGCATCTTGACCCCTTGTGCCACCAAGGAGAGCCAGTAACATGCTTTTCTTAACACAATATTTTGTGACTCTGCATGTGGATGGCAAATAACATATGCTTGCGTTTGACACCCATGAACCTGAATCTACCCATCGATGCTGAAACCTGGGCCTTTAGTAAGTTAAGAAAATGTCAAGGAAGTGGTGAGCAGCCTCCTTGGCATAGAAAAGGCTCTCTGGTGTGTGAACTCTCCCTGGTCTACCCTCATCTCTCTCTTGGCCTTATTTAGCAGCACTGTAAGTATTCATAAAATGTTGCAGCTGCACTGTGAAAAGAGAGACACAATGGAAATTCAAGTTACTATTGTGCTTTTCACCTCATTGAAAAGAAGAGAAAGATTGTCATTTATAGTACTCTCCAAAGCTAATTTTAGTCCATAAAACATAATAATTAGAACAGCGAAATTAAAGGTTCTGTCAGGATCCCACCCTCCAGTCACATGTGAAAAACAGCAGTAGCTAGGAATTTAAAAGAGCATAATTGCTCACAGAACTTGAAAAATGCTGCATGAATTAAGGATAAAGTGCTTTTTGTACTCTGAACTTCAAAGTCATTTATTCAGATGAAACCACAGCAACCATGCAGGCCCCGGCATCTTGGTGTCCTAAGCCTGGAGGGATGGAGAGGCCAGTCCATCTGCATTCTCAGCACAGCTGGTGAATGTGAAGCCAGGGATACAGACAGCACAGTCTGGTTCCTCAGAGACACAGTTAAGGGAGTCTGTCTGATGCTTACTAAGGACATGTCTTCACAGCTGCTGCTCCCCTGGCCTGCATCTAAACTCAGCCCTGGCTCCTGTCATTTATTGACAGATGCACATTCATAAACACATCCATCATATAAACCTGCACAAACGCCAGGTGATGTCCTGTGACAAAGGGGAATGTTCTGGCCCCCTGACACCAGTGCCATAAAGTTTTCTGCTAGTTCTTGGCAGAAGCAGTCAGATAGCTGCCTTTGGAGCGAAAGAAGAATGCTAAATGTCAGAAAGCATCACTTGAACTAAACCATTGGGTCCACGTGTGACCTTTTTATCAAGAGGAACAAATGGAAGTTTTTTTTTCATATACAAAATCATTCAAGTAGTATCAAAGGGAATGGATGAGTAAGAGAACATGTGAGAAGCAAGGACAAAACCACAGATGTGCAAAAGAAGCTTGAAAGTATTTTGGCTGAAGTAAGCCACAGTTCAAAATTTCACAGTGTTCTGAAATGCAGGGTAACGACAAGGGCAGCCCATCAACAGAGCCTCCAGCCCTGGTCTCTAAGAATCCTTCAGGAAAATGCAGGGCAGAGCTACAAATGGATCATTCCGACAGTGGTTTGAGGTGGAGATGAGCCAGGACGTTGTGGTTTCAGATGCAGACACTGCCTCTTGGCCCTGCTGCATGCTAAATGTGCTGTTTTTTATTTGGAGCATTGATTTAGTTCTCTGAGATGAAGTTTCCTTGTTTGTTATAATAAACATGACTGGTACTTAAAACAGGCTCACTGCATATTTGTGGACTGAGGAATTGTATTTACAAGTAGAGAGCGAGAAGAACTAAGAGTAAACAAAAGACCATGTAATCATTTTCAAGGAGGGCTGTGGGAAAATAATAATACAAAATGTAAAAGTACTGCATAGTCACTATTCTTAAGGAATCACCAGCCTGAGGAGGGAGCTGCGGACAATCCGATGGCCATAGGTGACATAAAATTGGCAAAGTGCCGAGGATGCTGGAAAGACTGGGGAAGGATTAGTCTTTAGTTTTTTCTTTTTTCTCTGTCTTCTCCACCGTTGCCACATAAAGCTTGAATCTTCATCTATTGTTGGCAGTCCCTTTCCTGTAATATTCCAGGATAATATTCTAGTTTTTAAATATCTGTCAAGGAGCAATTCTCTCAGAACATTTTTGAGAAGTTTGCATCAGGATGTGCCTCTAAAGGACTAAGCTGGCAGCTAAGGAATATTAAATAAAATAGATGAATTGAATAAAATCGACTTTAAAGTGGAAAAGATTATTTTTTCCTATCAAAAATGTATTTATGGAATCACTATTTGAGGATAAGCCAAGTTATTTTAAATCAGGGCATCCTGCACCAAAATACAAGTGATGTTATGGTAGCTTTTGGGGAGCAGCATCCTAAAGCATGTTTTTATTTTCTGAGCGTATTTCTTTAAGATAAAAGCATGCCTTGTTCCAATCACATCTTTAAAAAGCTCGCCAATCATTTCAGATGGGAATGCATGTTTAACAGAAAGACCTGAAAAGATGGCTTTGATTGTACTCCTCTCTGGGTGTAGAAACATCTAGAAGTGAGACAGGAAGGACTTTTGCATCGTGGTTATACCCCCATACCAAACACAGAGCATAATTCTCTCTTGTCTGCTTTCCTCCAGGACAACAATGAGTAAGGCCAGTACACAGAAGAAGGCTGTGGTGAAGGACCAGCACGGAAAACGCATTTACCTGGAGCACCTGGAGGATGTACCGGAAGCACTAGACCAGGATGACCTCCAGCGCGACCTCCAGCGCCTCCTTCGGCATTTCAGCAAGGAGGACTCCA
This sequence comes from Talpa occidentalis, assembly GCF_014898055.3. NCBI lineage: Eukaryota > Metazoa > Chordata > Mammalia > Eulipotyphla > Talpidae > Talpa > Talpa occidentalis. The sequence goes on along the minus strand of NW_023601322.1, from coordinate 93,729,620 downwards.
AGCAAGAGGCCAAATGAGGGGCCGCCCAGTTCTCACCCCAGCAACCACATTCACTCAATATGCAACTTCCCGATTCTCTAGCGGAGCAACCTAGCAGGCCTAATCCACGGGCTACCTGGCAGTTCCACTTTTAGCAAACACACTGCGTTTTATTTCAGTTTCCCCCCAATCCTCTTTAACTGTAAGCTAATTTGTGACCAAAGATAGCATCCCTCATTCTGGATGCTGTATCCACTTCCCTGTTGGGTCTGTGCTAACCTGGGAACTGGCCACCCATTCGTTCTTGGCTTCTGCACAAGCTCCATGGAAATCCATTCATCAGAAGAACTTCACCCGCAGACCTCTTCAAGTGACGGTGTCTCGGAGTCTCTGGGAGGGACATCCGTGTACAATGTATATAGCTAAAATGCTCAGATGAATGACCTGTTAAAATTTAAACCACTGCCTATCATAACTACACTGGGCATCAAGGAATAAAACGCCTCTAGAAATGGCTGGACCGTGGCTAATCAAGATATTGCTAACACAATCGAGTGATAACACAGTTCTACCGCCAAGAAGCACTTCAGACGTACCACGTCCTTAGAACTTCCAGAGTAGCCATGGCTCCTAGTTAAAGATGGGTTGTTAACCTCCAGGAGCTTCCCTCACTACACCCTGGTGCTGGTGCGGCCCAGCCATGGCTTCTCACTCTCCCCCAGCCAGTCTGAGGAGGGCAGGAAGGGAGCAGATGGCAGACATCGAAGCAATGAGGTATCAGCTGCTGGGAGCTACGCGCTGTGGCTTTCTGGCATCTTCAGGTCTTTTCGATTTTGGACACGTTGGCAGGGTATTTTAAAAAGCTATAACTACTGTAGTTTTTCCAGTTTTCATTGCTGCTTTAGCAAACCACGCTGTCTTATTGGTGGCGCCATCTTCAGGCCACTGCACTGTACATAACTCAATTGGAAACGAAATTTACCTACCACACAAAAAGTTCAACTCCTCCCGCCATGTCGGAGCAGTTTCATTTTTTTTTTTTCCTCCCTGTTTATATCTTCTCTAATACCTGCATGGAGCATTGAAAGCATTGGAACCATAGTCACAACCCCTCTTCTGATCTCATTCATGAATGGGTTTCATTCTTTTTACCAGGAAGTAAGCACTTTTCAACGTTTCAGCTCAGTCTGTTTTTTAGCTTGCAGACAAGGTTGAGACACCCTGACAAATTTGGTCATGGTTAATAATAACATTTTTTTGGTTTATTTATTTGAAGCCCAAACTCCCTGGGGAACTCTGAAGTGCGTGTGTGCATTTTCTCGTTCGTTTGTTTCCAAGAATGGACCTGAATAATCTGAGTGATTTCCACGTCCGCTTCCTTATTTCTCTAGTGGTTGAAGCTGTGTAGCATTTTAACATATATATATATTCACAAATATATTCCTATAAACAGTATACATTTTGAATCAGTTATTTGTTAAAGAAAAGTATATTCAACAAAGATGAAATTAAAAAACAACCAACACCAACCGCCCCAGAGGCTCTCCTCCAGGGCTTGAACGATTTCCAACCCGATCTGGTCTTTTCCTGTTGTGCAAAAGTGACTCGTGGCTCCAAATGTCGAGAACATATGCAACAAACAATGGTTCTTCATCATTTCAAGTAACGTTGCCAAGAGAGAGCATTTCCCAGGAGGGAGGTTTCCCACAAGCCGACTCTTCCTAAGCCTCAGACGCTAGCACTTTCTGGCAGTTGAATGGGAAATCAAGCTTCCCTGGGCGGCCCCATGAGCGAGGCCCAGGGCGAAGCATCCTGAGACACACCACCACGGCCTGCTTGTCAATCCCTTCACGGGAGCTCCGGAAAAGCATTCTGTCGTGTTCCTTGCAGTGCAGATGATGTCTGTGTAACAACATAATGGTTATTCACCTTCTTTGATTTTGATTTTTGCTGTGTAATCAAAAAACTTGAATACTGTGAGAAGAAGTGAATTTTCAGTTGATGAATCAGCATCTTGTTCCCATGGTGATAACACTAATTGAATATATCTATGAGGGCATGTATTAGTTAATGGAAAAAAAATACAGCACTAACAATACATAGCTGCAATGTGTACAATGGCTGATTTAACTCAATAAAATGTACAAGTGTTCAGTGTGGCAACCGTGATGTGTTCTTCTTTATCACCGGTCCGTGATTTCAGGAGAGAAGAGAGTTCTAATGGGAAGAGACAGATGAGAAACTTGGAATATTTTGGGAAATGGAAGGGTCGTTTTTCTGCCTGTTATTAAAAATGCAAGGTGTTATCTCTAGCTTAGGGGTGGAAATATTTTCATTGTAAGACGGTAGCCTTTGTATTTACCTGAAAGAGGGAAATAAGGTGAGTGAATTGTTGGAAAAACTCGGGAATGGCTTTAAAATAATCTCATCAACTAAACTCTTTAAATAAAGGATATCTTAAAATTGAGAGCATGCTTGTGCGCGTGTGTGTGTGTGTGTGTGTGTGTGTGTGTGTGTGTGAGTGAGAGAGAGAGAGAGAGAGAGAGAGAGAGAGATTTTTCAAGCCATAAGAAGACCCAAATAGCTTTTGTCTTGTGTTAATTTAGTATGTTGTATGCCTGACAGTGCATTAAGCACTGGGGCAGTGTGTGTGTGTGTGTGTGTGTGTGTGGAATATTTTGTCTCTTTTGCAAAGAAGTTTTATTTAACAATAAAATAACAATCACATGTTACTTAAGGAGGAAGGATTTATTTTCATGTTGGGCTTAGCTAGTCAATGAGAAATAGGAATCTGGGAGGTGGGGGTAGGAAGGGGTAATCTGGTTGGAGGCTGAGTAATGTGTCCAGGCAGGACTGTGTGGGGTGCCCTAGAAGGTGTGCTGCAAACACTTCCCACCTTTGGCAACTGCGTCTTGCTCTGAGTTTTCTTTCTCTCGTGTAGCCTGAGAAGTCGAAATTCCATGACTACATTAATAGAACCACAGCTGGAACATGCAAAACTGAAATCAGTTGTGTTTGGAGAGTTTCTTTGTGTTTTTTTGTGTCATCGCTTTTCTGCCTTTCTAGCAACATTTGTAAAATCCAAACATAAAGGTTTAGAAATTGAATAGGTTTTATATAAATTTGCTATTGTGTGATGAAGCTTCCTCACTGGATCTGGCTTATCTTTTGTGTTGATTCACAAACTCTTCTGAAATTGCAATTCCAATTGCACTTGAAATATTTCAAAGAAAACTGCGTCAAAGGTAAAAAAAAAAAAATCCCAAGTAGGGCTGACTGTGTAAGCTCTCTCTTCTCTCGCCTGCTCTGTTCCCTTCTTGGAGGAGAATTCTTGGACTTCCACTGTCCAGAGAAGATGCAACATCAGAGGTATTGAGTGTCGTCTTGTGTTTAATTATGTGGCGAGCAAACCCCATAGAAAAATGAACAGTGGTTCGTATATTTAAAACGCAGAGTGGGGAACCCATCCACAATGGGGGAATTGACGCGCCTCTCCTGAATGGTTTGCATTGGACACAAAGAGGCACAGCGGCTCCTTGAAACAGGCTTGTGCTGAATTTACGCTCCAGCGGGTGGGGTCTCAGTCCGTGTCCACAGGGAGACTCAGGGAGAGGCCAGGGAGGCCAGCACAGAGGGAAAACAGATAAAGAAGCAAAACAAAGGGTCCTATGAACCAGGATCTCAGAGTGGTGCAAGGTTTTCCTGGACAAAGGAGTGAAGGCGCTTTGCTTGTTTTCTTTTTCCTGTAAAAAAGGCTTCTTTGACAGTCTCTGTTTTCCGTGAAACCTCTCTGCTTTCCAAGCTACACTCTCCTGAAAACACAGAGCTACACTTTCCTTCCTTCAGCTCAAGGAGTTCTGCTTCTGATCTAATTAAAGCTAGAACTGCAATCTCAGAATGAATCACCCAAGTGAATGTCTGCAAAACATTCCTTCGTTCCTGACTCCTGCGTGCAAATTAAAATATTCTTTTTCTGGTTACACTCAGACTTCCTGGGAAGAACAAAAGCACTCCCTTGTTCTAAATTCGCTCCCCAGGAGGGAGTAAATGCGCACGTGAACATCCTGGGGTAGAGCTGGCTTGTGAGGCCGCAGAGGTATTGGCTGGTGGTATTTGGGTTCCTCCCGCCTCTGTCTCTGCTCACTGCTGGTGCGACTGGCTCAATCCTCCGAAGTCTAGGTGAGGGTGGTGACAAGGCAGGCAACAGGTGACCTTGAAGTGAGACCTGGATTGGAATCCACCCAGCTGTCAAGGTGGCTTGACAGAAGCCTTGCGTGCCCCATGGGTGAGGGACTGGTGTTGGTGACCTTCCCCCTCGGGGGAGGACCCAGCCTCCAAGGAGTGGTGCTTTGGCCTTAACACCCTTGTAGAATGGGCCTGGCGTGTCCACAGAGGTCAGTGCTGTGGATGAAGCCCTCCAGGTCTGCCCCTTCCCAGGCAGGTGTCCTCAGGCCCTCTGTTCTCACTGAGCTCTTCCAGCTCAGCTCTGCTTTCCTTCCTTTTCTAAGTTTCCCTCACAAACTCTGATTTGGGTTTTCTTTTTTCTTCACTCTCAAAACTGACTACCGAGTTGGATAAAGCTGCCCCCATTCCCAGACCAAGTCTCCAGGCGACAGGCCCATCACAGCTGCTACAAAGATGTCTAGTAGCCCCGGGGCTCGGCAGGAGGTGAGGAGACACCAGCTGTCTCTGCAGATGTGCGGAGCTTCTCAGCACCCAGTCCACACAGGATGGCATTTGCTGGGTGTGGGCTCGAACCCAGCCGTCCCCTTAACCCTGTCGCCATGATGGAGAATTTTCATGGTCCCACCTGTGGCAAACTTAGGAGAACATGCCACACGTTACGTGTCTTCAGTGTAAATCTTAAAAAATCACCCTACTAGTTAGAACAGAAAAACAGTAAAGCTACAAAATCTATCTCAGAGTCTTTTGAAACTAAGGGAGGCAGCGGCGCGAAAGGTAAACCAGAGGGAAGAGAGAAAACAGAAAAGTGCAGGAAAGAGAGCGGGAATGGGATACTGATTTGTAACAAGGTGTGTCTGTTTGGCCTTGGCCTGGTGCAGGCACAGGGCTCCTTAAACCGCTGCAGTTTCCTAGGACTGGCGGCACCTTTTGTCCAAATACTTGGTGTCTCATCCTTGGTACCTGATAGGGCTTCTGTGCCCCCAAAGTGAACGGTGTGTCTCATTATCCTAAATAAGCCCCAGTCCACACTGAGTCTATGTGAATGAGTTGATTTGGAGGGCGTCTGAGGGAGGACTGGTTGCCAGGGTAATGGCCTGTGACTGGAGTGTGGAAGATTCAGGGCCACCCCCTGATTTCCAGGAGCAGGGGCGGCTGAATGGATAGCGATCACGAGAGGCTATGGAGCCTGCGAGTGAAGCAGCCTCAGAGCCCGGGGAGGACGAGCTCAAGTGTATTATTAGTGCCCAAACTGGACAAAACGCACCCCAAAATAACAATAGCAGCCAAAATTCGTAGACCAATTTCACTAAGAACAAGCAATGCAAGAATTGCAAAACAAGACATACAATTTGCTACACATTTTTTAAAATATTAACTGTGATCAAGGGGCTTCATTTGAAGATACACAAATGGTTCACTACTAAGAACTGTTAGTAAGGAATCACCCACATTTCAAGGCCAAAAGAAAAAAAACATTGTATGATTTGTCCTTTGGATGGCCAAGAGGCATTTGGTAAAATGTATTCTTTTTTAAAAAAAAGATTTATTTATTTATGCACACAACAGCTGGGGTACAGGCCAGAGATGCGGGGGGTGAGAGGATTCACCAGAGACAGAGTGGGGAGCAAATCAGGCAGGCTGACCGAAGTACACTGCTGAGGGGAGCAGCGGGCGAGTCAGGAGAGGTCTGCTGCGCCGTGTGGGTAGCTTCATAGGTTGCGTCTTAACCCCTTGTGCCACCAGGGAGGCCCTAAAATATATTCTTTCTTGATTTTTGTCAGAAGAGATGAGTTTTATAAAATGTTAGAATGATATAGGTGTGTGCATCGTAGTGCTTCCTTAACAAAGGTGGAAATAAATTTATAAGAAATTGAAGTTGGGCCTCCCCTGGTGGCACAGTGGTTGAGTGCTGGGCTGCGAAGCTGCCCGCAGCCTCTGCAGCGCCGGTTCGATCCCTGGCTGCTCCCCGGCCACCAGAGGAGGGTCCCACATGGCGCGCAGACCTCTCCTGCCGCCCGCTGCTCCCCTCAGCAGTGTATTTCAATAGTCTGCCTGTTCCGTTCCCCTCGGTGGCTCTGGTGAATTCTCTCACCCTCCCACACTTCTGACTGTACCCAGTGCTTGCATAAATAAATTTTTCAAAAAAAAAAAAAAGAAATTGAAGTTATGCTCATGTTAGCATCACTTCATAACAATTTGCAAGAATAGAGAAAATTCTCTGGTATCATGCACTCCACGACCACTTCGGTCCCAACCTTGGGCAGCCCACCATCACCAGGTAGACCTTCCTTCTGCATTGTTAGAAGATCTAGCTAGTATATGTAGGTGGTTAAAGCCTAGCAGTTGGTCTGTTCATACATAACCAACCCTTTCAAACCAATGGAGAATGCATGACACAGGGAAACTGCATGCTCAAAAGGAACAGTCCCTTACATGATTTGTGGCTTTTGCAAATACAAATATTTGCAACTTGTAATAATTTTTACTTTGACTTCATTATTGAGACAGTGTGTAGAGACTTGCTTCAGTGTAAACATCCCCGACTGAGCTATGTTGGTGCCCCCTGTAGAGACTTTCTTACATGCTTTTTGAGCCTCTGCAAAGGAAGTTTCTTTGGGCGACTGTGTTTTCTGTTATTGTACATAAGACAATTCCCCCAACTTGCCTCCAGAGGGCAGCAGAGGACCGGCCATTTGCCAGTGACCCCCCAATTACAGTAAAGGGGAAATCTCCCAGCTCAGGAGCCTGGTCAGAGAAGATGTTGCCGGATTTTTCTAGATTTCCAATTTAGCTGTCAACCGTGAAGGGCATTGTGGACTGGGTAGCTCCTAGACCTTTGCCAGCTCTAACAGGCTGCGATGCCGCATGGTGACTGTCGAGTTAAAATGTAAGCACGTTAAAGGGGAGCCATTAAGCAAAGGAAAGTCTCCCGAAGCCCAGATCCGCTTCGATAATAGTCTTTCTCTTAAAAATAACTGACAGTTACTGAGAACATCTTGTGAGCAGACTGTTCTCAGCACTTGGCTGCCACGGTGTTCCTGTGCAGCTGGAGGCACTTTTGCGGGTGACCCCAGACCTCAGCTGGGAATGGTGGGGCCATCTTGACCTTGTTTCAGTGATTAATTAAAAAACAGCCACTTGTATATGAAGACACCGACAGGCAGACTTGCCAGAGGCCGTGCAGGGGCCACTAACTGAAGAGGAACCTGCAGTCCTCATGAGGAGCCTCTAAATGTGCAAAGATAGCACGTCTATGTGTGAGGTCCTTTGCGATGCAAATGGCCTCCCTGAGCCTGTGCTCCTGATATTTCTCTAAGGTTTGGCAAAAGCTGCTGGTGACTCTGGCCCTAGAGGTGCAACCTCCACGCCCAGCAGATGGACAGCTGACAAGGTTAGGAACAGAGACCCGTCCACTCTGCCTGGCCAGCTCCCCTACCTTCCCCCAGCTTTTTGATTCTGACTGAGCTCTGTGCTTATACTACAGAAATGTGGGCCCCTGTAGGGTAAGGAAAAGTGTCAGGCTTTTCTGCCTTCCCGCCATCAGGATAGATGATGGATCCTTGCGGTCCTGAGTGCAGGCCTGATGGCGGCACCTGGAGTAGGGTGTGGGCATAGGTAGATGGGATTCACCTGGGCTGAGACTGGGCTTTTAAGGGCGGCATCACGGGGACGCCAGGAGAAGCCAAGAAGCTGAAGCAGAAGCTGAGAGAAGGCCGGAGAGCCCAGATAGAATGAAGACTTGGGGGCTGGGAGGCCTGCCAGCCTCCCGGCCCCCCAGCACCCCTGTCTGCTGTGCACCGGGTAAATACCAATAAAAGACCGGCAAAAACTACTGAGGACTCTGACTCCTCCTTGACCCGGTCTGCTGGATCCTAGAAAACTTGCACTGTGTCCATTCCTGACTCTACAGCCCCCCACCCCATAATAAATTCATCTTGTAATTGTAAGCATCCGGCTTTGCAGAAGTTGGCCCTCTGGAGCTCCTGAGCCTCGGAAGACAGGCTCCGAGGTCAGAGGCCACAGCTGTCAGGGGCAGTCACCCGTCACCGGGCGAACTAGCCGCATGCCCAGCGCATTGATGATGCCCTCGCCTGCCCGGTGATTCAGCTTTATCCGTGCCCAACGATGAATAGGCTGTCCTTGTAGAACATGACTTCCTTTGGGACTTTTCTGGGCGCGTCGTCATACAAACGCATCCTCTGCGTTGTTACTCAAGCAATATTTGGTTTCCAGGAAAACTGGAATGCAACCCGTGACCTTTGTGCTGGCCTCTCCGCCTCCCACTCCTCTGGCTTAGCTGACGCAGTCGCTGGCAGTGCGCCCCCGTGGGTGTGTCCTTGGGGCGCCCTTCTCAGGCCAACTCCAGGTGGCTCTCCTCTCCTGCCCACCTCGCTGGTGCGTTCTTGGTCTGTGCACACCCGGGAGTCCAGCCAGCCCCACGCAGACTGTTCCTTTGTTCATTTAGCACAGACCACGCTGGACTCTGCAGCTTTGACTCGGCCTCGTGTGATCTCCCGCTCTCAGACAACACCAGCCGACTTTGCAAGCAGCTTGCTTGAATCTCCACCTGCCCAGCGAGGGGACCGAAAGGGAAATTCGCAGGACATCGGCAACTCCACGGAGCGCTCCACCCCCCTTTCTTTTAGATTCTTCCAAAGTGAGTGATGAGCTCCATGTGCCAAACCGGTTTCACAATCTCAGTCTGTGCTGTGTGAAGGGTGGTGAGGCCCTTATGGATCTTGACCTCTGGGGCTTGCAAAACCTTTCAGCTCTGAGTCAGCAGGAAGTCACTGTTTACCATTGCACACACGCGCACCAGACACACACATGCACATGCTCACACAGACACACGCGCACACAAGGCGAAAGGGCTAGATGCACAAAAGTCATCTTTGAGTGTGAGAATTAGCTCGTAGTGTTTTTCTTTGTGGTTGTGTGTGTTTTCCAAGTTTTCTGTCTTGGGAGTGTATCACAAGTAACACAATAGTCCAATGGTTACTGTTTTAGAAGAAAAGAAAATACAAGCAAAATACATTTTACATGTGTCAGATACTTTCAAGCAAAAGCAAATGCAAGGAAAATAAATTTTACATGTCAATATTTTAAAAGAAGAAAATACAGGCAAATCGGATGTTACAGAATCCATCTCTGGGCTAATTTGTAACTTTATAATTTTGTTTCTTTTCCTTGCAGGATGTTACGAATCAATGCGATAAAATCAGTGAAATATCTATATACCTTTAAAAGGAGACTTTACAAATGTGCCCATTTCACATGAGGTCGAAAATCAGTTTGGGATTTTAAGTTGCTTTAAAAATTAATGTGGCTCATAAATATTTATTTTAAAAATCCAATTAATGCACGGATGAGCTACCTTTCCTCTGATAGACACATAAGCTGTGATTCAAACACACACCACAGAAGGGGCCACTGAACGTGCTCAGGTGACATTGACCTCATGTGACCTTGCCCGTCACCTTCATCCTGAGCAACCTTCACAGGTGACCCCACATTTGATCATCGAAAGGTGTGGAAATTTCCACTTTCAAGGTCCATTTTTTGAAAACAATTTTCATAAACCAAATCTGAACCTAGGAATAAGGAAGTTAATCCTTGTCACCGGCTGTTCCTCTGCTCACTGTGGGGCCTGAGGTTAATGGTGAATCACACCCTCTCCCCATGAGCTCCCAATCACCTGGGTAAGTGATGGGAGTAAATAGCAGCTTTATTTTAATAAGTAAAGATAAAATAGGCTTAGGCATAGACAGGGAGCCCAAACCAGGCTCTGCTCTTGCTTTTATGCATCACCTTTGCAGGTGGGTTAGGGTTGGAGATGCAGCCTGCAGGGCCTGGGCTTGTGCGAGCTGGTGAGAAGGACAAAGGTTATCTATTAAGACGGTTCATTCTTCGGGAAGGGAGTGCCTGGAGTGCTTCTGCAATGTGAGAATGAGGCCATAATTGCCAGACTTCCTCCTGAGGATGTCAGAGGTTTTTTTTTTTTTTTGAGATTTATTTATTTATGCATACAAGAACTGGGGTACAGGCCAGATGCACGGGAGGGTGAGAGGATTCACCAGAGACAGAGCAGGGAACAGAGCAGGCAGACTGACTGAAATACACTGCTGAGGGGAGCAGCGGGCGACACAGGAGAGGTCTGCTGCGCCATGTGGGTAGCTCCCTGGCTGGCCGGGGATGGAACTCGTGCTGCAGAGGCTGTGGGGAGCTTCATAGTGCTGTGCTTAACCCCTTGTACCACCAGGGAGGCCCCCAGAGTTGTTTTTGCCCAAGTGCTAAATGTGTAGGACTCTGCTGATGGCCATGGACTGGTGGGCTGCGTCTCCCAGTGTCCTGGGTGGTCACTTTAATTGTGCTCGACTTACTAATACCTGTCCTCTTGGGGGCTGTATGAGTGGACTGAGTGATCCTCTAAATGGAGACAGTGGATCTTTCTAAAAGAATTCAGTTTGAAGAAGAGACCACACCGCTGAGTCGTCTCCCTGGCTGGCTTGTGAGGGACTGCAGTAAGGGGAACGTGAGGGCAGGCTCTTTTCTGTTGGGGAAGATCTGGGACCCCCGGGATCCTGGAAATAATCTCTCAGTCCTGCAAATGGCAGCTGATGAATAGAGGTGGCCTCTGCTTCTGCCCTGGACTCCTCAGCGGGGGTCCCAAGATCTGCACCATCAAGATGTGGTGTTTCGATTCCAGGGTTTTTTTAGGAGCCATTTTGCATCAAAAGCAGAGAGCGGAGGAGACATCAGAGGCCTTTGACGGGAGGGAGCATGGGAGTGTGATGAGGAACAGGCTCCCATTCCCCTTCACCCTCACCTCCCGCTGTAATGGAGGGGCCCCTAGTCTCCCAAACTGAAATCTCCCAAAACATGAACAGATGTGCGTGGGGAGTGTGTGTGTGTGTGTGTGTGTGTGTGTGTGGGAGCAGCAGTAAAGCTCTTCAACGTAAAGGAAAATTAGGAAAGTTTGTCTCAGAAAATAGACATAATGGGGCCTCCCCAGTGGCGCAGCGGCTGAGCGCTGGGTTGCGAAGCTGCCCGCAGCCTCTGCAGCGCTGGTTCGATCCCCGGCTGCTCCCCGGCCACCGGAGGAGGGTCCCACATGGCGCGCAGACCTCTCCTGCCGCCCGCTGCTCCCCTCAGCAGTGTACTTCGGCCCTTCTGCCTGTTCTGCTCCCCGCTCTGGCTCTGGTGAATTCTCTCACCCTCCTGCGCTTCTGACTGTACCCAGTGCTTGTATAAATCAATCTTTAAAAAAGAAAGAAAAGAGACATAATGAATGCTGTTCCCCTAAATCAAAATAGCGCAGAAATGGCTCTCCGGGTCATGGAAAGCAACTGCATGATGTTTGTGTAGCAGCACCCGGAAGAGTCCGGTGGATCAAAGATCCTTTCTAAGGAGGCGTCACCACGGCCTTGTTGTCCAGTGGCGTCCTCCTGCCACGGCGACCTCGGGTAGCAGACGCGAGCCCCACCTTAAGTGGGAAAGCCAACCCAGCGGCAGGGGGTGACTAAGGCAGCCTGTAGTGGCAGGAAGGGCCAGAGCAGCATCTCTGTGGTCCGAGCAGCCGGGTGAAGGAGGCGTCCTGGAGCCCTGGGTGGCTTTTATTGGGATTTATCAGGTACACAGCAGGCAGGGTGCCAGGGGGGCTGGGCGCAAGTTTTCACTCTTTCTGGGCTCTCCAGCGTTCTCTGGTGCTTTCTGCTTCTCTGGGGTCCTCATGACACTGCCCTTGTAAGTCCAGCCTGAGCCCAGGTGAATCCCATCTACCTATGCCCACACCCTGCTCCAGGTGCCGCCATCAGGCCTGCATTCAGGACCGCGAGGATCCACCATCCATCCTGAGGGCGGGAGGGCAGGAAAGCCTGATACTCTTCACTGCCCAGGGGCGCCCGGGAGAGTCGTGATAAATGCGCATTTCGTGCGTGCCACGCTCCCAAGAGACCTGAGCCGTGAGGTCTTTGCTGGGGTACATGAGGTGACCTCTGGGGAGCTCCTCAGGGTGGCGTGGGGTGGGGTGGGGTGCAGCGTAGTGGCCTGCGAGATGGAATGTTCCAGCCGGGCCCCAGGGGAGGCGGCCGGGAGCTCCCCCCTTCCCCGCACGGATGGGCTCACGCGTGGCACCTGTGCAGGAGCTGCTGCAAGCCGGGCCCGGGTGCTGGGGGCGTTGCTGATGGCGCATGGGGCTCTGCGTCTGGCCTTTGGAGGGGCCCCGGATCCCGCCAGCCGTGCCCTGTGCACACACGGGGACAGGTAAGTCACAGCTTCTTCATGTTCTGGGGGTGCCCTCCGCCGAAGAGTGGGCCCCAGGAGGGTTTGCCAGGAGCCCCGGCTGCAGCCAGTGTGGGGGGAGAGGTGGGTGGAGGGGCTACCTGGCCTGGAGGTGCGCGGCTGGGCTGTGTGGGGCGGGCTGGGGCTGCCCTCTGGGCCTGAGCCCCTCATCTGCGGGGTCTGACGCCCTCTCTGGGGTGGTTGTGTCTAACTAGGGCACCCCGGGGCGCCCCCTGCTCATTGGGTGCCCAGAGTCTGCTGAGAGAAGGAGACACAGGCAATAAAAGCCAAGAGATGGTCTGCGCTTTGTCCCTAGTGGGGCAATCGAGGGTTCCCAAGCCTATGCCAAGTTGGGGAGCAGGCCAGGCCCCCACGTCTGCAAACAATTGTTATTCACCCCAGCTTCAGTGTCAACCGTGGGGCCAGTTTTTCTTTCCAAGGAAATTCGCGAAACTTCTCTTTCCTCCTGGGAGATGAGACTAGGGGATCTAATGGGGTGCTGACACCTCACCCCCAACCCCCTGCCCCAGCCTGGGGGCCATAAGCAGCTGGGCAGTGTGGAGAACCTCCCCACCCGGCCCGCACTAGGGAAACAGAGGGAGCAACAGATGAAGATGCAGGGCGCCCCACAGTGCACCCCCACATGGACACCCGCTCTGTTGTCCGGTCCCCTGGAGCGGGAAGGTGTCCTCCGAGGTTCAGCGGCCCCGGGGCTGCCGCACACATCCTGCTGGTTCCTCTAGTTCCTCTCCTAGCCTTGCTAAGGTCCCGTCAGGCAACACATTACAAAGGTTCCGTAGCTGGAGCTCAGGGAGGCGGCAGGAGCGCGGGCAGACAGCGGGGTACGTGAGGACGCGGGGAGTCGTGCCTAGGGATCCTGGAGGGAAGCCCAGGTCGGCTCCAGAACCTGCCCTGGAGCCATCCCGTGGCTTCCAGGAGGCCTCGCCAAGGCGGAGCCCCTGGAGCCGCTCCTCAGCCACAGGAAGCCTCCTTGGCTGCTCCCTGCACCTCCCGGCAGGTGGAGCCTGTCAGCCGGTGAGGACACCTGCTCGTTAGCCACCCCCAGCCACCTGCGAGGGCGCCCCCCACGCAGCAGTAAGCGGCTGCCCCCCGTGGCCTGGAGGGTCCTTTAGTGCCCAGTTAGGCTCTCTGGTCACAGAAAGAATGTTTGGTTGCCCCCCACCGCCAACCCCAGCGAGACTCTTCCTGCTCTGTGTGACCACATCTTAAAATCACATCACGGTTATTGCAACTGCTTGTCCCAGCTGCACGATGCATTGTATTCAGAGCCACGAGACCGCGCAGGTGGCTGCCAGGCACCTTTTCAGTCACACGAGTCACTTTTTTTTTTTAATTCAGTCTTTCTTGATCGCCTACGATGTGGCTGGAACCCTTCAGGCCCTGGGGCTAGAGTAGGTAAGGAAAGACAAAGGCCCTGGCTCGCGAGGAAAGGGAAGCCGCCTCGAAATAAGGGAGTGAAACACTTAATGCACCCGGTCAGGCCTCGTGGCCTGCACGCTGCAGGACGGGCAGCAGCCCCTGGGGCTTTGGGGCCAGGTGTGATTTTTGAACCCCCGGCCAGGGAAGGCCTCTTTCAAGTCGCACTTGGGTAAACTTGAAAGGAGCGAGAGGGAGGCTTGCAGCTGCCTGCATCCCAGAGGGGAGAGACTGTGGGCACGGTCTGTGGCCCGTTCCTTTCCGCCCTGGACGGCCAGCCGAGGCAGCGGCCGCGAGTGGCTGCGTGCGCGCGGAGCCCGTTGCAAGGGACTGGAGTCTGTTCACTGACATTCAAGCTCCGTGGGAGTGCTGTTTGGAGGGGGGCTGTGGAGGCGGCTGAGGGGTGAGTGGGGTGCTCTTAGAAGAGCAGGGTTAGTGCCCTCATGAGAGGCTAGAGCTGTTCCTCTTTCCCTCCCAAGAGACGCCAGGACTCAGCTGTCTGCAGCCTGCAAAAGGGTCCTCAGCACCCACCCCTGGGCGGATGGCAATGCCAGACTCCAGAACTGTGAGTGCTGAATTTCTGTTTCTAAAACCTCCAGACTGAAATGATAACAGCCAGCATGGCTGAGCCTCCCATAGAGTGAACGGATCTGTTTAAAGAGTGAAACAATTTCGAAGACTCTTGCAAGCTTTGTTCTTCAATGACCATGTTTATTCCAACAGATTGAGCTCTTGTTGTTGTTGTTGTTGTTGTTTTAACCCTGGTTGAATTCAGACTAAACAAAAAATTATTTTATAAAATAACTGAGGAAAAGTCACATTTCATGTTGAAGGTGTTCTTTCTATGGCCAGTGACAGAAAAGGTTCTCTGTACAGAGAAAAAACAGGAGGAAGGTAGAAGGCCGTGATGAATGTGCTTAGGGAAAAGTCTTCCCTCAAGGGCAGACTAGTCTGGCTTGATTTTTTTTTTCTTGTCTCTATTTATCAGTCAACTATTTTGCAGTATTTTTAGGATTTGTATCTGACTTTTATGAAATTTATGTTAATGACTGGGGATCTCTCTAAATCGGTTTTGTGTGTGAAAGCAAAAAATCTGGTCGTTCTGTCTGCTGGTCCGTGACCCCACTGGGAACTCCTGCCATGCCTGCGAAGTTATTGGCCTTTGCCTCAATGTGAGAGACTCTAAGGCAGGAAAAGGGGTGACAGCAGCTGCTGTACCCTCTTAGATGGTTCTACTCCCTGGTGAGTGTCAGTTCCAGGGAGAGAGATAAGATCCTTGGTGCCTGTCCATGTCAGAGAGGGGCCCCCACTCTGGCTGTGGACCCATCTCACCCACAGGTATTTTGAAGGTTAGTGCAGGCGCTGCCCACGCCGGATGCTTAGAAGATGTCTCCATGCAGACATGATGGATGCGCGCTCAGCTCAAAGCTGCTTCTGTGAAATTTTAGTGAGTGTGCAGAGTGGAATAAGAAAAGCAAAGGTTCTCTGGTCACACAGAAGGTTCCAGGGAGAACTGAGCACTCTGGCCTGACCTGGCGGAGGTGGATTAAATTGTGGGGGGGCACATTCTAGGTCCTCAAAATGTCCAGAGCCACAGGGCATGCGAACTGCATGAACACGTCGCCGGTGTCTGGAGAGGAGTTGCTCTTCAGCTCCCAGCTCTATGGAAGCACTTCGAGCGTTTATGATTTGGGAACAGAACATTCAACACCCCCTTTTCTTTGTAGGGACCTCAGGGGTGTGGGCCAGGGCTCTCAGGGACATGATGCTGTCCAGCAGTGGCTGGACACATTTTGGTTCTGTATGTTTGTTTGCTTTTCACCCAAACTGTATTTCTTTTTTTTTTTAAACATTACCATACTCTTTCGTTGTTTTGTTGTTTCTTTTTTTAATTTTATTTTTGTATTCCCCATACAATTGCAACCCCCTTATTTGGATCCCTATCTTTCCTTTCCCTGCCCCCCCATAGAGTGTTTCTGATTCATAGTTGTTTGTTGATTTTGATTTTCACTTTCTTATAGTTAGTCTTTTTCCTGGTCCCTTATTTAAGTTTTCTAGATTCCTGCTATGAGTGAGACCATCCGGTATTTTTCTTTTTCTTTCTGGCTTATTTCGCTGAGCATGATCCCTTCCAGCGCCATCCATGTTGCTGCAAATGGCATGTGTTTATCTTTTTTGAATGCTGAGTAATACTCCATGGTGTATATGTACCACATCTTCTTGATCCAGTCATCTATTTTTGGGCATTTGGGTTGTTTACAAAGCTTAGCTATTGTAAATAGTGCTGCTATAAACGTAGGGGTGCAGGTGCCCTTTGGAATTGATGTTTCTGTGTCCTTTGGCAAACCGTATTTCTGTGGTTTGTCCACTACAGGGTTATCTCGTCTGGCATGTGGCTCTTAATGATTCTCTGTGGCACCCCTGCCATGTCTACTTTCCAATCGCCCATAGTTAATAACACGGGAACACTAAACAAATGAGCCTCGATTTCCAAGGGACTGTTTCTGCCAGCATTGGATTATTTTGGTGGTGCATGAATTCGTTGCCTAGGAAGCTTTTGTTTTCTGTAACCACAGATTTTGCTCCTTGAATTCCTTCACGGTAAAGAAGCAGTTGTGCATTACCTGGGAGAAATTCATCTTTAGAGCCCCGGTTTACAAAACATATCATTTCCTATACATCGCTCCCTGTGAAACACAGACCATCCTTTAATGGAAGTCACCCCAGTGCTTGAGTGTAAAAACTTATGGTGAGCAGGGAGCCTTTGCCGGCCCCCCAAAAAAAAACTGGGGCCCCTGGAAGGCCGGTGGTGACCTCACTCTATGACCATGAAGCCAGCCTGCTGACAGCTTCCCCACACTGTGCACCGCCAAGTTTCTAACAACGGACAAAGACTGTTAACCAATGGAGAGGTGGTGGGTTGAACCCGAAGAAATTGCTGCTTTGGGCAGGTCCAACGTGGTGGCATATTGGCAATGTCAAAGGGTCTGATTCCTCAAAGGCTTGAAGCGATACAAGTTTCTTAAATAGGCAGAGACCTCGGTCCTGGCAAAGGCCTGGGGAAGTGTGGGGAAAGCCACGAGGCCCAGAGTCCAGGGCCGAGTCTGCGTCCCAGGCGCTTGCCCCGGTGGGTCCAGCTTCCCGTCCCTCCGCAAAGCCCCCCGGCAGCAGGGGCGGCCGCTACCTGCGCACATTACCCGTGTGTCCTCGCTGATCTGCAGGTATTTTTATCTTCATGGTTATGGATGGGGAAGGAGGTTCCAGAGCTGAGAGAGCCTTGCCGCAGTCAGACGCGGCTGGAGACCAGTCTTGCTCGGAACCGTGAGGGCTTTCGTCTCTGCCAGGGAGAGGAGCCGGCCTGGGTGCTGGGGCTCCTGCAGCTGTTCAGTTCTTTTTTTTTTTTTTTTCTTTTTCCACCCAAAAAACTAATTATATAGGAAGCTTGATTGTATTTAGTAAATGGTATTTTTTAAAATATTTATTTATTCATGCATACAAGAATCGGGGTACAGGCCAGATGTGTGGGAGGGTGAGAGGATTCACCAGAGACAGAGTGGGGAGCAGAACAGGCAGAGTGACAAAATACACTGCTGAGGGGAGCAGCAGGTGAGACAGGAGAGGTCTACCACTCCATGTGGGCATCTCCCCAGCCGGCCGGGATCGAACCCGCACTGCAGAGGCTGTGGACAGCTTCACAGCACTGCACTCAACTGCCTGTGCCACCGGGGAGGCCCAGTAAGTGGTATTTTAATTTATCACCAGGCCACACTTTCCCCATGGTTATTTTAGAATTGTGTTCATATTGGACAATTGTATCTTCTGCCACAAAAGCTAAAGTTAGATGCCAAAGATCCATTTATCTTCTCTCACTTTCATTGGGCCTTCAATCTCTAAATTATTTTTTTTAAATAATAAATTTTATTTTTATATTCCCCATACAATTGCAACCCCCTCATTCTGACCCCAATCCCTCCGCTCCAGCCTCCCACCCCCCATAGAGTGTCTCTGGTTCATAGTTATTTGTTGATTTTGGTATTTTCTTATAGTTATTCATTTTCCTGGTCCCTTATTTAAGTTTCCTAGATTCCTGCTATGAGTGAGACCATCTGGTATTTTTCTTTTTCTTTCTGGCTTATTTCGCTGAGCATGATCCCTTCCAGCGCCATCCATGTTGCTGCAAATTGCATGTGTTTATCTTTTTTGAATGCGGAGTAATATTCCATGGTGTATATGGACCACATCTTCTTGATCCAGTCATCTATTTTTGGGCATTTGGGCTGTTTCCAAAGCTTAGCTATTGTAAACAGTGCTGCTATAAACATAGGGGTGCAGGTGCCCTTTGGAATTGATGTTTCTGTGTCCTTTGGGTAGAACTACCATGAGATACCATCTCACACCAATGAGAATGGCACATATTAAAAAAACTAGCAACAACAAATGTTGGCGAGGCTGGTGGATGTTTGCACTGCTGGTGGGAGTGCAAACTGGTCCAACCACTGTGGAGAGCTGTGTGGAGATTTCTGGACCTACTAAACATAGAGCTTCCATAGGATCCAGCAATTCCACTCCTAGGTATTTACCCAAAAGCTGTTCAGTTCTTTGCAGTCGCAAGAGAACCCACACCCGCACCTAGCTCTCCCTTCCTCTTTCTCAGGCGAATTCTTTTTTCTTTACACAGCAGAGCTTTCAACCACCAGGTGTCAGAATTGCTCCTGTGTTACTCTTTTACCAACCATGCTTCAAAGCTGGAAAATAGCTGTAAGACCGAGGATGGGTAGCCGCGGGGTGTGGGGCGGCCTAGGCCAGGAGATTCTCCCTTCCTCTGCTGCCAGGATTGGGGAATGCCTGTGTCTCATTCCAGGGTCTGGTGCACAAAGCTCATTTTAGCAAATGGTGAAAGAAACTCTCCCCAAGCCCCCGTCTCTCCTTTCTAACTCTTACCTGATTGCTATTTTAAAAAATACATAAAAATGCAGCTGCAGGGCCTCCCCAGTGGTACAGTGGTTGAGCGCTGGGTTACAAAGCTGCCTGCAGCCTCTGCAGCGCCGCTTCGATCCCTGGCTGCTCCCCGGCCGCCAGGCGAGGGTCCCACATGGCGCGCAGACCTCTCCTGCCGCCCGCTGCTCCCCTCAACAGTGTACTTCGGTCCTTCTGCCTGCTCTGCTCCCCGCTCTGGCTCTGGTGAATCCTCTCACCCTCCCACGCTTCCGACTGTACCCAGTGCTTGTATAAATAAATAAATTTTTAAAAATGCAGCTGCATTGTGAAAGGAACAGTGTATGCAAACAGCGGGGAGAGAAAGGTTTCAAAGTTTTTTGTGAAACCTTGAACAAATCTACATATGTGAATTCACACATGTAGTTGTGAAGGGTTAGCTCCAGAATCTTCAGCTGTGAGGATGCTTTTAACCCACACCCCCTTCAAGCCCTCTTCATGTTCTGCTCTGAGGCGGGGCGTTTAGTTCTTCCTGAGCTATGGTGAGGCAGGTGCAGTGCGGGGCTGAGACTGAGAACTGGCTGGGTGCAGAGCCTGGGTCTCCAACCCCTCTGGAAACTAGGAATTTTCCTAGAAGCTTGTGGGAGAGACTTGCTCTCCTTTTCTGGGAGATTAGTTTAGTGATTCATTCATTAGACTATTTTTTCTTTGCCTACTTGAAGTCAGGCCTCTTGCCAAGTGCTGAGGATACAGATGGTTTGGACATAATTCCTGTCCTCAAGGAGAAAGAGAGTGGGTTGCAGACAAGTACACTGTCCATGATCCAGGCCTGCAGGGGGGAGGGAGGCAGGGTACTGGCTGGCACAGAGGGAACCCCACAGTGTGTGGGGGATGCCCAAGCTGCCAGGCTCTTCCCACCGAGAACTTGGCCCTGGTGGGGCGGCATTCCCCGGGGTTCTCGCCTGCCCCTGAACATGTATTTACTTGCGCGCATGGCTTCTGGTGCTGATGGAGATCTTCACGGGCCAGCGAAACCACCTCCCTCAGCTGGTATCCTACAGAGACTAAGAGGTGACATGCTGATGGGCAACAGAAGGAGAAATCATACTTTTTTGTGTTGTCAACCACAGAGAGAACAGCCATCCGTAGGAATTGTTGTCAGAGGCAATGGATGTAGCAAAAAGGAGTTTTAGTAACTCGTCAAACAATCAGTGGCCATATCTATTACTGAAAGAAAGAAACCAGTCTCTTCCTCTTTCTCACTGGTTTCGGACCTGCGTGAAACTCCATTTCTATGCAAGTGGCTCTATGGGGTGTTGGAGGCTGTTCTCAGCAGCCAACAGCTAGAGCTGGTTAAATACCCACCAGCCTGGGCTGTCCCCATGAATGGTGCACGTGATCCTAAAGGAGTTAGCCCCGCCCTTGACGTGTGTTTCCTAAAGGGGCTTCTTAGAGTGCTGCTTTTTAAAATTTTTTTTATTTAAGTTTTTTTTTTAAGATTTATTTATTTATACAAGCACTGGATACAGTCAGAAGCACAGGAGGGTGAGAGAATTCACCAGAGCCAGAGCGGGGAGCAGAGCAGGCAGACTGATGAAATACACCGCTGAGGGGAGCAGTGGGCAGCAGGAGAGGTCTGCGCACCATGTGGGACCCTCGCCAGCAGCCGGGGATCGAACCGGCTCTGCAGAGGCTGCGGGCAGCTTCACAGCCCAGCGCTCAACCGCTGCGCCACCAGGGGAGGCCCTTAGAGTGCTTCTTACAAGCAGATTCCTTGCTCTGTCTTCCAGATCTGCTGAGAGTCTACCCCAACCATAAATTAGTAAAAATCTCTAATGTTACTGCACAGCACTGCTCAGGGCTGTTGCTGTGTCCGGGGAGTATTGCTATGTCTGTTTACAACCTTAGTGTCCGACCTGGAATATTCTGCATGCAAAGTAGATACATTTAACACCTGGCAATAAACTAACTACATCCTCAGAATACTGCAGTCTCTCCGAAACCATAGAAACACAATTTATGTTGAGTACAAAGTGCACAAAGAAAATAAAATGGTTGCAGTTGTCTCCTTGGACCTACTGGGATTACAATAAAATTATTTTGACTGGAATTTAAGACTCAGTCCTGGCCAAAGTCGTTTGATGATAAAGTAGTTCCACCCACGTGCCTTGAGACGTCTAGATGTGTCGCAGGTATCAGTGGCCGAGTCTTGGGTGATGTTTGTCACGTGTGAGGATGGTCACAAGAAGGGGCTGGGAGCAGGGTAAGCATAGGTGCTGCTTCCTGCGTCCCACATGCCTCTAAAAGAAGGACAAAAAGCAATGAGTGTGCTCGGTCCTACCAGCATCAGAGGCCTCCTTGATCCCGAGGATGAACCAGTGTCTGCCGGTCTCATCAAAAGTTGTAGGTCAATTTTCTGGTGGGCTTCAGTGGGTCTCGTACTATGTATATCTCAGTGGTTAAGTTCAAGGACCATTGCTTAGGCACTAGTGGTGCCGTGACATACATCCCAATGTCAAACCACAGCCAGTTTTATCCCACGATAATAGCCAGGATCTGGGATCAGGGAGCATTCCACCCCAACCAAGAAGTTTCCAGATTTCATCAGCAGCTTTTTTTTTTTTTAAAGATTTATTTATTTATACAAGCACTGGGTACAGTCAGAAGTGCGGGAAGGTGAGAGAATTCACCAGAGCCAGAGTGGGGAACAGAACAGGCAGAGTGACAAAGTACACTGCTGAGGGGAGCAGCGGGCGCAGCAGGAGAGGTCTGTGCACCAAGTGGGAACCTTGCCCAGCGGCCGGGGATCGAACCGGCACTGCAGAGGCTGCGGGCAGCTGCAGCCCAGCGCTCAACCACTGCGCCACCAGGGGAGGCCCCTCATCAGCAGATTTTGAACAATTTTCTTAATCTAAGCTTATTAATAGATTAATTACCTGGGTAAATGGATTGTAGATTCCAAATTGCACTTTCCCTGTTTCTTTGGCTGCTGCTTTTCTCATTGGGGGATGTGTTCTGTAATTTAATTTGTGAACAGTGCAAGGATTGTGTTTAGGCTAATGGAGACATCACGTTGT
Organism: Talpa occidentalis; assembly: GCF_014898055.3. Classification (NCBI taxonomy): domain Eukaryota; kingdom Metazoa; phylum Chordata; class Mammalia; order Eulipotyphla; family Talpidae; genus Talpa; species Talpa occidentalis. The sequence continues at coordinate 93,707,727 of NW_023601322.1, read as the reverse complement.
TCAGTTATCACTTCATCCAAAAAAAAAAAAAAAAAAAACCCATGGTCCACTGATTTTTCTGCTCCTTTGTCAAAGGCCTGTGGACTGTGTTATTTTGTGTCTCTATCTTGGGTCTAGTCTGGTCCAGAAGTTGGTATGGGGCTTTCGCCTGTTCATTACACATAGAATCATTTTGTCAGTTATCTGCAAAATAGCTTCTGGGACATTTTGGGGATTGCATTGAAGCTGTAGACCAAGTTGGAAAGAAATGGCATCTTTGAAATACTGTGTTTTCCAATCCACAAATATGGAAAGTCTCTGTATATCTTTATTGGATTTTTTTCTTGCAAATTTGCTTTTTTTAAAAAGATTTATTTTTGTACAGGAGCTGGGGTACAGGCCAGATTCGTGGGAGGGTGAGAGGACTCACCAGAGACAGAGCGGGGAACGGAACAGGCTGACTGACTGAAATACACTGCTGAGGGGAGCAGTGGGCGAGATAGGAGAGGTCTGCCGTGCCATGTGGGACTCTCCTTGGCCGGCCGGGAATCGAACCCACACTGTGGACAGCTTTACAGTGCTGCACTCAGCCCACTGCGCCACTGGGGAGGCCCCAAATTTGCATTTTTTTTAACAGATTCTGAATATATTTTGTTATTATTTCCATCTTTTATATTATAGTAAATCGTGGTTTCTTTATAGATTCCTGCTGTATGTTTCCCACATATAGACAAGCAGTTGAATTTCTTCTTTTAACCTGGTACGCTTATTATGGCTTATTATATGCACTTACTCGTTCCAGAAGTCTTGTCAATTATTTGAGGGTTTTCTCTAGTCCGTGTTGTCATCTGCAGACATCTGTATTTCTTCCTTTCTAGCTGCTATATGTTTTCTTTTGTCTTGTTTTAATGCACTGGCTCAGACTTGCCTTGTTTGGCAAAAGGGTTCAATTGTTTCTTTCATTCTTTTCACTATCACCTATTAAGTAAGCTGTTGGCATTTTGTAAATGTTCTTGATCAAGTTGAGGAGGGCCACTTTTTTTTTTTTAAAGATTTATTTATTGATTGATTGATTGATTTATACATACAAGCACTGGGTACAGTCAAGAGCGCGGGAGGGTGAGAGAATTCCCCAGAGCCAGAGTGGGGAGCAGAGCAGGCGGAAGGACCGAAGTACACTGCTGAGGGGAGCAGCGGGCGTCAGGAGAGGTCTGCGCGCCATATGGGACCCTCCTCCAGTGGCCGGGAAGCAGCCGGGGTTCAAACTGGCGCTGCAGAGGCTTCAGGCAGCTTCGCAACCCAGCGCTCAACGTCTGCGCCACCAGGGAGGCCCCTCACTTTTTTCCAGCTTTGTTGACATGATCAATCTAAGTTGTAGACAATTAGGTTGCATAACTTGGTATTTTGATATCCATTGTGAAGTGGCTACCGAACTGATTGGCCAATCCACCCCCTCACACCTTTCTCTCTGTATGTGGTGCATACACCTGACACATACTCTTAGCAAGCTTCATGCAGATAACATACTACAGACCACCGTCGTCGTACTGTACCTTAGGTCTCCAGAACTGACTCATTTATAATTGAAAGCTGGTCCCGTGTAATCATGGGACCCTTTTCGTCCTCCTGAGAACCTCCCTCTTCTCATCCCCTTGGAGCCGACAGTCTGTTCTGCACTATGATTTTTGCTATTTCCTCAGATCCCACGTTCGAGTTTGCCTTCTTTCACTTCACACGATACATCTAGATCCCTCCAGTTTCTACAAATGGCAGGATTTCTAACTTGGAAGCTGTAAGCGATGCCATCATGTATGTGGATGAACAGGTTGTTGATTACCCTGAACATGCTTCCCTGAATGCGGGTCTGCATCCATCTTTGAGAGAACGATTTTGTTTCCTCTGGCTACCCATCCCGAAATGGGATTGTTGGATCATTTGATAGTGCTGTTTGTGAGGTCCCACCATCTGCTTTCAGTAGTAGCTGGGAAACTTGCATCCCCACTCAAGGTTGCCTCATTGTCCACAACCTCACAAGTTGGTCTCTTGGGACTTTTTTATAATGGTCGTCCTAGCAAGCGTGAGGTGACCTCTTCTTATTGTTTTGGTATTAATTTCCCTGATAATTAGTGCTGAGCATCTTTTCAAATACCTGTTGGTCTTTCATACACTGTTTTGTGAAATGTGTATGTCAAGATACTTTGCCCATCTTAAAAATGGAGGGGTTTTGTTTCATTGCTGAGTTATTCCTTATAGATTTTGAATATTAGCCAGTTAGCACACACATGGTTTGGAAATATTTTCCCCCATTCGGTAGGTCGCCTTGTCTTTTCGTTGATGGCTTTCTTTGCTGTAATCCAACTTGTTTGTTCTTTCATTACCTGTGTTTTGACTCAAAACACAGGGCCTCCCTTGGTGGCGCAGCGGTTGAGCTGCTGGACTGCAAAGCTGCCTGCAGTCTCTGCAGTGTTGGTTTGATCCCCGGCCGCAGGTGAGGGTCCCACATTGCTCACAGACCTCTCCTGCCGTGCCCGCTGCTCCCCTCAGCAGTGTATTTCGTCAGTCTGCCTGTTCCGTTCCCCGCTCTGTCTCTGGTGAATCCTCTCACCCTCCCGCACTTCTGACTGTACCCAGTGCTTGTATAAATAAATAAATAAACAAACAAATAAATAAATAAATGTTAAAAAATAAAAACCAGGTGAAATCAAAATATTGGGTAAAATCAAAATTTGATGCTAAGACCAATATCAAGAAGATTTTCCCCCCATTTTATTCTAGGGGTTTTAGAGTTTCAGGTCTTATATTTAAGTCTTTGATTCACTTTGATTTTTTTTTTTTGTATAATGTAAAGAGTGGTCCCGTTTCATTTTATTTCTTATTATTTTTGCCTGTAGCTACACAGTTTTCCCAAGACCATTCATTGAAAAGGCTGTGCTTGGAGTTTTTGTCAAACGGTGGGTTCATTCACCTTGGGCTTATTCCTGAGCTCACTGATCTGCTCTGCTGGCCCATGGGTCTGTTGTTATGCCAGAACCATAATGTTTTGATTGTTTTTATATCTTTGTTTTACTTCAGGGTGTTTTTGACACGAAACTTGTGATTCAATATGAATTTTGGGATTTACAATAACTTGTGAAAAGTGCTATTGGGATTCTGATGGGGATTTCATTGAATCTGTAGATCATTTTGGGTATCAGGAGTATTTTAACAATATTTTTGCAATCCATGAGCGCAGAATGTTCATTTCCTTGTGCTGATTTCACTGTTTGTTTATCAGGATATACATGGATCTTTGTATATGTTGGTTGAATGTATTCCTCCTGTCTTACTCTTTTTGATGCCATTATAAATGGGATTGTTTCTTAATCTTCTTTCTCAGATATGATTTTAGTGTATACAAATGCAGCAGATTTGCCTGTTTTTTTATTTTTGCATTCTAAAATTTTGCAGAGTTTATTAGTTCTGACAGTTGATGGACTCGCTAGGGTTTTCTATATGAAATCATAACCTCTGCAGAGATGATTTGTACTTCCCTTTTTGCAGTTTGCATGCCTTTGGTTCTTTTTCTTGCCTAATTATTGTGACTTCAAGTAGTCTCTGGAATAAAAGTGGTGGGAGAGACCTTGATCAGCTTGTTCCTCCTGTGCAGCTTCTCACTATGAAGTCTGATGTGAGCTGTGGTTTATCTAAATTGCTTTTCTTGTGTTGAGGTACACTCCTCCTATTCCTGATTTATTGCGAGTTCTTATAAATGCATGTTGAAATTTATCAGTCTTTTTTCCCCCGTTCATTGAGAAGATCCTATGATGTTTATCCCTTATTTTGTTAAGGTGGAGTGTGACATTTCTTGCATCCTTTTTTTTTTTTGAAGATTTATTTATTCATGCATATAAGAGCTGGGGTTCAGGTCAGAGGTGCGGGAGGGTGAGAGGATTCACCAGAGACAGAGTGGGGAACAGAACAGGCAGACTGATGAAATACACTGCTGAGGGGGAGCAGTGGGCGAGACAGGAGAGGTCTGCTGTGCTATGTGTGTAACTCTGCGGGCTGGTGGGGATTGAGCAGGCACTGCAAAGGCTGCAGACAGCTCCACAGTGCTTCGCTCAACTGCCTGCACCATCAGGGAGGCCCTAGATTTATTTATTTATTAATTATTTTTAAAAGATTTTCTTTATTTATACAAGCGCTGGGGTACAGGCTAGAGGCACAGGAGGGTGAGCGAATCCACCAGAGCTACAGCAGGGAGCAGAACAGGCAGAAGGGCTGAAATACACTGCTGAGGGGAGCAGCAGGCGAGACAGGAGAGGTCTGCTGTGCCATGTGGGTTGCTCCCTGGCAGGCCGGGAATCAAACCAGTACTGTGGAAGCTGCGGACAGCTTTACAGCGCTGCACTCAAACCGCTGCTCCACCCAGGTGGTCTGAGGCCCTAGATTTATAGAATTTTACAACCATGCAGTATTAGAATATTCTGAAGTTGGCTATTTATCTTTAAAATTTAGTTTTAGACTTTTGCATGTTTCATGTTATTAACATAGGTTTGTTTCAACTGGAAGCGTTTCTTGTAAGGTAACTCTTGTGCCAATGAACTCCCGCAAGCTTCTGTTTTGGAGAATTCTCTCTCCACTTCAGGACAGATTTTTTTTTTTTAAAGATTTATTTATTTATTCATACAAGCACTGGGTACAGTCAGAAGCGCGGGAGGGTGAGAGAATTCACCAGAGCCAGAGCAGGGAGCAGAGCAGGCAGAAGGACCGAAGTACACTGCTGAGGGGAGCAGCGGGCGGCAGGAGAGGTCTGCGCACCATGTGGGACCCTTGTTGGTGGCCGGGGATTGAACCTGCGCTGCAGAGGCTGCAGGAAGCTTCACAACCCAGCGCTCAACCACTGCGCCACCAGGGGAGGCCCAGGACAGATTTTTTTAAATAGTCTTGGTTTGTAGTTTTGTTTGTTTTCAGTACTTGACTATATTATCCTGCTGCCTTCTGGGCTGCACGGTTTCCATTGGAGTCCAGTGATAGCATAAGGGATTCCTTTGTATGCAGAGTTTGTTTTCTGTTGCTTTCACATGCTTTGTACTTGATTTTTGAAATATTTATTATGTGCCTCGGGGACGTCCTCTTTTGAGTTTGCCTGAGAATAAATTAGCCACATGTCCCTGAAAGTCCATATCACTTCCCAGATTTGCCATGTTTTCAGCCTTCATTTCTTCAAATTTTAAATTTCTGCCCATTTCTTTCCTATTTCTTATATGCCAATAATATATTCACTGTGCACTGTGCCCCAAATCCCATAGGTTTTCTTCATTTTTTCTTTTTGTTCCCCCCTAACTAGATAATTTCAAATGTCTGGTGAGTTTGCAGGTTCTTCCTTTTGCTTGATCATATCTTCTGTTGAAGTTGTCCAGTGTAGACCTCACTTCATTCATTGTATCCTTCAGCTCCAGAATTTCTCTTTGGTTCTTTTTAATAATCTTTTTTGAAATTCTTGCTTTACCATTTTCCTGATCTCACTTCCTTTTGTTCATCTTTGCTCCTTTGTAGCTCGCTGTTCAAAACAATTATTTTGTATTCTTCATTTCTTTGGGAACAGTTTCTAAAAAAACTTTTGTGTTCCTATAGGGTGAATTTCCCTTGATTTTTTTTTTCCTATAGAGTTTCATTACACATATGAATTTAATATTGCAATTACATTTTCCCAGTTACTGGATTAGTTTTGCTAGGAAAAGATCTTCACCGACCAGTGCTGCATGGTCACTGGCTGGTTGTGATGTTGTGGGTCTAACTACAGGGAGCATGCGCAGCAGAGACCCCATGTGGTTTTGTCTTGAAGTCATGGGCCTGGGGTGTGCACACTCTCCTTGCAGAGCTCCCCCTCCTTAGTGCTTGACCCAGGCACTTGGGGAGGGGCTGCTGAGTTGGGATCTGAAACACGGCTGACACAATGTGGCTGCAGCTCAGGACACCAGGGCATGCACGGGGCTGCAGAGGGAGGGGCCCGGTAGCCCAGGTATGGGGGAGATAAAGCAGAGGCTCCAGCAATGCTTTCCTCTCAGGGGCCTAGGCCAGCAGTGGCTGTTGGCTCCCTTTGTTGGGAAAAGACTGATGTCCTCTGCAGAACAGGCCTGTGGCATCCACGCTGTGCACACGGTGGGCCCTCAGCTGTGAAAACTATGGGGAGTCGCAGCTGTCAGCTGCTACAGACCCACTGGGTCAGGGGGGACACCCGAGTCATGACTGATCCTGATCATCTCCATTGTCCTCCATTGTTCCTGTCCATCGCCAGACATGCAGTTACGCCCATCTCCCAGGGCCCTCTGTGTGTGGTTATCTGGGTGGTGGTTTTGTTGTTGTGCCTCTGTGTTGTAGTTAGTTCTTGGACTGTTGAGCCCACCCAGGGCGATTTTCATTCATGGGTAGCTGTCACATTATTGCTGGGTGGGTGGGGTGGGCAGAGACTTATAGCTCCTTTCCATCACGGTGCTGTCACTTAAGGCCATCTGTGCATGGCTGCTGAGAGTTCTTAGGAATGAGTGTTGAATTTTGTCATGCATCTTTTCTGCAACTGAAGGATTTTTAACATTTTTACCTGTTGACGTGGTAGACTACGTTGGTTTTCCTGTGATGAGCCAGTCTAGCTTATGAGCAATACATTCCATGTGTCTGTGTGTCTCATTCTTTTTTAGGCATTTGTAGATTGTATTTGCTAATACTTTGTTGAGAATTTTTGCATTTATGTTCATGCATGAAGGCCCTTAGTGTATTCTGTTCTGTTCTCATCATGTCTTAATCTGATCTTGAGAATACTAGTAATCTTTACAGAACATGTTAGAATGTGTGCACCTGCATCTGTTTTCTGGAACAAATTGTGGAAATTTGAATTGCTTTTCTTCCTTAAATATTGGCTAGAATTCACCAATGAAACCATCTGGGCCTGTTACGTGGTTTGTTGGAAAGGTCGTTCAGTTACTGACTTGATTACTCTAGACAGAGGCCCATCCTAAGGATCTGTTTCTCCTCATGTGAGTTTCGGCAGTTTGTGTCTTTGGGGTGATTAGTTCAGTTAATCTATTTTTCAATTTCTGAGCACACGACTATTCATAGTTTTCCTTTATTATCTTTGGATGTCTATGGGATCAAGAGTAATTACCCCTGTTCCATTAATGATATCAGTAACTGGTAACGTGTGTCCAGGGCAAGGAACATGTGCTACAGGTAGTTTCTAGAATCACATTTTCAAATATGCAGCCGACTAAAATCCCATATAACTGAAGAAGCATTGCAGGTGCAGAACCCTGAGGTAATTAGTTGCCGGGCATGTGTGTGGAAGACTGTATTGTATGAGGTCGTTAGCTTGCACCCCCATTCTCTGCTCGTTACATCATAATGGGTGAATTCCTGCCTGAGAAAGTCTGCCACTACCAGAAACTATGTTTGTACAAATCCCGCAATTTCCTACATAAACTTCACTCTCCATGCTCTGTCTTTGTCTCCAAGTAAAGTTAATCATACCATATGCGAAGGAAAATTTGGTACCTTCTGATAGAAAACACTATACCACTGGCGCTGGATTCACCTCAGACTTCTCTCAATTCCAGTAAATAATGATGTTATTAAGGCGGGGGGAGATGGTAATCAGCTCCAAGAAGTAGACAAATGGCTTGGAACTTAACCCAATAAAATCAAAATGAATAATTGGGAAACATGATTTAAGCTCTCTTAGAGGACAGGACATGTAAAATGTGAAATCATCATACAGTTAATTATAGGACAGTGCCCCGATATCAACACAAATCATCTACCTCTAAAACACAGGTATTAGAGTCATTTAGCAAGTGTGGAAGCAGAGATGCAGTCATAATTCTCCTATCACTCACTTCTTGTAGGCACGTTGCTCAATTCTCTTTAAACCTCAATTTTATCATTTAAGATTTTATATAATAAGAGTTGATGCAGAAATCAGATCATGGATGCAAAGTTTTCGAGGAGTGCCTGGTGGAGCGCCTATAAATATTAATGATGATAATAATGATGCTGTCAAAGATAATGAAGGTTCTAATCAGTCAGACGGCCTCTGGGGAGAGCAGGAGGTGCATTGGGCTGCCTTATTGCAGTGGCGACCCTTTTAAAAAAACAACTAGCGAGATCTACTTCCTGTGATATAAAATACACAGATGTAAAAGTGTTTTCGGTGGTTTTCATGCATCTCGCATTGTGCATCACCTCCACTGGGGTTGGGAATACCCCATCACCCCAGAAACTCCATAGCCCTGAGCAGTCATTTCCCATGCTTTACCCATCCCAGCTCTCAAGCAACCACTGCTGTTTTCTGTCGCCATAGATGTGCCTATTCTAGACATTTATATGAAGGAGATACTACATTACATGACCTTTTGAAACTGGCTGCTTCCCCTTAGCTTTGTATTTTCCATGTCCATCAGCCCTGGTGTAGCTCTGTCTCACTCACTCCTTTCTATGGACAAATGGCACCCCTGGGTGGGGGGCACATCTCTCTGTGTTTAACCCCTGGCGAGTGGACACACACTGAGTTGTTTCCACCTTCTGGCTGTTTATGAGTCATGTTGCTCTAACAAATTACAAGTTTGGTGTGGCTATATGAGGGCTGACCATTTTTAAAAGAAAATTTAAAAAGTCACCTGTGCTACCCATATGGAAAGTTTGCTCAAATACCCTTCAAAGGAAGGCTTGGCCCTGGCTTGTGGGAGGGAGATCATACAACTTTGAGCTCTCAGCTCCTCCAAGGTCAGCCTTGAATGCCTGGAATCAGCCATCAACTGTGCGCCTTCTGGGGCAGGCCCTGTGGGGGAGGTTGCTGCCCGCCGGGCCAGGGCAGGTAGGTATGAGTGGTAGTTGGCTGCTCCCTGTGCTGTCCTGCCCCTCCCCTTTGCTCCACAGGTGTTGAGTCCTAATACCTGTCTTGTGCCCCTACCTCCCTCCATCTCTAGTGTGACCCAGTGTCCTGCCCAGCTCTGCTCCACTGATTGCTGAATGGCTTTGGAATCTCAGCGCTGAAGTCGCCAGGAAGCTGGCATTTTATGGCCCTTGGTGAAAACTGGTAGCAGTGAGGCCATCCCATAGCCGGTGGAGTGAGATCAAAACAAAATAAAAACCTGAGAAAGTTCCAGGGACAAATCTGACAATGGCTGTTTTTTCACTCCCACGACTTGTTGTCCTGCAGAACAGTCGTTGAGAAAGCAGAAGTGCACACGTGACTGCCCAAACCTCATCTTGGTTCTGCAAACCCATCCAGCCTACCTGGATAGTTACCAACAGCGAGGACTGCAGAGATCATCTGACTCTGTTTCAGATTCTCTGTACAGCTTCATGCAAGGTTTAGAGTTCAGTTTACGCAGAATCAAAGTGAGGATTTTCAACAAACATTAACCTCATACCTGAATATGTAACATGGAGGAAAAGGATGAGTCTCTTTGATCCTTAAACATGCATCTAAGGTAGACTGTGAAGCCCGTAATATCCCCGAGTAGTTAGATTGTTTATTCTTCTCCGAAGCCCAAATTTAAGGCAAAAGAGGGGGAGGGGCTGAGGGACAAAGTGGGAGGGAGGGAGAACACGGATCAGCCGGGGAGGATTTACTAGGCAGGAGCCACGTCCCAGGAACTCAGCAGAAGCTTGGCCGGCAGCCCCTAACGAGCACACTGCGCTGTGAGCAGATCCCAGGACACAGATCTGTAAAGACAAGGAAATCCCTACAAGTCTTTTGCCCTCAGTCTAGCTTTGTTACCATGACGTCATCCTGACAAAGACCACGCTCTTGTCTACAGAAAAGCATGTGTCCTTCAGACCCAGGCAACAGCAGACTGCTTTCGGAAACGTGAAATTCAGCTGAAGAGCAGTGTCAGCTAAACCTCCTGAAATGGATAGTCTCTGCTGCTTTATCTCCCTCACTTGCTTAGTGTAAAAGTTGCATTTGGGTGTTTCTCCTGTGTACCCTACTTCATGACAGGTCTCCAAACCTAGATATGTTTTCTTTACTCTGTTGGATGTCTTGCAACGCTTTGCTTTGGAAATTATGATGGCGTCTCCTGAAAGTAACTGAGAACACAGTTTCTTTTTTTTTTAAGATTTATTTATTCATTTATACAAGCACTGGGTGCAGTCAGAAGCACGGCAGGGTGAGAGGATTCACCAGAGCCAGAGCGGGGAACAGAACAGGCAGACTGACGAAGTACACCGCTGAGGGGAGCAGCGGGCTCAGCAGGAGAGGTCTGCGCGCCATGTGGGACCCTCGCTGGTGGCTGGGGATCAAACTGGCGCTGCAGAGGCTGCGGGCAGCTTCACAGCCCAGCGCTCAACTGCCTGCGCCACCAGGGGAGGCCCCGAGAACACAGTTTCTTGACTCGTCCCCAGAGTACCTTCTCCCAGGAGGCCTCAACTGCTGTCCAGTGCATGTGGAGCTGTGCACCTCAGCTCTCAGAGTGTCCTGGAAGGAATCTCTTGCTGTCAGTTTGGCTGTCTTTCTTACTAAACTGTGCAATGCATTGTGTTTTCAACAATGAGACCGTGTTCACTTGGGCTCTGTAAAGATCCTCCTCACTCTGTATAACTCTATGATGCATTGCTGGCCTCTCCTTTCAGCCTGCTGTGAAGTCAGGTGCTTTCCTGTCACCCCACAAGGTGCTCACTTCGGGACAGGGAGTCTCAGCTGAGAGGCTGCCCTTGGGAACACCGCCAGCTCAGCTGTCACGCTAGAGACTGAGATTTTTGGAGTGTCATTGTTGCCAGAAAAAAAAATGCTTGAAAAAAAAAGCATGAAGGCTTGCCTGTACATTTAGGAAGGGAACACTAAAACATCCTAGTCTGAATGTTGTACTCTACGTGTGTGTGTGTGTGCGTGTGTGTGTAAGTGGGGGAAACTTGATCACGAAGCTTTAACATGCTGTCAAAGTTGAGCTGAGCACTGGCTTTGCCTCCTTAGCGTCCAGCTGAATTACTTTCATGTCCCTCCTCCTAGCTAAGTGTGTGTGTGTTTCCTGGAGCCCCGAGGTTCCCAGCCGCCCCGCTGGCTCACCCCCCACACAGAATCACTCACCCCACGTCAGTAGCAGGGACGCAGCATCCGCTCCCTCTGCTTCCCTCAGTGCCCTGCAGAGGCGTCTTCTCTCAGGACTGCTGCTCAGGGCCAGGCCAGGCACCCGCTGGGTCTCCTGGCCCCTGACCAGCCAATGCTTCTGGCGCTCTGGAGAACAGCATTTAAAGGGTGAATGGACTTTTCTTTTTGTTCGTTTCATTGGTTTTTGGCTTTTTTTGGTTGACCTCCTCTTCCAAAGCAGCCTGAGGTTGGGGATGACTGACTAGAATGCTCGCTGGCTGCTGCATGTCTTCAGCCATGTGGTTAGCTGCTTTTTGTTTTTATACAAATCTGGCTGTTTGCAGGCAGAAGGACCACGTGGTGTTAATGGGGCCAAAGCAGTGAGTCATCAGCATCTGAGATGGCTCAGTCTGTCCTCATGGGAGCGAGCAAGACCTTCTTCACAGAGAAGACGGTGGGGCTTTACTGCCGTGCTGTGGATCACGTTTCCTTGGGTGGTGGAGCCAGAGGGCCCCTCTGCATCCCTGGAGTCACAGCCGTGGCCAGTGGCTCTTTCTGATCCAGGCGCTCCCGAAACGGTTGAGCTTCTGGTGACGAGTGAGAGCCGCCCTGGGTCAGGCGTGGCTGGAGAACTGTTGCTTTAGCCTCCACTTGTTAGACTCTCACTTGTTAGTAAAGTTCATAAGGATGCGTCTTTCTGGACACCCAGTCCTAAAGAGAACATTAATGAAGTTGCTTGTTGTTGATAGAAGAACATCTTCTAATGCAGACCTGGAAAATCAGCTCCATAAACCCCCAGACCCCCAGGAAATAGACTATTGTATGTGAGAGCTCTTTCATTGTTCTTCTTCTTCTTTTATTTATTCACTTATTTTTTTTTTAAATTTATTTATATAAGAACCAGGGTACAGGCCAGATGCATGGGAGGGTGAGAGGATTCACCAGAGACAGAGCAGGAAACAGAACAGGCAGACTGACGAAATACACTGCTGAGGGGAGCAGCAGGCATGGCAGGAGAGGTCTGAACACCATGTGGGACCCTTGCCGGCTGGCTGGGATTGAACCGGCGCTGCAGAGGCTGCGGACAGCTTCACAGCTCTACTCTCAACCACCTGTGCCACCAGGGGAGGCCCTATTCTTCTTTTAAATTGATGTTTGCTGACCACTTCTTCAACTAGCACTTGGTAATATTGCTTTTCTCTTAGAGAGACACATATCTGATTATGAATAGCTACGTATTTTTACAAAAAAAAATCTAGCAAAAGTCTTTTATATTGTAGAGTGTTTGGAAAATTCAGAAAAGCATAAAGAATAAGACCTGAACAATCAGCTGTATTTATTAAAATGTTGGTGGATATCCTGCCTTGTCCCACTTATACAGATGGTGGTTGTTACAAAACAGACATGATTCCCTATTTATATACTTGTATTCATTTATCAAAGAATATGCCAGATATCTTTATTTGAACTTACGTGTCCTACCTTTTCATCAAATGTTATTGTTGAATCTTATAGGCTTCACATTGTATAACAAAGCCCCGTGCTATCGTGAGGACAGGTCTACCCACTAATGAGACTTACCCCAGTCACAGCTCACCCTGCCTCCCTAAGTGAAGTGGTGGGAAGCGTGCTGGTGGGTGGGTGACCTGGCACCTGGAGATGGAAGCACCCTGTCTCTTTCATGCATGGCTTTGTCACCCCCCAGAGTTCAAAAGCACTGTGTGTTCAGTGCCAGGTAGACAGAGAACAGAGACTGCTCACCTGTCCTGCAGATTCTACCTTTGAAATTGACCTGCCACCATCTCCCCTAAGGCTGTGCCCACATTTTTGGGATCTAGACTCAGGGCTCTACCTTGTCACATCAGATGTTGGGAAGTGTGGTCTCTGGCAGGATGCCTGCTTCCAGTGATGATTCTGTAGCTCAGAAGGGAAGTAAAAGACTTTCTTCCTCATTGAGGTGTTTCCTGCATGGTGCACTCATCTGAGCATCCACATTCATGTGCAGATTTTTTGTAAACACAGAACTTACCTACTGCTGCCCGTAGGAACCAGGGTCCCTTCAGTCAAATCCCCCACCAAATCTTACATTACTGGCTGAGGAGCAATCCCTTCTATCAGGTTTGGATTCATTTGATTCAAAGGCATCCTGGTGCCCCCATTATAGTGGAGGTAGGACAAGATAGCTAGAATTGTGAGAACTGGGAATCTGACTTAGACTGGGACTTAGAACAATATTGTGGACCACAAATTTGTCCTAAGAAAGCGTTGACCTGGAAAGACATAGTTGCAAATCAAGACATAACTTGGTTTGGCTTTAGAAAATTCCCACAGGTGGTTTTTTTTTTGTTTTTGTTTTTGTTTTTGAGACAGTGGTTGGCTCACCTTGGGCAAATAACTCAGTTATTAGTATTGTCTTCATTATCAAGGTTTTATTTATTACATCTGCCAAGCTGCTGTGTCGTATACTTTGCTGACGCATGCAATCCCCCACCTGGAACGACTTGTCTTAAACCAACAGACCCCAGGCTCTGACGTTCTGTACTGAGCCTTTGCCAAACCATCATCAAGATGGCATTCTCTCTTGCTGCTCTGGGTTCTAAGATTTTAAGTTTTGCTTGAACAGACTATGTAGTAACCCTGGGAAAATTAACAATCAGGGAGGAAATGGGCATCACATGTTTTGAGTCACTAGTTCCTGGCAAATTTGAAGTCGTTCTGAGTTTGTGCCCTGGCGAGGTCCTTGGGTCTGGGGTGGGACCCCTTGATCAGGTGCTAACCCAGGTATGTCGTATGGATTCCATCACTAGGAGGGGCTGCATCTGGAGTGGATGCTGTAGACTGCCCTTTGGTTCTGTTGAATTTCTCTTTGTGCAAGTTTTGGGGCTTAGGGATGATGCCTAAGCAATCAACAGAAGTTTTTTTCAGGATTATGGATTCTTTGGCAACACAATTCCCTCTTAAGAGCTTGGTAGGCTCCTGTCTGATTGGCATCTAGGAAGCTCCATGTGCCAGGACATAGAACGAGAGTTTCTCAGGCCTCGTTCTTAGGCCGGTTTTTTAACTCAGCTTTCTGTCCAGGTTTTTCTCTTAACTCACTAATACCTCTCTTATAGCTAAATTAAAACAGTGCATCTAAGTGGAGAGAAAAATACCCTAATTCTCACTTTTGTCCCCCAAACTGAGCTCCTTTGTTGATCTGAATAAAACAAAGGACCTCTGATGCAAACCAATTCCATCTTACCAGTGTTTGTGTTTTAGAATTATGCAGATTTTCCAACTGGAGAAACCCAGAGAGCTGGATTCTCCGTGTTCCCTTTCACTTTAGCTTTCAATGCAGGTCGCTTCTTGCCTGAGCTCATCTGTCTTCTAATAGTCTGGTAAAAATAGCCAGGAACAAGCTAACTCAATCAGCATTCTAATTTAGAGCTACCAGCTTGGCAGGAACTCAGTTATAGGCAGCTCAGTATTGTCAAGTCTATTGCTACATGAGTTTTCCTCTTTCCAATTTCCTACATCAACTTCTGTCATCCCCTGAATGATGGCACAGTTTGTTGGATTCTGTTAAAACAATAATCTGGTTGTAGTACAATTGAGATGAAAATGAAACCCAACGGTGACTTACAACAGCGTTGATTTCTTGCTCATCACACAGACCACGTGGGTGTTCCTGGTAGTGCATTCAGCATGGGACCTCCATGTGGGGCTTTGGGGGCCATCTATTGTACTGTGGCCCTGCACCCCTGCTCTCCTGACCCCTAGAGTCTTAGGTGATAGGAAAGAAGCAAGGGCAGAAGACACACCAGCTGCTGCAGGCGTTTGGGCCCAGAAGTGACACAAACTTCATTTGGTTCACATGGGACTAGGCCCATGGCCGTGAGTTTCAAGGGGACTGGGAAATGTAGCCCTCACCAACCAGGAACTTTCCAGCAACTCCATTATACTTTGGAAAGAGATGATTGACTTATGATGAAAAATTAATGACCTGTCACATTGTAGAGAAAGTTTCTTTTTCATCTAGATACCAGAACACTAATTTTCTATGGTCTCAACTCTAATAAATGCTCAGTGACTTGATCCTTTCTTCACTACCTGAACTGTTCTCATCTTTGCTCGGGAGTCAGCATCATGGACCTGGGTAACCTCGATTTCCTCACTGAGATATGTATTAGTTTCCTATTGCAGGTGTAACAGATGACCAAAAATTTTAGTGGTTTGAAACACTGTAATTTATTTTCTGATGTTTGTGAGAGTCAGAAGACTCTTCAGGCTAAAATCAGTGTGTACCTTCTGGAAGCTGAGAAAATTGGCTTCCAGACCATTTCCACCTTCCGCCGGACACCTGCACACCTTGGCTTGTAGTCCCTTGCTCCATTTTCCAAGCCAACGGTATGGACTCTTCAGATCTCACCTTATCCCACTCTGGAGGGTGCTTTGATGTTTACATCCCATTCTCTAATTTCCCTGCCTTTTCTCCTCTCTTGTGGGCATTTGGGATTATGGTAGGTCCACTCAGATAGTCCAGCACAATCTATGATCCTTAACTTAATCACATCTGTAAAATCTTTTGTTATATAAGGTGACATACTCCCAGGCCCTGGGGATTAGGCTGCGATGTCTTTGGAGGGTTATTGTTTTGCTTCCTGTTGTTTCTGATTCCTGATGTACTGATCACGGATATCCTGATATCCATTCCCAGTAAATTCCATTATTCTTACCACACATTATATTTCATTTCTTTGCTATCAGTTATTCTTAGCTTTACTTGCCAAAAGATAATCTTTTTTTCCTTCCTTGAATTTAATTCTTTTTAAAATATTTTATATAATTCTTACATCATTTTTCATTTTTGCACAATGTATGCATTTTAATTTTTGCACAATGTATGCATATAACCTTATTTTGGTTATATTCCCCATACAATTGCACCCCCCCTTATTTTGACCCTAATCTTTCCTCTCCCCCTGCCCCTGCCCTCCGTAGTGTGTCTCTAGTTTACAGTTGCTTGTTGATTTTGATTTTCACTTCGTATTAATTAGTCTTTTTCCTGGTCCCTTATTTAAGTTTTCTAGATTCCTGCTATGAGTGAGACCATCCGGTATTTTTCTTTTTCTTTCTGACTTATTTGGCTGAGCATGATCCCTTCTAGCTCCATCCATGTTGCTGCAAATTGCATGTGTTTATCTTTTTTGAATGCTGAGTAATATTCCATGGTGTATGTGGACCACATCTTCTTGATCCAGTCATCTATGTTTGGCCCTTTGGGTTGTTTCCATAGCTTAGCTGCCAATAGATAATCTTAAGCACTAGTATTACTTCACGACACCCCCACGCTTCATGTAATTCCAGCAACACTAACCTACATACAGATTTCTGAACATACCAGGATGTTTCAGTCATTCATTTCTTGGCACAAGTTGTTTGATCTCCCTGAATCTCTTCTGCAGTCCTGCTTGCAAACTTCCCTGAAATTTTCAGAATTTAACAAATGTCTGCACGCAACGGAAGTGTGTGTGCGTCATTGCTTTGCCTTACCTGGGCTAAATCCAGCTACAGGTCTGCTTGAGGCCAGCAGCCAAGCAGGCACACGTGGCAGGAGAGACAGCACCCCACACAGCTGACGTGCTTGCCATTTAACTCGTGACCCAAACCCTAGTGGGTTCTCAGAACTTTTCTACCAATCCAATTCCATTCCCCTCGCCAGCTCACTCTTCTCCCCAACAATCCCCAACAATTATTCTCCACCTTCTCATTTTTCCTCAACAGCCCAACTTCCCTTCCTCCATCCTCAAACCACCCTGCGGATATCTTCCCTATTTAGTTGAAGCAGGAGCAGCAAAGAGAATGCCTCCCGGCTCACCTGCTAACCCTCTGTCCTGTCTGTGGTGAATGGCTGTTCTCCACTTTTCCCCCTGTGACTTGGAAGGTCAGCCTCTGACCATCTGAGAGGACCCTTCCTCTGGGGCATTTACTCATCTCTTCTAAGGTGTCATCCCCTGTTATTCGTCAGGAGGATTCTTAAAAAGATACTGTAATCTCATCTGTCTTACAATAATCAAAAGGCAAAGAACACTCCACTTTGGGCACCAAATCTCTTTAGTTGCAGTATCATTTCTTTTCTCTCGTATAGAGTACCACTTCAAAATAAAGTGGTATGAGGCTGGAGGCTCTCCAGGCAGTGAGCTGAAATGATCATAGGGCTTACCTGGCTTCTTCCTGTCTCTCGGGTGGCACCTAATATCCAATGTCTAAGAGTCACTGTTCCGTGTATTATGTCTGATTTTTTTCCTATTTTTTAAAAAGATTTATTTATTTATGCATACAACGGCTGGGGTACAGGCCAGAGATCCTGGGGCGGGGAGTGAGAGGATTCACCAGAGACAGAGTGGGGAGCAGAACAGGCAGACTGACTGAAATACACTGCTGAGGGTCGCAGCGGGAGAGATGGGAGAGGTTTGCTGCGCCACGTGGGTAGCTCCCTGGCCAGAGATCGAACTCGTGCTGCAGAGGCTGTGGACTGCTTCATAGTGCAGTGCTTAACCCCTTGCGCCACCAGGGAGACCCTGTGTTTTTAATTCATTGGAGGCATCATGGCAGATGTCGAGGAGTTTTGGATGCTTGACTTCTTGCCCACCTGCCCCTACCCCCCCAAGCTGCAATGTTGAGCTGCTTTTGTCGTCCCTGTTTCTGTCCAGATCTATTTTCATGTCATCCTAGTCATCACTGATGACCCCAACTATGTTCTTATATTTAAACAATGATTAAACGTTAAATAGAAAATTAATGGTGTCCACCACCATAGATGAATTGGGAGAGGGTAGATTCCAAATGTTCTCCTGGTTGTTGAGCCTTCAGGAATGCTACTGTGTTCCTGGTAGGTCATGTTGACGTACGCCTGTCCTTCCTCTAGGTCAAGAGTTCTCAGTGACTCAAGAATAAACAGGGGTAGGGGGAGTAGATGGATGTGGGGGTAGGAATGAGGATGTTGGTCCTTACACATCTTCGAGGAATGCATGTGGTCAAAACTATTTTCATAACGACACCAATGCCATAACTGCCTGTTATTTTCTCTCAGGAGTATGTGATGGGGTGTTCCAGAGGCTGCATGTTATTCGGAAGGCCAAGGATGCTGTGCTTGTATTTTACCATATTTCAATTTTTGGATTTCTGTTCTGAAATGTGCCAATAAATACACCCGCATAAATAATAGCCTTCTGTGGCTACGAATTATTTTTAGGAGATTGTCCTAGGGTTTGCAAATTCACCCTTCCCGTTATAGTTTTTAAATTGACATTAGTTCTCCTATTTTCATTTTCGGGATTTCTTCCTCATGAGAGTGGCTGGTTTGATTGGCTGCTGTCCATTTATCATATCTTGAAATTGAGATGTATTCTTTTTCTTTCTTTTATTATTGCTAATGTAAGTGTGATGATTAATTTTATGTGTAACTTGCCTGGGCCACAGGGAGCCCACATACTTGGTCAGATTGTTCTGGGTGTGTCTATGAAGGTGTTTCAGGGTGAAATTTGCATTTCAATAGGTGGAGTTAATAGGAGAAGTTGTGCTGCTGGACTGTGGTGGGCCTTGTCCAATCAGTTGAAGGCCTGAATAGAAACAAAAAGTCTGATCCTCTTGAATAAGAGGCCAGACTATCTTTGAGCTAGAACTGCTTTCAGCGCATTTATTCCTGCCTTCAGACTTGAATTAAATCGCTGGCTCTGGACTGGAGCTCTTCCTTCGGCATTTCTGTGTCTCCAGGTTTCTGACTCCCGTCCTGGGATTTGTCTGCCTCTGAAATCATGCAAGCCCATTCCTTGCAATCAGTCTTTCTTGATGTTCTGTATATCCTGTTGCTTCTATTTCTCTAGAAATCTCTGAATCACACAATCAATGCAACCAAAAAAATAAGAACATTACAAAGGATGTTGGACCCGTTTGCATTCTCATAGCAATCTTATCTAATCTGTAGTTCCCAGTCTGAAAATTAGGCTGAGCAGTGACATCCGGACTTCGTAGGCATGTGAGGTGCACTCGCCAGCCCACGTAATAACTAAGTGCTCCCTTGATGATATCTAGGAAAACGGCCATGCCAATTTCCACAGTCAGGACAAACTGAGGAGCCTTCGTCCATACACATAAAGATCTGGAGAGGACTGTGATCAAGGGCGAGGACAATTTGAGGACTGCATTTCGAAATGATAGCTATGAAGAGCTCCAGTGTTCGGAAATTTCTGATAAGTGGCATCTTGTCCTTCCCATGAGGTGACCAGAGTCGAGCCCAGTGGCTTCAGTGAGCGGCAGTGATTGGCCAGTGCATAGTATACTTAACAGGACATGAGGAAACCTGGATTTGAGATAAATTGGCATTGAGTGAGCTTGGGTGTGTCATTTAATCTCTTTCATGACTATGACCCTGGAAATTAACACTGATTTTTGTGAGATCAAAATTGAATGGCTGACTCAGTATGTTCTCCTCTGATAATTTCCCCGAGGAAATAATCAAGGGTCTGCAAAATATTAGCCAGAAGGACTTCATTGCTCATTGCTGATAACATCAAAATAAGAAACAATATGTCTAATAATGGCGAGTTGGTGAAATCAATGGTGTACCACTTAGATAAAACTGAGGAGCCTTATTCCACACACATGAAGATCTGGAGCAGGGGGCTGCTCAGAGGCCTGTCATGGAAGGCGCTTTGGGGAGTGAAATGTGGTCTATGCTGATTCATGCACGGGGAAATGAGAGCATGTCAGTATGAGCTTGCGTTTGCTCCATGTCTGTACTTGGTAGCCGCGAGCATTCCCTTTTTCTGCAGAGGACGAATGATAAAAATAAGAGATTCTCAGCATTTCACGTTCCTGTAGGCAATAGAGACAGTCACTGTTGAGGTTCATAAGGCTCTGTGACTTTTTCCATCACGCTGGGCGTTGTAGGCAGAAGCCAAACAAGCTCAGACTGGGAGTGGCCGCACGTGATGGCCGCGCGAAGGGCTGCTTTCTCTGTCCTGGAAGAGTCAGCACTGGCCACCGAGACAGTGTTTTAAGATACTCCAGAGAATGTTTATTTGAGAAAAGGGCTCGTGACTGGGGAGCACAAACCGGGGCAGGCCCCCCGTGGGATCCACCGGGGTCAGGGCACAGGGGAGTTTCAGAGGGTCAAACTGGTGAGTGGTCCACATTTTAGGCCATTTGTTTGAAGCTTTTGGCTTGGTAGACAGGAAGCTGCAGTGTGGGGTGTTCTGCAACCGCCTGCAGACGCCCTTCTGCTTCTCTCCCAATCACTGGGGAGCGGGTATGGGGACGCTGCTGCTCTTCCCTAGTCATCACTGAGGGCCCACGAGAGGAGCTGCTTGAGCGTCACCCACAGGGAGGGGGCCAGGTGGCTTGCTTCCCGCTAGACGTCTCAACATGGGGCATCCCTGGTGGCCTCGGGGTTAAGTCTCTCAGCGCTGTCACCCCTGCGGCATGAGTTCCATCCCAGACCTCTCCTGTCTCGCCCGCCGCTCCCCTCAGCAGTGTATTTCAGTAGATCCACCTGTTCTACTCCCCACTCTGTCTCTGGTGGATCCTCTCACCCCCACACCTCTAGTCTATACCCCAGTTCTTGTATGCATGAGTAAAAAAATCCTTTAAAAAAGGTGGGTGCTACATTATCTGTTCTTCACAGGATATGTGTGTGTTCATATCTTAACAGATATGATATATATTTTTAAAGGTGTATTTATGCACGCAAGAGCTGGGGCACAGGCCAGCAGTATGGGGGGTGAGAAGATTCACCAGAGACAGAGTGGGGAGCAGAACAGGCAGATTGACCGAAATGCACTGCTGAGGGGAGCAGCGGGCGAGACAGGAGAGGTCTGCTGCACCATGTGGGTAGCTCCCTGTCCAGGGATCGAATTGTGCTGCAGTGGCTGAGGACAGCTTCATAGATTGCATCTTAACCCCTTGCACCACCGGGGAGGCCCCAGAGAAGATATTTGTTAAGAAAGAGTAAGGAATGTGAAGAGCAATGGCGGGAAGAACCCAGAAGAGAGATGAGCCTGGGGTTCCATGCTCCTGCGATCTGGAGCGTCATGTCCCCTCTCCTGCCGGGAGGCCTCGGCGTCAGCACAGACGTCCCCTAGAAAGCACCCCGTGGGGCTGAGGCATCTACTCTGGGAGCGGCCCTTGAGGAATGAGGAATGTGTTGGGTGGAGAAAGACGTTGACTTCTCCCCAAAGCAGAGCCCACTGCCTCGGGCGTTTGCAGCGGTGTCCTGGGGTCCCCGCGGGCATCACAGGGTAGGGGCGCCGGGCTCAGAACAAGGCGGAAGCCCACCCTGCAGGCCCCTGCCAGGGCTCCCTCCTGGGAACCTTTTTAGGCCAGGGTTTGTGGCACAGCAGGTGCCCCGTCAGCTTCTCCTTCCCTCTTGTCTCCTGCCTGTGAGGAAAGTTCACTTCATTCTGTCCTTTCTGTCCTTTCCACTCGGTGTCTGCACTCGCCAGACACCCTGACAGCAGCCTCAGGAGCTCTGCTCCGTGTCTCCTCCGGTGCCCTGGATGGTGTGTGGAGGGCGCGCCTCGCGGCAGCAGGGCCTCGGGGTGGGCCGGCGCCTTAGGAGCCGCAGGAAGGGGGTGCAGGGGTGGGAGCTCAGGTGGCACCTCCGAAGCCCCTCCTTGGCGCGGTGTGAGCAGCAGGGCCTGCGGCTCCCCTGCCTGGGCTGGGAGGGTGCCCGCGAGCATCTGGCCCTCCCGGGAGGAGGAAGGTGAGCTGTGCAGGCACAGCCCCCGGGGACAGGCTGGCGAGGAAGCCGCCCGCCTGCAGTCACCCGTGGCTGGGTCACCTCCGGGGCGGCCGCCGCACGGCCAGCAAGCAGCTTGGCACACAGGACGCCACTGGGTCACCAGCCCGTTCGCTCCACGCCCTTGCCACACTCCAGGGGCCGCCGCCGCGGGCCACCCAGAGCCGGTGCTGTGCGCCAGCTGCTCGCTCTGCTGCGCCCGCCACTCCCGCCCCGTGGGCGCCGGGGGACGAGAGGGTGGGTGTGTGCCCAGAGGCGCTGGGTGCCTGGTGCTCCCTCAGCGTGGTTCCTGGTGCCAGGGCCCGTGCTCGCCCCTTCGGCTTCTGCATGGTTCGCGAGGCTTTGGGGTGAGCGTGAGGGCGAGGGCACCTGGGGGGTGGACACAGCTCTGACTTGAGGGGTGCAGCCCAGGAGGGCAGCTTCTGGGAGACCTTGGCGCGGGGCGTCAGCACGGAGCTGTCCCGCCCCAGAGTCCCGGGCCAGAAGGCTGGCCCGCGGGGCGGAGGGCTCTGGACGCTGCCGTGCGAGAGGCGTTTCTTCTTCTTTTCTTTCTTTTATTTTTTATATTCCCCATGCAATGCAATTGCACCCCCCTTATTTTGGCCCCAATCTCTCCTTTCCCCACCCCCACATAGTGTGTCTCTGGTTTGTAGTTGCTTGTTGATTTTTTTCTTTATATAGTTAGTCTTTTTCCTGGTCCTTATTTAGGTTTTCTAGATTCCTGCTATGAGTGAGACCATCCGGTATTTTTCTTTTTCTTTCTGGCTTATTTCGCTGAGCATGATCCCTTCCAGCGCCATCCATGTTGCTGCAAATGGCATGAGTTTATCTTTCTTGATTGCTGAGTAATATTTTCTTCCCCTCTCTGATGATATGCAAATAGCAGCTTTCAAGGGCAAAAAAAAAAAAAAGTAGCGATGGTTCTAGAGAGAACAGTCTGTGTGCAGCCGCCACTGACCTCTTTCCATGCTTCGAGTAGCAGCTTTAAAGGGGAAATTAAAAAGTTATCTGCTGTTCTCTCCTGCATTTAACTACACCAGACAGTGCAGATGCCCCCACTTTCTGGAGAGCAAGCCCTGCAGTGCAGACTGTCCAGCCGCCTACCCTCCCGCGAGAACCCCCGGTCAAGGGAAGGAGCCCCCCAGTGGCCCCCGGCTCAAGCCTGATCAGCAGCTCCCAGGGGAAGGCGTGTGACCTGGTGCTGGGGGTGGCGGTGGTGGGGGACGGCAGGTGCTCTTCTCTGGACACCACCAGCCCGCCCGGAGGTGACACGAGCAAAGGAGACAAGAGGTCTTTGAACCCGGAGAATAGAGAGGGCCTTCTCGGAAGGCAGGATGAACACGGAGGAATCTTGTTTCCTTTTGATGTTGAGACACACGAGCCTGGAGCTTGCACATCTAACTCGTTGTGAACAATATTTTCTTTTTCTCTTTTTTAATATATTTAAAGAGCTGGTTTAGGGCCTCCCCGGTGGCGCAGCAGTTGAGCGCTGGGTTTGCTAAGCTGCCCGCAGCCTCTGCAGCGCAGCGGTTCGATCCCCGGCTGCTCCCCGGCCACCGGAGGAGGGTCCCACATGGCGCGCAGACCTCTCCTGCCGTCCGCTGCTCCCCTCAGCAGTGTACTTCGGTCCTTCTGCCTGCTCTGCTCCCCGCTCTGGATTCTCTCACCCTCCCGCGCTTCTGACTGTACCCAGTGCTTGTATAAATAAATAAATAAATCTTAAAATAAATAAATAAAGAGCTGGTTTATTAGAAAAGGGACAGAAAAGTAAAAGCCACTTCATAAGCAGGCGGGAAGAGCTGCTGAACAGTATTTTCTTTAGCAAGACATTTGGGATTGCATTTGCAGCCTAAACAGGTTCCAGAATGTGTGCTTTGATGCTCAAACCTTGTTCTTTCACTATAGCAGAATTTCCTTGTACTTTTTCAAGTAATTATGATGAGGCAGTTTCCAACCCCTGAGTGACTTAGGTGACTCACGTGCTGGGAGCCTCGGTCTTTGTGACGGTGAAAGAGGAGGGCAGCTATCGGTTTGTTCACCTACAAATACGCTTGGGTGACTCTGAACAGACAAGGGACATGATCTGACCTATATTTTGACAAGAACATTCTGGATGCTGCATTGAGAATAAATGCAAGAGGGACAAGAGCAGAAATTGAAAGGACAGGTAGAGGAACATTTCAAGAACATAGACAATATGGTGGCGATTTGGTCGAAGAGGTAGCGGAGGCCTAGGAGAAGTGTTCCCTCTCTGCCTTTATGGAGAAGGTGAAGATGTCAAGATGTCCAGTAGGAAGAGTGGAATTTATAAAGACGCCAAGATTTCTGGCCTGATGAAAGGAAGAACTGAGTCACCGGCTCTTGAGAGATAAAAAAGAACAGAAACAGGTGCAGCTTTTGCACAGAGCTCCTGGAGCTCAGATGTGGACATTTGCTACCCGATAACCATCGGTGCAGACTTGAGGGAGGTGGTAGGAGTTCAGTGGGAGGAGCTCAAGGGAGAGAAGCACACACAAGTGAGTTCTAGGCCTTAAGACACTGGCATTGGATGCGGTAATCCTGGGAGTGAGTGACGATAGATAAATAAAAAAGATCTAAAATTCCAAAGTCACATGGATGAAGGGGGCCAGTTAGAGATTGGGAAGGGCCGTCTGGCGTGGCAGCCACTTGCCCACGTGCGGGACACGAGGAGTGTGGCTCAGGGTTGAGACCATAAATGCCCGGGTTGCTGCTGAGACGTCAGTACAATGAGGACTGAGAGTTGATCTTGGAACTAAGAACACTGGAGGCTTTGGGGGAAAATCCTCAGTGGCTGGTAAAGGCGGTTGAGGCAGCTTCAGGGGACCAGGAGACCCTGCAGCAGCAGGTGCAGACGGCGGTTTCCAGGAGTCTGGCAATACAGGAAAGACACGGGGAGTCGGGATTTATAATGCTAGGCCGACGCGGGGCTTGTAAGGAGGCCGAAGAGGCCGAGGAGGCCTAGTTGGTGCTGCCGGGTGCGTGAACCGTTATGTCCTCACCACGGAGGCGGGTGGGGAGCTGGGGGCAGAGATGGCGTCACTTCCTGCGGGAAGTCAGAAGCAAGGTCCTTGCTGGATCAGGAGGGGCTAGAAGTGTGGGTACGAGAGAAGCGCGGAGGGTGAGGAAGCTAGATTGCCAGGCAGCCTGGACAGCCAGGTGAGCGGCGAGTGGCAGGATTGCACAGCGAGACCCGCCAGCCAGGTGTGTGCTGGCCCCTCCCGGGAGCACAGCCATGCCCCGAGAGACAGGGGGTGCCCATGCGTGTGTGCCCCCCCACGGGGAGACGGGAAGCGTGGGAGTTTCATGCTAATAACCTGGTAAAGAACTGACTTAGGCCGAGCTGAGAGAGTAGCGGCGGTGGGTCTTCGCCGCGGAGCCAGGCCCCTCTGACCCCGCGGAGAGCCGCCTGACTCCTCCCCGGCGCAGGCTCGAAGCTTCTGGCTAGGAAGAGAGCGTTGGCTGGGATGTGTATGAATGGCTCAGTTTATCCCGTGTCACCTGTGTAGACCAGGCAGCACAAATGATCCGACTTCGGTTTCCCATCAAAAACATTGAGACTGGCCTAAAAACAAAGGATTTCGTGTTAAACTAGTAGCTGATCTTCCTTTACTGAATTGCACGGTGCCTCGGGAGGATTTCCTGCCATGCACTTGCCTCTGTGCATCTTGGTTTTCTGGTTAAAATGAAGCTGACGTGACACCGGGCCTCGGCGCCGGGGGCCTGCTGGAGAGCGCTGCCGGAGGCGGGTGCTGGGGGCGGCTCGGGCTGGGCTGAGGCTCTCTGAGGGCTGCTCCCCAACATCAGGCGCTGCAGAGTCGCACCACCAAGGTCATCCAGCAGTCAGTGCGCAGCCTGGGCGGGGGCGCTAGGTCTCTGGCTTTTCTGGGGTTCCCCCTGGCGTAGACAGGGCCCGCGGGGCAGAACCTTACGATTCAGAATCTGGTCTGCGAGACATTCTGACATTATGGGAGACACCCACTTTTAACAACGTGGAAAAAGGAGCTAAAAACACTTTTAATGGACAATCCAGGCATGTTGGACTCTGCTGAAAAGCTGTGAAAGTCTTGAGAACGCCAGCCGTCCTGGGTGAGAGCAGCCACCACCGCCATCGGTTTCCTGCGACAGTGGGAGAAAGCAGTTTTATTTGGTGGACGAGCCCGCGGAGGCGGGGTGCGGGCCGCCTGCTGTTCCGACTGCACAGACAGGGGCTCCGTGCATGGGCTGTCATCGCGGCCTTGCACGCGCGCTCGCTCCAGGGTCATCTGGACACCATGGAAACAGCGAGGCGTGCCCAAGCGAGGGGAGTTTCCTTTGACACGGTCTCTCCAAGGTTGTGCCGGCTGTGTGTACCCTGCCTTTACATGAGTCATTTATTTAAAGAGCTTCAAAATTTTGGTTATTGGAGATTAAGATTCCTTGACAATTTTTCCGAGAAGAGCCTCCTTTGCTCCCGTTTTCATTTTCCCCACCTTGGGCTAGAACCTCGCTCCGGAGTTCTCATCTTCCTGCTCGGGTGTTTGAACCACAAATAGGTCCTTGTCAGCAAACCTGCAGAAAGGGAGAGGCTCGGAGCACCGCTAACATGCGTTACCTCAGAGAGGTAGTGTCATATGGAGTGTAGAAAACATGCATGTGATCTAGAATACACAGAGGAAATACAGAATTTGATCTGCATGGCATATAGAGCAGCTATCACGGCCTGTCACCAGTGCCATTCTAGGCACCTGCACCCCGTTCTGTAACCCTCACGAGATCCTTCTTAAATTGCTACGGCTTTTTTCTTTCAATAAATGCAGAAACAGAGCTTCTGAGGGAAGAGGCACCTTGCTGGGTGTTTCAAACTTGGAACCCTGGGATAGCGGGTTCCACCTGACAGTGCCCTTTGTGGTTTGTCCATGTTTCAACCACAGTCGGTGTATAGCTTCTTCCTTCCTGGCCCTCGGGTGGGTTTAGGGTACAGCGACAGGAAAAGCTCGTCTGTGGGGAGACGACAGTCCTCCGGGAGAAGGCACGGGGGTATGTCCAGAGCTGCCTGGGGTGGGGGTGACCCTGGGTACCGTGTGCAGGCTTGGAGAGGGGGTGCGCCAGCCTAGCGTGTGGGCTGGGGGGGTTATGACGGGGGGCACGTCTCCCCTGGATTTGAAGGAATGAGTAAGAATTAGGTTGAAGGAACCGAGGGAAATATTCTAGGCAGGGAACTGCCTACTAGACAGTGCGAACAGACGTGTGATGCTTTTAGTAAAATAAAAGAATTTGACCTTCCTGCAGACTCGCGGTCAAGCTGAGCCGGTCAATGAGGCGCTTGCATGTCCTGGAGGTAACAGTGGTCTGCTTTGGGTTGAAAATGGAACATTCCAGCAGTCAGGGGAGGGATGGGTCGGTCGGCACTGTTAAGAAACTCCCAGGACTCTCAGCGGTTTTACCTACCGAGATCTCAGAAAAATTTTCCCAGGAGAGCGAGCGATTTGGTGGGTGTGGCAAATGCACGTGCCACGAGCACCATGTGGAGCCTGACCAGACGGCGTGGCCCGCAGCCGCCTCCCTCTGAACCAGCCTGTGCCCAGACACGCTGCTTAGGAAATGAGACGGAAGGCCGCACTGTCAGCAGAAATCACAAATTTATTAATTCTTAAATATATCAATCAGTCATTTACCATTATGGCAAGAAATATATACAGTGTCCCATGGTAAACTGCAGTGTTTCAAAATGATAGAAGATAATAAATGTGTAATTCAGTCGTGGTGGAGAGAACAAATCACAATTCCCTCACATCGCGGTGAGGAAGACACACTCGATCTACGCGAATACTTCAACACCACATGCTAAGTTCAAAGTGTAAAAAAAAACACCACGCTATACCTATTTTTTTTTTAAATACATGTATGCCACGTGTAGCCATTTCACAAAAAGGTAAAAGAAAGTAAAAAGGGAAAATGAGGCCGTTACTTTTTCACAGATCTCATTGGCAGGTTAACATGGCTCAATACATTTACTGTATATATTTATTTTAAATATATATTGTTTTAAATCGTGTAATATTTATCAGAAAAGCTTCAATCCATCTACCGTACATCCACTAGCAACAATATCTAAGGTGATTAGTATAATCAACACAGAAGGTGAAATGAGAGAGAATTGAGGAGGGTTTTTTGGTGGGATTTTTTTTTTGTTTTTATTTTTGTATTTTTTTGCTTCTGCGTTTGAAAATAGGCTTCTAGGGCTGCGGGTTGCTATTGTTAAAATAACATTGATGAGGGTACCATGCACTATACAGCGTTTCAGGGACGAGAAAAAGGCTCACAAGGATTGCATGAACCAAGGAGAAATGAGAAGCATCAAAGAAACGGGGCTAGTTCCCTTCTCGTCTTTTTTTTTTAACTGGAAAATCCTGACTCCTCGCAGGAAGGTAATGTCACTGCCACAAGAGAGAAGCTAAAAAAACACAAGTCACGAAGATCAAGTTCAAAACGCTTGTGAAAATGGAAAACATGCACAAGTTCTCTCACGTCTGAAAACCAGCCAGGAGGCCCCGGCAGGCAGGGCCCCCACAGAAGCAGGCAGGCCCCCCCCACAGAAGCCAGCAGAGCTCTGCCCCTGCCAGTGCAAGAATTCCTGGGCGGCCCCGGGGGTGGCTCCAGCAGCAAGACCCCTCAGGTACAGAGGGTGCAGTGACCGGCTTGCTTACCCCCATGTTGAAACAATTCCTAGCGCCTTCCCGAGGAGGGTCCCTTGTTCAAACTAGAGCCTGTGCAGAACTGAAAACCCTAAGATCTCACTGACATTTCCGTGGGCCCTGAAGAGGATCCAAAGTATTAGGTGAATCGTCTCTCTCCCCAAAGCCCATCCCTACGCAGATTTCACTTTCCTCCCACACTACTAACCGAAAAAAAAAAAAAAAAAAAAAAAGAGAGGGGAATAAAGTGGAAAAAAAAAAAGAAAACTGAAAAGGGAAGCAGACAGCAGGAGCAAGGAGCTAGGATGCAATGGGGAAAACAGAACAGATTTGAGAACAGGAGAAAAAGTTCCATTTGGCGACTTCACCAGAGCCGGGTGCACATGTGCGAAAGTGAGCAAACGCTCAGAGAAGAATTTTTCCAGTTCGTGTGGTTTGACCGAAAGACACGCCTGCAGGTGGCACCAAACCCACCGACCCCCGCTTGCGCCTCCATCAGGGATTTCGCCCACATTCCAACCCTCTTCAATGGTTAAAGGCAACAAAGCATTCAGCGGGGCACCCCCCCATGAGCTGGGGTCACACCGGGAAACTGAAGGGTTTTGGGGTTTTTTTTTTGCCCTTTTTTTTTTTTGTTAAATGAACAAAAACAGATGAACAGCAAAGAGTTTTTAAAAATGTACATTTCTCTTACAAACTGTCATTTGGAGAACGAGAACTCTGGAGTCTGTCGAATCTTGGCATGAACAGAGAAACGTGCCGAACAGGTTGTCCTTGGACCTTTCTGTCTGACCGCCCCTCTCGCGTGCCAACAGTGACGCGGGCTAGCAGGGAACACCCCCCGGCTGAGTGTAAACAATGGACAGGAAGGAACACATGACAAGATGATGGATCACGGGTGCATTACGTGGACGACCTTCACTGCTTCATGCACTCGGTAACATGCATGAAGAGGAGGAGCAAACGACCGGGGGACCAGCCAGGCGCCCGGAGGACACAGGATGCAGAAGAAGCACTGTGGGGGCTTAGCTGGAAGGAGAAAGGGGGGCAGGAGAAACACGTTACATTAGTTGACACAATACCCTCCCCGCGTTGCCCGAGGTGTGCCTGGGCTACACGCTACAAAGGCAGCTCGACGGCTAGACTGAAAATAGCACCTGGAGATCTCAGCTCGGGTGCTCAGAAAACACACACCCCATCGCGTTCACTGGATCTAGCAGGGAGACAGGACACCGGCATCGGTCAGCTGTCAACTTGTCCGCACAGAGTTAAGAAATAGAGACCCAGGTTTTCATGCCAGTGGTACGTCGAAATTCACATTTGAAGCCTTCCTATTTGCTAGGCAAGTGAGCTAGTGGTTGTTATCACTGGGCTGACGTCGAAGGGCATCTTTAGTGTTTTGCATTATTCTTAGACTCCTTGGGGAAGGACCCCGAGCAGTCACTCTGACAAGGACTGTCGCTGCCAAATGGATTGACCGTCTTGATGGTCTACACCATGGCTCAGCGAGGCGTGGCCAATGAATTTAAAAATTAACCTTAGCCAAGCAAGGAGCGGGAGTGGCAACCTGCTGGAAAACCATAAGACTCCAAAGGATTCCAGAGCTTGATCTAAATTAAATTAGGTCCGGAGACTTGGGCGTTGTCTGCCTGGACCCAGGCAGGAGAGGCGGTCTGGTCTGTAGCTCCACCCGCCTGGTGTGGATGGACGCTTCTCGTTACTGACTTCAACTAATGGCCACACTGCACAGTGGGGTCAGACTGACACTCCAGAGCTCATGCAAAAACATGCTAATGACTTTTCAAAGCCCTTTAATGTCTCATCGCCTCCAAGGCAAGAGAAAATGCCCTCACAGGGGAGCACACAGCCAGCAGCCTTCCAGCGGGCGGCGGCCCCACAGCTGGCCACGGAGCAGGGTGTTACTTACAAGACCCACATGTCAGTGGTTTTCAGGCCTTAGATGTTTTGCCACAAAGAGGTGCTTCCTGAGAAGTTTTCTTTCCCATTTGGAATACAGGAAGGCCTATTAAGAGAAGCCCCATTTAAGCCCCCTGGCATAAAATGAAGTTGTCTTAAATAGGCTGTATCCCATAAACGCTCAGGGAACTGGAGAAAAACCTAACCCTCTAGGACTGCAGTGTCAGTGGAGTCCCCCCGTATTCCCTGGTGACGTGTGCTGGACCTCTTTGGGGTAAAAAACACAAGTCCTCCTCGGCTCTTGTTTCGGGATGAATTTCAATTTTGGGGTTCTTGTTAACAGCCACGTCTTACAAATTCAGCAGGGAGAGACCATTAGTGAGGCTTTAGAGAAGGCCTTTGAAAACCACCGTGGGACACGACGAGGTGCAAGAATGCTGATGCCCAGTGACTTGATTGGCTCTTTGCATAAACGTGATGCCCCAGAAGGCTGACAAGTGCTCGCGGTGCGGATTAGGGCTGAAATCTCCACAGGGTCAAATCTCAACCACCCTCCTCGTTCTCAGCCCAGCTCGCAGTACAGACGGAACCTTGTTCCTCTCCCCTCCTGCCTGGCCAGCCTCCGGGGAGCTACACGCCTTGCCCTGAGCCTGCCCCGCCTCCAGATGTCCCTTGAACCGGGATTAGCCTTCTGCTGCTCTTTCTCTGCTCTCTGTCTCCAAACTACGCATCAGAGGCCTTGCCAGAGCTCCCTCTGCACAGGCAGCACACCGGTGGACCGGTGGACCGGTGGACCCAGCACTTTGGCCTCCAGCCACCCCCGCCCCCTTTTGGCCAAAGCTACGGCTCCTATCCCTCCTTCCAGGCGGGGCTGATGTCTTTCATATCTGACCTGGCGCGACTGAAGTACCTGGCGATGCGCAGTAAGAGTGTCCCTGTTACGATGGGAGAGCTAGCGGGGGCCGTGGCTGTGGAGAAGCTGATCCCCTGTAACTACTGCATTGGATAAATTTCTCCCTTCGGATCTGCCCCTGCGCCCCTCGCGGGGGTCTGACGTCGCCCTCGGAGAAATCAGCTTGCTAAGGCGCCCCCTCCTGGCTCCCTAAAGCCGCCCTGCGGCATTTCAGCACAGGCGGCGGGGTGGCTCCGGAGCCTTGGGGACTTCTCTTGGGCACCCACTCGCCGGTGACCAGGAGCATTAAGTGGCATCAGCATGCTAACCACACCAGGGAAGGACCTGTGCCCACTGGGGGTGGCTGACAAAGCCGGGGGCAGCCTGGAAATGCTTACTTGATGGGGACGGTGGGGGACCCCGAGCGATGAAAATGGACGTTCTGCCACTTCCCGTCCCGGCGGTGCCACACGCGCGTCTCCTCCGACTGCATGGTCTTGGGCAACCCGCTGCCGTCCATGTACTGCGTGAGCCTGATGTAGGCGATGCAGGCGGCGTCCTCGCCCACCAGGTGCACGTGCGGGTTCAGGATGATCGTGTGAATGGGTTTGTTGCTTTTGGACAAGGCTGAAAGGGACAACACGATCAGCAGATCAGCAAGATTCAGCGCCGGTCACCCGCCCGCCTACTGGTGATGTGCACGCCGAGTGCCGGGCGCCGTGCACGGTGTAGAGGAAGAGCAGGAAAAGCAGGTGTGTTTTTCTCGTATGCCTTTTGCAGACCATATGTGCGCCACTCTGGAAACTTAGACTGGGGGCGGGGGACTGGCATGGTGGCTGTCTCTGTGTATGCATCATGGGAGACGGTTCCAAGCAGACATGCAGAGGCCTGGCCAGGGACACAGGCACTTCCTGTGTTTCCACGGGGGCCGCTGCCAGGATGTCCTGTGGCCACGATCAGCTTTGTTAGCTGGCGAAGTGCACAGGGCGAGGCTCTCTGCACAAGGGCTGGCCACAGCATGGAGCCTTCCCACATCTGTGACTCAGGCACTGAGTCTGTTCACAGGAGCCCACTTGGGCATCCAGTAAGATCAAGGCTTAGTGTTGCCCATACAGCCGGGTCTGGTCCTTTAGCACTTGACCTTGAGGCAAGCTCCTGCCTTTGTGGTTTTGAGAGTAGTTACTCTTTCCCATCGCTCAGCAATCGAAAATTATAATGTTCAGTGAGGATTATTGATTGGTGATGTGGCTAGGAATTCACAAAACAGGTTGCTGCCCTGCTGGTTACCCTAACCCATGTTCCATCCAGAGACAGAAGTCTCTTGAAATTACTCAGTGCTACAGTCAGGTGAAAAAATACCCAAGGACATGGATACCATGTCCTTGGAAAGGAACGAGTAGAGTGGCATGCTGAAGTAGGTGACATTACATTAACCGAGTATTTATTTTGCTGGAGATTCAGATGGGATGAGTTGAAAGAGTATTTATGTATTTTGAAAAATACTGACTTTCGTAAAAAAAAAAAAAGTTAAGTGAATACACCCCCTAAATCTCAGTGATAATATGCTATAAACTGCAAAATGATTTACCACGTTGAGTTCAAGTTTTCATATTTCAGTTCTTATCAAAATACACAGTTGACAGGAACAGCTGCTGGTGGAGGGCTAGAACCACTGACCCCGAGGGCCTTTGCTACGGCCGAGGTACTACATCATTCTCTCAGTTCACTTGCTTGCAAATGCCTCATGTATATGTGAAATTCAAAAAACATATCCGAACCTAAAAGCCCGGGCCAAAGCAGACATGCTCGCGAATGCTCACGATGAGGTGAGCTTGATCGTGTGGTGATGGCCGTGGGTCTTCTTTAACACGTGCACCCTGTGGACACTGACAGCACCTAGCCTGCCTCTCGCTGTTAAGGAATGGAAAGGGACACCTGGGGTTTCTTGTCTACACTTTTCCTGATGACCTCAAGGATTTCTGCAAGTTGTTTTTTTCTGTTATTTTCTCTACAGTGTTGCTCTTTGAACAAACCACTAAGATTCTTGTGATCTGCACTGAATGATTTATGTGATTACTCATCTTCATGTATCTTTCACTTTAAAAATGAGCACTAAATATGCTTGAAAACACTCCTCCAGTGGAATATTCTGGCATGCTGTAATTTTTATTTTCTCCTATCTAAACAGTGTTTTATGAAAATTGGAAGAACTCAGCGTGGCAAAGCATTTTGTAGTTCACAGCATATAATTACAGGGATTTAGGAGGTGTATTCAATTAACATTTTTTTTTTAACCAAAGCCAGTATCTTTCAAAATACATACAACTTATAATAAGTCTGTCATATATATTTTTTAAATTTCAAGTACTAGAACTATTTATAAAACACGAGGAATATTTAAATATATAAAATACTGGAGGGCAGTTGAAATTCTCATTGCGGAAAAGAATCTACAAATTTGAAATAAAGTCAAAGGGAATTTGGGAAAAAACATGTTACTAAATTAAAAATATACCATTTTCAAAGTAGAATCGATGAAAGTCCATTCCTTCCACTAAATTGCCCAAGGCTTCAGGTTCAAAGGCAGTAAGGCCTGGGTCACAGATTTTTCTGTAGGAAGAAAATAATAAAAATAATGAGTTAACGTAATTTCTTGTTTCCTTGTCTTCATTCTTATTGCTCAGACAGTGAATCAATGTCTTAAAAAAATAGTAAAAATATAAAACTTCCACCACAGACTTGGAAAAATGGTTTGAGGAGCAGTGTCAAGATAGGATTTTGCAGAAAACTTTGAGGGTAAGATAACTTAACCAGTCCCGGCTAGGGGACAATCTTATGGATGTTACTTTAGAAATCTCCTTTTTAAACACTTCTACTTTTTTTTTTTTTTCCAATGTGAATTTTCCAGACTTTCCTGGTTTCCTAACTGAAATTTATTTTCCGAAAGTTCTCCCAGACACACTCAAGTTCTATGAAACTACCTTTGGTTCTGAAATTGTTTTCGGGATCTTCTCCAACACCTTTATATTCCTGTCAAATGCATCAGGAAGCATTTCAAGGCAGGTGCCCTATCCTGTACCTTGCGTGTCCACACGGTGTGATTAAGCTGTTTTTCAGGTTTATGTAACTTTACACATCTTAGAAGAGGTTTAAATGTACAGATTAGTTTTCTTTAAAATTAATTTTCTTTTATTTAACAAAGAGACACACCATATGATGTGATGTGGATTTTCTTTGGAGAAACTTATTTATCTCAGACAGAACTGTTTTGTACCTACACTGTAGCAGATATGTTTTGCAACAACATTTAACACTAGATATAGAGGGCCTCCCAGGTGGCCCAGGGGGTTGAGCACAGCACTGTGAAGCTGTCCGCAGCCTCTGCAGCATGGGTTCGATTCCAGGCCGGCCAGGGAGATACCCACATGGTGCGGCAGACCACTCCTGTCTCACCCGCTGCTCCCCTCAGCAGTGTCTTCAGTCCATCTGCCTGTTCTGCTCCCTGCTTGGTCTCTGATGAATTCTCTCACCCTCCCACACCTCTGGTCTGTACCCCAGTTCTTGTATAAATAAATCTTTAAAAAACAATAATTATTCTATAATAAATAAACGCTAATAAAAAAAAAAACACTAGAAATAGAAACAAAGTGCTTGAAGTCCAGGCCACAAATACATGGGACAGAAAAGATTTAAGATAACATAGAATTTGAGTTGGGTTTTTAGGAGTGAGTAGGAGTTTTACAGGAGTCGGGGGAGGCAGCAGGCAGGGGAAGGCAGGGAGTATGAATGGCACAGGAGTGTGAAACATGGTATGTTGGGGAAAGATGGTTACTTGTTGGCTGTGGTACACAGCAGGTCAGGTCACTGGGTAGGGTTGTAAGTCCCGTGGAAAAATAGAGGGGTAAATACGACCTCGACCTCAAGCTGATGGCAATCAGGGGAGTCTTCTCAGAGAAGGTAAAATCTGGATTTGAAGAGTTAGCAGATTAAAAAAAAGAGTACAATTGTAGGATTTGGGTTTATGTGACTCAGGACAATACAGTGAATGGGGTGACATCTGATTTAATATGGAAACTCCCCATTTGGAGGCAAAACATCTTAACTGCTCAACCAAAACACAAGCCTCACGAGGCTAACTTAGCATGGTCCTTCAAAGTACTGATCAGTGTGGGGCCTGGAACGGATGTCTTTTTAAGAACACCTTTAAAGTAGAAAATAGTTTGAAAAATACAAAGTGCCAGTGGGTGGTTCTTTGTGTGAAGAAGGTCATAGAAGCAGGGGTGGGTCCAGACAAGGCAGGGCTTTAACTTTGCCTCAGACTTCATAATGAACAGGCGTTTTCAAGCTCACAGACACGTATATGCAACCTCATCCTAAGCAAACCGGGAACAACAGTGTTCCTATAGTAACAGGGATTTATTCTGCCAGGGGCTATTACAGCCTCTATAAATAGGACTTTTGGTTGTCAAGATCGGTGAAGTGAAAATTTTGACTACCTATCTGCACTGAAATCATCCGAGAATCACTGTGCTATGCTGATCTTTTTTTTTTTTTTAAGATATATTTATTTTGCATACAAGAGCTGGGGTGCAGGCCAGAGGTGTAGGGGTAAGAGGATTCACCAGAGACAGAGTGGGGAGCAGAACAGGCAGACTGACTGAAATACACTGCTGAGGGGAGCAGCGGGCATGACAGGAGAGGTCTGCTGCACCATGTGGGTAGCTCCCTGGCTAGGGATGGAACTCGGTTCCAACTCATGCTGCAGTGGCTGCCAAAAGCTTCATAGTGCTGGGACTTCCCGCCTTGCACCACCAGAGATGCCCTATGATGGATCTTTTTACCGTGCTATGGAGAGGACATACATTTGAATACCCAGTAATGTGTCTTTTTGCTCCCGCTCTATGTGTGTCTGCCTATGTATGGACATATCTGTGTCCTATAAAAAATAAGTTTCACGAGGCTGTGCATGCACACGCTGCAGCTGACAGAGCTTTACCTTCACATCCTACACCCAATAAGCTCCCAAATGGAAGAGCCTATTGGATAATTCCTGCCCCTGAGTGTACAAAACCAGGCCCGATGGACAAAGGAATTAGTGAACACCCTGACCCCAAGGGATTGATTGAACATACTCTCCTTTAAACTCTCCTATAATTAATATAGGAAGTACCCACTTCTGTCTGCTTACCATTCCCACAAAGCATATTTTTACTCTCCCACAGGGAAATGTTACTACAGGAGGACCTCCTTTTTTTGAAAGGGGATTTTTTTTAGGGTGACAGTGGTTTCAACAGGCCGTGACTCAGACACCGAGGCTCCCATTCCTTCAGGCACACATCACCACACCCTCCGCAGCCTCCCGCAGCCTTCACCGCACTGCATGGTGCTCCCTCCCCCTTCTCTGCTCGATCCTCAGGCTTCCCTTTGGTAACCTCAGTTTTACCATCAGCTCTCGAGGATTTGTTACTGGTTGGGTTATTCTCTGAAGCTGACTTTGTTTTCCACCTATGACTTAAACCATCCAGGATGTGTCTTTCTCTTCTGGTCTGCTGCACCCCGCATATCCTCCTTGCAGTTCCATCCATGTTGTTGCAGATGGCAAGCGTTCGGTGTCTTTTTTTGGTTGCGTGGTGTTCCACTGCGTATATGCCCTGTCATCCTCATCTACTCATCTGGCCTTGGGCACTTAGGTTGTCTCCACGCTTGGTTACGGTGATGCAGTGAACGCGGGAGTGCATCCATCCCTTCACATTAGTGTGTTGGCAAACTTTGAGTAGAACACCAGGGAGTCAGACTGGTGGGTCCTACGGTAGATCTACTGGCACATTCTGAGAAACCTCCATCCTGTTTTCCTCAGGCGCTGGACCAGTTTACATTCTAACCAATGGCGCAGGTGGTCTGGGACAGTGGTTTCCTTTCTATAGCCTATGATCCAGTAGCTCACAGACTTTACACTTGATCTTAGCCAAAAGGCCGAGAAGCGATAGCTCACAGACTTTAAACTGAGCATTAGAAGCATCAGAACCCTTTCTTTACATTATCCGAAGAAAAGCACAAAGGTAGAGGCAAAGATAAAGTGGTTCTGGGTTGGCTGAAGAGGAAGAAGCTGCCTGGCCCACGGCACCTCTATTCTTATTTCCTGTCCCAGCACCTTTGCAGAAATGCAAGGAAAAGCCTCCTTTATTCATAGATTTGTATTTTATTGAGGCAACACTGATGCATGGAGGTATGATTCATCATGTATGATTCAAAGGCACAGGAGTCACTGCAGGTCCCTGGGTCCCTTCCCACTTGGCTCCCCACTCTCCTGGTAGCCTCAGTTTTTACAGTCATGTCTAGGGTTTGATTTGGTTTAGTTTAATTGACCTTTTGTTTCATTTCTCTGTTTTATATATGACTGAAATCATCTGGTGTCTCTCTCTGAATCATTTTGCTTAGCATTCTCTCTCTCAGTCCTATCCATGTTGTTAGAAATGGCAAGATTTCATTTTTTCCTGCTGTGTAGTATTCCACAGTGCACATGCCCATCACCGCTTCTTAACCCACTCATCTCTCCTCGGGCCCTTAAGTCGCTTCTATAACTTGGCAATTATAACAAGTGCTGGAAGGAACACATGAGTGCAGGTATTCCCTTAAATTAGTGTGCCTGCATTTGTGGGATAGACACCTGGGGGAGGGATTGCTACATCATGTGGTAGATCTATTTTAATATTCTGAGGAACCTCCATGCTGTTTTCCACAGGGCCTGGAGCAGTGGACATGTTATTATTTATTTATTTATTTTTTAAAATAAATTTTATTTTTATATTCCCCATACAATTGCAACCCCCTTATTTTGACCCCAGTCCCTCCCCTCCCCACCACCTACCCCCCATAGTGTGTCTCTGGTTCATAGTTGTTTGTTGATTTTGATTTTCACTTTCTTATAGTTATTCATTTTCCTGGTCCCTTATTTAAGTTTTCTAGATTCCTGCTATGAGTGAGACCATCCGGTATTTTTCTTTTTCTTTCTGGCTTATTTCGCTGAGCATGATCCCTTCCAGCGCCATCCATGTTGCTGCAAATTGCATGTGTTTATCTTTTTTGAATGCTGAGTAATATTCCATGGTGTATATGGACCACATCTTCTTGATCCAGTCATCTATTTTTGGGCATTTGGGTTGTTTCCAAAGCTTAGCTATTGTAAGCAGTGCTGCTATAAACATAGGGGTGCAGGTGCTCTTTGGAATGGATGTTTCTGTGTCCTTTGGGTAAATACCTAGGAGTGGAATTGCTGGATCCTATGGAAGCTCTATGTTTAGTAGGTCCAGAAATCTCCACACAGCTGTGAGCAGTGGACATTTTAGCCAACTGTACAAAGGTTCCTTTTTCTCCACGCCATGGCCGAGGGAGTATGTTTAGCTTCATGTGCTTTGCTGTTCTCATCTGGAATGCCTTCTCTCAGTTAGAAGTGGTTATGCTTTGGTGTGCTGACAAGGGCCTAACCCAGCCTCCTATCGGAAGTCTTGTCTTCTCTCACTGAACCTCAGTTACATTTATTTCTCTCCTGAAGATACTGAGGTCATTTGTATCTTGAAACAAAGCTATGTTGACAAATGAAACCTGGGGTTAAATGTACATGAGTTCAGGCATTGGAAGAATGCATTCATATGGAAAATATGAAGGCTGCGGGCTTGGAAGTTTGCCAGCCGTGCCTGTACTCACGTGTACGCCTCGAAGTCCCCGTTGTTGATCGCTTCGATCAGCTGCTCAGTGACTTTGATAATCTCTTGCTTCCGCGCTAAAGGCAAAGATAAAGAGTTTGGTGAAAATACAAGACAGAAGCCATATAAAATATTACTGTAATTATGCTGCTCTTCCCCTTAAATGTAGCATTAGTTTTCCCCATTGCCCGAGAGTAGAATGTTCCTAGGAAATCTTCCATAGCTAAAATGGCATAAAGCGAAGAAGCAAGTACTAGTGATTCAAATGGGAAATATTTGTTGGGTTTTTTTTTTTAGATTTTATATATTTCTGTGTAGAAATGGGGTACAGGCTAGAGGTGCAGGGGGTGAGAGGATTCACCAGAGACAGAGCAGGGAACAGAACAGGCAGACTGACGAAATGCACTGCTGAGGGGAGCAGCGGGCGAGACAGGAGAGGTCTGCTGTGCCATATATGTTTGCTCCCTGGGTGGGGGTCATACTCAGGCTGGAGAGGTGCTAGAACTGAGACTAAACCCCTAGGCCACCAGGGAAGCCCTCAAATGGGCAATTTTTGAATTTCTTCGGTATTTAAAAAACTACGATTATTTTCTATTTTCAAATTTACTGCTTTTATCACTATGATGGAGTTGTGAATATTTTTTCTCTTAACCATCCACGAATGCATTATTAAAAACAATCTTGAAGTCATCCCTCTACTGACACATCTCCCTTCAGAGTATACATGATGTCTTAAGACATAACTTTATATTTTTGGTTGCATGTTATTACTGTTCAGCTCACCCAGCTCTACAAAAGAGGGTGCCAAAATGTAATTGGCCATCATAGTTAGATGAATGACTTTTAGTGAACTCTGTAAGCTGGAAAAGCCACATCAGATTCAG
Organism: Talpa occidentalis; assembly: GCF_014898055.3. NCBI lineage: Eukaryota > Metazoa > Chordata > Mammalia > Eulipotyphla > Talpidae > Talpa > Talpa occidentalis. The sequence goes on along the minus strand of NW_023601322.1, from coordinate 93,667,815 downwards.
TGCTGGCGGCTGATAATTAGAAGGACTCTAATTGGTCTGGCAATGCTATTGCATTAGCTTAAACAGGGAAGTTTTGAGTTCCTACACCAACTTCACAGGGCAGCAAGGATGTTATTTCTCATAGGAAGAGCTAAAGTCTGGTTTTGTACTTTATTGATTAATGACTAGTTTGCATTTTTAATAAATCTGATCTTCATGAAGCAGAGTTCAACGACAAACTTAAATATGTAAATTCATTTTCAAACTCCAACTACCCCAGGTTATGACCACCCTTACTTAAAACAGGACCACGTGACACTTCACTGAGCCCTTGACACCGGCTTATAAAATAAAATTTATCCATAAAAGGATCGCCACCTTGCCAAGGCTAATAAAATGATTTGAAAGATCATCCATATATATTTTTTTTAAATAAGGGGTTTCTTTGCTCTCTACGACATCTGAAGTGATCCTTGCTCTTGTTCATTGGACGAATGTCTGTGCTGCAGGCCCCCACCGGACAGGCTGCAGAGAAGGCGGTGGTCCTGGAGAGTCATTCTGTCCGAGGCGCTGCCCGGGGCACACTTCAGCTTAATGTAGTCAGGCAGGCAGTGATTCATCTGCCTGTGGTCTCGGCAGTATGAACATTTGGCGAAACACACGACAGCTGACCGGATCTGGGACAGAAGGGACCCTGGGGAGGAGGCGCTTAAAAGGTGAGCGGACAGAGAGGTGACTTCCAGAACTCCCTCCTGACCACGAGCCTCCTCGGAAATGAATAGATGCTTTAGCTGCTGTCTGGCGGATGGGAAGACACCCAGTTGAGAAGCTGTCTTTTTTTAGAAATAAAAAAGAAATAATTGAAAAAAAAGGGTGAGCCTCAGAGCGCTGCCTTTCACAGGGCCTCACCGGGCAGAGACCCGGTTCACAGTGCGAGACAGGCAGGCCCGCCTGGCCTCGCTGCTCATCTGCGCTCCCTCAGGAGAGAGCACCAGACAGCCGGGCTGGCTCTCTGCACCACTGGGCCACCCTCAGCGGCCACAAGTGGATTAGCTTTTGTCCTGCACAGTCAAGGCTCCACTAAGAGTCCAGCCTCTGAGTTCAGGGCGCGCTGGCTGGCGGCGGGAAGCAGCCCCAGCCTCTGTGCTGCAGCATCGGGAAAGCCATGTGACTGCTTTGGCCCGGGAGGGGCTGGGGCTCAGGAATCTGGAGAGCCTGCACTCCCCGGGGCAAAGGAGCAAGTGAGGCCAGGGCAGGCAGCACAGGACAGCTGCCTCGAGGGAAGACAGAAGGCTGGAGATGAATCACTTGCATATTGCAGCCGGCTGTGGTTGGCTCTGTTGCCACAGCGACTTAGAGGAAGAGCAGGAGGTTGGCGCTAGGTAGCTCGCCCCTCTGCAGTGAGGGGAAGGGACGGTCATGCCAGCTCGATGTCTGGATGCCCATGTTGTGTGGGGAGCAGCCTCTGCCGGCCCCTTCCCTCTTGGAGACCAAGTCCTGGGCTGCCCAGAAGTCCTCCTGGGAAGGGTGTGTGACCTGCCCCGCTGCGCCCGGGGGGAGGGAGCAGTGTACTGGCTAGGCTTTCCCTGAATGCCAGAAGCTTCTTCCATCCCATAGAGAGCCCTTTCATCATTAGCAACTTATTACCCAGTTTATTCATAGAATTGGGGTGTTCAAGGTAATACTCAAGGCCCCAAAGTAGTTTCTGGGGATCTCCAGGTTCCTGGGGGGACAGCAGGAGAAAAATCCTGAGGGCAGGATGCCAGGAATGCTCAGGGCAGCTACTTCCCATGCAATTATGCCAAAGACCTGGAATATCAGCCAGTGCAAATTCATACTTTTTGGCTCTTTTGTTGTTCTAAAGAGGCCCGGAAGAATGAGGTGAGTGTGAATGGTCCCCCGAGAACTGAGAGTCACCGGGTGGGAAGGCACTGGGTGGCTGTCAGTGCTCCTCAAGCTCTGTCAGGGCTCCAGGTCTGCAGACACCTCCTCCTGGAAACAGGTGGGGCCCTGAAGTGCAGGCCCTCCCCGCATCAGGAAATAGCTCGCTCTCCCTGCTGTTCTGGACAGGATTGTCTGGTCACACGTTCTCACTGGCCGTTCCCTTTCTCTACCTGGACGTCTCAAGGTTTCCACACCTTTTCAACGCGCAGCCTGAATCGTCTTCTCACCACACACTGTGCCCCATGGCCCTGTCAAGACCCTGCTGGACATGGCCATGTGGATACCGGCGATTCCCAAGTCGTTACCTCCTTTCCAGACCTTTACTTCCGATGTGTGTGCCCCAAGCCCATTTAGGAATCTGTACTTCGGCCCCTCAAATGCACCTTGAACCAGACACACCCTCAGCTTTCTGAACCTCTTTCACCACCAGCCTCTCTGCTCTTGTAGTGTCTCCATCCTTGAACGGCCGCCCCATCCATCCCCTTGTCCAGGCAGAGAGTAACCCGAGCAGCACCTTGAAATCCCTCTTCCCACCCCTGCTGTCCAGTCTTTCAAGTTCTACCTATTTCTCCTTTTAAATGTCTGACACATCAGCCCAGGTCCTTCCTACCTCTCTGTCCACGTGGTCATTTCTTGTCCAAAAGAAATACCGCAAGAGTAGAGGGCCCACAGTGAGGACCCGGCCCATCTCCCCGGGCCCCGTCGAGACCTCTTTTGTGACCCCGTCCCCACAACACCTTCTCTCAGCAGTTCCAGATGGCCCTGCTCCTCCACTGCCAGCCCCTCCACACAGGCTGTCTCCTCCCCTGGAGCAACTGTCCCACTTTTGCTGCTGCTTCTTGTATCAGCTCTCAGCTCAACTATTATTTCTTAGGCTTCCCTGATGCTCATTTTTAGGAAAAACTCCTGTGTTCACATATATTCTACACCTGTTATTTAAAAGAACTTAGGAGTCTTGTATTTACAGATCTTTGTATGTGTTTGGTTAGTTTCCCTACTACTTAGCTCCACGGGGCCCAGCACCTCCCCTCTGCAGCCTGTACATGTGCACGGCATGTGGGAAACACTCAGTAAACAGCCGAACGACGGGTGGGGCCAGGACAAGAGAGATGCTCTCTGACTCCCCGCCCGGTGGCTTTTCCAAGAATCATTTTTCGGTGCTGACTGGACAACCTTTAAAAACCATGCAGCCATTTATAATGTAAATATACAGCAGCGGGCTTTCTTCTTGTCCCATCTTGTCTCCATCTCCCAAGTCCCTTCTCTTCCCGACCGCCTCATGGTGCCAATGGAGTCTCAAGATTCCAGCCCCAGCCTATTCTCAACTCCACTCTCTCCTCTCTGCCCATGTCGTCACCCCAGAGTCACAGTGTCTCCCCTCAGCAGTTTGCTCTTTGCCAGGGTCCAGCCTCGGCTTTTCAGGCCTGCCCTTGGCCATCAGACTCGTTCCCCTGGCTCTGAACCCAGGCTGGCAAGGCCCGGATCCTGTCGCTGCTCTGGAGGTGTGTGGGCTCTGCCTTCTTGCCAGCCGCCTTCCACGCATCCCCGGCTGTCCTGTATTTCAGACCTGCGATGCCAACACTGACCTCAAATATCTCCTTTGCATTTGTTTCTCTTGCATTCGTGGGCTTGAAGGGAGGCCCCAAGAGCTCTTTCAGCCCCAGGTCGGCCCCCGGAGCTCCTCCTTGGCTGAAGGGCCGCCCACAGCCAGTCACCAGTTCCCCTCTGTCCGTGCGTCTCCCACCCTTCTCCAGCAGAGCCATGGCACTGCCCGCAGTGAGGTCCGGCGGCTCCTGGGTCTCCACACCGCTCCCACCTTCACTGTACCGGGCGGAGCTGGCCGCGCTCCGGGTCACACGATCAGCGCCTTCGCTCTGCCTCGGCACCGAAGTCAATCGTAACTCTCTTCTTGAAAGGTCTTCCTACCCTCACCCTCTAGCTTCATCTCCAGACACCCTCCACCCGCTGCCCCCCCCCATCCCGGCTCTTGGACAATCCTTTCTGCAACCACAGCGAGGAGGAGCTTAAACCTCGCCAGCCCGCGGTGGTTCTTCAGGACCTCTTCCTTCTCCCGCACGGCCCCTCCTGCTGGGAATCTCCTCAGGCCTCAGCTGCAGTGTCTCCTCCTGGGTGCAGCCTTTCCCGAGTGCTCCAGACGCGGTGTCCGCCGTGATGGCGGCCCTCCGTGTGGTGTTCTCTCAGGAGAGAGGTGTCTGCCCAGGATGGGGCCCTTTTCTCTCTCCAGCTCTCTTCTACTCTTCAGGAAGCAAATGTCTGCAGATGCGGGCCCCTGTGCACCATGCGCGGACAGGCACAGCGTGTGCAAGGCGCGCAAGATCGTGTCTGATGGTGTCCGGGTGAGGTGCACTCGCAGAGAGGACACTGACGGCCCCGCACATGTCAGTCCGCAGAATCAGCACTTCACGTGCAGCCAGGGCACCTCAGAGGCGGGAATGATCCCCGAGTGTCCAGTAGAACAAGCTGGGTGGGCCTCGGCAGTGTGAGAAGCTTACGTTCCAAGAGAGCTGAGTGCACAGAAAGACCCTAGTTGTCGGGGCATTTCATCTGGGCTGGTGGTCCCTCTGGAGTCGGCCGGCATGCGGGGTGGGGAAGCGGGTGGACAGCACCGCCCGTGCCAAGTGAGCGTCGCTGCGGTCAATGTTAGCGGAGTGTCCCATCCCGAAATCTCGTAGTGGACTGTGCGTGGAAGCTTTTTCTTTCTTCATTGATCAAAAAGTGTGCAATGGACAAGCTAGGCCCTTCTGGGGTCCACATTCACAGCTCGGCAATTCTTGTCTCCCCGTGTCAGCACTTAGTTCCAGTTCATGCGGCTCCTGCTGCATTTCCCGGAAGTTTCGGGTAGCGGCTGCCGCAGACTTGACAGACAGGGAGGCCAGGAGACTTGCTGGAGTCACCCAGCAGATGCAGAAGTCAGGCCAGCCTGCGCCTTCATTTGGCCGTGGTGCCCATCTGCTGTGCAGTTCCCTGGTCCACCCTGCTTTGCAGCCCACGGCGCCCGTGCAATGTTCTGAAACCGTAAACTGAAACGAACCACCTCGACATCTTTGAACTCACTCTGGCAAGGTGACGGACTCCTTAATTACTGGGCCAGGGCTGTCATTAATCATTATACCGGTTTCACAAAACTAGGTGCCCCGTGGCTTTATTGTCTGTTTCCACGCTGCCCTTAACAGAAATAGCCGTTGGGCCTAGACTTAGGCAAACACACCAATTAGGATCATTTTCCTGCTCTTGGTACTTTCATCGCAAAAGGTGCCTATCAACTCAGTTATGTTTGGGATTTAATGTGTAATTAACAGCTTGCTACTAAGGGACTTTATTTCACTAGTTGAAGTTTAGTTAACATTTGGGAGAAATAATTGCCATGATTTTGGCTTTAAGAAGCAAAGGCATGGCCGATTCTTGAGCTGACTGCTTTAATAGCCTATAGTAACTTCCTTCAAACAGAAGACCTGTTGAAAAGTCGTTGTAAAGCTCACTTACCTAGAAGTCACCTGTTCAGTAACATCAGCTACCCACCCCCCCTTTTGAATGGCAGATGTCATCAAGATTAAAAAAAATAAATAAAAAAGGCATTCAAGCCACCTCAGTACTTTGCTCTCTAAAAACAGCTAGTAATTTTCCGAGCGTGAAACGTTAACTGAGGAAGAACTAGCTGACAAGAAACGATTAAGAAGGATGTAAGGACAAAAGCTGTTGGGGGTAGGGATTATTTAGTATAACTGAAAACAGGCTTATGTAGGATTTTCTTGGGTTACAAAATACGGCCCTTTCTTTCCTGAAATGATTCTGGATTAGAAGATAAAATAGACAATTTTTACAAATTTAAGGGAGATAGATGTGAGGTATTATGATGGTTTTCCTAAAAAATGACGGAGTGTAACAAAACTGTAAATGTCAAATAGAAACCTTGGCAGACGGGCGGATTCTGGCCCGGAGCAGGTACGTGGGGGGGGGGGGGCTTTTCCGGCACCCCAGCTGCCCGGGGAAGCTGCACACAGCACCGCCGTGAGCGCCGTCGGGCATTCTAAGGACTAAGATGCTGCATGAATCACATAGGTGTGGCGCCACTTCAGTTAAGGGCTGATGACATGGAAAAAAGATTTTAAAAAACAGGTCAAAGAGTCATCTCCCCTGCTTGGCTCGAAAATGAAAAGCGCCGCCTCTCGGCACGCGCGTCCATTGAGCTGCATGAGAAGGGAGAGACTTAAGCACCCTCGGGGGCACCTCTCTGTGGATACACCAGTGATGGTCAAATTTACATCCTCTACAGAAAAAAATCAAACTTGGAAAGAAAATAAGGAAACTTGGCAAATAGTGAGACTCAAGCATTTTAAATGCCGGGCACGTTCTCTGTGGCCTTTTCCCTGCTGCCACGGAGGAAATCCAGCTCTCCCTCAATCTTGGCGCTGTAACGATGCCAATTAGTGCTTCCAATCAACTTCCCGTCACCCTGCCCATAGATGGGCATGTATTTTTCGGGTCAAAAGTAAGTGTCACGGTGTCACTGCTCTGTCTCTGAGTCTGAATGTCCAGCAGCATAAAATATTGAGAAAGATCAAAATTGTATGCAGTCACCACAATAAGGCCCCCCCCCAATGTTTCTACCACTGCTGTTTAGCCTGTAGTTGGCTTCTTTTAGATAACTTACTTCATTCCTTTATGAAGAGCATAAAATTTGAGTTTAGTAAAAAATAGAATTCAATAGTCGACATATTCTTGGGTGAGCTTATAAATACACTGTCGTAAATAATTTAATGGGTAGATTTGTCAGTGTTCCCCGGGATCAAAAAGGCTGAAGAGCGTGTCCTCTAGGCTACAAAAAACATGTCTTTGCCAGTTTTGCGAAAAGAGAAAAGCCAAAAACCTATCAAAATTAACTGAACTGTAAATGTGCATGGCTTTGTTTTGGGGGAAACTCTAGGCCGAGTAGTAAGGATGTGCGAAAATGGTCACGTGCGTCCACAGGGAGTGTCACCTGAGATTGCTGAAGGGCTTTCCCCCTGCTCTCCGGGGTCACAGCAGCTCTTTGTCACATTTCAGCATTTTTCACACCAATGAGAACTTCATTGAGGTGAAATGAAGTTGTTTTATTACCTACCACTGGGAAGACATTTTAACCCTAACACAGTCGTGTCACTGTGTGGGCAAGTGTTAAATATTTCTGCCATTAGGGCCCACACCCCTTGCCTAGACCACCAGGCTCCCACAGCAGACCCCAGGACCACCCCGAATGTGAGTGGCGCCGCCTGTCAATTCTAATCGCACACGCTCTCATCAGCCTCAGCTTCAGCAACTGCTTCGGCTTTTACTATAAAGTCTGTCACCTTCCAAGCCACACTTTCCGGTCCATGAATTGCAAAGACAGGTCAGTGAAATGGGAGGAGACGCCCATTCGCAGAACATCCTGGAGTCCAGTCTCAGTCATAGGTCATTTGAAAGTGCTGGAGCATCTATGATCCGCTGTGGATTATGTGTCATTATATAAATATTATTTATTATATAAAATAATAAGTGTTACATTTATATTTATATTATATATCATATAATATATGGACATATTTTATTATATTATTTAATATTAAATAAGAAATATTATTATATATATTAGGGAACTAGTGACAGTTCACAGGATACATAACTCGGGAACAGAGCGGCCCCCTTATTTGTGACTTCTATTTCTGCATCTTTGTGACCCGCTGCCCATTATCTGAGGTCGAGGCTCCAAAGGAAAAGCTGGCATCCAGTCAGGTGTTTTGAGAGCGTGTTCACACACCTTTGATGACAGTATACCATTAGGCTCAGTGTTATTCTCTGCATCACACTTTGTCATAGGCATGTGTGTATAGAAGCCACAGAATCTGTACAAGTCACTTTTGTGTGAGGTTGTAGGCATCCACTGGGCGTCTCGGAACATACCCATGCAGATAAAAAGGGACAACTGCGTGCTTATTCTTTTGGAAAATTCGCGGGAAATGATAACCTCTGTGGCTAAGTCCCTTCTCTGGTCTGTGTGGTATTGAGGGGCACTGATGACCACAGTGTCCACTGCTGTAATGAAAAGGCTCAGCTGTCGTCAGCGTGGGTCAGCATCTGATGATTGGTCACACTTGCAAGACTGACTTAGGTTTGGAGGAAGGTTACTTCCATACCTCACTGGTAGACACACACACACACACACACACACACACACAGTGAAGTCCTTTAACTCTTGAAATGTCTCTGTGCATAACAGTCACTTTTTACTAAAGTGCTATATTACCCACTTCAGTTCTGGGATGTTCTCATCTCAACTCAGCTTACACACTTAATTGAACTGTACTTGTTGGAATATCTTGGTTAAATTTTACAGGCCTGGTAGTTACTCTTTTTGTGAACCATCTACTTCAGACCTAGCGATATAATATTCTCCTATATTATTATTAAAAACTGACTTGACTTGTTGGCTGTAAGCGATGAACCAATTATTTCTCTTATGTCAACTGAGGTCCAAACAGTAGGAACAATTCTCCATAGAGAGTAATTGAGATAATAGGGAGATGATATCTTGGAAGTTCCATGTAACAGGGGGTGAGCCACAGGAGGGCCCATGAAGATTATTTGGGGCCGTGCATAGGCAGATCACACACCACACCACAGAGGAGTGAGGTGTAACTTGAAAAAAAAAATTAATGAGGAAATTACTTTTTCTCACTTGAAAACAGACTGGTCGTGGGCTTTTTTGCCTGTCCAACCTTTTCCTAACACCCAACATTCTTTAACACATGTCATCAGTATTTGCTGCCCACACTGTAGACAGTCACTTGCAGTGCTGTCATTAAGCAGCAGGAACACACAAGTCTCACACTTAAAATTTAACACCTGTCAAGATAGTGTTTTTTGAGGAACAATGGGTCATCACAGTCCTGAAGACTGACATTTATGGTTTTTGAGACATTTTCCTTGAGGAGTATTTAATTTTACACTGATAGGCTCTTTGTAAAGTATGTATTTCACATTTGTGGAGAAAAACTTGAGAGAATCAAGACAGTCCCCGTTTTTCCAAGTGCTTGGAACCAACCAGGGGAAAAGATCCGCCTAAACGAGGAGACTGAGTCATGACTAGAAATGGTATATTTAACTGGAAACAAGACAGGTCTCTGACACAGGACAAAATATGTCTTGAGGTAGAAACCTCCTAATTCATTAATATATTGAATACCTACGTGATGATACCATGCAGGCAAAAAGCAGTGAGTTAAAATGGAAGATGGGAGAGGGACTCTGAATCAGGTCTCCTTCACTGTGGTCTAGCAACAATCCCTTAGCTCTCCTTGATGTCAACCTCTGCATCGTGAAAGGAAGAAACCACTGTTTGTCTCATCCAGAGCTATCGTCATCAGAAGAGCTAAGAGCAACCGAAGCGCGTTCCTTCTACGGCATCTGGAAGGCAGCATGCCACACCTGGAGCTCCGAGACCACAGGGAGCAGAACAATGTTCAACAATGAAATGAGATCATCTCGTGTTAGAGACACACCGCTTGACAACTACCTTAACCAAAAGGAAAAAATGAGTTTTAATATCTTAGAACGCAAAAACAGAAACATTAGCATAGGGAAGGCAATAACAGATCAGAGAAAAAAAAAATGACCAAGGGAAAAAAAGAACTGGTTTACTGAAAATAGAAACTGGGAAAAAACAAAACTGACCAAATCTTAGTTAGATTGGGGCCTCCCTGGTGGTGCAAGCAGTTGAGTGCAGCATTGTGAAGCTGTCCGCAGCCTCCGCAGTGCTGATTCGATCCTGGCCAGCCAGGGAGATACCCACATGGTGTGGCAGACCTCTCCTGTCGCGCCCGCTGCTCCCCTCAGCAGTGCATTTCAGTCACTCTGCCTGTTCTGTTCCCTGCTCTAGTCTCTGGTGAATCCTCTCACCCTCCTGCACATCTGGCCTGTACCCTGGTTCTTGTATAAATAAATAAATCTTTAAAATAGAAAGAGAAGCCCCCAAATCAGCAATTAGAGAGGAGACACTATACATGACACTAGGAATACAAAGGATCCTAAGACACTGATACAAACAATTATATAGCAACAAACTGGGTAATCTGGAAGAAAATGACAAATTCCTAGAAAGAAATAACCTACTAAGACTGACTCCTGAACAAATGGAAAATCTGAATATACCGAGGCTAGAAAGGAGACAAAGAAAATTCCAAGACGAGGTGACTTCACTCTAATGGATTCTTCCAAATATTTAAAGAGGAATTAACACCTCTAACAAAAAATAATGAGAGGCAACACTTCCAAACTCATTTTCTGAGGTTAGCACTGCACCCGTACCAAAGCCAGAAAGGACATGAGAAGGGAAGAAAGTTGCAGGTCACTACACCTGATGAACAGGGATGGAAAATTTCTCCACAAAATCCCCGCTTCAACAGAACGTATATTTATTTAACGGCAGCACCAATTCAGGAGACTCTATCTGATATGGGCTGTGACGTGGGACTAAGAAGAGGGAGCATGGGGCCCTCCCCCCAATCACAGCGGCAGTGTCGCCAGGAGCGTTTCCAGCAGAGCTTCACGGAGAGAAGACAAGGAAGGAAACAGAGGGAGAAAAGCAAACCCGCACAGGAAGCGCCAAGGAAGAAACGACAGCACCAGACTAGAGGTCAAAGAGCGAAGCTCAAAGAATACCTCATAAAGGTGCTTTTTGTAGTGGAGAACTCAGTAAAGCACGTTTTAAACACTTTCTAAGAAAACTCGATCCATCTTGCAACACGTGGTCCCTCACTGTGTGTCTCCACTGCGAAGGGGACTGTGTGAGAATGTTGCACCTCCAGGGAGGTCAACCAGCTGCCGCAAACTTTAGAGTAATAAGCCACATTGTTATTTCATATTTGAGTTGCCAGAGGCCAAGACCATGCTATGAAACTGGGCTTGATCCTGAGGTCAATGGGGAGACACGCTCACTCACACGCTCACTCACACGCTCACTCACACGCTCACTCACACGCTCACTCACACGCTCACTCACACGCTCACTCACACGCTCACTCACACGCTCACTCACACGCTCACTCACACGCTCACTCACACGCTCACTCACACGCTCACTCACACGCTCACTCACACGCTCACTCACACGCTCACTCACACGCTCACTCACACGCTCACTCACACGCTCACTCACACGCTCACTCACACGCTCACTCTCAAACACCTCGGAGGGGGCAGCAGGCAGGGGAGGCCTGCTACGCCCTATGAGGTTAGCTCCCTGCCCGGGGATCGAACTCAGGCCGTGGTGGTGATAGCGCTGAAGCTTAACCCCTAGGGCACCCGGGAAGCCGCTAAACTGCAGCATCAGGATTCCCTCTTCAGGAGCTGGAGAGAGAACCTGATGGGAATACGGCTCACCGGGGCCTAAAGAGCCTCTCCAGGGCCAGATGCACCGAATCAGCCAAATTCACTAAGGAAGCCTCTCACTGTTTACTTCTAACTTTCGGGTTATAAATCACAAACGGGTGCTTCTCACTTTTAATGACTCCATGTAGGCTTAGCTTGGAAAATGCAAGTGCTAGTCCCACCAATTCCTTTTGAACGAATCTGAGATGCCACTTTAAAACACTGTCGCTTTTGTGAACTGAAGATTCATGCTCCTCTCTGTGTACCTGCAAAGCGTGCGGAGAGCAAAGCGAGGATGGGCCGCGTGAACTCTGGCGAAGAGCGACTGACGCCTTGGAGGGATAACGCACAGGTGAGGAGGGGTGACCCTAGAACCCTAAAATGTATACACTGTCACCCAAGGGTCCCTCAAGACTATTTAATACTAAACACACCCCTCGCTGCCCACACTGTAGACAGTCCCCTGCAGCGCTGTCATGAAGCAGCAGGAGCACACAAGTCTCACTCAACATGTCACGCCTGTCAAGAGAGTGTTGCTTTGAGCAACCATGAGTTGGGTCATCACCGTCCTGAAGAGTGACCTAGTTCTTGAGACATTTTCCTTGAGCGTTTAATTTGACACTATAGGCTCTTGGTAAAGTATGCATTTCGCGTTTGTAGAGAAAAACCTGAGAGAACCAAGACAGTCCCAGGTGAGCCGGGTTTTCCAAGTGCTTGGAACCCACCAGGGGAAAGGATCCGCCCACACGAGGAGAGCGGGTCACTCCTAGATGGTCTATTTAACTAGAAACAAGACCAAATATGACTCACGGTAGAAACCTCCTAATTCATGAATGACTTGAATACCTATTTAATGTCACCATGCGGGCAAAAAGCAGTGAGTTAAAATAATCTTTTAAAATCCACAATTTAAAAGAATGCTGTTAAGTCCATAAAAATATTAAATTTTAAAACAATGTGCACCCTGTACGTGGACAGCTTCTGGTTTTCAGCAGGCTGGACTCTGAGACCCAGATGTAGATGTTCGCATTTATTCACAAATGACTTAGGACATAAGACCACTGATGCGGACGGAAAAACCCAGGTCTCTTTGGACTTGCAGGCTCTGGTCATTGTGAACCTCTGGGCTTATCCCATCTACTTGTGGGAAAACATAGCTGGAAAAAGAATTTTCCTGAGTAACTGCCCTAAGCAGGCATTTACCAACCAGTATCTGTAGTCAACAGGCTGTATTACTGTTGGGCAGAGTCCTAGGAAATTGTCATGTTGAAGGTAAAAAACAGCTCAGCACTGAGAGGATCATTTTCACTGTAAAAACGAGTCAGGTTTACATGAATAGTTGGATCCTATGTTCGATAAAGGGTGAGGCTGGAATTCAAACTTATTATGTTTAACACTAAATCCATCCTCCATCCACAAAAAGATTTGTAAAATGTGTATTTTCTATAGTTTTAGTTGCTAATTTATGAGGATGAGGGGCAGGCTGGACACGTGTGGACACGAGTGTAAGCCTATAGAAAGGTGTGATGTGATCATAACGTAGAGGCCTGGAGTCATTTCAGTGGCTTCTGAGGCGTGGCGCTGTGGGTAACTACTAAGCTTCCTTCCTCCATCAATTACATGCTCCTTCTATTGTCAACGGTGGTCTAGACAGACACTGTGCATATAGCTGGGGACAGCATCTTTGCCCTGAAGAAACGTCAGTTCTAGAAGAGTAAGAGAGACAGGAAGCCAAGAAGCAAAACCAATTTTTCAGGTAAATGATAGAAGAGGAAGAAAAGGCAGGACTGGATTTATAGGGACACAATTGAAGAGAGTCATAAAGGAAGAGCTGAACCTTTGATCAGAGACTGAGGAAGAGTAGAAGTTGGAAGTCACGTGGCACCTGCATGGGGACAGATCAGGCAGGAACTGGCAAGTGCGGGATGCGGAGGCAGGTGCGCGGTCGAGTATGTTTCAGGGATGGTGAGGGATACGGAATGAGGCGGCGAGGCCAGATGGCCAAGGGAGACAGAGCTGGAGGCGGCCATGATCACCGAGGGGCTTCTTCTCCCTTCTCCGAGTGGCTTTGACACTCACGGGAGAATACAGAGCAGAAGCAACGTAGGCCTCGCCTCCCTGCATTCCGGGCTGTGAGTCAACGCAAGGCAGGTGATGTGCCGGGATCTTGGAGGAGGGTCATGCAGCTCATGAGTAGGAGCCAGTTTTAAAATCATGCATTGCAGAAGAAGACCTCTTAGGAGCTGCTGGCCGACTGGATGGAGCGTAGAATCAAAATGGAGGAGACAGACAAAACTCTGTAATGATGACCCAGGAGTGTTTAAGTGATGAGAATATTAACAAAGTCACGCCAAAGAGATGTTTGGAACACAAATGAAAGATGCCGGGAGCTGTGCATTAGGAGGAAAGCAATTAGATGGACACACAGTGTCCGTGTGCACTGGCACGTTCCAACAGGATTTCATCTAACTTATGTGACATGCAGTCTTTCTAGAGATCATTGTCATTTGTTTTTAAAGAAAGCACAGTTGAATAGTTTGGGAATGTTCCCACCTCAGTGTATTTAAAAGTATTCTGTTGTAAGGAGATCAGACCAGCCATCCAAATGCATTTTCATATTGTAAATTGTTTCTCGGGGTACTGAGGTGCCCACGTGTCTGTCACTTGCGGGATGGTATGATGCAGCAGAGACGTTCACAGTGGAATCAATCACAACAAGCCCAATAACTACAGCAATCTTTTTGTACCACTCAAGAGACTTTTTTGAATATTATGGATTGGCCAATTATGCTGAACATTAGCCAAGGCAAAATGTTACACTTATTCATATCCAAAAAAAAAACCACAAAAGTACAGATTACCTGAAACATTGTATTCCAGCGGTATGGAAGACTTTTAAGTCTACCTGCGCCAGCACATGGAATTTCATTGAGAATGATACTGCCAGACTGAGAACTCCTTGAAGGAAAAACTAAGTCCTTTTCATTTCAACCCTGTCTGTCTGGTGTCTAGCACATAGTAGGTATTCAATCATGTTTTTTTTTTTTTTTTTTTAAGAGCACCTACACCTATTTCAAATGAAGGTCTTGTGCTTCCCAAATTTTCTAGATTGGCTCATACATATGTTCAATAAAAAATGTGAAGGAAGTACATATTATTCCTTCTTTTGGAATTACCTGGTCCTGGCCAGAATAAAGAATTGTTTCTCTTTTCTAGGCTCGATGATGATCGCAGGCAGTGTGGCTGGTGCTGACTTGGCACACTTAAACTTGGGGTTCCCAGTATTTACTGCCCTGCGCTGCAAAGTGACATCTACTATTCCAGATTCCAAAATACAAATCTTTGTTTCTTAGTCTCTTCAACTAAACTCCTTCAACCAATAATGCTTTTTCTTCTCCTTGTAATAACTTATTTTTCTTATTTAATACAGGGATTTGAAATTAAATGACCTATAACCTGACACAATATTACAAGTGCAGAGGAATAAGATTTTTTTCTTTGACTACTTTACATCTAATTTTGCCTGAGCTAATCCATACCCCCCAAAAAAAAATACCATTTCACTGACTTACAAAAAATATCAGTAAATGATACAGGCATGTAACTTCACATAACTTCTAGGTATATTTATTGGTTGAAAAAAAATACAAACTTATTTACTAAAGCATTTTTTCTAATAATTCAGATTGCATAAAATTCATAATAAAAACAACTACTACAAAGAAATTCATGAGGTCAAACAATGTTAGATATTAAGTACTTTTATACAATAGATACATGAAAAACAGACTCATAATAATGCTTCCTGGACTGTTTAAAGTACTAATTTTATAGTCCATCATTGCTATGACATTGGGATATACAGGTAAGTGGACACCATTCCCCCTACTGTGATACTACTCCCTAAAACTGCACCAGTTTATTCCTTTGCATTAAATGTCTTTCTGTCATTACTCTGACTACTTTATTTTGATATCTATGTCATTTTATTCCATATATTACGTAAAACTGCATATACTTTAAAAATAAAACAGGAGCTCTCATGACAATCTGTTCACTAATAGCAAGGTAAGGGAAAACCTACAATTCTGTTAGCTAAGTTTCCTTATCTAAATTCTGTAGCCTCTGAACCACACAGAAATCATGTAAATTGATCACAGCAAGCTGGACAAATGCCGGAACTAGCAGCAGACTGTAGACTCCATGCAGATTCTGAGCGTAGTAAATCGGGCCATGTTTATGCGGTGAAACATGCAAAGAGGTTTTCCTCTCCATCTGCGCAACTGCCTAACAATGTAAATTAGATCTTGCTGACTCTGAAATTTTGGATACTATAACCTGTGAATCTAATGCCTTCATCTTTCCCCTTACATATATATATATATGAAGTAGAACCCACGAACAGTAACTGTTACTATATTTTTAAACTCTGAATTATCGGAATGTATTTAAAGTTTCACCGGTGGTTTCATCAAGCTTGAGTACCTGATGGCGGGAACGTTCCATACACACAGCTGCTGAGTATGTTGGCAGTAATTAGTAAACCGATGCTGTCTATTTACTGTGGACTTCTTTAAGACTTCATACAGAGTTTAAAAACTTGCTAAAAGGTTTATTAATAGGGAGTGAGCTTATGGTTTTCTAATGAAAAGATGAGTATGAACATGTTTTTGGACTTTCAGTTTGAACAACTTTGCTCAGGTTGGGATAGGCGAAAGGTTTAGGCCCTTCATCGGCGTGTAGGGATCAACCAGTGTGAGGCTGTCGGTCACAGAAGCTAGCAGAAGACAGAGGGCAGAGGTGAAGCAAAGGAACGCGAGGAAAAAAAATAGGAAAGTGAAGACAGTTATAAGAATGTTTCCGAAACCTTTAACAATGAAATGTTGGATCACCAACCCGAGAGAAGTTGTTCCGCACACATGGCAGGGCCCCTAAGCACTCTGAACCTAGGGGGATGGCGCCCTCAGTCCTAAAGTCACATCTCCAGGGCTTTTTTGATTTGCAGATTCTCTTGGAGTGAGCAACACAAGCAAGACAAGGGCTGACTTACAGACGCCTCATGGGGGCCTGAAGACCTGGGGGCGGGGGGGTACAAGGGGTCTCCTGCCTGGAACCTTCTACACAGAGACAAAGGCGCTGCGGAAAGACACCTTGAGAAGAGCTGAGGTGAGTGAGCGGTCCTCACGCCGCCCGCCCAAGGACAGACTGAGAAACACACACCCGGGGGCTCCTGAGGGAGGTGATTCTGCAGATCCATCAAGACCACCACCTCCGGTTGCTCGGTGACGGCCCCCAATCAAGGGAGCAGGGTGTCAACATCTTTGCCCTTAGCGAGTTTGCAAAAGGCCCAGCTACGAGGCTTCGTGATCCTGGCCTATTTGTCAGCGAAAAGAAAAAGGGAAACAAGGAAGCAGCGCCCAGGCGGTCAGTCTCCCAGCACATCATGCAGCTCGTGGGCCCCGCTCTGGAGGCCCAGGCCTGTGAGACAGAGGGAGGCAGCAAGAGATCCGCCCGCTGCTGGCTGGTGAGCTGAAGCGAGATGCCGGAGCAGGAGGGACAGGAGGTCCCTGGAATTCCGGGCAGAGCAGAGGCTGGAGCGAGCCGATGCAGGCCCGCCGGGAGCAAGGAGCGACTCTGAGCAACGCAGCGGGCGGCCCGGAGCTGGACAGGCAGCGCGGCGAGCAGCGACAGGCCCCGCCAAGTGTGGCCGCAGCCACGAACCCAAGGCCAGTCTTCGCGTGTCTACAGAGCCGCGGCGAGCACTACCTCGCCCGGCTACTGAGTCAAGGCTACGGACGACAGCCGCTCCAGACCTGAAATCAACGAGAGCAGGTGTTTCACTAGAAAGCATGCCAAGTGCAACGGCTACTTCAACAGCGCTAGTTAGGCCTGAGGACAACGCGTCTTTTGACAACAGACTGTTCTTAGAGGAAACCCTTTCGCTTGTCAGTAGCTACACGGGCACGGTGCTTCCACACCAAGATTCCCATTTGCTGCTACAGTGGCAGGATCTCTCGCCCCGACTTTGTCGCGGGTCTCCACTGATACAGCAGTTGGCATAAGACTTGGGTTTTGAAGAGAGGACAAAAGTAGGAAATTGCTAAAAAAGTTTGACATGTTTTGAGGTCTACAGAAAGTTCTCCAGGAACTTATTGCAGTAAGTTTTCCTGGGGTTTACGGAATTAAATGATTGAGGTGGCCAGAATGAACTCAAGACGCGGAGCTTGGGGAAAGCTCTGGAACAAGAGAGTTTACAGAGATGCTGGGGAGCGCAGGCCAACATGAGGCACTCAGTAAATACTTACATGCTGGAACACCTGAGAGCAGACCCTGAGCTCAGGAGTAGCGCATAGATTGGGGCCTCGTGAAAACCCAAGATCATTCAGAACAGAAACTAACAAGCAGCAATCAGGAATATGGCCCCTCAAGGCCTCCCTGGCTGTGTACTGCGAATCTGCCTTGGCTGGGCCACCAAAATGTGTTCATTTTCCCCTCTGTTTCTTTGCAGCGGACAGGATGCAGAGGCTGCCACTGCCAGGTTCGTCCCTGCAGATGAGACAGACCATGTACTTACTGCCTTGGTGTGGGGAGGATCTGATCGACACGCCAAGGAAACAAGGAAGTCTAGGTGCAGGTGTCTGTGGGCGCCGGTGACTGCACCAAGCAGCTCACACTGGGTATGTGCTGTCAAGACCACGTTGAAACGTGGTGTCTCGCCCTCATAGCAAGGTCGCGTGCAGAATGGAGGGGATGGCAGGAGAGACACAGCAGTTTGAGAGCTGTGATCTCATAGACAGGTGATCGTTGGGGCCAGGCTATCATGAATTTCTTCTGATGAGTGGAGCGCTTCCTGCACAGTAAGCATGCTGCAAAGGCATCTGACAGTCTGCCATACCAGTGACGGCACAGGGGACATTTCCAAGTCTTGTAAGTCTCCATGTTTTCTGGCCTTGTCCAGTGTTCAACAGGGTAGCCACCAAAGGGCTGCAGGGGCTATGAAGACAGCCCCGCGAAGCCTGCAGGCTAGGCCCATGACTCTGGGACCATACCCAAGCTAGTCAAGAGGACTCGGTAATAATACCTTGAGTTTGAACAAATGACACGTGTTGGGTTCACTGATCAAGAGGACATGTCAATATTATGCTTAAATTTTCTAAAATTTGGTGTAGACTCAGCGTAACTCTACAGCAAATACTGTATGATTTTGCGAAACCCTGTCCATTCCCAGAGGTAAGATGAAAGTCACATCATTGCGATGTGAAGTGGGCTGCTGGCCGAGAACTGGGGATATCATTTTATTTGGCCCAAACAATTCGAAGGTAAGATGGACAAAGGCTGCTTACGCCTGCAGATTTATAGCTTAGTAGCAATCAACCTTGATGCAGTGAGGAGATACATTCAGGGGAGAAAGAGCATTTGGGAAAACCCAGTTTCTGATCCCCGGAGAACACATTCTTGGGACGAGGAACTGGGCTGCTGCGGTGCTGGCCTTCTTCTCAATTTGCTCAGTTATTGTAAGATTCCCTCTCTTCCTCCCTCTTGCTCAAGGGAAGAATGTGGAAAATCACAAACATTTTGTTTGGCTGAAGGAGTTAATGAATGTAAGAGGCTTTCTGAATCTCTGAAAAAACACATCTGCTTATTCACCTCAGGGGGAAAAGTACCTATTGGGACGGGCACCAGTGGTTTATGAACTCAAGTTCAAATTTTACCTCCAGGGGAAGGGAGAGAGGGACAGACCTGGTAGAGAAAAACATGCAACCGAGCTACTCGGCTTTCGTTTCTACAAGAGGACAGCTGCCTGCCCTTCAGTGACCTCGCTCAGGGCACCGATGACACAAGAGGGCGCGTCCTCATGGTATCAGCTGCTGAGTTCACCCGGAGGCAGAAGTCAGCAAAGGTGACTGGCAACTAACGACCCACAGCCATTTTCACTTTATAAATAGTCTAGATGTCACCGACCTGAGAATTTTCAGGTTCTCGATTGTATAACATGAACACGATTTTTTCAAGACTGTATCTTACCGAAGCCACCTGTGCAGTTAAAACCTACGACGGTACTATTAAACAGTCCCAGCTAAAGTTCAGTTAGCTGGTAGATCAGTTCTGAGTTTACTTCTACTTCTTTCTCCTTAATACCTGCATTTTCAGGATCCTGATCGTTACCATTCTTGTTTGCAATGGTGTCTAGACAGGAGGCCTGCAGACAGCGGGTGCTTAGGTATGCTGAAATGCACACGTGAGACTAGACAACTGCAAAAGCAATGGTAAGAACACTCACACTTCAGAAGCAGTCAGGAGTCCAAAAAGAATCAAGCCAATGGCTCACGTCTGTTTGTGCGCGGAGACGCAGAGGGCCCTGGAGAGTGGCCAGTGCTGCTTCCTGCTCAGCTACAACCTTGGACCACTGTACTCCATGGGGCACAAGAACAGACCAGGAAAGCACAGGGGACTCGGGTAGCAGGCTTCCAATGCAGAACCCCATGAGGGACCCATGTAAGTCAGACAAAAAATCATTCTCTTCATTCACCATTCTTGATATCCACTGTTTCCCACACACGTGCATGCATGTTGGTAAAGCCTCATTACTACACCCCCTGTTGTCTATCATTCAAAACCAAAAAAAAGAACAATGTGGAGAAACACTGACCACCTTAGTTCAGCTAAGCACTTGAAATATTTTTATGTTTTGTAGCATCAGCCTAGCTCCTTGACTTCATAGCTATTTAAAAGCAAACGTTCTTTTCTGACACAAAGGTAGGGAACTCTGAGTTAGGAGATTTCCATTTCTGGTTATATCATACCTTTCACATCTTCATCCTCAATTGTTGTATTTGAACTCTCAGTTGACTCCTGTGGAGAGGAAAATAGAGTTTAAGTTGCAGACAATCAATAGCTTGGTTTGTGTTCCCTCTTAAAAAACAAGTGATGTTTTTAGATCATGCACAATCCTTCGGCAGGCTGTGAGCAGATGCTGACATGCACATGGACAAATACATGGTTTTAACAGAAAACAGTGCCACAAACACTTCAAAAAAGGAGTACTCTGGTTGCCTGATATCAGGCCAATGTAGGTGATTTGCAGAAGCAGCTGAAGTATGCAGCTTATTCGGACACCCGTGTAAGGATGTCTTTATGTTACAGTGACCATCTGGTAGGCTGCTGTGAATGTATTGATGAGAAAGGAAATATATTAGACTAATGAATGTGAGTCTTAAAATAGGACAATTTCTAGTGTTGCCTTTCTAGAAGGCACTAGATCATGCACCAAATTCAGCCTTTGTCTGCCTCACTCCTTTGTAGAGAGAGCATTTGTTGCATCACTTCAGGTGCAGGGTGCTCACTTGGAATTTGCTGAAAGTGCTTTTAAGAAGAATTGCCATGAGTGTGATCAGCACAATGGAATTTTAATGAATAATTTACTTTCAGGGGTAATTAGATTTTTTTCTTTCATTTTAAATTAGAAATAACTGGCTCTTACAGATAAGAAACCTCTCCCATAATGAAAAGACAAAGCTATTTTCTTTATAAAATGACAAATGAAGTTAGAGATTAGTAAGCGTATTTCAAAAGGACACTATAAGTACTAATATTAAGATACAGTCCTTACAATGCTCTGATGAATTTTTCCCCTAATAAAAATACTTTCTAGCAAAGAAACTTTTTTATGACTATTACTAAGAAACCCTCTCCTACTTGGACTGATGAAAGGTGAAGGCTGAAAAAAGGATTTTGCAAAATGATGCAAAATCCCAGAGTCCTTTCAGAGATTCCGTAGTCAAAAAAGTGATCGGTTTACGTCAATGTCAGATATAATACTTAAACCAAAGGGAGAGACTAATCAAAGATGTGTCCAGAGTCTCCGTACACACAAAACCAAAACAAGGAATGTTCATGCTTTTTTTTTTGTGACCTAGTATTCAAATGGAAGCTCAAGATGAAGGTAAATCCATGCACTGTAAAAATAAACTCATGTAGATAAGCAAGAGAAAATCATGCGGCAGCTCTTACAAACGATAGACCTAGAACTATCGAAGTGTCCATTCCAGCTGTTACGCTTGGCCTTTCAGTTGCTAATGATACTGGAAAAAAATTGTCCTCACTTGTGATGTTCTGGGCTACCTCAAGTCTTTTAGGGACTTAGAACACCTATAGTGTCAGACTATACAACCTCATGTTACAGACCATAACACGTCCTGGTTTTAGTGATTATGATACTGCTCAGCTACATCTCAGACTAAGGAGAAGTAAGACCCGTAACAGTACTTTATGACATTTGTTCTTTACTACTAACTGCTTGTCCCTCCCCTTGGAGATAGAATAACGTATGAGAATACTGAAAACATTCAGAAAATGTCCACTTTGACACTGCACACAAATACTGTTATTAAATGGGTAGGAAACAGTCTTCTTTCAGCATAAGGAGTTAAATGGCTGCTACTGAAATGCTTGTCAATCAAAAACATATCTTACAAGGACTGAAACTCCTGATTCTCAGATTCATGCCAAACAATGAAACAACAGGGAAATTAACAGACGACGACAGGATGAATAGAACTCAAAAGGAACATGAAGTTATAAACAGATACTCATGAACTCGGTTGATAGTTTCGATGCGCGAGGATGACAGAGCAAGAAACTGTAAAATGTCATGCAGAAGATACATCTACGGTACAATGCAGACAGGCAGGGGTGAGAAGAGACCAGAGGGAATTCCTTAAGATACACAGTCATCTCGACAAAACGACTTCGACTTGCGCGGACTAAGCCCATCATTCATTTCTCTTACAGGGTATCATCCCTTTTTTGTTTTGAAAGAAGTAGGTGTCATAAGGTTCTAGGCAAGTCAGGCCCCAAAGAAAGTATGATAGAAAAAAGGTGAAGGACTTTCTTTTCTCTGTTTAGATAGTGAGTTTTGCATGGACTATTGGATGAGGTGTGTGATCTCGTTCAAAGCAAGATGATGTTGATTCTTTCTGAATACCTTGTTTCCATCAGGGTTGTGGATTACAGTAGTTTGGGGCTCCTGAGTGAGAACAAAATAGAGAAAGAAACAGTTCGCATTGGTAAGTACATTCTTCGCGAGTCGGGGGCACAGAGCAGAGGGAGACATGAGCTTAAGCGATGGGAGCTACTGCCAGAGGTTGGGCTGACAAGGTCTGATGAGGGGGCTCCGTGGTGGAGCCTGGGAGGCAGGACAGCCCGCTGGCAGCGGCAGCATGCAAGAGACCTTATTCGCGATGGGCACAGATGAGGCTTTGAAGTGTGGACACCCAAAGAGGCACTGACTGTTTCACCAATTCTAAACCAGACAGAGCTTTCCTTTCTCTAGTGAGGAGGCTGTTGATGTCCATTCCATACAAAACTGGCCAAGGAGACAGCAGGTCAGAGCGCTGTCAAAGCCTTTGTGAAAATTTTCGGATGTGTTGCTTTGATAGTTACAGCGTTGCTATAATGAATACCCCCATAAATACCCTTGGAAGTCACTGGAACACACTTTTAACAATATTGCGGGGAGGGAATTCATTTCAAGTGTGCTCCGATGTGTACAAGAAATTCTGAGGAAAATGTAAGTGGCTCATTGAGAGGGGTCTAGACCCAATTACATCCTCACGGCCATTCAAGTCTTATTGCTACTGGCTGACATCTCTTCTGCTTTAGGAATACATCCGTACAGATGACTTGGTTGAAAAGTCAGGTTTTTCCATAAAGGAAAATTGTATCTGACATTCAGAAAAATGATGTTAAAAAAAGAGCTTGTCTTACCATCTGCATCGGGAGTGTCCTCTCCAAACACAAGGACTTCTTCTAGTAGATTATCTAGTATCTTGAGATGTCCTTCCCTTGAATGTGTTTACAATAAGCCTTCTGGTTCACCCATGTGAAATAATACTCTTTTTATTCATTAAGATTGTTATCTTAGTAAGTAACCCCCCAAATTCTTAGTAAGGAGGAGAGTCAAAAATGAGAAACGCTTCTGGAAACCATAACCACATGTGGAATAATGAGTGGAGCGCATACTGGAACTCAGATCAGTGCATGCCAGTATTCACATCTCAATTTAAAACATAATGCTGTAAAGGTGTTAAGCCGATTTAGTTGTTGCGAATGCGAATTTGATTGACATGGACAAAACAGATTTCCACTGGTTACGGAAAGCTCTGCTACTCGGTTTCATTCTCTGGGTTAAAGTGAAACAGTGATAATTTAATTTTAAACACAACAAACAAAAGGCTTTAAATTATCCAGTGCCTCTTCACCTCAGAAGACGAGGTCTTTCAAAGCCCAGCTGTCTTTTCATAAGATGGGAGAGGGACTCTGAATAAGGTCTACTTCACTGTGGTCTAGCAACAATCCCTTAGCTCTCCTTGATGTCAACCTCTGCACAGCGAAAGGAGGAAACCACTGTTCGTCTCATCCAGAGCTACCATCATCAGAAGAGCTAAGAGCACCCGAAGCGTGTTCATTCTACGGCATCTGGAAGGCAGCATGCAACGCCTGAGCTACGAGACCACAGGGAGCAGAACAATGTTCAACAATGAAATGAGATCATCTCGTGTTAGAGACACACCGCTTGACAACTACCTTAACCAAAAGGAAAAAAAAAATGTTTTTTTTTAATATCTTAGAAAGCAAAAACAAACAAAATCCAACAACAAAAATATATATGTGTATCTATAGAGTGAAAGCAAATGAGAGAAACAATAAAGAACTTAAGAAGGGTTACAAAGAGTCCAGGTATACCAGCGCCGGGGTGGGAATATTTTCTTTGGGGCTGGTTACCACGTTGGCTTTGTTGTTTATCTGTAGGTATGCAGAAAATAGAAACAGAGACGCCTTAAACCCCTGGGCAGCCAAGGTCACTACACACAGCAGGTCGACATGGAGATATAGCCATGGGGCCAAAGAGCCACTGAAGGGGACCGTCAAAGACCCTGAGGCCAGACGGGAAGGACAGCCGGTTCTAACCTCCGATGGCCACGCACAGGTCAGGACCATGTCTGGGAGAGCAGAAGGTCAGACTGGGCTGCTCTGGCTGTGCCGCCTTAGCAGACAGACAAAGAGCTGTTTCCACGGAGCTCAAATCACATTTCAGAGTATGAAATGGACAGAATCCTGTTCATACTCTTCCAGATTCTGTTTCCCACCTTCAGTGAGTAACGAATAGATGCTTTTCATTTTCCCTTGAGCCTGAAGTCACACGGACTTGCTTTCTCTGCAAAACTATCACCACTGGCTCAGTAGGTGTCCAATGAAAAACTTGCGTCTGCTGAGGAAACGCAGGCTTTATACTGATGATCATGTTCTACAGAAGTGTTAAGCCTGGGTCTACCTTTAGAGAACACCCTGGGAGGCTAACTGTGACTCTCTGTTAATATTTGGAGTGTGACTTTTATTTTTCACACTTGTTTCACAGCAAAGAAGTGCTTGCTGTCACTGAACACTGCATTTCGTAATGCCCCACCTTTGCTTCAACATAATTGGGTTTGACTGTGAAGAAGAACTCATTCCCAGAATGAAGCCACATTGTAAAATCAACTCAGGGTCAAGAGGTATACCAGTAGACCCACACAGAGGACTTTTTGGTAGACAAATGGTGGCAAGTTGGAGCCACACTTGAGTTTGGGCAGTTCACAATCAAAGATGGAGAAGTAAAAATCTACAGTCATTTAAATGAATGTGTGGCAACTTACATGATGCGATTTAATACTCTGAAATAAAACTACATTAGCCAACAAATAGAAATGAACATTCTGAGGTACTACCCTATTTTTTGTATTATTACCTAAAGGAATACATCCGTCCCTTAGTACGGATGGACTGGAGGACTTGGAGAACTCACCACATCTAATGAATGAACATGGAGTGAGTATTCACAAGGAAATATACCAAGTTAACCTTTTGGATTTTCATTTTATATCTACAGATCCTATGAAACTAGCACTAAGAGGAAGACAGAAAGTCAAAGAAACTTAGGCACGTGCTATTTCACTTTTCTGCTCCTTCACATTTGTGGGATTATTTGGTATTGGTGTTACTGAAATAAGCTGAAACACTGGCCTTTGGCATGCAGGAGGAGAAAACTTGGGTTCTTTTCTCATCAACCTACATTTTGCAGATCAGTAAATAGAAGTGCACAGAATTCAGCAAAGAAAACTGTGCAACAGCCTAGAGGCGGTAAGAAATAACCTACTTAGGAAGGACTGAACCTAGCGGTGCACACGCTTTCTGGTTCTGGAAGGGTGTCTGGCCAAACACAACCGATCTTTTCTACACGGTCAGAGGTAAGTTTGATTCCAATATTTACCTTACATCAGTGGAAACCAAGAGTGAAAGAGGAATATGCTGGCATTTTTTTGCTCTGTCGTGAAGAGACTTGCTTTTTTCTAGGAATGTGGTTACCAAGAACAGCTTTTTTTAGTGAAAACGTGTTTTGTGCACCAACCTTACTTTGCCTTACCTTGCACACATGCTGCCACAAGCCCCCTCCCCTACACACACACACACACACACACACACACACACACACACGGCTTCCTTCCCCTCCTCTTAGTGAAGGGAACCAAATGAGGATGTGCCTCAGCCACAATGTGGTCGTGGTGATAAAGGCAATGTTGAACAAAACCAATGCATTTAAATATCATTTTTCTGATATAGGAAAAAAAAATACTTTGCAAGGTAATTATAACATTACTTAACCAGACTTTCTGTGGAAAAGGTTTTCAATTAAGCGTCATAGATAAAGTTTGGGTTCAACCACAGCTGTCTTTTAAACAAAAAAGAATGCTGGAAATGTGATTTTATTATGGAAGGAGCATCCTTGCCTTAAAAAAAGAAAAAACAAAAATCAGATATTGAAGTCATACTCTGCTTACTTAAGCCTTGGCAAGTTGTGTTCCTATTTCTCAGGTGCGGACTCTATTCAATTTTGAGTTTAGTAACAGTTCTTCGAAAGGTGCTTAAGTAGAATGGAGCCACCGAGGGCTCCTTTCACAGTTTTACAGTGTTTCTGCACTCAGCAGCACGCCTATTGTGGTAATCAAATAGTGTTTTTTCCGTTACAGTCTCTTTTCTATAATTAGGCTGCTCAATTTCCAAGCGTCTGTCCCTGGGGAAGATTCCCTCTCTCACATGTGAACGCGGGGCTCTGCGATCTGAACACTAGCGCTCCCCCGCGGCAGCCCTGCGCTGGCTGCTCGCTTCCGTACACAAGGCTTTCTCATTCCTAAATGGGACTTTTTTGTAAGAGAAAAAAAAATCTGGCAGAGAGAGATCCTCACCATCATCTGAACACTCGACCTGGACTTCCTTTTCTGAATTGACCAGTGGACCAGTCACAAAGAAAAGAAGAGAAAATAAAAACCATGACCGGTTGAATGTTGAGTGTGCAAGCAAGGAGCACAGCATCACTGCATCTTTATGGAGGAGCTGTAAGTCGACTAGCAGAAGGAATTTCTGAAAAGGTTTCGTGCTACTTAAGGACAGTCACGAAAGCCCACATTGCCACAGAAACTGCAGCTGGGAAAGGTATTGCACACGCAGGAGACCGCAGCACTGGGGAAGTTCGGAACACCGCATTGGCACCGCTGTCACGTCGGGGCAAAGGCAGACGTGGCCCCGCGTGATTGGAATTCTGATACACTAAGCGTGAGGAAGAGAGAGTCACATGCCAAGGGCAGTGATGGGCACGCGGCACGTGCCAGCCTGAGGGGACTCAGTCGCGGGGGCCCCACGGCACTGGGATGCCCAAGTCTCAGACAGAGAGGAGGAGAGGCAGGGCATGAACGTCACAGGCGACACACGGTTTTCTATGTCATATTTTCGAAGTGACCTGACCGCCTGGACTCTGGGCCCAGTACACGTTAGCATATTAACTAATTCCCGAGAACTCTGAGGGCCCTTGAGAAATGCAGGCATCTGCCTTTGGAAGAGAAAGACAAGGGTTAAAGAAAGGAAATACTGAGGAAACACCCTGGAAAAATAAACAGAATGCAAATGCAAGGTCACATTCAACCCCAGGCAAACTTCCCTAAAACGAGACAGAATCCATAGAAAATAAGAGGGGCGGTTTTGTTTAGAAATACAAGGAAGTCAAAATAGCCTGCTGGGATCTGTCTTGGAAAGTTAGTGTTAATTGTTGAGAACAGTCACCTCAGTCATAGTGCAACGCCTAATGACGGAAGCACAGAAATAGTTAAGACCTTGATAAAATCTCCTTGTGCAGTTTTTTTTTTTTTTTTTTTTTTAAATAATGTTGATCGTTGATTTCCCAGACTCAAAGATTTGCTCTGTCTCGGGCTACACATTTCAGCAGCCTCTAGAACACAGCATAACTCTTCACAAAAGCGTTAGGTTTTTGTGTATCTTTTACATCATCATGAGATCTGGGGACCCGAGCAGAGAGATTTTTGGTTTCTAGAGCAAATGAAAGTGTCATTTTGTCATAATTACCGTAAAGGAGAAGAAACCTAGCTTTCCTCGGTACACAGTTACCAGCGCATCCCACTGCTTTATACTTCAATCTCCAGCTTTACAGGAACTATCAAAGACAAGCTGCAAAGGTCTGGAGTTAAATTTACCATTTTAAAATTATCCAGCGTCTCCAAGGCAGATGTGATTTTAGGCACACCTGTTTTAACTTACCTTGACTCCATCTGGTTTCTTCAGCAAACTCTTGGCTGCTGCAAAATGAGAGAAAAAGCAGGTTAGTGGGTGTCCGGAGAGACCCGCCAGGCAACAGTCAGCTGGTTTCTTTCTGCCCCTTCACTACCTGATCACACAGATGAGCGCAGCTGACAGGACATTGAAACACAGTATCGCTTTTCTTGGTTTTGCCACATCCAATTGAGAACTAAATTCGCATTTAGTTCATTGCGTATCATTAGGAATTTTGCCATTTTTGTTGGTGGACTTCATTTCACTCTCGGTTGCGAAAAGGATACTGGAACTTTAACTGGACTATGTTTCGTAATCCAGAAAGTTGATTTTGTCTTCAGACATCGTTCATTCACACCACAAGTCCACTGGCTGCGTCAGTTCTGCCAGGGAAGGCCTCTCTCCGGAGGTTTAAAACTCATTTGTGAAAATTTGCTCTGGCCAAATAACAACTTGTAAAAATACATATCTTTTGGACAAATTGAACGATACAATTTTTAAAATATTAACCATTTAAGCTGAAATGCTCTATGACTGACCTAGAGCAAATTTTTTTTTAAACATTTAGCATATGACTTTTTATAAAGCGGTATGAGTTTTCATGTTTCAAAGTGAGATCAGAAAGGCTTCAGCCACAGAGCCTTTTACATTGAAAACGTAGAGAATTTGATGCAAGATATAAAATGAAATGAAATCTTCAACAGAATCAGAACTCCTAATGCCTCTGGTCTAATGTGAAACCTCATCCTCTCAGAGGGGAGCTTTTCACACGCCTGTTCCTAGACCTTCCTGTGGGTGTTAAAAGGTGACGTCCTCTTAAAAAATGTACTTATGAATGGAACCAGAAACAGGGGCTAGATACATGAACCGTCCGCGTCGATTAAGCACACCCAGTGCAGGACATTCACAGATACAGAGAACAAAGTAAACGCTTGCTGGCTGCACAGGAGTTCGCCGTGTAAGTACATCAGCATGGGGTTCGGCTTATGACCTGTGGCTCTCTAGCGAGGCTACACTAGCACTACGTGACCGTGCAGGGCCTTACGTCGATTTGATTGGGGACATTATTTTGCTGTCACTTTGGAACAATTTTAAATTTCTTTCAAAGAGATAAAAGTATTAATTTTATTTAGTCTTGCGCAACGAAGCTACTAATTTAACTGAGACGGTGAGAGACTGTTGCCTCCATTTGCCTGGAGTTACAAAGCAACTGCCGCACGATTTACTTCAGGTTAATCGGTTAGGAAGCAAACTCAGAGTAACTGGAATTGCAGTAGCAAGCGAAGAGAAGGCAATGATTAGGGGAAGCAGGGAGCTGGCCTGGAGATGCAGAAATGTCCCTTGTGGTCTCTGTTCTCCTTACCTCACAAGAAATACATTCCACATAAAGGGAGAAAAGAAAAAATAAAAACAACTTTATCACCATATACTTATGGACACATTACTTTCAAGAGCATGGCTGGCAACGAAACAGCATGAACAAGGTACTCAAAACTAAAATACAGTATCAGATACAAGAGGTGACTGGGGCTGATGCTGCTCAGTGGGCTTTGAAGGGATGGACCGAGAACACAAAGTTTGTTTTTCATGCTGTGACATTCAGAGACAATCCAAAATCCACGTATTAGTCATGGGCTTTTAGTGAACACGATGATGAAACGGTGATGGCAGGTAAACGGAAAACCCCCACACGCGGCGCGGGTTCACGGAGGCCCGCTGTGGGCCTGGGAATGTATGTAAGCACACACACACACCCCCCCCCCGGGGACTGTATGTAAACACACACACACACACCCCTGGGAGTATATGTAAACACACACACACCAACAAACATACACACACACCCTCCCCTTGGAGTGTATGTAAACAAACACACACACATACCCCCCTGGGAGTGTATGTAAACACACGCACACTCACACCCCCCCCCCCCCCCCCCGGGAGTATATGTAAACACACACACATACACCCCTCTGGGAGTGTATGTAAATATACCCCCCCCCCGGGAGTGTATGTAAACACACACACACACACACACCCCTGGGAGTGTATGTAAGTAAACACACCCACACAAACATACACACACGCAACCCCCCCTCCCCGAGTGTATGTAAACACACCCACACAAACATACACACACACACACACACACGCACACTCTCTGTGCATTCGGGACTTTCTTTTCAAGTTCTTCTCCACGACACAGACCGCAGGACTCATCCTGGCTCTGAGCAGGTCACTGGTTCGCGGCCCGCAGCGGCGCCCTGTCTAGACAGAGTCTGTGTTGGCATCACTCGACGTGACGCTGGACTCCCCTATCTTAGTGGCCGCCGCTGCCGCGTGAACCCACACTTCATCAGACAGGTGCCTTGCCCAGGGCAGCACCGGGGTTTCCCGCCCCCGACCAACCAGACAGGGCACAGTCAGGAGCCCCAGGGGCAGCCTCACCCTGCAGCCGTGGTTGCCCAGCTCAGCGGGGAGGCCCCAGGGCAGCCCGCGCCCCCCAGGCGCTCCGGCCGTGCCCTTTGCTGCACTTGGAGCTCGCAGCCAGCGGGGACGCCCGCGCCACCCCCCACCCCCGGCCACCCCCCCTCCCCCGTGTCCCCACAGTGGCTGGCGAAGGGGGAGCGCGTGTGTCCACACGAGGCGTGCCCCAGCAGGACGGCAGCGCACGGAGAGAGGATGAGGGCGAAGGAAGTGAGCGATGACAGAGGGAGGAGAGCAGACATGGGAGTGAGAGGGGGGTGGACGGAAGCCAGAGGGGCCAGGCCAGAAGAGGAGGCGCAGACAGAGGCGGGTCCGGGCGTGGGAGCGCAGGAGCCCGAGGTCCGAGCAGCCCCACAGCCACCGGCGGGGCAGGGACTCAGGCCACGGGGCTCCGGCCCCGCGTGCCGGTGAGGTACTGGCTGCCTTTCTTCCGGGGCCGCCGCGGGAGGCCCGCCGCAGAGGAGAGCAGAGCTAGCCTCACACGTACCTGAGAAGTTCCTGGTGGCCAGCATCGTGGTCAGGATGGCGCCCTGCCGGAGGGGAGACAGACACCGTGAACGCGGCTCTGCACGCGTCCGCCCCCCGAGCAGGCCACTGGGGGGCACATCCCGGCCTAGCTGGACTCGGGGTCAGGGGCTGGTGTTCCGCTCTCCCGTTGCACGGCCCAGCCCAGGTCCCCACAGAGCTCGGCCCTGTCCCTCAGAGGATGTATTCCGCTGCCTCCAGGCCCAGCAGAGGGCATGGAAAGACTCTGCTGAATTCTTTTCCCGACACAGCCACTCCTCGCTCTGCCCTGATTCCCACAAGTACTAGGCCGTGACTTACCTTGAGTTTTCTTCTGGCGTTAAATTTCTTCAAGCAGTCGACCGTCTCCTGTCTGTGCATCATGGAAGCCACAGTAGAACGTTGCTGGAAGACCCCAAAAGGGAAACTTAGGTGAGAATGTTAATGCACCCCAAGGTGAGCGTGTAAGCACTGTTGCCCCCCGCCAACCCCTGGGATGTGGCCTCAGTCCCTAGTGGGCGCCTCCATATGATTTTCCTCTGCACACAAGTACCTCTTAGAGGGGGTATGAAGTAGGCACAGTGAGAACAACGGTCACGAGAGCAGTAATGGGAACATGGCCTCTCAGAACACTCCTGGGTGGACGGAGGAAGGACAGACCGGCCTCCGGCCAGGAACTGAGTATCATGTATAGTCACTGAACCCCCAAAACTGATATGTTATAACACATTGTTACTTAAATGAAAAAATTACTATCTGTAATATTTTCAGATTGTGGCTGACCAAGGGGAACTGAAAATCCAGAAGGTAAGCCCCTGGATCGGGTATGGGGGAGCAGGTAGGCATTACTGTAGTTTCTGGCCAAGTTCTCGGTCATCAGAGAGAGTTGGCCAGGACTGGAAGGAACATGGACAACGTGGCCGCAGCTGACAGCACCTTCCCGAATCTGCCTCCACAGGTCTTTACTCCCCTTTCCGTTGGACTGCCTTTCGGTGACCTACCATCCCCTCATATTGGACCCCCCCCCAGCTCATGCAACTTATTCCAGACGGTACATTTCCCCAAATTTCACAGTTTTTCTTAGTTCTTCTGAAGTCTACTCTGCCTACTACCCACAGTCTGTCCCGGTTGTAAAACTTTACTCCTGCTTTCCAAATTTTTTGAGAGCTACTGAATGGTGAATACATTTCGTCAAATCCTTCTTTCTGGGCCATATTTGGTCCTGGTGTCATTTCCGTGAGTACTATCCGCAGTGGGAGGCTTATTCATCCCTGGTGTTACTATAAGCGGGATCTATGCTCATCAAAGTTTGCTACTCGAAATAGCATTTCCACCACTGAAATACAGTCTGTGGAATAGCTTGCTAATTCATTCACTGAGTTTCATCTTCTCCTGCAAAAATGCTCAACACATGTGAAAAATAATCGAAAGGAGAGTGTGTTTTCCATGTTAGCTGCGGGGCTACCTGGAGAGCTGCCACTTACACAGATCCACGGGTGCTTCAGGGCCTCCGAGGCGGTGATGCGCTTGGCAGGGTTGATTGTCAGCATTTTATTGATGAGGTCTTTGGCTTCGGGGGTCACTGTGTCCCACTCTGGTGACGGAAACTTCAAAAATAGAAATGTAGAAAGGGCTGAAGCAGTAGATACACTCAGTGGAACAGCGAAGACCCAAATACGTTAATCCTTTCCTGAAGTCGTTTCATTAACTTTCTTTTCTACAGATTAAATTATATCTAGCTACATCCCTATATTATATAGTTACAGGTACTGAAAGGTAATAAACAAGGGACAGACATGTATTGCCTATTCCAGATAATGAAGCCATTCTGAGAATGAAATGTGTGCACAGAGGAGCTGTCAGTTACTTGAAAAACCCAAGACAGGCCGAGAAGCAAGCCCCGGTTTCAAAGGCAGCATCTCGCTCCCCCACACCGGCTGGAGTGGGGAGGAATCGGAGGTTGCAGGTGCCTCGGAAGGATGCATGCCTGTATTACCAACGCCAAGTAGATAGAAGTAAGTGGTGGACGTTGGTTGCTTCCATTAAGGATATGTGCAATACAGAGACTCAACAGAGGGTCAGGGAAAAAGGCCAAACCTGGCCACAGGCCTGAGGCACACAGTAGAGCAGGAGAGAGGGTGGTCAAGACAGGGAAGGGAAGAACACAAGGGGCTCCTCCGGAGGGAGAAATCAGATACTGTCCACACATGAACAGCACTGTAATAAATAGAAAAGGTAACAAAAAAAGTAATCCATTTGTGCACCAAGAACTATATCCTGTTTCCTTCTGTAATTATTTTGGTCACTATGCACCTTCACTCAGAGAATTAGCAGCTCCAGTAGAAACAGGCTTACTCCACATTAGTGGTCGTGAAACCTTCCCCAGGTTGCATCCTGCACCCCCGGCCTGGCTGCCCCGAGCTGCTGCCTTGGCCTGTACCATGGTCCCAGCTACGGCTACGTCATTAAAAAGCTTGTCAAATGATTATGTCAGCTACGATGGAATGCTTCTAAGTTAAAAATACACATTTCAAATTCTCATGATAAGCCCATCCATCTAAGCAGAACATTTTAACAGAAAAGCATTGGGTTCATGACACATGACAGAGAAGAAGACAGATTGTGTGTATGGCCTCCTCGCTTGCATCCTGAGTGTAATTTGTGCACAGAAGGTGGACCCACAACTACCTGCTACTCCTCGGCCCCACATAAACACAGTGTGCATATCCAGGGAGGCCGGGTGGGGTGAAGTCTTAGAGGTGTCACCCCTATTTGCAAATGTAGTTAGCCAAGGATTGCTGACTAACTCACTGAGCACCAAGTTAAGCCATAAAGAGAAACCAGACAAGGTCTTCCCTCTGGGTTCAGAATTTAGCTCAGATGCCTAGTTCAGAGTGTTCTAACTGGAAAAGTTCTGGAACTGGGGTGTTCAAAGACTTTTCCTGGGTGAACCTGGCTCGTCAAATGAAAGCATGCCCAGCAGCCCAATGGGTAAACAAAACCTGATCAGTTCTGACAATATGGACTCATGTTCCACCGAATACCTATATCTCTGATACAGAATTTTAAATCACTGGGCAGGCATTTGGGAATATAATTCAACTAGCAGGTAGTAATTACTTCCACTGTGAAAACCTTAATCTTTGTGTCTTCAAATGCACATTGAGCCAGGTCCTTCCTCAGTGTCTGTCAACCATTTTCCTTTTAATCTTAGGAGATAGTGAGCTGAAAGAAAAAGGAAATATATTTCCTGCATTATCTTGGCTTTCCTAAGAAAGAGGGCAATTGTTGAGAACTATGGCTGACAGAGCAATGAAAAAAAACCTGTTTCCTGGTCATTAACGCTTAAAAAGCAAATCAAGCCCTCAACCCAAGCTCTGGGGTCATTTACATACATCGTACGCTCCAGCCTTGATCTGCTGGTAGAGTCTGTGCTGGTCCTCGTCCCAGAACGGGGGGTATCCCACCAGGAGGATGTAGAGAATGACACCTGTGAGGAAAGCAGAGGCACGTCACTGCCGTCACCCCGCAAATGCAGCTCACCCACCCAGAGACCAGCCACACCCCTGCAAGTAAGAGAACCGATGGCTACACTTTGGGGAGATGTCTTCTGATCCAGTCTGAAGCATGGCGGATGCAGGGTGACGGCTCCTCCCCTGTGCTCAAGAACCCTATTAATAGGTGGGGCACAATGGACTCAGGGGTTCAGCGACTTTACTGAGCCACAAGCAAGCCTGCACGCCACGTCTCCTGAGGTTTTCCCTGTAAGGTTTCCACTCGGCCCTGCCTTCAACGTCCCCTGCAGTCACCCTGTCCCTGTAGCTGTGTATCTTAACTTGATTATTTCACATGTGTCTACTAGTGAGCCTTTGCCTCACACATGTTTCCGACTGTGCTCTCCTTATAACCCTAACATTGTACCTTTTCCTCCCAGATCACAGGAAAAAAAAATAAAGCTGTGGGTCTTCTCCATTCCCCATAACTAAGACACTGAAATTTTTTAAAGCCAAGCAAAGCA
This sequence comes from Talpa occidentalis, assembly GCF_014898055.3. Lineage (NCBI taxonomy): Eukaryota > Metazoa > Chordata > Mammalia > Eulipotyphla > Talpidae > Talpa > Talpa occidentalis. Next base: position 93,632,822 of record NW_023601322.1, on the reverse strand, counting down.
CCTTCATTTCTGATTTCCCTGTGGGGTGAATGGTGCAGGGCAGGTGATGTGACCTGCCAGTGCGTCATGATGTCCACGGTGGCGAGTGACCACCGCCTAGGCGGTCCACGAGGGGCCGCAAACTAGTCCAATTCCGTCACACCTGGGCACTAACTGCTTAGTTCGGCAACTCTTGGGTTGTCAGAAAAGTCATGGCATATTTTCTAGTGCCATCTGCTGCGAAAATGAGTCATGACTTTTCCTAAGCCCAGTATTCGGTGTCCCTGAGGTGCAGCTCACCTATGAAAGGTAGGCTCACTGACCCCTCCCCACCCCACCCCTGAAACTCACTGACAGCATAATGCATGGGGTCCCCAGCAGCCTGCCAAGGCGGGGGTTTCTGCGGTCCTCTCACTCTCACGATGGATACTTGGGCTTAAACTTTGCCGGGTCTGACTTCATCACTGTTCCTTTTCTTCTATGTCTTCTGTTTTGTCTCACCTTGAACCCGTAGAAGCCTCTTCTAGTTGACTCCCGAGTCCTGCTGATACCAACTCTGTGGCCTTGACAGTTTCCCTTCCTTCTGATCTAATCAGACACCCCTGGCTCATCTGTCCTCCTGATCTGGACTCGGACTCCATCACTTGTACCAGGATTCCTGGCTCCTTACAGGGTGAGGAGCAGCTGCAGAGTGAGACTGGTGCCTCGGGGCTCGGGGGGAACTACAGGCTTCAAGAAACTGAAAACTGAGTAGGGGCAAAAGTGAAGAGAAATCGGGGGCAAGCTATAGCTTAAAAGAGATTTAGGGGAGCAAACTAACGACAACTTGCAGGACGAGAGGGCAGATGGCAAAATTGCTGGAGAGCTGGTGATTTTAAGCAATTCTTACAGACGATAACAGTTTTATTGTCAAGCTTCTCATAGGGCCATTTTCTCTCAGAGATGAACACGAAAGGCCCCATCATACTAGTCACTCTGGTATGTTTCTGATTATCCATTAATGAGAAGTTACACTATTTTGATACAGTTGGTTCCATAAAACATGTGAATTTGGGGCCTCCCTGGTGGCGCAGCAGTTGAGCGCTGGGTTGCGAGGCTGTCCGCAGCCTCTGCAGCGCCAGTTCGATCCCCGGGCGAGGGTCCCACATGGCGCATAGACCTCTCCTGCCGGGTGCTGCTCCCCTCAGCAGTGTATTTCGTCAGTCTGTCTGTTCTGTTCCCCGCTCTGGCTCTGGTGAATTCTCTCACCCTCCCGCACTTCTAACTGTACCCAGTGCTTGTATAAATAAATAAATAAATCTTTAAAAAAACAAACATGTGAATATGGAATCTAAACTGGTCACCTGTGTATGTTTTTGTGCCTGGGAGAGATGTAAGAGGTGTTTGATTAACAAGTTGAGAAGCACTGATTACTGATTAGATAGACTGCATTATCAAGAATATTCAAAACTGATTAGAATTAGTAAAGTGATTAAACCTATAATCACATTAATGATTAAAACATTCTAAAGCCTGTTCTAATGAAAGAAGATGAAACAGCAAAGTTAGAACTCTGAGAAGTCAGTGGCAAGGGAATGGAACCATCCAGCAAGACACCTACTTCATACTCTGGGTACATACAGAGCACACTAGGAGCCTGCATGGCAAATGGGTGTGGTGTTTGGAAATGCACGATTACTTTTTACAAGGGGTAATATGGCTCTCTTCTGTCTAGCAATACCTTATGCAAAAAAAAAAATACAATTCAAAAAATACAGTTCAAAAATACAAGTACAAATTAGGCTAGTGCCTAATTCATACTGTAACCTACAGGGCCAGTGACAAGTAGAACAAAGTTCTGGAAGTTCAAAGGCAGCAGCATAGTAAGTTATTTTCCAGATGATGGTAACTACTGATGATCTGTAGTTTGGGTGGCAAACAGACAACCCTCCAGCACTAGGCAGATGCACATGTGGGCTGTCTGCCTGCAGGAAGCCGGCAGGCCCAATTTCCCGTTGTCAGTGGCAGGACTGACAACGGCTCTGCTCTTGCTTCGTTCATGTCTATCATTTACTTTCCAGGAATGCACTGGTTGTGTTCGAATTGCAAGCATGGGTCAGGCCATATTCTGTGTGAGATCACAAAAGCGAGACAAGGTGGTATTTAAACTTTCTTGTGTATTTCTAACCAAAAAATGGACAGATTTCCCTCAGCCACCGCACCAGCGTCATTTCTCTCTGGTCTGTGTCAACGGCTGAAAAGAAAAACCACCTGCTGTCAGACGTGCTCACAGCTTAATTCGCACGGAAGACGAGCTGCCAGCCTGCTAGCCAATTTGTTCCATGGTTTTGTTATCCGGGGAGTGTCATTTCACTGTGCGAGCAGCGTCTGTCCTTCAAAAGGAGTTGCCGTTCAACTGGCAAGAGCTAGTGATGACAGGGGGCTGAAAAAAGAGTGTCTCACGATACGCCATAACCTCAGAGCAGAGGGAGCACACGTGCATTGCTTCGGTGTCGCTGCAGCAGGAAAAGAGGGAGGTGCAGCCGCGATCAATACAGGGATCTGAGTGGACCAGGCCTGCTGCCTGAGTGAGGGGACAGACAGACAGATGGAAACCCCATGTCTAAGTCCACAACAGGGGCCCGGAAACATTAACACAAGGCAGGACGGGCCATCACGATGCTCCTGATCGTGGTCATTTCCCCTAAACAGTTGGCATTAGAAGGTGTTTTCATGGTCAGCTGGGACCCTGAGCCACGCACGGAAAAGCCGCACACAATCCACGCGGTCCCTGAGGACACGGAATCAGGGCTCCCCAGCTGCCACGGGGCCTCGCAGGGGGTTCGCCGTGGTGGAGTGGGTGGGGCCAAGCCACGCTAGACTCCACGTCCCCAGTCAGTCATTCCTGCCGCGCACATGTGGGGCGTGAAGGGGTGCACACGAGTCCGTGCAGGCATGTCCTATCACCTACCCATGCACCTGCGCAGCTCTGACCGGATTCAGGAATGTTTTCCAGCTCAGACAACGAGCAGAGAGCGCCTACTCTATTTTCCATCCCTCTTTTGTCCCCTCCTCCAGTCAAGAATATGGAAGCTCTTACCCTACAAGGCATCTCACCTTTCACATCAGTGAAACGGGCCTGTGCTTTCAAAGGGGAGCTAGAGCAGTGGCTAGGGACAATGCACACCGACAAAATCCAGAAGCCACGTGTGCCCACAGTGACAAAACAATCTGGAAACTGAGTTCGGTGCTTGGTGAGGCTGAACCGGTGTAAACCGGATGCGTCACGGCTACCAAGCACATCGCTGCCCGCACTCAGCTCAGGGCCGGCCGGGCCCGGCAGGGTCTACGCATTTTCTCTGTTGAGCACCAGGCCACACGGCGTCCACAGACCTAACATCAGCTTTTGTGGCTGCTTTTAAAGGTGCGGGCGTTCTGCAATGCCAACAAAATTGATAAGATAGTGGAAAAAAAAACAAACAGGTTTTAATGCAAGAACCAAATAACTGGTCTGTTTAAAGTATTGAAATGAATGACATGGGATTCAGGAGCTGTGGAGCTGGACCCCAGGAAAGTCTGCCGCAGAATCAAAGGCACGTGAGCAAAAACGGGCACATGAGCAGAGAAAGCAGGGACAGCGTTTTCGGGCCAGGAGACGTGGTCCCCAGTGTTCGGGTGCTCCGAACAATAACGCTGAGTCATCTCCTGAAATGTGAGGCTTCGGTCTGTCTCTGTCACATCTGGTGATGTGCAACACTCGTTTATAAAGCCGCACTCTCTATGACAACAATAACTAACACTTACTATACACCCCTCTTGGCAGCCCTGGGAGGCAAGTCCTAGTGATGCCTCCATTCTGCAGGAGGCGGCTGCGACCCAGAGACGCGTGCCTTGTGCCCAGCCATGCAGCAAGAGAGCAGAAGGGCTGGGTGAGCTTCCTTCAGCCCTGCTCACACCGTCTCCTACCTATGAAGCAGATGGAAGGAGGGAAAAAAAAAAAAACTAGGAAGGAAACAAGCAAAAGAGGAGGGATGACAAAACAGGTGGGGGGAGGCTGAGCCGCCCAGCGGAGGCGGCAGGTGAGGGAAGACTCCCCCGCTGAGCCCTGGCCCGCGTCCTCCTGCAGCTCACCGATCGGGGAATGCGCCATCCCTCCAGTACTCAAGGCCCAAGAGCAGCCCTCCACTTGACCACACTCAACTCTGTCCCCCACAAAGCCCATCGGCGGTGCCTGCCTCTCAGCACACTCTGCTTCTTTTGCATTCATCAGCAGGAGCAGATCTGTGATGGGAGCTGATTTATTGCAAGGGAAATAATCTGAGGTATCTGCCATCTGCACGTAGACCTCCATGAGGACATCTGCTGACAACAGACTGAAGCTAAAGGCAGGTAGAGCTCGCGCTTAGAAGATCTTCTCCACTGGCAGGGCAAAGACAGGTGGGGCACTCCTAAAACCTTACTTTTAACTAAGTGACAATTCCAGTCTCTTAGAATAATAGCTGTTCGCACTGCAAATGGCTTCACAAACTATCAACTGTATTTATTGAAATTGCACCCTATTTAATGCTCTTAGTATCCCAGGAGGCTAATATATTCCTATTTACAGGTTAAGAAACTCAGAAGTGATAAAGAGACATGGGGTAGCAGGTGCAAAGCTAACTCCTGAACCCAAGCGCTGGAACTCCAAATGCAGGGCTGCTCCCTTAATTGCCTCCCCAGCTTTGGCGCTCACTCTGAAAGCTCAAGACAGCTCAGTTTAAGATCAAACACCAACCTGCTGTTAATGAGGCAAAGCCAACATCACATATAGCTGAAGCCACACTATTTATAGATCGGGAGCCATGACGCCGTGCTGGGAACTCAGACTCCAAGTCCGTGCCCAGAACCCCAGAGGACAAGGATTCCGTGTCATCCTACAGGAGCCCTGACTGTGGCCTCTCGCCTTCTTGAAACACGCGTTACCACGGGAAGTGCCTTTAGACCTCAGAGGCGACTTAGGGTACTCATTTGCTGGGAGTTGGCTGTGAAAGGCCTCGCTCGGGGTTCAGTTCCCAGGGGACAGTCAATTCATTCTCCCTAGAAGCTGCCATGTCTCCCTTGATCCCTGTGCCCAGCATCTTGTGCTCACATAGCATTTGCCGTAGGAGCTGCCTGGATGAGGTGAGAGCATAAAAACTTAAAAGCGCGACCCCTCTGGACGTGCTCTGTGGCTCCTTCTTCAAAGCGCTTCCAAGACCAGAAGCATTGGTGCCCCCTGGTATCCCACCAAAATGCCAACCTCCCTCCTACCCCAAATACCTTTTGAATCAAAACCTCAGCAACCTGTGCGTGACCCATGACCCAGCCCTTCCTGCTCTGGGAGCCTCCGCTCCCGGGTGAGCATCTTCAAATGTAAAAGATAATTTTTTTAACGATAACAATACGAATGGCCTAGAAAATGTGCACGAAAATATGGTTCCTTACCGCATGCCCACATGTCCACTGGCTTTCCGTAGGGATCTTTACGCAACACCTCTGGGGACAGATATCCAGGCGTGCCGGCGAAACCTGGGGAAAGAGAGGCCACGGAGTCAGGGTCGGCCCAGCATGGAGCGGGCAGGCGAGGGGGGAAGCGTCAGAGACTTTCCCCTCTGGCTCGTCATGCAAGGAAGAGCGAGGCTCTGAGGGGGCCGACAGCACGAGACCCACTGCTCTGCACAGCAGTGCGGCGCCTCCTCTGTCCTGCCCGGAGCGCTGGGGAGGAAAACTCATCTCTTTTTCCAGATGTGAGGGCCAAGCTGGCGTGCCCTGTGGTCAGTCTGCGCCTCACGCCGCTTTAGCAGTTCTTATTCTCTTAACTTATGCGGGGATGAAACCTAAATTGGTGAATGAGATCAGGACATGTCACCCCAAAATATGCCTCTTTGGCATGTTGATTAATTGGAGCTGAAGGCGATGTTGATCGGCAGATGCAGGCAGGGATTTTAACAATGTTCTGCCCACATTTCCTGGAGGAAGACGCCCAACTTGCCCCTGGAGTATGAGGCAGACTCACCCTGCCAGATGGGAGGCGATGCTGAGGTGAATGGTGCAAACAGACCTCCCTGAAATACCCGGTCTCCAGTGGTCTCCCCACAGATTCCCTAGTCACTCCCCTTCAATCTGCACCCCCTGTCCAAACCCTCTTTTTCATCTCATTGCATCCGACCACTTAGCACTCTTGGCTAAAGCGGCATAGAAGCCCTGGCTCTAGCCTTTCTTTGGGGTTTCACTGCTTCCCTGTGAAGGTCTCTGTGCACCTAAACATTGAAGTATCACCAGCCACTCCAACTTGTCTGGTCTTTTCCTGGCACCTGTTTTTTTTGTTATTTTAATTCACAGGCCCCGGTCACAGACCTCAGAGGCTGGAAGCCAAGCCTTCCCCACTTAGGCCCGAAGAAAGGAAAGCGCACAGTTGAAGATGGGGTTAGAAACTTGCAAAAAGGGACAGTTATGGACAGTTTTGAAAGTGAGACAGGCTCTGGGGGGAGGGGGAGCTGAGAGTAACTGAAGATTCACGAGGAGAAGAAATAAGACCAAAATAAAGAGCTCGCAGTGTCCGAACAGAGGATCGGTGCGTCCTTCTCACTGGCAACTAAAGCCAAGTCTCAGGAATATGCAGATGAGTCTGCACCAAATAGGCATCAGGCAGACTTTCACCTAAAGAGATGTGTTAGGAAACTGGATGGTAAACATTGGATGGTAAAAGAGAGTTTCCCATAAATCAGGATGGAGTCCAGAAGGGCACACATAATTTATACCTTCAGTCTAGAGGAAACTATTTCTTATTTTTGCAAATAAGTTTTCAAATAAAAAAAATCCATTTAAAAAATACATCGAAAGTAACTAACTTCTCATGTGCAGGTCAGAGGGCAGTCCGAGGTCTTGGGCCAAGGTCTTGCCCTGCACTTTCAGATCCTTTACCATCTGGTTTCCCTTCATTCACCCAACACAATTTTTTCTACTGCTGAGAAGGGCTCTTGAAAATAGATTTCCCAACCTCACCCCAATGTTACTTTTTTGTTTCCTGAACCGTCTTTTTTCCCCCCTCTAACAGAGGTTGGTTCTGCATTATTTCCATCTTAAAGATCTTAGTTAACTGGAGAGCAGAAAGTGTTGATATTTGATCAAGACAGCAAAGACAGGGAAGTATGTGATTAACTGAGTATAAAACAAAGATAATTTTATACCTAAACTATTACACACCTTTCCTGGAGACTTACATGCTACAAGAACACCTTCGCAGTCATTCTTATTTAGTACAACTACCCCCTGAGCACCCAAGGGGGTCTGTACACCTAAGAATAATGAAGCCTGCGTCTACATGCATGAGTGCTAGCAGACAGCATATGGGCCAGCAAGTACTGAGGGCCAAACAGGTAAGGCCAGCACCAGGAGAGTAAACTCCTCCAAGCCTCCTCAGCATGGCAGAAGCTATCCCCAGGGACATCACGAGAGCTGGCCTTCTGCACAGATGGCACCGGCTTCCCACACTGAGAAACCATGAGGAGTACAGAACAGATGAAACAAAGAGAAAGCAGAATTACTATTATAAATGTATCCACTGCACTGTAACGCCATCAAAAAAGTCTTAATAGTTAAGAAGACGTAACAATAACCAAGCACAATAATTATGCCATTAAGCAAGACTATGTTATGTGTCTATTTTTCTAGCAGCACCAAAAAAGTGGAAATGTCACGTTAAGTGTAGGGAGGACCCAGGGATGAACAGCATTTCTGGCCAATATTCACATAGGTTGGGTTACGAAGACAGAGCAAGAGCACGTGGGAAAAATAAATGTGGGCTTGAGATGAGCATTAAAAAAAATGCCACACGTAATAACCAACTTTTACAATGTCTTAGTTTTCTTTTTTCTGATTCTTAACAGATCTCTTACATGTATTAAAATAAAATTATGCAAATACCCAAACTGTGGCATTACACTTCATAAAAATTCAGCTCTTTTCTTGTTAAAATGATAAGGCTTCCACCTCACCCCCTAAACACGGATACTACATTTTAAAAGATAAAATTAATCAGCCAAGTGCACCAGACTCTGATGCCAGGCAATACTGAATAAAAAGCAAGCCCACTCACTCATATGAAGACATGCTTTCTCTTCTAAACTCTAAAATATTTCTGGTGGTCCACCCAAAAGAATGGCAGCACCCCTGTCTCTTGTCCCCCTCGGCTAGTTACAGTGAGGCTTCAGTTGAAATAGAGCACAATAGGCCAAAAATAAAGGGGGATATGTGAATTCTCTTAAGCTTGAAAATCATCTTTCTACATATCCAAATGTGAATTTTCTGAGAAATTAACATGCACCTCTTCTAAGTCATTATTCAGCATCTGCCATAACAAGAGCTGACCTGCTGACAGCGTATTCTGAGAAGGGATGCTTAGTCCCCGCCGATCACTGTTTCTGTAGGACCAGCTTGCTCCTAGTGATGAATTACCACCACTGGAATTTTTGTGTATGTGTTTTTTATTTTTTTTTAAGTTGGGATAATTAATACTGCTTCCACTCACCTGACATTCGGTCTTTCCCTGATTCCCTGAGCTTCCAAAGGACACGTCTGTGGTGTGTTTACAGCGTGGGTGTGTCCCCACGTTCAGTTTAGTCTCAAGAAGCCCTGCGGGGTGCTCGTCGTGTAAAAACAGACACCGATCTTGCCAGATGCAAGGGGCCTGGCCAGGGTCACCTGGCACTTAAGAATCAGAACCCGTTATTAAGAATAAACTCCATTATTCTGATTCAAAAAACAGAATTTTGTCCCCACTGCACACAACCCACCCCCCCCAAGCAGCTGCGGCCCTGCAGCGCCGCTGGCCCGCACTGCTGCACTCGGGAGCAGCTGGACGAGGCCAGGCCATGCCCGCGTGAGCACCCAGCCCAGGGCGGGTGCGGATTCCACGAGCCTCGTCTTCCTCCTGAGACCCACTCATCACCTTATGCGCGTTGTGGGCAACCCCAGAGCAGCCCAACTGCCTCGCGGCCCGCCTCCTGCAAGTGGGGGCCCGCCTTCCTCTGGACAGGGCTGCACGCCTATTTCTACAGCCCACCTCTGGGCTGTGCTGTCCTTACACAGCGTCTCCTGAGCTCGGACCCCGTCCGCTCCGTGAGCTCTCCGGAGCTGGTCTGCCCCCCCAGCCCCGCCTTCATGCAGAATTGGAGGCGCAGCACCAGTGGGGAGTGGGGCCGGCTCCGAGGCTGGGGGGCCTCTCCGGAGGCCATGCTCCTCCGCGCCAAGCCCACGCAACTGTGGGTTCTCGACTCCAGGCCAGCCCTTCTAAAGGACAGAATCCTTTCCTAACTCGTGACCTACCCGTGTCCCCAATACACTTTTTACCTCAGGTGTGAACCGATCCCTCTGCTGTAAACTTTGTTACTCCCGGAGGAGGAAACACAGCGCCAGGCGCTGCGATCTGGCACGCACCCCCTGTCTGGAACGCCCCAGGTCCTCATGTGCCAGCGAGCAAACCCCCATGATGGGGGTGGAAGTGTGTCCCCACCCCCGAGTCACCCCCAGAGGCAGACTCTCACTCGCCCGGCACAGCGCGCGGGCACCCCCAGGCGGGGTCGCCTACATCATTTCTGCATCCCAGGCAACTTGCTCTGCCGCCTCTGCAGCAGCCTCGCTGCTTCCTGTTGGCTGCCGAGTCCTGTTCTTAGTTTTCATCTGTATCGACCATGCTTTTTCCCCTAGATACAATGATGGCTCTGAATCTCAACTTGCGGACCTCGCGCTGGGCCCTGGGTTTTGGTTTGCAGTGACCAGAAAGAGGCTTAGTCGCAGGTTAAACGGTAGGTCCAACCCAAGGCCAAGTTTCAGAGTGCTCAGTCCATGGGGGGGCGGGGGGAAGCTCATGCAAAGGCAGTGTGAAGCGTGGGAGGCGCGCGCGCGCACACACACACACGGACACACCCAGTTCTGAAACAGGGAACAGAGCAGGCAGCAGAACGAGAGCCTGAATGACACGCTGGCCCGGGGATGGGGGGGTGCACCTGCCATGCACCCACTCCCCTGACCTAGCTGGAGGGCAGAGGGAGCCAGTGACTCCTCAGAGCGCCGCGTGCACGCAGGAGACAGGCGCGTGCAGGGCCTGAGAGAGGCCTGCATGTGAGCCGGAGGGAGGGAGCCCCCTGCACCTCCTGCTGCTGCTGCTCAGAGGAAAACACGCTAAGAAGGGAAGGAGATTTTTTTTAAATGACCGAATCTCAACACACTGAAACCCAGGGAAGAAATTAGAGAGAGGCATGGTGGGGAGAGGAAGGTTATGTCTTGGGACGCGATGTAAGAAATGGGGTAAGACCGGGGAATGCGAGCAAGAAACACCTCAGAACATTAGCGGGCGAAAGAGCCGATTCCGGCCGACCGGGACACGGGCCCCAAGGCGGCGCAGAGACACTTCACTTGACATTTGCTTAATGTCCGCACTGCGAGAGAACAATGTCTTCAGGTAGAAATATGACAATTTAGAGAGGAAACTGGCCCTCTGGAGGGACAGGCAAACCATATACGGACACAAACATACTTCACGGTGCTTTTTCCAGACTTTAATTTCCTCATTGCAAAATAGGCAAAATCTTGGGTGAGATGCTTCCTGAGCACCTGCTCCTCACCGGGCAGTTTGGGCACTAAGGCCGCATGTGAACCCACAAATCTCTCTCAAAATGTAAGTACCGGTGAATAGCTCACACCCTCCTGTGAGTCTTAGAACAGGCAGTTTCTCACCCATCCCTCGAGGGGGAAGGCGTCCACGTGTGAGTGCTCCCCTACCTTCGTTTTCCTTCAGTTATTTCCAGATTCTATGCCCTTTAACCTCAGCCCAGTTGCTGTTTATAGAGAACCAGCGTCTCAAACGAGTCACACACTGTTATCTGGAATCTCCCCATTGCTCGGCGGCGGACGGTGGGCAGAGCTGGGTTGGGGGGGGAGTGGGCAGAGCTGGGTTGGGGGGGGAGCGGGCAGACCGGCCCCAGGGGGAACACGCGCTCCTGCAGGAGACACGCTACTCACCAAACCACGCCTGCTGGTCTCCTTGCACTTCGATGGCCAAGCCGAAGTCGGCCAGCTTCACAGCTGCTCCCTTGGACTTGCTAGCTAAAAGCAAATTCTCAGGCTTTATTTAGGAAGGAAAAAAAAAAGGAGACTGAAGTGAGAACCTCTTTTTAAGTGACTATGCAAAACGAACAACATTTTCTAAGACGAGGAGGGAAGAAAGTCATGCATCGTCCTTGGTCCCGCAGACTGTCATTCCTAAACCCCGGGCAAACGTGGTTAGAACGTGGTTACAAACGGCCATGTGCGCAGGCTTCAGACAGGTGCATACACGTACTGAGCTAGTGGGCTGGAGAGAATGCACTTGCGGGGAGACCGAATGAATGGGGGCACCTGTCTTGACCTGCCCACATGCTTCCAGGGGTGCTTGGGGTCCAGCCTCGGCCACAGGCAGCAGTTTAGATGCCCAACAGAGCACAGACATTTCAGCAGAAGGAAACTTGGCAAAATGATAAGAGGAGTTGGACCAATCTACAGACATCTGGCAAACGAAACTGTGCAAACTGAATCCTAGTTGACTTCAAGAGTTTGGACCCAAATGTAGTGATTTTCATTCCTCAATGTTTCCAAACAATTTTGGTACAAATTTTGGAATCTTACTCTGAATTATGGATTAAAATTGCTGCCTTTAAGAATCTGTTTATTCTTAAAGGCAGAAAGAGTCTACTGCTATTTGCCAAATGTTATAGTTAGCTTTTCTTTATAAGCCAGTTCTTTTATGATATAATTTACATGTCTTCAAAGTGTGATTCAAAGCATTACTTATATATTTATCTTCACATCTCAGAATACTAGGAGAAAGACACGTTTCTATTTTCTTGGGTACTTATTCTTCAAGGACCAATAGCTCGTTCTTGGAATAAGGCTGTGTTTATGTCACTGTTTCCCAACCAGGAGGCTGAGACACATCGGTGCTTTGAAAATAAGCATCAGGGCAAAGTCTTGCATTTCCCTGGACTCGCTCCCTACATCTTAAGGAGAAAAGGGTCAGGAAAAGAGGACGGGTGAATGCATACACTGAAGTCTGTCATCCAGATATGGACAGACACGTGGTCAGGCTGATCGGGGCTCAGTGCTCCCTTACCATCAGCTAAGCTAGCACCCAGCAAGCTTCCGTTGCGTCTCAGACCAGAGAAGGTTGGGGAACAAGGTGCTCTACAAGGGCCAAAACAATGAACTGAAAAATCGAAGTCAATCGGATGCGTTTTGCATTTATATTAACCATTATTTTCACATTTTCCCCATGAAATTGGCAACTTTCTTTCAGAATGAGCTAGTCGACTTTGTTGGTTGTTTTGACCTTGTACAAACACAGCCTAAACCAATTACTCATGGAGTAAGCCAGCCATGCAAGTTAGCAAAGACTCATCACTTGGAAGAGATTAGGTGAAGTCTGCAAGAGTAAGAGTGTAGGCAAGTAAGTCTTCATCGAGGACCAGGCTTCTTCAGGCTATTGCTGTGCACTGCCATCAGATCCACCCCTAATATGACAATCGGTAATGGAAAGAAAACCTTTGTGATGCTTTTAGGGTTGGTAGGATTTTGAATTACCTCAACACTAATTACATGATATTTAATCTGAATGGGATGACGATGTCTCAAGAATATGAAAGATCTCCATGCTGAAATTACTTTTACGAAGTCCCAATATTCGAGATTTCTTGGAACTCTATTATCTATCAATAAACTCTAGCCACATCTGACGTTTGTTTTTTATAACTAAAATTGACAGTCTCCTACATGCATACATTTTCTAATTTAATGAAAAGTAATTTCCAGCTACTTATACACTAAATAACTTGGGAAAACCACATCAAACTGTAAATAATCACTTGTTTCTCTGAGACCTTTACATTTAAAGGCACTGAGAGCTCTCTGTTGAGATACATCTGCCCTAATTTGTCAACCACAGACTCATACAAAGAAAGAGTCCAGTCACGTTAGAAATCACAGAAATTTTAGGTCTTTCAAATCAAGTGGTATTGAAGTTTGTTGAGCAAATCTCAGTGGCACTGGTGGGGAAACTTTTAAAAAAGTTTTACGTGGTTTTATTCTTACCATTCAATCGAAAAGCTCTGGGCCATGCTGTGGAACTGTGCCCTTAAGCACAGGGATCCACCAGCTGAGAAGAGATGGCATGCCTTGGACATTAATCACACATGCCTCTGAACGACAAGGTATTCACACCTAGCGAGAGCTAGGAAAACCTCTGTGCAGGGCCTTTGAGAGTCACTCAGGAAAATAGTAACTCCATCTGGCTCGGTGTTCACTTTATTTATACCAACGAAGACTGTTCAGCTGCAGTTATGTACAAGAAAAGGCAGGACTACGCTGAGGTTACTGTACAGATTTACCAAATTATACCATGGAAGTGGCTTCATGTTTCTGTATATCTTTTAGGCAAACTTAAACTAGAGAACTCTGCAGTATAGACTGAAAAATCAGGAAGATCAATGACTTCATTAAAGGAAGACCTGCTTTACAAAATCCAAAAATCACTTCTGATGGCCAGCTTCAATGAGACATTGAAACTATCACACACATGCGATTCGCATACAACTCTTTGGAATAAATCAGTTTGAATAAAACTGTCAGCACATTTTACCATCCACAGAGCCTCCAACTTAACAATAAACCATGCTACCAAAGTTTGTGGGTGACTACGTTAGCTCAGGTTCTGAATTTCTACAGAAAGGGAGATAATATGTAGTTACATTCCACAAAAGTGGAAATAGTTACTCAGCTACAGCTGCTTCCCCCAAAAGGATCGCCACTACATTCTCATCTGCTACTATTCCTTATTTTGATTTTCTAAAGCAAACAAGGAGGGCAACATCAGAAACAGCTTTCCCAATGCAGCTGCAGCTAAACACGGGACCACGACATGCGTGTCCATCTAGCAAGAGGGTCAAGAGATGCATGTACATGCAAAGTCTGTTGTGATGGCCTTTGCAGGTGAGGGCAACTCAGAGGTTCTTTCAGCCAATGAGTTAGCTTCTCAAATGAACTTTACAAGTACAAATTACGTCTTGTAAGGGTATATATGAAACTATGAACTCACACTGGATTTTATCCCAGGTGCTCTGCCCTCTCTAAGAGACAGGATGCACTTTAGCATTGCCTATTACACTGCTAGGCCGCTGGCTTTTTCAATGTAAAGAACATTTAATATCTGTGATGCATGTTCATAGCTTGGGAAAAATATCTGTACTCCTAAATTTAATGCAACCAATTCAATTAATCTTGATATAGAGATGATTCCTGCATTCTCTGAATGCAATCACTTTCTAAATAGATTCTCCTGACAGTCTCACACACGGGTTCCTTCCCCACCCCATTGCTTTGTCATGATGCAGGATTTTCCATGGCATCTGGTCTGAGTGTCAACAACCATTTATAGCCTATCAGCTGTAATGAGCAGCAACTGTTCACAAGTTTTGTTCTGTAATTCCATAGGGATACGATGAACACTTCTTTCATCGTGGTTTGAGATGCTCTCTCAAATACTGTTCCAGTATCTCAAAGTACACCAGCAAGTTGCCAGAATCACCTTTAGAACTGGGGGAGACTAGGGAGATAATTAACTCAAACACCTCACTTTCCCAATGAGGAGGGAGGCCTGGAGAGATGAAGCCAGACTTCCCGATGCCTTTCTTTAAGAGTCAGAATGTGAAGAAACTCCCTGGATGGTGGAAAAATGATTCATTTTTCAAAAGGGGCTCCATTAAGTAGATAACTCAAAAACATTTGCTGTCCACATCCAAATCAACCAAGGGGGAAGCTTACAAAAATGATAGCAAAAAATTGTGCTGCTTATATACCTCAGAAACACCTCAGGAGGTGTTCTAAATGAGCGTGATCTTTATCAAGGCTCTCATTCAGCCAAGATGACCACCATCGTCAGCCACAGTTCCATTTCAGACTGATCTCTGCACGAATGTGATAACTAGCCAACTAACATCAACTAGCATGGATATACCCGTCAAGTAAAATTACGTATATTTTTTCTTTCTATGCTTCTTAACGAACATTATAAAAACAGCAATCGATCAATTGTATAATTCCACATTATTAGATTCTCACATCTCCTTGGATATTAGCTTTTAAGTAATGAAATCATCTTTTTGAATTGCTTTCCTTTATTGCAAAGTCTCAGTATTTCCACATGTAGTTCCCATTCTGTGCTTGGGTGTGTTTTCAGTCACTTTTCCTTTGCCAAAGAAGGTGTGAACAAAGCTCCTAGAAATAGATGGAATGAAGTTTGGCTGAACTGCCATGCGGGCGCTTCGGGCTCACTGGCGCTTGTGGCGCCAGGGCTTCCGCTCCTGTTCTTACGGAGAAGCGCCGCTCGGCCCACGGACGCCGCAGGCGACTTCCAGCTGACACATGCACAGTAAGCTCGGTTTTGGAAATCCATGAAGATACTTGAATTTGAGCAGAAGCAGCCAAAAAATTAAGGGAGAAAAACCAAGCGTCTTCTCTGAAGCATCTGTGAGCACGACTCTGTTTTCCTTCCTGTTTCTTGATTTTACTTCCACATCATCTGGACACGCGGGCAGGGAGGTGGAAAGCACTGAGTGCAGTCACCATGGCCAACGAGCCAGTTGCAACCTGTCCCTTCTCCTAGCCTGACACCTATGTGACCCTCAGGAAGGAACACTAGAAGGAGCAACTGAAGAACGGAATTTACACAGAGACTGTTTGTAAGATACTTAGACACACACACACACACACACACACACACACACTTTAAATGTTATCTAAACATGTTTTTCAGAAAAGAAGAACTTACAATCATTTAAAAATGCACAATTTGATATATCTGCTTCCCATGGCTAACAAGGGTTTGCTGAATGTGTAATTCCTCCTCCAGAAAACTAATTGTTTTTTTTTTGCTTTCTTTTCTGGTCAAACATTTCATCTTTCTCCTATTAAAGAATCTTAAAAATCCTAAAAAATCTCCAGAATCATTATATCCATTAAAATACATACTTAGCTACCTACCTCTTGACCTGTCAATCTACCTACCTACCTCCTGATGGACAGATCAATCTATCACATCATGTCCATCCACTCATCTACCCACTTCTCCATTCGATAACATTATTTTTGAGGGGGGCGTACACTTAGCAGACAGACAGCATTCTCTGGGAGGCCATTCTGAGGCTGGCTTGCTGCGGGAAGATCCCGGTTACATGTGAAGCCTCCTAGCCATGCTGCTCTTCATGAGGTGGTCTCATTACTGTTTCTGATTGCCCTGAAGAGATTTAACTTTGCGTGAAAAAGTTATCCGGGAAAGCACAGCTACACAACTGGCTGCTTACTTCTGTCAACTGATTCACAGGAGTTGTCTTCTCCAGGCTCTCCAGGAGAGACCACTTCCTACCTGACATCCATTTATTTCTCAGCCGTCACCTGTTAAGTCAGCCTTTTTGACCTGGTATCTGTCTGGACACAAACTTGTCTGAGGCACCACCTGCCTTCAGGGAGGAACACTGCGGATAGTTTCCCACTTATCTTTAAACGATCTCTAATTCCGTGGCCTGCAGGCTCCATGCACTGAGGGTCTGCCCTGTTCTGCCCTGCGGCGCACAGGCCCACGGCGAAGACAGTGGCAGGTGCCCAAGATGTCTCCATGAATGCTTGTTCTGCTCTTTTAATACCTGAGTTTTCAATCATCAGTTCCCAAATGTCCACACTGAGCTGCAGTAATCCACTATTTATAAACACTCTATTTTTAAGCCCGCCAAACTAATTGTCCGATGTGGCCTAAATTAAATGTGGCAAAGACATTTCATTCTTCTCTGTCTCATTTGCCAAAGGCTGTGGCCAATGCCTTACCGAATTCCTAAACGGGAGACTTTTACTTCATGTAACAATCTATTGCCAAATTGTGTGGTCCCCCATCACTCCACATTATATTTTAAATATCTTACTGTTGTCTTATTTCCCAAGATACAGATATTGTTATTGATAGCTCTGGAAGATGGTAGGTGAGGTTATTTTAATCTTTGGATTCATTAAACTCAGAACTATTCTCACAAACAATTCTTCACATTGCTGGTAAGGGTATTTTCCCATCACTGTTTGACCTATTCAAACAATATAAAGACTTTCATTCCACTAACCGGATTGGGAAATGGTAGCAATTAAATATGCAGACCCTAGAAACAATCTGCTTGGGCATGGATCATATCATACTAACTGAGAAACCTAGAATGGTTCTTTTACTCAGGCTGTCTTAATCTCCCCCTGAGTGATATGAGAAAGATCACACTGCCGGACTCTCAGAGTTGGAGGATTCATAAGATATCACAGCACAGGGGAGCTGTGATCGCCATCTGCAGAAGGCCTTGCCTTGATCCAGATCCTCCCGGACCAGAAGCCCATTCCCTAGTGGCAGCACTAGAACTGTATCCCCACTGCCAGGCCTCCTGAAGCCCACCTGCAGCTCTGTGCATGCCTCGATGCCAGGCTGCCTCTGTAGGCCATGGACCCGCTGGAAACTGCTGGCACTGACTATGGGCTGCCTTCGGCTCACATCCTGCTGCTCCTTGGGGCCTTCTCCTCTTTCTGGAACAGCCTCTGTTGCCTGCTATGCTTCAACCCTGCCTCCAGGACCTCTTCATTTTCCACCTGGAAAGTTCCCCTGTCTAGTGGTGTTCTTTAATGCTAAGATAGCACGGCCTCTTTATCCAGTGTCACAAAATCTGTTTAAGGGTCCAACTTCAATATGGCCATTTATATTATAAATATACTTTTGATCGAACTTGTTTCATTCCTAAACTGAAGGGATAAGGAGCACGTATTTATCAGGTATAGAAGGGGCTGTGTTAGGTACCGTGGAGTAACTCAGTGCGTCAAACAGCTATTATCTAGGAGGGTTCATACAGCACCCAGATGCTCACAGGTGCCTCTGAAATGCACAAGAACACTTCCTGTGTTTTTCTTTTGTTGCTGCTGCAGACAAGTTAAACTGTGCATTGCACTTCCGTGTTGGACAGAAGTATATGGCCTAAGAATAGAGGCAACATTTTCTTTAAAGCTGATCCTAAGAAATTTCAGAGGTGGGTTTTTCATCTGATAGATTGGGAACTACACTGTAGTACAGAAAAGACACAACCAACTCCAGGCTTGGCATGTGTACAGGCGTGCACACCGCCCCGCATGCACAATGTGGGGCTTGCTCAGTGCGTGCATGAAACGGCCGCTGAAGCCAGCGCTGAGAACTAGACTCAGCTGAAGTTGACCCAAGACATCCATTCAAACCAAACTAAGACAACAACTGCAGAAATTCCAACAAGTTCTGCTCCAAGTCCATCTCCAGCCCCTTCTGAAATCAGAATGAGAAATGAGAACAGAGACACCTGCTGCTCCGGGAAGCCTCCTAGGGCCTGACAGGCAGCTATTCCTTCTGGTTCCGGGAGGCCGCCCTGAGGCCACCTGCCTGCCTTTCCAAGATGTGACTTTAGCTTCCGTGGCTGAAAAGACAGTTTTCTTCACAGCCCACATCTTGGGCCTTGTGTCACTTCTGATTAGGGTTCTGGTCTCTGAAGAGACCAGCGGATCCCACGAAATATACTTAAACATTTCTGGGAGACAATTCACAGCTTTCACTCTCACTTGCAGAGCATGCGTAGTGATTACAGAACGGGGAGCAAAAGGCTTCAGGGGCAAATTTATTAGAACTGCTGTCACAGCACAAACGACGTGCCTGCCCACAGATGTTCACATGAAAAGGGAAGAAGGACCACGAGTCTTGAGAAGAGACCACGGGGCTCAGCTGTATGTGGCTACTGAGGAATTTTTGGAGGCAACTGCCAATGATATGAATTTTCAAGGGAACATATTTTCCCTTTGGCCTGCTGGTAAGTGTCAGCAGATGTACACAGTC